>NC_080099.1:51315380-51915380 GCF_950005125.1 Chionomys nivalis
TGGGTTGCCTTTCTGTCTTAGTGACAGTGTCCTTTGCTTTACAGAAGCTTCTCAGTCTCAGGAGGTCCCATTTATTCAATGATGTCTTTAGTGTTTGTGCTGCTGGGGTTATACGTAGGAAGTGTTCTCCTGTGCCCATGTGTTGTAGAGTACTTCCCACTTTCTCTTCTATCAGGTTCAGTGTGTTTGGACTGATATTGAGGTCTTTAATCCATTTGGACTTGAGTTTTGTGCATGGTGATAGATATGGATCTATTTTCATTCTTCTACAGATTGACTTCCAGTTTTGCCAGCACAATTTGTTGAAGATGCTCTCTTTTTTCCATTGTATACTTTTAGCTCCTTTATCGAAAATCAGGTGTT
The DNA here is from genome assembly GCF_950005125.1 of Chionomys nivalis. Classification (NCBI taxonomy): domain Eukaryota; kingdom Metazoa; phylum Chordata; class Mammalia; order Rodentia; family Cricetidae; genus Chionomys; species Chionomys nivalis. The sequence continues at coordinate 51,315,744 of NC_080099.1, forward strand.
CATAGGTTTGTGGGCTAAAGTCAGGGTCTTCTATTCTATTCCATTGGTCGACTTCTCTGTTTTTATGCCAGTACCAAGCCGTTTTCAGTACTATAGCTCTGTAATAGAGTTTGAAGTCAGGGATGGTAATGCCTCCAGACGATCCTTTATTGTATAAGATTGTTTTGGCTATCCTGGGTTTTTTGTTTTTCCATATAAAGTTGATTATTGTCTTCTCCAGATCTGTGAAGAATTTTGATGGGATTTTGATGGGGATTGCGTTGAATCTATAGATTGCTTTTGGTAGAATTGCCATTTTTACTATGTTGATCCTCCCAATCCAAGAGCAAGGGAGGTCCTTCCATTTTCTGGTGTCCTCTTCAATTTCTTTCTTCAAAGACTTAAAGTTCTTGCCAAATAGATCTTTCACTTCCTTGGTCAGAGTTACCCCAAGGTATTTTATGCTATTTATGGCTATCGTGAAAGGTGATGCTTCTCTGATTTCCCTCTCTGCTTCCTTATCCTTAGTGTATAGGAAGGCAACTGATTTTTTGGAGTTGATTTTGTATCCTGCCACATTACCAAAGGTGTTTATCAGCTGTAGGAGTTCTTTGGTAGAGTTTTTGGGGTTGCTTATGTATACTATCATATCATCTGCAAATAATGAAAGCTTAACTTCTTCCTTTCCAATATGGATCCCCTTGATCCCCTTATGTTGTCTTATTGCTATTGCTAGAACTTCAAGCACTATATTGAAGAGGTATGGAGAGAGTGGACATCCTTGTCGTGTTCCTGATTTTAGTGGGATGGCTTTGAGTTTTTCTCCATTTAATTTAATGTTAGCTGTCGGCTTGCTGTAAATAGCTTTTATTATATTTAGATATGACACTTGTATCCCTAATCTCTCCAAGACCTTTATCATAAAGGAGTGTTGAATTTTGTCGAATGCTTTTTCAGCATCTAATGAAATGATCATATGGTTTTTTTCTTTCAGTTTATTTATATGGTTGATTACATTGATAGATTTGCGTATGTTGAACCAGCCCTGCATCTCTGGAATGAAGCCTACTTGATCTTAATGGATAACTTTTCTAATGTGTTCTTGGATTCGGTTTGCCAGTATTTTATTGAGAATTTTTGTTCATGAGTGAGATAGGCCTGTAATTCTCTTTCTTGGTTGGGTCTTTGTGTGGTTTTGGTATCAGGGTAACTGTAGCTTCATAAAAGGAATTTGGCAATGACTCTTCTGTTTCTATATTGTGAAATACATTAAGAAGTATAGGTATTAGCTCTTCTTGGAAGTTCTGGTAGAATTCTGCATTGAAACCATCTGGCCCTGGGCTTTTTTTGGAAGGGAGATTTTTGATAACTGTTTCTAATTCTTCGCGACTAACAGGTCTATTTAGATCGTTCACCTGGTCTTGGTTTAGGTTTGGTATATGGTACTTATCTAAAAAAGTGTCCATTTCTTTTGCATTTTCCAGTTTTGTGGCATACAGACTTTTGTAGTAAGATCTAATGATTCTCTGAATTTCCTCTGTGTCTGTGGTTATGTCCCCCTTTTCATTTCTGATCTTATTTATTTGCGTGTTCTCTCTCTGTCGTTTAATTAGTTTGGATAGGGGTTTGTCAATCTTGTTGATTTTCTCCAAGAACCAACTTTTTGTTTCATTGATTCTTTGGACTGTTTTCTGTGTTTCTATTTTGTTGATTTCTGCCCTCAGTTTGATTATTTCCAGTCTTCTACTCCTCCTGGGCGCGTCTGCTTCTTTTTTTTCTAGAGCTTTCAGGTGTGCTGTTAAGTCCCCAATGTATGCTTTCTCCGTTTTCTTTAAGTGGGCACTTAGTGCTATGAACTTTCCTCTTAGCACTGCTTTCATCGTGTCCCATAGGTTTGAGTATGTTGTCTCTTTGTTTTCATTAAATTCAAGGAAGACTTTAATTTCTTTCTTAATTTCTTCCTTGACCCAGGTGTGGTTCAGTAGTTGACTGTTCAGTTTCCATGAGTTTGTCAGCTTTCTGGGGGTAGCTTTGTTGGTGGCTTCTAACTTTAATCTGTGGTGATCTGATAAGACACAGGTGGACACTGATATTTTTTTGTATCTGTGGAGGTTTCCTTTGTTTCCAAGTATGTGGTCAATTTTCGAGAAGGTTCCATGAGCTGCAGAGAAGAAGGTGTATTCTTTCCTATTTGGATGGAGTGTTCTATAGATGTCTGTTAAGTCCATTTGATTCATTACCTCCAACAATTCTCTTAATTCTCTATTAGTTTTCTGTCTGATTGACCTGTCCATTGGTGAGAGAGGTGTGTTGAAGTCTCCTACTACTAGTGTGTGTGATTTGATGTCTGCCTTGAGTTTTAGCAATATTTCTTTTACATAAGTGGGTGCTTTTATATTAGGGGCATAGATATTCAGGATTGAGACTTCATCCTGCTGAATCGTTCCTGTTATGAGTATAAAGTGTCCCTGTCGATCTCTTCTGATTGATTTTAGTTTGAAGTCAGTTTTGTTAGAAATTAGTATGGCCACACCTGCTTTTTTCTTAGGACCATTTGCTTGAAAAACCTTTTCCCAACCCTTTACTCTGAGTAGATGCCTGTCTTTGTGGTTGAGATGAGTTTCTTGCAAACAGCAGACTGTTGGATCCTGTTTTCGTATCCAATCTCTTAGCCTGTGCCTTTTTATTGGTGAATTGAGACCATTAATATTAAGTGATATTAATGACCAGTGGTTGTTAACTCCGGTTATTCTTACTGCTTTTGGTAGAAGAGTTTGTGTGTCTCCCTTCTTTGAGTTCTGCTGTTGAAGGGTCGCTAGATGCCTGGGTTATTGTAGGCAGTGTTGGCAATATTGGATTCCTTGGGTTGTGATTTTCCTTCTATTACTTTCTGTAGGGCTGGATTTGTGGCAACGTATTGTTTAAATTTGTTCTTATCCTGGAATGTCTTGTTTTCTCCATTGATAGTGAACGATAGCTTGGCTGGGTATAGTAGTTTGGGTTTGCATCCCTGGTCTCTTAGTTTCTGTAGTACCTCTATCCAGGACCTTCTGGCTTTCATGGTTTCCATAGAGAAGTCAGGTGTAAGTCTGATCGGTTTACCTTTATAAGTTACTTGGCCTTTTTCCTTTGCAGCTCTTAATATTCTTTCTTTAATCTGTATATTTTGTGTTTTGATTATTATGTGGCGAGGGGACGTTTTTTTTGATCCAGTCTGTTTGGTGTTCTGTATGCTTCTTGAATATTCAAAGGAATATCTTTCTTTATGTTGGGGAAGTTTTCTTCCATAATTTTGTTAAGAATGTTTTCTGGACCTTTGAGCTGTGCCTCTTCTCCTTCTTCTATCCCTATTATTCTTAGGTTTGGTCTTTTTATTGTGTCCCATATTTCCTGAATGTTTTGTGATGAGAATTTGTTGGTTTTGGTGTTTTCTTTGATCAGTCCGTTTATTTTCTCTATGGTGTCTTCAGAATCTGAGATTCTTTCTTCTATCTCTTGTATTCTATTGATTATGCTTGTTTCTGTAGTCTCTGCTCGTTGACCTATATTTGCCATATCCAGCTGGTCCTCAGTTTGTGTTTTCTTCTTTGCTTCCATTTCAGTTTTCAATTCTTGGACTGTTTCCATTACCTGTTTGATCGTTTTTTCTTGGCTTCCCAGGGTATCATTTATGTATTTACTCATTTCTTCAAACTTTTTGTTATACTTCTCATCCATTTCTATGAGGGCGTTTTTTACATGTTGTTTAAGGGACTCTATTGCTTTCAAAAAGTCAGTTTTTTCCTCTTCTCCTGTGTTAGGGTGTTCAAGTCCTTGTGTTGTAAGATCATTGGGTTCTGGTGTTTTCATGTTGTTTTTCAGATTGTTGGGTGAATTCTTGCCTTGGCGTCTGCCCATCTCCTCTTACTGATGCTATCTATTGGGTTTGATTTAATTGTAGCAGGGCAATCTGCTCTCAGTGCAGGCTTCACTGTTTCTTGCCCGCACTATCCTGCATCCAGTGCTTCCACCGCCTAGGCCTGCCTGCGCGCCGGTGCTTCTGCCGCCTAGGCCTGCCTGCCGGGCCTTACTGCCGGTGCTTGCGCCACCCGGGCCTGCCTGCACGCCGGTGCCTCTGCCGCCCGGAGTTGCCTGCGTGCCGGTGCCTCCGCCGCCTGGGCCTGCCTGCGCGCCGGTGCTTCCGCCGCCCAGGCCTGCCTGCCGGTGCCTCCGCCTCCCGGGCCTGCCTGCGCGCCGATGCTTCCGCCGCCTAGGCCTGCCTGCCGGTGCCTCCGCCACCCGGAACTGTCTGTGCACCAGTGCTTCCGCCGCCTAGGCCTGCCTGCCGGTGCCTCCGCCGCCCGGAACTGTCTGTGTGCCGGTGCTTCCGCCGCCTAGGCCTGCGTGCCGGTGCCTCCGCCACCCGGGCCTGCCTGCGCGCCGGTGCTTCCGCCGCCTAGGCCTGCCTGCCGGTGCCTCCGCCGCTTGGGCCTGACTGCCGGTGCCTCCGCCACCCGGGCCTGCCTGCGCTCCGGTGCCTCTGCCGCCCGGACTTGCCTGCGTGCCGGTGCCTCCGCCACCTGGGCCTGCCTGCGCGCCGGTGCTTCCGCCGCCTAGGCCTGCCTCTCATATTCCACATTTTAAAAGTACATTAGCACACCTAACACAAAGTCCGAATGAAAAACATGTAAGTCGTGAACAGAATTATGGTATAAGAAGAATGTGTAGCACAGTGAAGCTCGCTGACTGTCATCATCATTCCTAGGCAGGAAGCGTAATATGTCTATGGATTTGAAAAGTAAAATATACAAGTTTTTTCCAAGATGAGCAAGCACAAAAACACAATAATAAGATAAAATATTCACATAGCATTAAAACTCAACATCAAAACATACAGTGTCTATATTTTGTTGATATATCAATATTGTTACTGTAAGACACATACATATTTATTTTAAATTAAATATGTAATTATTAATGTGCTAATATCAAGAAGCAAAGCACTTAACAGAAGAGATGATTATATATGGATGTATACATATGTGTATATAATCAGAGATTACACTTGAAAAATTTGTCATGTTAAACTTAAAGCTGAAGCATGAAGCAAACAGTAATGTACTATGTACTGAATATGTAAAAATAGTTAAAGTAGAAGCATTGAATTCCTTCTAGCAAGAGTATAACTACCTAAAATTTTGCCTTTATAAAACACAAGGAAGGGGTTTTATAACTTTACAGGAAAAGAGAGGTCAGTAAATTCTCTTTATACATATGCCAAAAGGGGTTTAACAACTAAATTGTCAAAAAAAAGAAGAAAAGAAAATCTGAAAACTGAGCAAGTCCAAAAAACAAATTCCAAAGTGAGTATTTACAGAAAACTTCTATTTTTTTCTTTTTTTGGCTAATAACAATAACAACACATTACCAACTTGTCTGAGGCAGAAACATATGCTGACCTCAGTGTCTCTAAGAGCAATGGCTTTGTCTCCAGAAACGATCATTTAGTTGAAGGACCAAGACATGAATGCCTTATGTATCCATGTTGATTGAGAACCTGTAACTGTGTAAGATATTTGAAAGATATTTAAGAAGAAAGAGAGAGAGAGAAGAGAGAGAAGAGAGGATAGAATAGGAAACAAATAAATATGAAGAAAAGGAGGAAGGCTAAAGGCTGAGAAGGAAAGGAAGAGAAGGGAAAAAAGACAAGGAAAAGAGGGAGAGGAAAACGAAAATCAGAATACAAATTTAGAATAATTACATTTCATAAAATATTCAATCAAATATTATATTACGGGGGAAAGTTAGGGCAAGTCAGGAAATTGTAGTTCATGTGTAGGGAAAAGAACATTCATTATGACTGGCCATAGAAAGGTCAAGATGCAAGAGGTATTAAAATGAACATTTAAATGCAGTGTTCTTAAATTTTCTCATTGATTTAAAGACAAAGGTGACATCCTTCATCTAACCAACACAGATTCTTAGAGAAACCAGAAGTATAAAAACAAAACAAAGAAAGGAATAAACTCAAAAGATAAACCCCAACAGCAAATTTGTGATCATGAGAAGAAACTCGGTGATTCTGAAATTAGGAAAATAGAAATTATAACATGTGCTGAAGAGAATGAAAATAGATTAAGGAAAGCAGAGACTGAGGCTTGGCAGCAAACACAGACAGATGCTGAAGGAGTCTGAAGTGGGCTGCTCCAAATAGCTGCTTTGTCATATGGACTGACTTGAGATGAAGACAAACACAGGATTGACTCACTAGCCTCCCCTTCCACCTAAATCAGGTCACCAGATTTTTGTGGTATGGGTGACACCCACTCTCAAGTAGACCAGTGATTGATGTAGCGGTAATTCAAATGTGATAAACACTTCGTACCTTAAAAGAGATGATGGTGCTGTGTCAAGTGCTGTTTTACACCCTCAGATTTCCATTTACTAATCCCAGCTCTTTAGCTAGCAAGATTATGTGCATTGCTTTCCTAGGACCTTTTTAACAAACTGCTAACCAATGGGCTCTTCCATTCCTTCGCAAGTCTGAAGGCCCCTGTCTGTAACAGTAGGGATGGTTCCTCGTGGCTACTCTAAGGGACCTTCAAGGGGCAGGTGGCAATCCTAGCACATGCATGGACACATTACTCAGATCTTTACCTGTGCTCATAGTGCCTTTTCTACCTTCTCCTATCCCCCTAAAAGGACAGAGTGTCTAGACAAAAGACCTACTTTAAACCAGCATAGGTCTTCCTCATACTCCGCAGAGAGATGAAGTCAGGATTTCTAATTCTGAAGTGATCTCTCTCCGATTTTACTAATTTTGCTGTCCATCATTCACATTTAATCTTATTAGATTGTTAAACAGCTGTTACTATAATGTTAATATAATGACATACTGTCTAGGTGTTTGATGACTATTCACTGAATAGTTGGTCATATAAACAGGTAAATTAATAAGTATGCTTGAAGAGTATATTTCTCATCAAAACAAAGATAAATCATTTTCAGTATAAATAAATGATGACTATTGTTCCACGGAGAGTATGCGGTATAAATCATTAAACTAATGATGTTCTAATTGGGTGGAGTCCACATTCCAAGTAATTAGGTCCAAACTCAAACTCTGAGCACATGGATTACTGGTATCGTGCTGTGCTATCAGTTGAAATCAACTGTGGAAAGGCCAAAAGGAGCTCCCATATGATACCCAATGGGACTCTGGCACTACCCAAATTGTGAATGATTGTTTTGACTTTCTGCTATTTCCCACACTTGTTACATTCTTTGTCACCAGAATAGATTTATGTGGAGCCACATTCTGCACACATTGCAATGTTTGTCAAGTTAATGAAAGGTTTAAAATCCGAATTTCCAGTACAGATGGTAAAATATGAAGGTACATCTTACAGCATTTCCTCACTGGATTCATTTACCCAATAGGTTTGCTCATCACTCCTCTCAGAAACCACATTGTTGCTAAGGAGAAGGCGGATGGGTCAGCAACACAGTGATTGGAATATTGAAAAGGTCAGTGTGACAAAGCCTCTTCTTTAATTCACACTACATATTAGACATTAAAATTCTAGATCCCCTCATTCTTATGACAAACGAGAATAAAAAATAGCATAAAATTAATCAGCAAATGGTGGCAAGTGGTTATTAATTTCTTTGGTATTCATTACAATAACATTAATCATGAGAAAAAAACTGTGAAAGTATCTGGTGTGTGGAGTTCAGTAGGAATTCAGTGGTAATCTGGCATTTATTAATGTCCATTTACAAAGAAGTGTTGCTTTGTCAATTGTATTTTCTGGGGCAAAACTTATAATAAGCAAAGGATATAAAATTGACTTTCTCTGTAAATATTAATTTAAATTGCCACGCCAACACATATTTAGTTAAGATAAAAATTATAACCAAACTTGGACTCCGGAAGGTGTTGTTCACTTTCCTTTCTGTCCTCTGCTCTGGGATAATGGTCTTTTATCCTGTCTCCTGTCACTTGTATTATTTTTAATAAAATGCTGATTGGCCAGTAGCCAGGCAAGACCAGGTAAGAAGAAGAGGGGCAACAAGAACAGGAAAATTCTGGGAAGAGGAGAGACGCAGTCTACAGTCATCACCCAGACAGAGGGGAAGCAAGATGAGAATCCCTCTCTAACAAAGGTACCAAGTCACATGGCTAACACACACAAGAATAATGGGTTAATGTATGATGTAAGAATTAGTTAATAAGAAGCCTGAGCTAATAGGCCAACCAGTTTATCATAAATGTAGTAGACTTCTGTGCATTTCTCTGGGACTGAACGGCTGCAGGACAGGGCAGGACAGAAACATCAGTTAACAGTCTCCACTATAATCTATCCATTCTCTCTCACAGTCCTAGAACACCCTGCTTGTAGCTGCCCCTCCTGCGACCCCAGCTCGATTCACTGGAGACCCCCTCCTCTTGGTACTGACCCAGGGTTCCCTATGCCTTTCATCTCCTTTCTCTCCAGATTTATTCTTTGTCTTACTGGGGCCTATTCCCACCACACCTCTGCTCCCTGGGAACTCTGTCTTGGGGTATGAACCTGACTCCACTAGCTTTTTTCCTCAGTCCTTCTCAACCTTTCTTCCAGTCTATCTCCATCCCTTTCTGTCTTCCACTGACCCACAGAAATACTGTCTACCAGGAATCCAACAGACACCACACTTGCCTACGATCCAGGGAAGGCAACAGCAACCAGCCCATCCAATAAAACAGCAGATATCATCACCTAGAAACACCCCCAATGTTTTTCAGATGCCTAAATACCAACACCAAAACACAAATATTATCATCCAAGACAATATGCTTCCAGTAGAACCCACTAATCCCACCACAGTAGGCCCAAAGAAATGCAATATAGCTGAAGCACAAGACAAAGACTTCAACTAGTAATTATGAATATGTTCAAGGGCCTTAAATATATAGATAAATACCTTATGGAAGACAGTAAAACCACAAAGCAATGGCTGAATGAAATAATAAAAGCAATTCAGGACAATAAGTAGAATTTTTAAAAGGCTCTAAAAACCCAGACTGAAATAAAATAGGAAATAAAACATTTAGGAAGTCTAACAAAATCTCAGAAGACTTACAAACAGAGTACACAATATGGAAAGGAGAATCCCAGATCTTGAAGGTAAGGTAGAAGAAATAGATATCTCAGTCAAGAAAATGTTAAATCCAACAACTTCTAGACACAATACATATAAGAAATCTGAGACACTATGAAATCTTCAAATAAAATGGAAGAGAAAGGAAAAGAAACTAAATTCAAAAGCACAGAAGATATTTTTAACAAAACCATAAGAAAAAATTTTCCCAATCTAAAAATGGAGGTACCTATGATGGCACAAGAAGCATATAGAATACTAAATAGACATGACAAGAAAAGAAATTCCCCTTTATACATAATAATCAAAATATTAAATGTACAAAAGAGAAGATAGTAAATGTTGCAAAGGAAAAGACCAAGTTACATATAACGGCAGACCTATTAAAATTAGAATTACATCTGACTTCTCAGTGAGCAGTGGAGACCCTGAAAGCTAGAAGGGCCAGGACAGATATTCTACAAACTCTGAGGGTATACATGTGATATCCCAGACTACTATAACCAGCAAAACTATTAATCACCATCAACAACAACAAAAAAAAAACCACATTCTACAATAAAGCCAAATTTAAGCAAATTATGTCTACAAATCCAGCTCTACAGAAGGCACTGGAAGGAAAACTTAAGCCTTATAAAGTTTAATCACACCTATAAGACACTGTGGTGGTTTGAAAGAAAATGTTCCCATAAGGAACAGCACTATTAAAAGATGTGGCCTTGTCAGTGCAGGTATAGTGTTGTTGAAGAAAATGTCTCACTAGGTGTGGGCTTTGAAGTCCCAGATGCTCAAGTCAGGCTGAGTGTGACATTTTCTTCCCACTGATGCAGAACTCTCAGCTCCTTCTCCAGAACCATGTCTGCCTGCATGTCACCATGCTTCTGACCATAGCAATAATTAACTAAACCTCTGAACTTGCAAGCCAATTAAATTATTTTATAAGAGTAGCTGTGGTCATGGTGTTTCTTCAAAGCAATAGAAACCCTAAGACAGACACAAAAAACAATACCAAAACAATAGTCAATAGAGGAAGAAATAAAAACATACAATAAAATAGTGGGAATTAATAAATACTGATAACTCTCAATATTCATTGTTTTAATCTCCCAATAAAAAAGACAGAGAATAACATACTGGATTTTAAAACTTGATCCACTTACAATAGATGGGGACTACCACAGAGACCTACAGCTGGAAATCTGCAGAACACTGGACATATTGAAGTACTCATTGCCGAGTGGGATGTTCCACCAAGCCCTCCCATCAAGGCTTAGAGATCTATGCAGAAGAAGAGGTGGAAAGATTGTAAGAGCCAGAGGTGACAGATGACTCCAAGGAAACGGTGTCCTCCAGCCACACTAGGATTGATGCACATATGAACTCAAAGAGACTGGGACAGTACACACAGGACAGGCACTGGTTCAAGCCTGGGGTTTTGAACAGAGAGCGGGAAGTAGATACTGCTCCCACCTGTAACCTAGAAGCTATCTACAGTAGTTACAGACTTGCAAAGGGAAAATTAGTCTTCTCCAATGGAGTCTCACTCGTATATTAACCACATGAAACCTATGCCCAGGAGTAGATGCTCTACACAAAACAAAATCAGCAGTATTTTTGTAGACTTTTTGTCTTATATATCTTTGTGTATTTTTGTCATACTGGTCTTCTCATTGTATATATTGGCTTCTGATTTGATGGTGAGAGTGTATGTGTGCATGCATGTGTGTGTGGTTTGTACTGGAGATAGAAAGAAAGGCCGTGGAGTAGGTAGAGAGGAGACCGGGATCTGTGAGGAATATGGTGAGTAAAAGACATGATCATATAAAATGAAAGAAAACTTATTTTTTTCTATTGAATAATTTTGAAAAAGACTAAAATTGTAAGTGGCCTCCTAGTTGCTTCTTAAGTTCATGCTTCAAAATATCAAAGTCATTTCAAGAGGACTCTTTGGATGAATGAGAATGTTCAATGGATAGAGGCTCTGAGTGAAGCCTGAGTCCCAGCAACAGAACCCACATGGTGGAAGTGACAGTTCCCACAAGTCACCCTCTGGTCTCCAAACACCTGCGACAGCGTGTAAACACACAAACATACATATGGATTTGATTGTTTTCTGTTTCCTTAAAAGTATGAAGGACTATAAGACATTTTTAAATTTTAAGTCACTGTACTAGATGAGAATTTTTTTAGTAGCTGCAGGTTACATTAGCAAACTCAATGATATAAGACTTGCTCTTACTGGTAAGTAGCTGGGTTTTATTTCATGCCTCACTCCTAAACTTATGTATTGTTTCTCATCTTGTTATAGGTGACTGAAGAGAATGTATAATATTTATCTTGATGCCTGAGAGACTTATGTGAATGAGATACTATTAAAACCCGCAAACAATGAAATATGTGGAAAGGAGATAAAAACTAGAGGTCGTCAACTTCTTAATAATGGTGTTCTGATCAACATAATTCAAACATCGTCAGCGACTACTGAACATTTATTGTGCTGTCAATTCTGAAGCAAGAAAAGACCATTGTCATGGCCGAAGCCCTCTTAATAATATGGGCATAGCACTGTTGTTATCCCCATTTTCCACAGATGAGGGGAGGGTGCAGAAGGCATGCAGTCAGCAGCTGCCTGAGATCTAAAACATGCCAGTCTGGCAGAAGGATCTGCCCTCCAAGGAGCTTTGCATTGCTGCCTTCTGTCCTGCCAAATGAGCTGTTTCTAAGCACATTCAGTGAAACTCTGGGGCAAAACAGCAAGACTGGAAGCTAGATACTTAAAAAATAATTTTTCTAAGGTGTATATAGAGAGCAAGCATATCCTCCTAACCTGCATTTTTTTTTTTTTTTTTTTGGCAAAGCATGCTCTCAGCAGGTGCCAGAAGGGCTGAGACCACAGAGCAAATGAGTTGAATCTACTCTATCCTTTGGAGGTTTCTTGGGTCATCTTGGAGACAGCAATCTTGAGCCATTGGCAGGATAAGAAACAGGAACTGCCACTGCCCTGTACCTGGTCAGGCAAAATGCACGCAGGGTGACTGCAGAAGTCAGCTGCATAGCGCAGCACTGCTTGAGAACTGAGCTTCCCGAGGCTGTCAAAGGATGAAAGGCCATCAAGCACTTCTGTCTAATAGTAGATGTGACTGGTTGTGGGTGAGAAGGGGTCCAGATGCCAGGACGTGATGCGACAAACACCCAGCAGAGCCCTGAGTTCCTTCCCTCCTGCATGTTGAACCTTAAGTGAACACACAGAATGATGTAGCCTGTGACACTTTCAATGTGTGCTCTCAGTGTGAACATGAGAACTCTGTCATTATTTCTAAATAGTCCGCATGAAAAAGTTCAGTTAGAGCTGAATCTTCTCACATGACAGCAGGAAATGCCAGCATCAGTCTATGAAAGAAATGGAAGGGTTGTTATATACTTATTCGCAATTTTGAGTGTTATAAAGTGTGAAGTAATTGCCAAAAATGGATTTTAAGTTTTTGGTTAAACCTTTTGTGGATTGAAATTTCTTTATTGACAGATACAATTGAGAACTTAAAGACATTCAAAACTCTTGATTAAAAATTGTATATAGTCATTTCATGTATTAACCCTTGTAGTAAAGAGATATATTAATGGACTGTTTTCTCAATAAAATAGATAAGAATTCACCAATAATTTTGTAAATATTTTATATTTATTACTTTCTTCCATGCTTGCATTCGTTGTTTTTATAGTTATGTATTTTTTTTAAAAAGTAATAGCCATTTTTACCAAGTCTCAAAGAAAAATGCCTTTAACACAGTCTAGAATATCACACAGACATTCTTATGTAAAGGTCAAAATACCGTCTTTGGGGGAAGGGGGATACCAGGAAGTGAAAATGGACTTATACTGCAAGGTTAAATGAGCAGTTAAATGCAAAGTGCTTCGTTGTTATAACTGTTTAAAAGTAACCATGGCTGTGTGAGGGGCTTTGTTTTGCTTTCAACATAGTGCATACATTTTACATTTTGTGGAAATTCCATAAATATTTGATGCATATATCTGTCAATCTATAAAAACCAACAAATCATAGAGATATTCTCTAAAGCATAATGACATTTCTTTGAGTCCAACTTCACAGTGGTTCTGTGCATATGATAAGCATGCTGTCAATCTAATGTTGAAAAGACAATTGCTCAGCAGATGTCCTTGAAGGAGCACCTTTCTGCAAGATTGCAGCTGCCTCTGAGAAAGTTTGTAGGACAACCCTAAGTTACAGTTGCCACAAGAATATTCTGGGCAAGAACTTTGCTCCCTAACCTCCTAAGTTTGTGTGCCTTTTGCAGATGTATTGTCTCCAGCAACTCTAATGCTGCCAACATTTTTTCACAAATTTATCAATTAATAAATGTATAGATAACATAACAAAATGCCAAAATTCCAAAATGTCAAAATGGATATTTGTCGGATAGTGAGAATAAGGATGGACTTTGTTTTTGTTGTTGTTTTTACTTTCTGTAGTAAAGTCTCAAATTTTCTATAGTGATCATATACTAAAATAAAACTTTATTGAGAAAGTAATATCCAAATGCATTATTAGTGCATATTTGGTGTTCCTAGAGAAGTTTGATTACCATGTTAAATCAAACACAAAGGAGGGCATAATGGGTTGTAGTAACATATAAATTTTACAAGTAGGCAGATGTGATCCCTGGCAAAATGGATAAGGGTTAACTTCTGTGTGTTTAACTTTTGTTTAACCTTGATTTCTTTGCTTAATGTGAACTGTACAGGCATGTTCACTTTTTGGAAATTGAGATGTCTGTTCATTTTTCTGTATGCATGAGATGTCAATAAAGTTTACCTCAAAAACTGAAAAAAGTAGCACTTGTTTTTCAAATAAAACATCCCAAAAGGTAAGGATTTCATTTTTGCTTTTTGGCTTGTCAGTTCTATCACATGCCTTTGGGGTCCAGGCCCAAGACTCTCTGCAGGGTTCAGAAGGACTTTTTTCTTTGGTTGTCTGAGGGCAAACAAACTTTATCTCTCATTTGTGCTTTTCCAAATCAGTCTCTTTATTCTTCTGCTTTTCTAATTTTACTGTCCTACTTCTAATTTTTCCTAGTTTCTTCTCTTCTTCTAAAAACTCTTTTCTTAGCAGGAGCCTTGAAGCGATAAAATATATATATGAGTTACTTCTCATTGGTCAAAAGCACATTCCGAGGGTAAGCAATAGGAAACTGAGTCATTGCCATGACAACACAAGGTTCCAAGGCTACAGAAGTAAGACTATGACACAGTGCCCTGTGACAAACTTTGAGACATATGTCTATTGTTAGCAGATTGGCAAGCAAAGAATTTGCATGCTTTTCTTAGGGTGCTGTGTATAGCAACCTGGTTAGAAATCTGTGACCCTGGACTTGTGCATAGTTATAAGGTTCTAAACTTATGATCCAGTTACAAGAAGCCTTTAGTCTAAGTTTGAACTTGCTTTGAAGTTAAAGTAAGCTAATTGTGCGTAGTTAGCCTGATCACAATGGAACAAAACAGGCTTTTAAGTGTCTACAGTCCTCATGGGAAAAATAGATCCAGCTATGAAGCATGTACTCTATATAACAAAATTATATAGATAATAAAAAGTCATTCTGACCACCCCGAGATATATGTGCCCATGAGGTTGAGATATAATCATGAAATTACATATACACATCACATGAGATTACACACTACAGTGCAGGTATAGGGGAGACTCCAAGCTGCTTCAGCAAAAGTGATCAAGAGCTTTCAGAGTCGATGGTCTTGCAGATTGTACGTGGAGAGGATTAACCTCCATTAGAATCACTCCTCTGGTAAGCCAACATCTGAATTATCGGTTTCCATACGCTGTATGTTTCCACATCCTCCAACATGATTCTAACCTAACCATGATCACAGAATGAAAATTCAGGTGTAAACACTAGCAACATTATACATATCATATCATACCAGAGCAGATGAGTAACTGTGGGAATGAAAACCTATGAAACTTCAGAAATGATGAATGTCACATCAAAGTTCAAGCTGTCAATCTTCAAAAAGTCACACAATGATCTAAGCCAAAAACACACCTTTGATATGTAATTCTTTCTTTTCTTTATGATTATATTGTGATTTATTACATTTTTAATTTAATTTTTTAATTTACGTGTATTTTCAGTTATTCTCCTTTCATCCATAGTTCAAGACATTTTTAAATTCTTTATCTTATATGCTAGCACTGATGATTCTCCTTCTGCCATCTCTGGAAACCCTGGCAAACTAGCACAAAGCAATCTTGAACTGGATTATCTAAGTAGGACCACATATACAATCCCAATTTCTCACAATGTCACAAGTGTTAACAGTTATCAAGAGCATAGTACTTTGACTAAATATGTCTTTATCTATGGCCACAAAGCCCATTCTGACACGTTCACTGGTAAAATAGAAAGCAAATCTGTCCCTCCCCTCAAGCCTGTGGGGTGCTCATGTACACCTGGATGACACGTTTCCTGTGACTGAAACATGGAGCCCAGCCTGTCAGGAGCATGACTGGGGTTCACCTAAGCCATTTACAATAATATCACATAACAACCATCATCAGACATAGAAAATTATCTCATTTTTGCAACATTCATTTTCTGCCTAACTATAGTATTCGTGGAGCTTAAACGGTAGCCAAAGTGTTACCTATCATGGTGATTCAGAAATATTTGGTACATAGTTAATTTAAAATTTTCTTTAGGAAACTTTCTAAAAAACGAGAGTCTTTGTTTTTTGTTTCTGAAAACACAGCAAAGATATTTACCTCATCATGAATTAAATTAAAACTACAATCAATAGCATTTCAGATCAAAGTTAGAAAGATAATCATCAAAGAACCCCTCAGAATGAGATATTAGACCCTATCAACATTGTTTAAAGGTCTGGATTTCAAAAGAAATACATGAAAGTAGACCAGTGATGCTACAACCAATATTAATAATCTTAATCCAATAGTTTCTGGTATTATATTAAGAAAGTAATATTTTTAAAAATGGTCCACTGCAGCATTACTTAAACTATATTCCATGTAATAAGTAAATTCTACAACATTAAAAATATCACAACAAATTGTAAATATAAAAAAGTAAATTTAGAAGATAGCTAACTAAAACAATTCAGGACTGAAATTTATTATTACTACTACATAAGTGGGAGCACATGTGTACATGTGCGTGCATGCATGTGTATGTTTGTGTGTGTGTGCACAACAAAACCAATGAAATAACATACCAGAGAGGAAAAAATAAAAACTGCTAATCCAAACATATCAGTTGAATGGTCAACTTTTCAGTACACTCTCTGGTCTCAAGTTATTGTTAAAAATGTACAAGGCTTTCAAACAGAAGCTGAAGGTGCATAGCACAGCAAAACATATCTTGCAAAGGCTGAGGTGGCTCATGTAACCATAAAGGTGGTTTCCAGTATCAGTTCACAGTATTCATACACTTGGACCTTTTAAATCAATTACCTCTCTCTAAAATATTATATGATTGTAACATGTTCAATAGGCTACACACACCCCTTCAATATACTTGATTAGGGTATGGATCTGGAAAAAATAACCTAAAAAGATAAAACTGGGTTAATTTTCCATCTGGGTCAGTTTGTTCTCTTGTTTTGAATCTTCTTTTCTTTAGACTCATTTATATTAGTTTCAGTTGTGAGTATGTCTGTATCTGCACATGCATTTTAACTTGGGCTGAGTGTAGGTACCTGCAGAGGACACAGATGCCCTGAAGATAATAGTTTGAGACATCTGACGTAAATGCCAGAAACTGAACCCAGGTATTCTGCAAGCACTATGCATTTTCTCCAGCCCTTTCATCTTCTATCTGGGTAGATCTGTATTGTCTTTACTGCCTATAGTAGTGTAAAAATACTACAAATAAATTATTTACTCATATGTAGCCCATGCAGTGCGTAGAAGAAATGCTCATAAGAATGTGACACATACTTACAGACTAGAGAAACAAGTCAATGGTAGAATAGGTATTTGAAATGAAAAGTCCACGCTCTCTACAACCCTTAGTACTCCCATCATTTCTTCCAAAACCCTTAGTATTCCCATCAATTTTCTTCCTAAAATTGTTCCTTCAAAGCTAACATTTGTTCAATAAATGCTACTTCTCACTAATTCATATATATTCTAGATGTTCCTTTTTTTTTTTGCTTTTGTTTACTTTTGATCTACACATTAAAACAAAAAGACACCAGGTGACTATTCTAACAAGATTATTATTAGACCATTCTAACTATTCTAATTCCACCATGCTTTGGTTCTTTTTTTTTTCTTTTTTTATTCTTTTTTAATTAAAATTTCCAACTGCTCCCCGTTTCCCATTTCCCTCCCCCTCCTCCCACACATTGCCCCCTCCCCCCACTCCCCTCCCCCATCCCCACTCCTCTTCTCCTCCCCCCAGTCCATTCCCCCTCCCTCTCAATACTGAAGAGCAGTCCAAATTCCCTGCCCTACAGGAAGACCAAGGTCCTCCCACTTCCATCCAGGCCCAGGAAGGTGAGCATCCAAACAGGCTAAGCTCCCACAAAGCCAGTTCATGTATAAGGATCGAAACCTAGTGCCATTGTCCTTGGCTTCTCATCAGCCTTCATTGTCCGCCATGTTCAGAGAGTCCAGTTTCAACCCATGCTTATTCAGTCCCAGTCCAGCTGGCCTTGGAGAGCTCCCAATAGATCAGTTCCACTGTCACAGTGGGTGGGTGCACGCCTCGTGATCCTGATTTCCTTGCTCATGTTCTCCCTCCTTCTGCTCCTCATTTGGACCTTAAGAGCTCAGACCGTTGCTCCAAATTGGGTCTCTGTCTCTCTCTCGATCTATCTCCAGATGAAAGTTCCTGTGCCATTCTCCTTGGCCTCTCGTCAGCTCTCATTGTCCGCCACATTCAGAGAGTCCGGTTTATCCCTAGATGTTCCTTTTTATGTGTGTGGAACTCATTGCTAATGGAGGATGCCTTCTGATGAGTTAATAAATGTCTGAAGTCTCTTCGCCAAGTTTTAACTACTAAGAAACAATGAGTGTCAGAAGAGATACAGAAGGCTGAAATCATAGTTGACTGTCAGAACGTTTCCTTGGTGAGAAAAATCAGAGCAAAGAAACATGAACAAACATATCAATAAAACTAGCACTGAGATCCTGACTCACATGCATATCCATATTTTCTGAGTCTCAATTTGATAATATAGAAAAAAAGAAAGTACCTATTTCACAGGATTTTGTGGACACTAAGTAGATGGAGGCCTACCTTTCTAGCCTGGGGAACTGGAAACACTCACAGTGTACAAGGGATATGAAACAAAAGGACTATGACATGGCTATGTACTCAAGTTACTACTATGCCACCACTGACAACCACTGATGAATTCATCCAGAGGACAAGAAAAATTAAACGTGGGTCTTAATCATGCCCCTACATGCTGGGGGAAGAAGCTGAGTTACTCCCATTCGGACATATGTGAATAATTGGAGATCTCTCTGTGGGTAATTCTAGAAGGCTTCAACAGCCAGACAAAATACCCCAGCACAGTGGTAATTGTGGGAGAGCCAGAGAGCAAACAAAAATAGAAGAAGCACATTGCCACAGGGCTGTGACCTGGGTATTTGCAAAGTCACCTACATGGTCCCATGCTTGCTGATTTATTCATATATTACCATTCTCCTTTAAACTAATTAAAAATATCATGAATTTACACTTTATGGAAAGATTAAATTGAACTGTATGCTTTGTTGTAGATGTAAGTGCCTCCTATAATTGAGAAAATTTAAACTATATACAGTGTCTTAAAGAAGTTAATATCAAGAATTTTAAAGTCCCTCATTATAATTCCAGCAAATACTGGCTAAAAATAATCTTTGAAAGGTTATTTTTCTAAACAATCACAAAGTTCAGTCCAAGCATTATTTGAGCAACACAAAGTCAAGATGAATCAAGAGCAAATGTATGAAGGTTTTCTGTCTGTTGCCTTGTGACGATAGCCATTGTATAAATGGTTGATGTATTTTAAGGAAGGGTTCCTATCCAGTGCATAGCTTCCAGCAGCTCTTTGCTGGTTTCCTGGTGGTATAGAGAGTTTTCTGTCTAGTTTGATCAGTCCTGGGGAACATACAGCCTCTAAGTGTCAGAATGCCTCAGGCTAACAAAGAGATTTCCTGTGGCCTCACTGAAAATATTTAAAAATAGGACACTTGTATTTGTTTCCCAGTAGCCTCCTGGTCTCTCATATCAGACTGAGAAGGCAAAGAGAACAGCTTAAAGGAAATGCCACGTATGGCATATTTAATATCAAGGTTAAATGAGTCCTAAGGAAAGTGTCTGCTTGAGTTCTTAATTGTCTTTTCTTTTAATTAAAGAAATACTGCATAATTGGGGCAATTCATATAACTAAACTATCAGAATAATTATGTGATTTTTTTCCCTATCACAACATCCATGATAAAGAGTCTCAAGTTTGATGACTGTGATTAAGTCTTAACTAGTCACTGTGAGTTAGGGGAGATATGTCTCTAAAGCCATTACTTTAGTGAACATTGACTTGCATGGGGGCAAGTTTGTTTGTTCATATAACAGTATATGAACTCAAAATTTCAATTTTTGCTCTTTATCTTCTTTTAGTTTGGAGAGTGCTGGAAATTTGAATTTATGACTTATCACTTGCTAAGCAAGCCAGAAGCACAGACCTTCTGTTTACTGAGATAGATAGTTACAGAAAAAATTAAACATTGATATTATTTTTGAGAATTTCATACATCAGTACTGTATTTACATCATTTTCATTCCACCCTTTCTTTTCTCCAACTCCTCCCATATATCCTAAGTACTGCTCTCAAATTCATGAATTCTTCTTTATTTTTTATTATTATCTAGATAGATAAATAGAAAGAGAGCTAAATAGACAACCTTCTTAGTCCATTTAGTGTTGCATATATATGTGAATATAGATGATAGATAGATAGATAGATAGATAGATAGATAGATAGATAGATAGATAGATAGATAGATAGATAGATAGATAGATGGATAGATGGATAGATGGATAGATGGATAGATGGATAGATGGATAGATGGATGGATGGATGGATGGATGGATGGATGGATGGATAGATAGATAGATAGATAGATAGAAATGAACGTAAGGTCAAACACCTTCAACACTTGTGGAGGGGATTGGGTGAAATATCAAGATGCTAATCCCTGGAAAAAATGATAAAATGATTCTCCCACTTTTAGCAGCCATTATTTACCCAGAGTTGTTCATGTAGAGGTGGGACCTTCGGAGATTTCCCCATCCTTGTTGGGATATCAATGGTGTTGTCTTTGTGCAGGTATTGTTTAGGAAACTACATTGTTAAGATTTTATGGGTCTAACTCTCTTTGATAGATAGATAGAAGACATGATCTTTTAGCAGACATGTAATCTTCTGGCTCATATAATCTTTCCATCCCCTCTTTGCAATGTTACCTGAGTGTTAGGTACAGCAGTTGTATTGTAGATGTGTCAACTGGGGATGGGTACCCCATAGTCAGTTTTTCTCTGCATTTGACCCCAAAAAAAAGTTCCTTTGATGAAGGATGAGAGTTACATTTACCTGTCAACATAGGGCTAAGTATTTAGAATATATTTGGGAAGTATACCAGTTTTTAAAAGGGCAGTAGTAAGTTTTCCCCTAGGGTTCATGACCTCACAAGTAGTAGCTTAGGTTTACAGTAGCAGGTAAGCATTTATTCCTACCTATTAAAAAGGCCTGTAGCCCAATTAGGTATCTGTTGGTTACCCGAGGGATATCTAAGCAGATGTAGAGAAACAGCTGTATTTCTTACAGTACTAGTGTTATTAAAGAGCAACTGTGTAAAGGCACTTGCCACCAAGGTGTGGCATCCAGAGTTCAATTCCCATAAATATTTATAAGGAAGAAACCATGTTTTCTTCACCAGGACAATGAGAAAGGTACCATGAGAGTAAGGCCCCACACATGTAAGCCTCATGTGGATCCATGCATTTTCCCTCATCTCAAGTAAACACCTAAAAATAGAACACTTGGGTCTTATGAAAGGCACATTGTCAATGTTTTAATAAATTGAGAAACTGCTTTTCAAAGCAGAGAATAATCAGGTCATATTTCAAAAAATCTTTACTCCACAAAATTAGAAAACTTAAAGGAAATCAACAACTTTCTGGATAAATATCATTTACCAAAAGTAAATCAAGACCAGATAAGCAAATTAAACAGACCTATAACTGCTGAAGAAATAGAAACAGTCATCAAATGTCTCCCAACCCCCCCCCAAAAAAAAATGCACAGGACTAGATGGTTTCAGCTCAAAATTCTACAAAATTTACAAAGAAGAATTAATACCAATGCTCCTCAAATTGTTGCACACAGTAGAAATAGCCACAGGTAGCATAAAATATCTCAGAGTAACTCCAACCAAACCAGTGGGAGATTTGTATGACAAGAACTTTAAATCTTTAAAAAAAAAAATGAAGACAAAGAAAGTGGAAAGATCTCCCACACTCTTGTGTAGGTAGAATTAACATAGTAAAAAATGCAATCTTACCAAAAACAATCTACAAATTCAATGCAATGTCCATCAAAATCCCAGCAAAATTCGTCTTAGATCTCAAAAGAACGCTACTCAACTTCATATCGAAAAGCAAAAATCCCAGAATAGCCCAAACAATCCTGTATAATAAAAGAACTTCTGGAGGCATCACAATCCCTGACTTCAAACTCTACTGCAGAACTACAGTACTGAAAACAGCCTGGTATTGGCATAAAAACAAATAGGAGGACCAATGGAACAGAATCGAAGATACAGATATTAATCCACACAGCTTCTAACACCCGATTTTTTGACAAAGAAGCAAAAAATATCAAATGGAAAAAGAAAGCATATTTAACAAATGGTGCTGGCATAACTGGATAGCAACATGTAGAAGACTTAAAATAGATCCATATCTATCACCATGCAAAAAACTAAAATCCAAATGGATCAAAGACCTCAACGTAAAGCCAGCCACAGTGAACCATATAGAAGAGGAAGTGGAAAGTACACTTGAATGCACTGGCACAGGAGACCAGATATATCCCCAGCAGCATGAGAGAAACAATTACTAAATGGGACCTCCTGAAACTGAAAAGCTTCTGTAAAGCAAAGGTCATGGTCAACAAGACAAAACAACAGCCTACAGAATGGGAAAAGATCTTCACTAATCCCACATCAGACAGACCTCTGATCTCCAAAATATATAAAAGAACTCAAGAAACTAGTCTTCAAAAGAAAAAAAAAATAACCCAATAAAAACAAATGGAGTACAGACCTAAACAGAGAACTCCCAACAGAGGAATCTAAAATGGCTGAAAGACACTTAAGGAAATGCTCAACATCATTAGTTATCAGACAATGCAAATCAAAACAACTCTGAAATTCCATCTTTCACCTGTAAGAATGGCCAAGATCAAAAACACTGATGACAACTTATGCTGGAGAGGATGTGGGGTAAAGGGAACACTCCTGCATTGCTGGTGGGAATGCAAGCTGGTACAGCCCCTTTGGATAGCAGTATGGCGATTTCTCAGAAAATTAGGAAATAACCTTCCTCAAGACCCAGCAATACCACTTTTGGGTATATATCCAAAGAATGCTCAATTGTGCCACAAAGACATGTGCTCAACTATGTTCATAGCAGCATTGTTTGTCATAGCCAGAACCTGGAAATGCCTAAATGCCCCTCGACTAAAGAATAGATAAGGAAGAGAAACCCTGTCTCGAAAAACCAAAAACAAAAAAAAAAAAAAAAAGAATAGATAAGGAAAATGTGATACATTTACACAATGGAGTACTACACAGCAGAAAAATAATGACATAATTTGCAGGCAAATGGATGGTTCTAAAAAACATCATTTTGAGTGAGGTTACCCAGACCCAGAAAGAAAATTATCATATGCACTCACTCATAAGTAGTTTTTAAACATAAAGCAAAGAAAACCAGCCTACAAATCACAATCCCAGAGAACCTAGACAATAATGAGGACCCTAAGAGAGATATGGATTTAATCTACATGGGAGGTAGAAAAAGACAAGATCTCCTGAGTAAGCTAGAGGCATGGGGACCATGGGAGAGGGTTGAACGGGAGGGGAGAGGCAGGGAGGGGAGCAGAGAAAAATGTAGAGCTCAAAAAAAATCAATAAAGAAAAGACATGGAATCCATGAGAAAAGTGATAAAGGTGAATATGGGCATACAAAAAGAATAGAACTCAAGCAGAGAAGAGAAGGTGTGTTTTCCATTGCAGAATATACTGTCCAGATAAAGATGAAGAAAGATGAAAGGGTATGTGTTGTCAAGGAGACACCATTCACTATATTCATTCAATCACCTGAAACTTGAAACATCAAAGAAGGAACCTTTTTATTTAAAGAAGTTCAACAGCAAGGCAAGCTATTATATGCTGTGAGGCCAGCAGTTTGGAGACCAAGAAAACCAAAAGATCAAATCCAGCCTAGACTGTCTAGTGAGACCATATCTTAAAACTAAACAAAACAGTTTAGTACTTTGGATGAAAAACACACAAGGGCCGGGCGGTGGTGGCGCACTCCTTTAATCCCAGCACTCGGGAGGCAGAGGCAGGCGGATCTCTGTGAGTTCGAGACCAGCCTGGTCTACAAGAGCTAGTTCCAGGACAGGCTCCAAAACCACAGAGAAACCCTGTCTCGAAAAAGCAAAAAAGAAAAAAAAAGAAAAAAGAAAAACACACAAGAGACCTAGCTCAAACCAGCATTGTCCAGATGTTTATAGACCTTAGCCTCCTCTAAACACTATTCTGATTGGAGTGACATCTCCAGACACTTCTTTAAACATTATACATTATTTAGTCTTGCCTAAATAAACATGCCTATTTTTATATGAATGTATATTTCTAACATTTGATTGATGGAATAGCCCACAATGTACCCTAAAATTTTACATACATATAGGAAAGGATTTTATTTATAACTATGTTTTCTTTTGTTTGTGATCCTTCCAGCAAATGATATGGAAGTTATTAGAATTAGTTATCTTCAGACTAATCTGTGTGTGGTTGTTTGAAATCAGCATGCCATCATCCTTTTACAGCGCCATATCAGGTTTATGTGTAATTCAATCAATACCTTGGGGTATGCTATTTGATGATTACAATAAAAAAAAGATCTATTCTGTTGTTCTTTGTGAAGGTATTTTCATTATCCCGTGTCACTCAGTTACAAGAGTTTATGGGGCCATTTACACCCAGTGGACAATTTAAGCATATCGTTTTTATGACAACTAAACTCCAAGATGAATGAAAACATTTTTTTAAAGATATTAGGATTCTTTCTGTGGTCTTTGATTGATATGAATCAGAACAGTAAAAGGGCTTTCTTCTGTAGCCGAGCTGGTTACAAGCCACTGGAGAAATGGAGCTGAGATGAATGTTGCAAGTAGCTAACAGCCCAGCCTTGCTGGTTTATTACCAGCAGGGCTCAGAGAGCCAAGAATAAAAAGTGAAAACAAGCAAATTAGATTTTAGTCAATATATAAATACCTTAGATCAATTAAGTTATACTTACTGGACACTTCTTATAAGATTGATTTCAAATGTGTGCTGCTCTGCTTTGACGTAAAATTTCCAGGAATTATTATCCCCTCGACATATCCCATTTTGAGTAATGAGACTAATTTTGGTCTTCAAGAAAGTCATTTAAAACATAAACCCTTACGTGGGGTAAGTTTGAATAAGAGTTGCACGTTAGTTTGTGCTATTATACTACTGTTACGTTCCAGGATTGTGGGAATTGCATCGATGGTACATAAAAAAAGGCCAAGGTATATGTTGTTTATCATTATATATGCTGAAGAATTATTTTCAAATGGTTCAATAAGATGACATCAACACCCAAAATAATTAGGGTATATTGTGATGCTTCATATAATATATAGAGAGACACAGAAAATGTGATAGAGTTTTGACAGTGGATTGTACACCAATGATGCCTAGGTAGTAAAATGAAAAAATTCATGGGTTTGATAGATATGAAAAAAATAATGAAAATGCATTTAATTTGAATGAAAGTTCTGAGTGATTAAATGATCACAACAGAAAATAGTGCCTGGATGGTCTCCCAAGTAATGATGACTCGTAGGGACCACTGAGTAGTGTGTGTATCTTCACACATGATCATTGTTGGGTTGTTTTCCTCCATTAATTACAGACTTACACCACACTGAACAGAATCTCTAACTATCCAATCAGGTTTCTGTCATATGACCCCTGGCATCACCATTTTCTGGGTTAGCCCGTCACTCTTACCTATCTTAATTTGTTATTCTTCAAGAAGAGGTGTCTCCCTCACCAGCCACCAGCCACCACAGAGCCCACCTAGCCTTCTTCTATGGTCTACACCATCAAACCATTATCAAATATCAGATCCTTATATCAGATTTGCTGCTGCCTCTTGTTGCTGGTCACCAGCTCTCTGTCCTCACCCTACTACGTATGGGATCTCCTTTCATAGCTCTAAAAGTACAAGTAAGGTTTCAATGAGAGCCTGGAAATTAAGAGAGGAAATGAAGGCTAGACTCCAAACACATAATGTTTACACTGTCCACCCAAGCAAAACCACACAACAACTGCCCAAGGTCATGAGAGCATGGCCAAAAGGAGATCTGTCATATTAGTATAGTGAGAGTAACAACATGCTAACTATTCAGAAGACGTTTGAGAATGTAGCCAACGACACGGCAGTGATTGAAAAACAGATGAAAGTTGCCATTGAACAGAGAACTGCACTGGGCAAGGCAAACATTTCAGGTTGCAGGAATGGCTTGCTTGTGATGGTGATTACAGGGTCATGGTTATTTGTCAAAACTCAACCAATCCTATCTTTTAAACTGGTTAATTTCATTGTAGGTAAATTATAACTCATCAAAGTTCTTTAGAAATTTGTGCCAGTGTTTCTGATCAGTAACTTGTGGGCAGTGATGCAGTTTATGGGACAGAGTAATAAAGGCTTACTGCTTCTTACCCCTGAGGAGCAATGGGACCTTCTCAGCATGTAGTCCTTGCCCTTAAACTGCTTTCTTCGCTGTCTTCTGCTTTCTTCTGCTGTCTATTCTGTATTCCATCTCAGAAAATTCCTCATTACTTGACTGTTCTGAGGTTCTCTCTGTTGTTCAGAATATTCCAGGCACATTATCGCCTTTTCACAGTGCAGAAAGGACACACACGCTCTTATTTGTTATCAGATATTATCACACACACTGGGCTTTGAATTACCCATATCGACTGCAAAATTCTGCCCTTTGTATTTCTCCTTTTCTCTGGGGAGACAAAGAAAGAAATGGTCTAATTGCATCTAAGATGGGATTTTTCTTTTGTGAGGCTCAAATAACAAACCCAGAAAATTCTAAATCCTGTCAGTGCAGCTCCCTAGAGACTAGGAGAATGCTTTCATTTAAAATGAGGCTGCTGTAGTCAGTCACACACCCACCTGGGGAAAATACATCTTTTTTTTTTTCTATCTGAGGAAATGATTGCTAAGGGGAGACAGAGCCCTAGTTAAATAAGGCCCATTTCAGAAGATTTAGCTCAAAGTGCAGGCTCCCAAATAAAATGGTGGTGGCCCGGAGGATTCAGCAATTCGGTTTCTGTCTGACATCTTCAAGAATCCCAGGTCACACTAAGGAAGGAGAACTCGTTCTGTCACCAGTTCAGAAAACCTATTAGTGGCAGGAACCAAGCCAGAGCCTTGCGGACATCACCACTGGGCCCTCAGTTAAGTATCCAAAGTGGAGCGATCAGAGAGCAGAGAGGATGCTGTGATCGATGTAGTCCTGGACAACAGGAAGCAGGCAGAGCAGCTCTCCTCATCTGGCCTCAGTGCCACCATGAGTCGCCCCTGCTAGCCTGCCTGCCCATACGCTTGGTGCAGTTCTCCATCCTACATCTCCAGGCTCCTCTGCCCCTTTCCCATTGCACATCAAGGACAGCACCAGGATAGTTCTACTGGACTTTTTGATGTTCAGGAGTATGTTCAAAGGTTCTCACTCTCATCTAGTTGGAGAAATACTTTATTACATGATTTCTGACATAAAACACAGTAAATTCTACAGAACGAACCACCCAATATTCCTTCTACCCTTCAATAGCCACTACTATGCAACTGGTCATGTCAAGAGGGGAAATAGAGATGTTCTTTGATGCAGATGCTGAGTGGCCAGATGGGGTCCACACACAGGCCAGACTCTTGTGGATAAGCCTTTCACCTCTAATTTCACCTCTGATTTGGGGGTATATAGAAAAGAGACAAGGAGCTCTCAGGTCATTTGAGAACTAGGAAGACAAACCCACCTAGTCAACCATCCAACTGTATCCGAACATAGAGGCTGGACTGTAGATACAGCTCAGTGGCAGAATTTAGAATATTTGAGACTCTAGACTCGAACCCAAAAATGCAGAAAGATTCGGAAGTGACAATCTGGTTCCTTAAGCAGGGAGAGGGACCACAGACTCCTCATTGTTAAAAAGGCCAGGTTTTTCTGAAGTGGAGACTTTATAAGTGGAGATTCCTACTATGGTCAGAGAAAAAGAAGGACCTGAGTCCTCAGTCTCGTGATGATTTTACTATGTCTGTTGATCATTTTCTGCTCACTGACTAATCACGGTTTCTCAGAGATTCCCTACAAAGATCCCATAAACATTAGAAGTTCCTGAGATGAAAAGAGCATGAGCAAGTGAGCGATGAATTGTGCTTGTGGAGGACACAACATCAGAAAAGTACTTGTCAGTCTGTGCTGGGGTTCATTCTCCGGTCGAGAAAGGAGACAGTTGCATTGAAAGAAAGAGTTAAGGAAAGTAGATTTGGTGTTGGCCATGTCCCTTCTGTGGTGACCTCACTCAGTCCACATCACAAACTGATAAGGTCAGCGTGTTCATTCTCATAATTTACAGATGTAAACTGAGGTTCAAAGAGCCTTGTTGGAGCTTAGAGACCAAGCCACAGGCAAAGATGGAGTTAAACTCACACCTAGGGCGTGACCCACACCCTGCTCTGATCTTAGAGTCCCAGGATCCATAGTATGCTGGATAAGTAGGAACACGTGGCTAGAAAGCACACAAATGTTAAGCTAAATCACAAATGACAATAGCCTGCATAGGTACAGTAAGAACCCTGAGTACCTACTGCTCCGGAGATTACTAAACCTGACCTTTCCAGCAAACGAACTACATCCCTAAAGAATGTCATTTTCGTGGTGTTGTGACTTCTGTTAGGTTGGTGTGCTCATTTGTCCTATCTTCATCTCTCTAGTTAGGAAAGCATCCCTCCCATGTAACTGAACGAAAGAGACAGATGCCCCCACTGTCAGTTTTATTCCTAGAACAGACTGTAATCTTTTCAGAGTTTGTCCCTTGATATATACAGTTGCTTATAGAACACTTGCCACATGAGTGCACACAGTGAGAGCAAAACCTCTCTCCTCTGAGAAATCTTTCTATCTGTCCCATGTCTCAACACTTTACCAAACTAATCACTTGGCTTGACAAAAACCATTATTTAGTCACATTTTCCTTGTTAACTTCAAAGGGCCTGAAAGCCTTAGAAATTGCCCAATATTTGTTTTAATATGTTGAGGAGTTAACTCCCTAAATGATCTAGAAATAAAACCTCCATGACACTCAAGTCAAGAGAGGCCTAACTACTCCAAGACTTTCAAGTAGAAAGTGGAGTTTTAATTTATTTTGTATGTTGACTGGAGGGCTCACATAGTCCAGGCTAGTTTCACTCGTTGTGTAACAGAGGATAACCCTGAACTCTTGAAGCTCCTGTGTGTACCACCATGCCCAGTAAAAGCACCCTAGAGGACAGGCACATATGTTCATAAATGGGAAGTCTTGCTATCTAGAAGACTGGGTTGATCCAGGCAGAGCTGGTAGGGCCTCTACTTCTGAAATCCACAGTCTCATTAAATACACTTAACATAAATTACATTAAATATCAAGCTCTAAATAGTTCCTGCAAATGGAGACGACTTTGAAATGAGGGGGAATTCAACTTTGCGTTTGACAAAACATCCTAAGTCAGCAGAACCATGAAAATGCTTACTCGTTGTATGTTTAAGCAGTATAGACTGTGCTAACAATGGCTGCACTTTCCAAATTTCCGAACTATAATTGTTATCAGTCGAAATGAGAGCAAACTCACATCAGAGAGAACAAACTAAAGCTATACTGGGGGATTGCATGTGCTGAGGGTGAGAACAAGATCTGGTTCCTTCTCAAGGACTTTACAGATTGTGTGATACTGCACAAACCAATGTCCTAGTCTTTGTCCTCTGCTGATGAAAGAAGGAAAGTAGCTCTTCCTTCATTGTGTTCTCCCTCCTCTGCCAAAAAGCCCATGAAGCAGCCCCACGGGGAGATTCTATCAAGGCAAGAGAGCAGAGCCCACGTGGTGGCATTAATAACTATTAAAGAAATGTAGCAGAGATCATGGAGGGAAATCTCTTACAAGCGAGCATCTCCCGGGAGGAATTATCATTCACTTACAGAGTTAAAACGCCGACTCGCCACTCCATCTCACACGTGTGGCCTGGTCATCGGGAGTCTCACACAGAGCACATCAGACAGACTGATTAGGCCTTTCTCCAAATTAATGTTGGATTCTCTGGGCTTTGCCTTTCTGATAAGGGAGTTTGTAACCCACTTCTGTCTGGCAACAGGAAAATAAAATTGGTTTTCTCTATGACATGCATCCCTAGGGTCTTTGTGATGAATCAGCTTTCATAGATTTCTTCTTTGACCTTATTAAGGGCAGGCACAGTGGATAATTTTAATAAAGCAGACTTCAATAGATCAAGGGTATTGCTTCTAAGCACTGCACGGCTGGGAAGACTAATTAATGTTACTTCTTTGAAGCAGAACTGGGTGAAGCAGCAAGAAGGGTTGCAATTTGACCAGACTTTGGACAATAAAACACTGGCCTTAATTTCTCTTTTCTTTATCTGTGGGCTTCACATGACGAATTGAATGCAACACGTTTAGCCTGGCATTTGGAGCCATCACCGGTCTTCGATCAATGCCGCGCTAATGAGAACAGCAGCCAAGCAGTCACAGTAATCACCCCTGGACAATCAATGTAGAAAGGAAATGTGGAAACAGTTTGATACCAGCTACTTCTCTAATCACCCCTAATCAGAGGGGCGTGGCGTGTATTCCAGAGGCTTCTGATAAGTAGGCAGTATCGGAATCTTACCAAATAATTGCATAATTAGGATAAATGATCTGGGGTAGGGACTGGGAATTACTCCCAGATATTTTTTTTTTTTAAAAAAAGGCTTATATCTTTTTTTTAATGCTAAGCACTGTTCCATTTGACTTTTCCAGAATTAGAACAAACGTAGAAAAGGGGATATATGTTCAAAATATTAACTCACAAAATCAATTAAAGCAACAACAGTTCCTACCATCATCCCAAGAGCCAGAGGAAGAACTCCCAGCCCTCCATCACCAGTTTCACCCAGACTACAAAGAGCATACGCCAGCTGAAGCACATGTTCTGGCTGCCCCTCCACTGTTCTGCTGTAAGCTCTGCAATCCTCAGCAAGACACCCCACTTCTCTAAGCCTCCCCCTGGTCAAACACAAGCACATGCTCAGCACCCAATCCCTCACAGGCTGAAAATTGGGGAATTTATGATGAGAGTCCTGTCTGGCTCCATGGTCAGCAGTGTGCTCCTTCTCTTCACAGTGTATTTCAGGTAAACATGGCCAATTCCCACAATCACCACCAAGAAATAACACCATCTAAGTACTTGATATCTGTGGTAATAAAATAATGAGACAGTGAAAGATCAGAGCATTTGGTTTCCTCTAAATACTGTATACTTGAAGATGTCATGAAAACATCTGGATAATCTAAGAAGCGTCTTTCTCCTGCTCTGAATGACTTGGCAATTTACAAACCACATAAAACAGTCATGCACTTCACAATTTCTTGTATCTGGACTGTTTTCTAAAAAGAGAAAGAAATGGGATAGAGTTGGGGGAGTTAGAGGTGGAAAAGATCTGGGGGAGTTCAGGAAGGGGAAATCATGACCAGAATATAATTTATTAAAACCTTTTCAATAAAAATAAAAAATATATTTAATAAAATAAAGGTGTTGGATGCCACAGGCAGCGATGAGCAACTGAGAAGCAAGCACAGAACTGAAAACTTGAAACTCACCTGGCTGTTCCACTTCACAGCTGAGAACCAAGCATGGCACTAAGATTGGGGACTTGCTGTTCTAACTACTCCATTTCTGCCTTGGCTTCCAAGAAACTGGAGCCTCTCCCTGTACTTTGAATGTCCTAAATCTGATCAGATGAAAATGCATTGATGCATAAATCTCAAGATGAGGAATCCAAAATTTCATGAGACCATATTTCAGGAAAATAGCAAAATACTGATTCAATGGGTCACGTGTGCATAGCTACAGCCTTGGATTTCATTTGCACACTTATGCTTCATGTTTTTATTCATGTTTTGTGCAATACACATCAGGACACATGGGAGAGTGGCCTGAAAAACTATGACCACATTCCCAAAAAACGGACTATAGATATTTTCCTTTGTTTCGAATGTTGGTTCCAAGTTGTTATGGATAATGGTCAGGAGAAAAGCTAAAAAAGGATATTAGATTCAGAGTTCTTGTTCTTTAAAACAAAGGGGGTCGTGCTGTGGGACAGTGGTTTTACCCAATAAGCATTACTTATTGTACTTGTTTAATAAAATGCTGATTGGCCAGTAGCCAAGCAGGAAATAGAGGCAGGATGACCAGGCATGAAGAAGAGGAGGGGCAATGAGAACAGGAGAATTCTGGAAAGAGGATTCTGCATTTCTGCTGTCGTGATCCAGACATAGAGCAAGTGAGATGTGACTGCCTTGCCAAAATGGTACAGAGCCACGTATATAACATAGACAAGAATAATGGGCTAATATGCGTTATAAGAGTTAATAAGAAGCCTGAGCTAATGGGCCAATCTGTTTATAACTAAATGAAAAAGAAAAAGAAAGGAAGGAAGGAAGGAAGGAAGGAAGGAAGGAAGGAAGGAAGGAAGAAAGAAAGAAAGAAAGAAAGAAAGAAAGAAAGAAAGAAAGAAAGAAAGAAAGAAAGAAAGAGTGTGGGAACTGGGCCAGGAAGATAGGAAGACTGGGTAAACACACAGCTGCCTTTCCTACTATCCAAAGACCAGCCAAGGATTCAAGGGCTTTGGCTACACTGACCTTCTCATATCTATCCCCTCATTACCTCTGCCCCTTCCTCCTTCTCTTTCCTTTCCTTCCTCCCCCTTTCCATTCTTTTCCCACTTTACTGTCAATCTTTTCTTTTCTTTACTTTTTGGCTTTGCTCATGTTAAATAAGCACTTTATCTCTAGTCTCCAAGCCCACCCATTTCTCTCTTCCTTCCCTTTTCCCCCCTTTCCTTCCTTTCTCCTGTTGGTTTGTATTTAGAATTACTATTTCCCAACACTTGTGCAGAAACTGGTTGTAAATCATAGAGCAAATGGTCTGAGGGAATGAAGAGATTTATAGAATAACCACACACACACATGAGCAGCAGATAGTAAAGAATATATGGGGAAGTGTGAGGGCGAGAGCTCTGGGTAGGTGCATACATCACTCCTGCCCAGTAGATGAAAGATGAAAGAGTAGATGAATATCCTCACTATCCTCAGGTGCAACTTCAAATAATAAAGGACCATCTCAAGGAAACCCTGCCCAACTGTCAGTTGTCTCTTACAATCCCAAACTCATTTGCAATCATTCTAGTGTTTATATTAAGGCTATGTATGTCATTTAATGCAGCTTAAAATGATTGCATAATTTCTGTCTCTTTTATTCAGTCTAGATGGATGTCTTGGAGATGACTAAGGTTTTCATTTCAAAAGTAGGGACAGTAACTACGTTGTTCTTTATGTGATTAGATGGGGGAGTATCTTAATGGTTATCTTTATGGGAAAGACATACATAATAAAATGATGGTACCTATTATGTTAAGATTGAAAATCAGAGATAAACCAAGAGCCTGCCCAGGTCTGCCTGCAGAGGCCTCTTATGGGCTAAAGGAGTATACTCAGCACCAGCCTTGGCTCCTTCATGTTTACCACTTTAACACTGCATCAAGCATTAAAGTTCATTAAGTCTTCAGTAATTGAAGGGTATCATATAAAACCTGGATATTTGTAACAAGTTGGCACCTAAAGTTTCTATAAAGTACATTTTGCAAAATTAATTAATATTTTGGAGTATACTACTGGAGTGCAGAATGACAGATGTTTTAACTATTTCTTTGACTTACATGCATCTTAGAACTATCTACTACAATTTCAGTAATTAGACATCCTGATTTCCTATCTCCTAGGGAGGTTGTCTATAATAATTTTAAAAAGGTTTATTTTAATTTCCTTTGAACTTGGGTGATAAACCTAAAGTCTAAACTATTTCATATTTAGCATTAATACACTAATATCTCACTATAACTTACAAAATACTGTTACATGAGTGATTGACAAAGGGTCCTAAGCTGTGGTTACCAAGCCAATATGAATTATGTCTTCAGAAAATCACATGGTGCTCTTGTTTCTGCATGGAAGGGATTTGTTTTTCAACTATGACTTCACGAGGAAAATAAGTCAGCAAAATAAAATTGAGTCTACACCTCAAACCTCAAATGCCATTATTTATGGAGAATTCCTAGGGTACCAGGCACTAACATTATATATCTAGAGAAGGTCAGCTTCAGAGAGGATGGGAATGCAGAAAATCCTTTATCAAAATCAACTAGGATTCTAGCCATAAACAAGGGACATTGAGCCTATAGTTTATGATCCTAGAGAAGCTAAGTAATAAGGTGAACCCAAAGAAAAACATATATAAATCCACCTGGAAATTGGAAGTAGACAAGATTGCCTGACAAAATTTGGGAACGTGGGGGCAGAGGTAGAAGGAAGGGGAGAAGGGGAGGGGAGGGCAGAAAAGAAGGGTTGGGGAGAGCTTGAGGGAATGGGATAGTTGAGATGGAGGAAGACAGATATGAGAGCCCAGAACGAGGGTTGTGAGTTGACCCACCTTAACATCCACCTTATTCCCGATAGAACATCCCCATTGCCTCAGTGTGTGGGTGCACCCCTCGCAGTCCTGAGTTCCTTGCTCGTGCTCACTCTCCTTCTGTCTGAAAAAGCATGAGACAAAACTGGTCTCGCTGAACATAATGGACAATGAGGACTACTGAGAACTGAAGAACAATGGCAATGGGTTCTTGATCCTATTGCACGTAATGGCTTTGTGGGAGCCCAGGTAGTTTGGATGCTCACCTTAATAGACCTGGATGGAGGTGGGTGGTCCTTGGACCTCCCACAGGGCAGAGAAACCTGCTTGCTCTTTGGGCTGAGGAGAAAGGAAGACTTGATTGGGGGAGGGGGAGGGAATGGGAGGTGGTGGCGGGGAAGAGGCAGAAATCTTTAATAATTAAATAAATTTTTAAAAAAAAAATCCACCTTATTTATGATCTGCTGGAGCATGTGAAGGGACGGGTCCTGCAAACCCAAAACTGCAGGATCTCCACAACACAGCAACAACAGCATATCCAAGAGTAGTCTCAGTGAGGGTCTAGCATCAATAGTGTAGCAGAAACCAGAGTCATCAAACCAGACCAATGACTCTTTGCAATGAACACTTTCAAGTGAAGATACATGGATGAAATGGTTTACTGTGTAACTTACTGTGTCACACTACAGCTTCTATGAAGAGATTTTTCCTTTTCTCTTCCTTCTTTTTGTTTTTTTCTTTAAATTTTATTTTATTTTCAGGAGGAGGCTGCAAGGACAGACGGTGGATACGAAGGGATGGGGAATGAATAGGGTTGAGATGCATGATATGAAAGACACAAAGAAGAAATAAAAAAGACAGTTTTTAAAAAGTATTTTCTAGGTAAATTAATGAATGCAGCTATAAATGACAATTCTGTGCGCACTGTACTCATTTCCTGGCACCAGCAAGTGTCCACCAGTTAGACACAAGGCCTCCAGACATGATCATGAGAAATGACGTCAGTAGACTAACATGCAGGCTCCATGCATGCAGGAGATATATCTGGACTTAACAGTCCCCATTGATCCCTGCCTGGACCCTTTGGTGGAAATGCATGGTACAGCCAGACTCACATTGGCCATACTGAGTGAGGAGAACTCGGTTGTTGAAGAAAGTATAAGCCCTCGAGAAGGAAGGCACTTGTATGTAGTGAGGAATTACTGTTCGATCCACAGGACCCCCTCCTTATCATTGCAAAATGAATCCCACACTGCCCCATCTCTGGCTTGCTGGACAAAGTTTCACTTTGACAAGTGGTGATTCTTGAAACACAGATGTTTTCATTTCCACATGTTCACATTTTTGTCTTTTTTCTTCCTTGATCTGGGTTTGAGTGATATGAGAAAGTTCTTGTGTGTTCTGTAGTTTTAAACAGATTTGTTATTACTTTCTTTTTAGTTTATATTATTTTATTTTATTTACACTTCGCTGTTTTATTTATTTAGTTTACTGTCTTCAATGGTGTGTGATTTACACCCCACACCCAAGTAGTAAGTTGCCCTTGGACTTCAACCTCCCTTCTTCTGCTTTGCCTGTCCCTCTCTACCAAGGACCAACTTTGAGCTGTAATCATGACTAATACAGGGTAAGTTTCCATTCATTTTGTTCTTCAAGGTACTAGGTAAAAACAGACCCTGTATCCCATCTCAATTATAGAATAAAAATTGAGTAAAAAATGACCCTTTGAAGTTATTTGCCTGAAGAAAACAAGATCTAGTGGCCCAGCCACCCAAAAGCCCACAGGCCTTTGTCCATTGTGTCAGTGGACAGATCTTAGACCTCAGGTTTGCTGAGTATCAATGGCACATGTGCAAGTTAAACCCGGTGGCTGCATGAACTTGATGACTGTCCTGACTGTAGCTCTCATCTGCTACCCTCCTGTCCTTTTCTGCTCACACCAGTAAACCACCCTAGTTTTAACTAAATGAGTTCTTTTCTTTTCCAGGCAAGGTGGTAGTGGCAGCTCATTCCTCAGAAGACTAGAAAGAACCAAGGGAGTCTGCTTTTCATTGTTGAAAGTGTAGCAAAGGATAGCACACAGGGTCCGCTGCTTTGTCAGAAGCTGTAAGGCACATAGAAAAATAAATTATGACTCCAGCTTTTAGGAGGATTCTCATTTGTTAGGTATGTTATTTGAGGACCGACTAGGAATACATGTCACTGAGTATGTATATCGCAAGCCATGATGCCAGCAGCCAAGTGACATCCACAGTTTCAAGGGAAAACACTGGCTGTGCTGTCAATTATATCATTAATGAAGAGAGGATTCACCCAGAGCCCTAAATGGAAGGAGGGGTTGAAGGGACAGAAAAAGAGGGCTCAGAGGAGCTAAAATATAAGAAACAAAGAGGTGATTTAGGCACAGTGCACATGAAAAATACCCAGTGAAAATATCAGTGTGGTGTAGATCACACATCAAAAGCTTTGAAAGCAACAGTGAAGACAGCAATCTAAATAAATCAAATATCTAAGCACACATTTAATTAGATTATACAAAGCAAATCCCCTTAATACCATAGAGCTCTCATATGATTACTCTCGTAACGCTCTTATATCGCTTACACTACAGACCCTAGTACAAAAGAAGCTGGTAAACATGAACACAATGTCTGTGTGTAAACGTGAACACAATGTCTGTGTGTAAATGTGAACACAATGGCTGTGTGTAAACGTGAACACAATGTCTGTGTAGCAAAAAGCATCACTGACAAAACAAAGAGAGATTATAACCATAAGAGAATATAACCCATAAGTATGGAGTTCCTAGAAGTCCATCAAAAACTGGACTGGAAACATAGAGAAAAATGGGTCAAACAATCTCAAGCCAGCCATGGTGGTGCACAGCTGCAATCCTAGCACTGAGAATGCTGAGTTAGGAGAACTGGGTCGACAAGGGCTGGTGGGAACCACACAGTGGAATACTGTCGCAAATGACAATTAAGAACAAAACAGTAATAACAACACATAGAATTTGCCTTCAAACACATAAAAAGACTTTCAATGCCACGTATACATTAGAAGAAATGCAAGTGGAGGCAGGGGAAATGGCTCAGCTCAGTTCATAAAGTGTTTTCTGTAAAAACATGAGTTTGATTCCTAGCATGGGTGTGCATCTGAAATCCCAGCATTGTGGAGGTGGAGACAGAAAGGGCTCTGATGTTCATTGGTCAGCCAGTCTCAGAGTTAGGTGGAGAATAACTGAGAAAACACCTGACAGTGACCTCTTTCTTTCACAACATAGACACACACGTGCACATGTGCGCACGCACACACACACACGCACGCACGCAGGCACACACCCAAACATGCACTTCACACACACAAAAAGCAAAGAACATAAAAAGAAATATGAGTGGAAGGTGGGGCATTGCTCACCTCCAGTCTCACAGCATCGTCGGTGATGAAGCAGTAGTGTCAGACTCTGTGGTTCACAGGTCACATTTGGAGTCGGTGGCATAGTAGCACTGGTTCTGAAGAAGGGTATGGTGATACCCAAGAAACATGCAAATGTAATTGCCCTTTTGTTTCACAATTCTAAGTCTAGGACAGTTCCTTAGAAAGAGCTGGATATGTAATAATGTTATATACAACCATGCCTTGTGGAAAGGCAAAACTGGGGAGAATCCAAGCAATGGGGACAGGTTCAATAGAAGCCTTTAGTAGAAGTAAAAAATCAGTGAAAACAATATATGTGTACTAATGTGATCAAGTCCCCAAAACTACTATGAAAGAGCAAAAAGAAGACATGTAAGGGTAGGTAAGTGGATAGATAGGTAAATTATAGATAGATGATAGATAGATAGATAGATAGATAGATAGATAGATAGATAGATAGATAGATAGATAGATAGATGTTGGCAGAGGGCCACTTGTTCGTCCCGGCCACCCAGAACCAAAATAATCACACAGAAACTATATTCATTAAATCACTGCTTGGCCTACTAGCTCTAGCTTTTTATTGGCTATCTCTTAAATATCAATTTAACCCATCTCTATTAATCTGTGCATCACCATGAGGTTGTGGCCTACCAGCAAAGTTTCATCATGTCTATCTCCAGTGGCAGCTTCATAGTGTCTTCCCCTCTGCCTTCCTTCTCCCAGCATTCAGTCCAGTTTTTCCCGCCTACCTAAATTCTGCCCTGCTATAGGTCCAAAGCAGTTTCTTTATTCATTAATGGTATATACAGCACACAGAGAGGACTCCCACTTCAGATAGATACATAGATAGATACATAGAGGATGACAGAGATTTAAGACAGATGATAGATTGATGTGAGATGATTAAAAGATACGCAAGTAGGTGATAAAGAGCTATAGATGATAAATAAATGTTTGATATATAAATAAACAGGTAATAAATGATAAACATATTATTTACATGCATATGTTATGTGAGAAAAATACTATAAGAATATACAAAATAACTATTAAATAATTGCACCAAGCTATTGAGAGAGAATTTTTCAAAGCCAGACTTTTATGTGCATACATTTTGTAATTTTTATGAATGACATATTAGTTTTCAAAAAATTAAACTAGACAAAACAATTGGAATTGAAATTAATGAACATCACTCTATTAAATTATAACTGAAAATTTTACTCAAAAGACTAGAAAAATCCTTGTTTTGACTATTAGTATGTAATCTGAACTACTTTATGACCAGAAAGAACCACAGAAAAACAAAACCTCTTTCAGAAGTTTTGTAAAATTGATATTACTGTTATTTTCAAACAATTAAATACATAATTTTATGATGCTATGGAAATTGAATTCTCTATAAAAATCATTCACAAATACAAAATTCTAAGGTGAAGATATTTTAGTATAAAATTACATATGCTTTCATGAATTTTGTATATTGGAAAACTCTAGAAGTGATATAAAAGTTTGCATAAGTATACACCCCCAGTGTAAAGGCAGGATCTTATAGCTCCCCATAAAAATCAAAACTAAAGTTTCCTAGAGTAAAGACTGATTGTGAAGATGATACTTCTCAGTCAGAAAAGAAGCAAACTGTGGTTACAATTTCTTGGGGCAGAAAGCCAATGATGTTGTACTGATAGACTTAGAAGCCAGTATGGGGAAATTACCATGGACTGAGTTATGATAATTTGAACATCAAAAAGAATGATTGAAAGAGCTGAATCAGGAAAAAGTTAATAAATCCATTATGATGTTTTAAGTAGACAACCTTAGAAATCTCACTTAAAAGTATCTGATATGGAAACAACTCTCTAAAATGATGGCAAAGCATCAGCCATCTGCCTACCTTTATGGCATGTGCTCCAGGTTAAGAAAGTAGTCCATCCACTGGTGATGCAAACTTCTTCGCACAGGAATACCAGCTAACACACACATACACATATACACACAGAAGAATGGTGTGGTTTCTAACATACATTAGAAATTGCAGTAGAGTTCTCCTTCTAATAAGACCTTGAATTGGTGTCCATATCCGCAGGCAGACGATTTGCGTAAAGTGGTATGACATTCATAACTTGGAATTCTATATATCTAAAATTACCAGACTCGGCCTGAAATCCTTGACCCAAACCCATAAGACTTTTGATATTATTTTAGTACATGGAACATATGTGAAATAAAAGAAACATGAGCTCAGCAATACCACAAGTCATTAGCAAGTTGAGGTCATAAACAAAAGCAAAAATGGTGCTGTGTGGGAATGAGAAACTGTAGTATAATGTGCTGGCAACATGTCATTGTCTTCTCAGTGATGGAGAGTTCCAAACTGCAGTATCTGCTGATTTCTATGCTGCAAGCATTTCCAGCATGACAATTTAAACCTAGCTATGTCATACCAATTTATAAAATTCTTAAAAACTTAACAATATAATCTCATGCACGGAACAAGACAGTTGCAACACACCTGTGTCTAGGAAATACACAGTCTGGATAGGTACGGTCCTGGATGGATACCAGAGGAGGTCACTGTGAAAGCTATTCGCATTCTCATGACATCATTGGTGAGAATCGTTAATGAGTTAACAATTCAGAGTGGTGGGAAGTAGACATCAGCTCAAGATCAGGTAGCAGGTTCTGAATGGCACACAGAACATACTTACATGCCACTGAAAGATGCTGTGGAACATACATGTGGGTGTGTGTCAAGGTACCAACACAATGAACATGATAGGCCAGGAATGGCTGTTATAGATTTTTTATTGCTGTAAGATCTCACAGCGCAGTTTTATTGTGCTGTGACATCTAGTTGTGGCTGATATGAGATGTCCTTCTGTATATGTGTTGCTTTTATTGGTTAATGAATAAAACTGCTTTGACCGATGGCAGGTCAGAATGTAGGGAGACTGGAAGGTATATAGAAAAAGATTAGGTGGAGCCAGGGAGATGCCATGTAGCTGCTGAAAGAAAAAGACAGAACCTTACTGGTAAGCTATAGCCTCATGGCAATACACAAATTAATAGAAATGGGTAAATGTAAGATGTAAGAGCTAACTAGGAATATGCCTAAGCTATTGGACAAACAATGTTGCAATTATTATAGTTTCTATGTGATTATTCAGGTCTGGGTGGCAGGGAAATGAACAAGTAGTCTCCGTTTACATGTGACATTATATGGGTATTCTTTTATAACAAAACACATATTTTGGGACAGAGAGGTGAATAATAACCCATATTTGGAAGAATAATATGCCTGCCCCATCCTTGAAGCAGCTTTGACCGGAAAAAAACTGTTTAGGGTCTACAATTGGGTTTCATATATGATGTAAATTTAAATATCATGCATTCCCTATCTTTCTCAGTCTGTGTTGCTCTTGCTATTCAGTCCTTTGGAGTTACCCCTCAGCTCAAGTCTGACTGCACCTTTTTATCTATGTATTACTTCTGTCCCCAGTCTTCATTACAGCACCTATTGTTGATATCTGGTGCTTGGCAAGTTAACACAAACACAGGAAATGAAAAGATGGGTGCAGACTCCCAACTCTCAGTAATTTCGAAGCATGCAGCATATTCTTACTCTTCCATGTGATTGTAGAATAAGGGCAGGGAGTATAAGTTACAGGCTAGAAATTCCTAAGTACCAGTAACAAGATGGTGTTCATGACTTCTTGAGGCAAAAATAATATCTACCAACCAGTTCAAGCTATTAGCTAGTTATGGGTTTTGACTGTGTGCTGTTTTTGACTGTGTGCTGATACATTTTTAAAGAGTCATTATCTCATATTTCTTTATCAATAATCTATGTGCATGCGATAAAGAGTGAAGTGGCCTTCACAGAATCATATATTTGAACACTTGGTCGTAGCCATTGGTGCTGTTTTGGGATGTTGAAGAACATTTGGAGGTGGGATCTAGCTGGAGGGAATGGATCACTGAGCAGTGGGCCCCAAGCTTGGTTTATTGTCTCCTCCTAGCTCCATGGTCTGTGATAATGTGAAAAATCATACTGGCACCCCTTCCACATACAGTGGACTGCATCTCCTCAAACCATAAATCAAACGAATCCTTTATGCCCTTAGATTGCTTCTTATCAGGGATTTGGTGACAGCAGTGAATAAAATAACTAATAAAATAAACTACCACATGATGTAATATATCTAATTTTGTCATATTTTAGAGAATAAATTATTTCCGCATTATCAGTAAATCACTGGTATAAGCCAGCTTTTCTTTTGTGCCATTTCCTTTTCCGTGCCCTTCTTCTCAAACTTACCTGGGATGTATAAAATTCTCAAAGGGCAGAAAGAGATATGGAGAGTCTATGCCTCTGTGAGTTAACCTTAGGTTGCCCAGTCCACTCAACCATTTTCTGCACCTGGATGTTGATTGATGGATGTCATGGCTATGCAAATCTCCTACTCACACACAAACGTTCCATGTCTCTTCAACCTGGGTTGAGAATCCATATTAACACAACTTTCTTAACCACTGCATTACAAAATACCATCTGTGATTCAGCTTCCAAATTCTTCCAGATGTGCTCTGCACATTGTTTGAGAGAAAATAACATTGAGCTGTTACCATTGCAGCAGAGGGCTCTCGGTGAGTCATCTGGATGGAAAAGACACTCAGTACTTGTCCATCACTCATGTGGGTGAGATAGGGATAGAAACAGTGACTTTCAAATGGAGCAGTCTCCATCTTAGCACTCGTATACTCTGATTTAACATCAAGATGTCTTAGACTTTAAATAAAAGGTCAAATATAATTTGGCTCTGAATTCCCATGATATACGATTGTCCTTGAAGAAAATATGATAACTCAGCATTCTTTTGTCAATTGTGTACCTACCTAACAGGGTCCTTTATAAAACTATGCACACACATACACACACACACACACACAGAGGGGGGGGGGAGAGGGGGAGAGAGGGAGGAGAGAGAGAGAGAGAGAGAGAGAGAGAGAGAGAGAGAGAGAGAGAGAGCATGCCACCCTCAGCTGACTTTGTG
This sequence comes from Chionomys nivalis, assembly GCF_950005125.1. NCBI lineage: Eukaryota > Metazoa > Chordata > Mammalia > Rodentia > Cricetidae > Chionomys > Chionomys nivalis. Next base: position 51,358,469 of record NC_080099.1, read on the forward strand.
AGTTGGTCATCATCCCTTGATCTAAGGACTTTGAGATTCCATAAAGAAAATTCTTATGTCCTAGAGGCAAAGATCACTGTTCAAAGGTATCTGTGGAGATAATATGCATGGAACATGACAACCCAGTATGAGAATTCAGCCTTTTGAAGTCTCTGGACAGAGTTAGCTGCGTCTACAACTACTCACATGCATTTATGTCCTTCTCTATGATGTTCCTCATTATCACCACCTCCTGCTTGGCATTAATTCTCTTTATTTCTGGGAAAGTTGTGCTTGGTAACAAAATTCAATTAAGAAAAAGTAAAGAACAAAGAAAATAATATTTTTTTCATGCAGAATAAGAACTCAGACCCCAACCTTGGGAAAGCCACAGACTGGTCTTTTGCAAATCAGCTGCTGGGTGGTAGAGATAAAGTAGAGAAGGTGATCAGAAGCCACGCCAGCTGATCTTGTGTCGCTTCTGAAAGCCAACACAGGAAAAAGAAAAAAGGAGAGAGGGGGAGAGAGAAAGATGGGAGAGAATTTAAACTTCAACTGGTATCCTTGAAAGCAAGCAAAATGTATTTTTTGGTCATGGGTGGGTGCCCATGAGTCTCCTTATTAGAGAAATACAGTGACCCCTTCATGAGATCTGAAACCTCATGCCCACAGTCTCTTGAACTGCTACCAAAACTCTGCCATTAAACTCTTTCAAAACAAGTAAACAAAAATTCCCACATCTCCCTACCCCCAAAAGCAATACAGAAGTACCAGGACCATGTAGGCAGGTTTCTCACAAGAGTGGCCCAACTCTCAGTACTAGTTTTCTGTATGTTGCTTCTCTTTGTCACAACAAATGCTCAGAAATGGGAATCTGAAACACAGTGGTCTAGGACACAATTTCTGTAACCCATACACTCGAAGTTGCCTGGAATTGGGCATGACCACTGATAATTAGTAGAGTCAACAACTTGCTCTCTGTCTTTGCCCAAAATGCCCAACCCAAGAAGTTTGTAAAATCTTTACACAGTGTGTTAGCTGAAAGGCTCTGAGTTTTATAAACCCATTATTTACTCTCCTGACATCCTGGCCATATGATAAAGGCTTAAAATGTTACACAATCTGAATTAAAGTCAATAAAATCAAGTATTAACATTTGCCATGATCATATCTACATGACTATACAAACAAATGTATTAATTATTTTTCTTATTGATGGGACAAAACATCTGATAAAAAAACTTTTAAAAAAGAGTAAATGTATTTTGGGATACAGTGTGAGGATAAATTTCATGATGTCAGGGAAAACTTGATGACAGAATGAGACATCTGGTCTCACTGGACCCAAGACACAATGGGAAATGATTATTACTGCCAGGGACCTTTCTCCTGCTTCCTCGTTTTAGGAATCCTCTATAGAAGCTTGTTGTCCACTTAGGGCAGGTCTTACCACTTCCCAAGCACACTTAATGAGGTGTGTATTTAGGATGATTTTTGATTCCCATAAAATTAATAATGAGAATTAAACATTACCATAATCCATAATATGATTAGAAATTGTGTACATTGGACTGGGGATATAGCTCACTTGATAAGGTGCTTGCTGTTCAAGCATGAAGATTTGAGTTTGATTCCCCAGGACTTACATTAAGAAATAAAAAAAAAATAGAACCAGTCACATTGGTATATGATTGTAATACCAACACTGGGGAAACATTGGCAGGCAGATCTCTGGACTCAGAGGTTATTCATCTTAGTCTAATCATCAATCCCTTGGCCACTGAGAAAACCTGCCTCAAAAAATATCAGATGATACTGAGGGCAACACAGTGATGTTGACCACTAGCTTCTACATGCACATATATGTAATTATATCTATATACACACAAGCACACACATGTGTATATACAAACAAAAGATTTAGTTGCGAAAGTCAGTAATTTGGGTGCGAAATCTATTTACTTCAGCAAAAAGAAGCCTGAGTACTACTGAGTTTTAGAGTGTTGGGATTACTCAGAGCTGCCTCTTTCATAGCAACAGAGCCTAGCACAAATTAATCTATCTGCCAGCTAGCTGTCACCTTGGAAACAGAAGCAGAATGTCTCAGAGAATGGAGCAAATAGATTTGAAGATTTAAATAATAATTCCAGAAAAAAAGGAAGAAAAGAGACAGGATGGAGAGACAGGGAAACTATGGGGACCTCAGGAAGGAAAAAAGCCCCTGACTCTGGTGTCTGTTTGAAGTTTCTTGCCAGCTAAAAAGCAACTTCCAGGGAAATTAGCATTTGCTGTGAAAGACAGAAAGTACAGAGATAATATTTCTTTTATATAAAGATATCTTATGTTAAAGTGGCAATGAGCCAAACTTACAGCTTAAATGCACATGACCTTGTATAGTACCTCAATCCTCTCCCAAACATTCTCTGGGTATCTTAAATAAGACCATTAATTTTCTTTATAATGATGCTATTGTACCTTCCCACACCCTGTGATCTAGAGCTTTGCCTTATCAATAATAATCCTGTCAAATGTCCCCTGGGAAACACTCTGTGATCTCATCTACGTTCCTTAGCAACCCTTAGAAGACAATAGCTTCAAAACCCACCCAAATCCCACATATGGCACTTGTAAAACAGTGAAACGTGAGTCTCCCTTGAGAAGCCCACACCCACGCTCTGACATGCCCTGTTCTTTTCCCCAGCTTCTTTTCCTTAACATCAGTGCATAAATCTAATGAACTCTGACTCTTGGGTATGCCTACACCCATGTTGCCGGGTGTATCTTTCTTTCTGAATCTCTTTCTCTCTTAATCCCCACATTTAATGTCTGTATTGAAATATTATTAACAAAACCATAACTCAGGTTTGCATTGGCTAATCCTGGAACCTAGTATTCTTTTCTATGTCAAATCCATGAATTTTGGGTTTCCTGAATTGTAGTTCCTAAAAGATTAAGGAATTCCTCAGTTACTGAAAGTGACAGTAAGTATCTCTGTCTTTGTCCCCACATCACTCAAAATGTTATTGGCCGTTCATAACTGTCTGAACTTTAGGTAATATGATACAATTCCATCCAGATAAGTAAGAATTTAAAGGTTGTTGCAAGGATCCATTTAGAAGATTCTGATGAATCCTGCATCAGAAACAGCCCTGCAGAAATCCTCACGTCAGTGACAGTGAGAAACAGGACCCCGTGAACAACCAAATAACTTGAATCTCATAACATCTCGAGTGACTGACTGTAGCCAGAAGGATGGATCATCCATCACTATTACCCATGAAAGCCCTTGAATCCCTTCGAGGACCAATGTCTAATCCCTGACTTATATCTTGCCCTGCCCTCACACCACAAACCTTGGAGAAATGGGGAGCAAAAAGGTCCCACGTAAGAGCTATGCCTGCATTAGAGAGAGAGAGAGAGAGAGAGAGAGAGAGAAAGCCTCAACTGTGTGTGTGTGTGTGTGTGTGTGTGTGTGTGTGTGTGTGTGTGTGTGTGCAAGACAAATGTATCAGGAAAATAGAGACTAGAGAGTGAGAGAGTTGCATGAAGACTGGCATATGAAAGGAGCCAGTTGTCAGAGAACTGGAAACCATTTCATATCTGAGCTACATGCAACAGAATATGTCAGGGGAAAAAGCCTATGTATACAGACAGGAGAAAGGAGACTCTACCGGACTTTTCTCCAGAGGCCCTTGAGACTTGTGGCCCTGGGTTTTGAGCAGATGCCATTTCCAAGCTCAACAGCTCACTGCTATTCTTGAGAGTGCTCTTCTCTTTCTTTAACTGTCTGTTTGTATTACCTTACCACATATACCTGGTACAATTCTTTGTCCTGGGATACAGCAATCTGAAATGTTGGGTAGGTGTCTGGTACCACAGAGACTCTAGCTCATTCTTACAACACAGCTGTGCTATTTGGGCTATAGTTTTTTGTTGTTGTTGTTTTGGTTTGGTTTTTTTGTTGTTTTTTTTTTTTGTTTTTTTGTCTTGTTCTGTTTTGTTTTCTAAAACAGATATTTTGTTTATTTTCCTGTCCTAAGACATAAGCACCTACTTTCACAGAGCTGAAGATGACGAGCTGGGTGAGTGGGCAGAATCACCTGCTGATCGGAGCATTCACAAGTGTCAGGATGCAGGAACCCTCGGGTCACATTTGGCTCTTTCCGCATTCAGCATTTCTACGGTGAATACAGGTGTTATCCCAGAATGGTCTCACCTAGGATAGTCTGAGGTCACTAAGAGAAACTCTTTCGTCCTCCCAACTCTGCCTGCCCCAGGTCCAGAGAGACGGTGAGAAACCCTACAACTAGTGATGCAAGCTTGCGTTTCACTCTTCCCCTTGTTGAGGTTTCCTGCCTGTCAGCTCTGTCCAAATGACAGATGGATCCAGTGCAAAAATGGAACCTCCCAAGTCATCCTTGACAAAAACGCCTTTTCCCAGCCATTCCTCATGTGCCTTCTCAGCAGTAAATACAGTTCCTATCAGAGATCTTGAATATTAAAGGGGCAGAGAAAAGGAGCAGCTCTGAGAGATCGTTTTTGGTTAAGCTGCTTAAGGGTTTGCTTTCCTCTGCTATAATATTCTCAGCTAGAGTGACTTAAAATGACGACTTTATTTGACTCATGCTTCTGTGGGTCAGAAATTTAGGCTAGGCTGGGCTAATGGATTCTAAACCATGAAGAAAGCAGGACTTGCTGAGGGGCTGGGGAAGCTAATGCAGACTGTCATCCAAAACGGTATCTTGTGTTCTTTCTCTGAAGTGTGGGTGACAGTGCCTGACAGTCAGCTCCATATATGGCCTGGTCCCAGCTATGGTTCCAGACTGTAGAGCTAATACTTAGTCCTTCTATGTGGCATGGATTTCTCACAGAAGGTGGTTAGGTTTCAGAAGTATCCCAAGTGCCCTTGTGCCAGAAGACCTAAACAGATGATGTAATTCTATTCATGCTAATTCCGAAAATGGTAGAACAGTGTCTCTGCCAAATTCTCCCAGGCAAGGAAATCAGACTCTTTCCCTGTATCATAAGGAGCAGAGGATCTATTGGCATTTAAATGCGTGACTCAGGTGTGGTGTTGTGCGCTAGGTTCAGGAACAAGGACTCCTTTTTCAACTGCTCCCGACTTCACCCCATCTTCATATAAATATGATGCAGAATAGACAATAAGATAAATTCACTCATTCCGTAGGCTCAGTGCAAACCAGACATTATCACATGAACATGTCATGTAACCTTTCCCTACGTGTTTGGAAAGGTGGAACACAATAATCATAGATTTTAGTAAGCTTAGAGATTGCAGATGCAGGACCATGCAAGCCAAAACCAGCCTGTTTTATACTAGATACGTTAAAGATAGAGGTACTTATGTGTCATATTAAACAGTGGTATGAAGAATCTAAAATTTTAATGAATCACAAGATTTAACACATTCTAGTATGGCAACTGTTGTCTGGAATCGATGGATCGGTGCCTTATTTGGATGAACAGATGCTAACACCACCTATGCATGTCTCTGAGCCTGCTTCTCTGTCACATGGCAAGATGAGTGCACAGAGAGTACACCGACACTTGCTTTAACAGTAAGAGTTCAAATCCTGGCTGTAAAACTGAGAGTATCAAATCTCTGTACTGGGGATGCTGAGGCAAGAGGATCTCCCTGGAGTTCAATGCTAGCCTGAACATCACATTGAAACCATGTCTTGTAAAAGAAAAAAAAAGTATATAAAATTTTTAAAAAGTAAGTTGAAGGAAATTATTTAGTTATTTGCTGCCTTAATTTGACTGTTCATCTTAAGGAGACAGACATAGTGACCTGCCTGCCTTACAAGGCCATTGAGAATATTAAATGCATTTATATGTATTATAAATATTAATGCATTAATAAATCAATAAATGTATAATAGTGCTTGCAGAGTATATTAATCTCCACAGTATTATCATGGCAAGAATCAGATGAAAAGGCAGATATGAAGTCATCCGAATATATGCAGGAACTGAACCAAAGTGAGATCATGACATTTCATTATGCCAGACAGAGGACTCCTGGGGAAGGGTTTTTATAGTCTTCTTTTGAATGCCTCAACTAAAAACTTTCCTTCTATGTGATGGTGTCTTAGGGTTTCTGTTGCTGCGAAGAGACACTGTGACCACAGCAACTCTTACAAAGGAAAGCGTTTAATTGGGCTTGGCTTATAGTTCCAGGGCTTTAGTCCATTATCATCATGGTGGGAAAGATGGTGGCACTCGGGCAGATGTGGTGCTGGAGAAGAAACTGAGAGTTGTACATCTGGATATGAAAGCAACAGGAAGAAACTGAAACACACTAGGCCTGGCTTGAGCTTCTGAGACCTCAAAGGTTTCCCCCAGTGAAACACGTCCTTCAACAACACCACACCTACTCCGACAAGGACACACCTCCCAACGGTGCCAGTCCTTATGAGCCTGTGGAGCCATTTTCATTTAAACTATCCCAAATTGGCTTTATAACAACTAATTCTGTAGTTCTGTGCTCTACATCAGAAAGTTCTTCTTAAACTGAGGTTGTACAAATGTTATCATCTATCCCCACCTCCCACACACTAACAGTTCTGTCTGAACTTCAATAGCTCTGATCTGCACTTTTCCTCTTGTGTCTAAAACATCTTTGTTTTATAGCGTATCTTTCTTTCTTTAGTTGTTACAGGTTGGACAACTTTCAGGAATCCAGGATCCCCTTAATTAGTGGCCCCCAGGTCTGACATGGACCAATAGAGATGTGTACTATAGGTAGTGCACACACCCATGTATAAAGCAAATAGTGACAGACTTACGCTCTCTTGTGTGATAGCGAGTAAGATTTGGGGAGACCAGACTTGCTCTACTATAACAACCCCCTTCCTCAAGTATGAGTTCACTCCTGCAAGACCGAAACTGTCATCCAGCCTAGCACCAGTCCTGTGAGGGTGTGCCCTATGACCACTTCTTACCCATAAAGACCCAGCAGTCCACACAGTTGCATTAAGGAACAACTTTACTTGGTCGCTATCTTTCTGATTGCTGTGACAAATTGCCATACAAAAATCAGTTTAAGAAAGGAAAGGGTTATTTTAGATTACAGTTTAAGGAGATACATTGCATCATGGGGATGGGGAGCAGAAATTGAGACCAGCTCAGATGTATTACACGATATCTTTAGTAAAGAAGCAGAGTGTGAATATAAATAGAGCTGGGCTATGAAGTTTGTGACCCACTTCCTTTGGGCTCCACCTCCTAAGAAGACTGGTTCAGCAATCTTCTCAAACACTGTCATCTCCTGGAAAGCAACTGTTCCAAGACACAGGTCATGGAGATTATGGATTTTTTTAAACAAAAAAAAAACTACAACAACCCCAGCTCAAGGCCAGCTCGACTCATGTTTGTCTCTTTACAAGGCCATAGAGGTCATCACTCTGAAAATATCAAGGGACAGTAGGTTCCCCTAGGAGAGGAACTGGAACAGCACAGGAGGCAACCTCTGTGAGCATTGCCTGACAGAGGGGGTGGGTGCAGTAATGACACTAAAGGAACCTCTATATCGTACATTCAAGACATGTCAACCCTGAGTCCACCTGTAAGCCACCCTGGGGCTGAACTCAGTCACCAGTTATCACAATGCCAGGCCTATAAAAGGAGTGCAATAAGCATTTATTTTAAAAATTATTGGCAGACAGTGCTTAAAAGATACCACAAACGTGAAAGCACATTGTAATTTGTAACTAATGTACACATAAGAGCAACTTGAGTTTGCACTCATTTACAATGAAGGCAGGCAACTTGTTACAACAGCTTTGGTTTTACTCAAATCATTCTAGAGCAACTATTCAACACATCAGATGCCTCTTCCTGATGGAAGGCATGTACTACAATGAGCAAGAGGCTATGTTGTGAAAGGAAAACCAAACACTTGAGTAAGTTCTCCTAACATAGAGGGCAAGGTTGACCTTGACCACCTTGGTCACCTCCAAGAGGATGGTCCCTTAGTCACCTGTGCTTTTAGACATTATCCGTGATAATTATCAATAGAGGTAAAAACTCCATCAAAAAACTTTGATTGCTCCTTCAGCTAACTGACATACTCAAAAGTTCCAATTCCTGGAAATTGTAAGTAATGAGATTCTTTTCTCAGCTTGTCTCCAACTTCTTCCAACTTTGCTTAGTATATCTAGAACCAGCAGTGTAGGGTTTCCTTCAAGCTTACTAGAAAATTGTCAACTTAGTTTGATTTCTAATGAAATCAAACATTTTTAATGGTTCAACAGTAAAGACGCAGAGATTAAATCCTACATCTCCTAAAGTGTGGGGGGAAGAAAGAAAGAAAAAAAGAAAGAAAGAAAGAAAGAAAGAAAGAAAGAAAGAAAGAAAGAAAGAAAGGAGGGAGGGAGGGAGGGAGGGAGGGAGGGAGGGAGGGAGGGAGGGAGGGAGGAAAGGAAAGGAAAGGAAGGAAGGAAGGAAGGAAGGAAGGAAGGAAGGAAGGAAGGAAGGAAGGAAGGAAGGAAAAGAAGGAAGGAAGGAAGGAAGGAAGAAAGAAAGAAAGAAAGAAAGAAAGAAAGAAAGAAAGAAAGAAAGAAAGAAAGAAAGAAAGAAAGAAAGAAAGCCAATCTAGAACAGTAGGTTTTTGGGGAATGCAGCAGCCAAAGATCCCACTGGACTGCAGACATTTTCAAAGAAATAACTTCAAAATTGGGTGGTGGAAACACAAGAGACTTTGAAATTCACTTTTCTATCTAAAAAAAAGTGACAAAGCACAGAGCGTCCTCTGGGGTTTCTTCTGCCTTCTCTCAGGATTATAGATGACAGACCTGTTCTCTAGCAACTCCAACACGGGGACTTCAGTGATTCTTACACCACAGGCTGCATGCACAGAGCTGAGTTCTTCTTCTCCGTGAGCCTCAGAAACTACATCTGTAAACAGGTAAGGTGGACCTCAGAACTGATCCCCTTAGTTGGAAGAATTCCGAATCAATAAAGCTGTGCACCTGTGGGCTCTACATATTTCATCAGTGGCCAGGCTTGGAGAAACAAATTTGCCTCTCAGTGGAAGGAGGGATGGTGGTGAATGATTTGTTCAGGAAGACTAACTCCTTCAATGTTTTAGAGTTTTTTCAAGGGAGTTTTTGCTTAATTTTAGAGTTCATGAATAGCTCTTGGTCATTCATTAATTTGGGGGTTAGGTTAAGCCTATAACTATTCAGAATGAAATTCAGTTATTATAAAGGGAGGGCAATATACACCTAATCAACAACAAAATATAAAAATGAGGATTTGAAAAACTCTAAGATTGCACAAGCCCCTTAAGCAGCAGAATATTCAAAAGAGTGAACTTACTCATTCAGTGATTCATGCATTCTTCCAACAATTATTGAACCCTTCTATGTGCAGATAATTAAATTGCTGAAAAAATCTTTGTGTTCAATTCGTGCTTTATAATTTCAAAGGTAGTTTTTCTTTATAGAGTCACGGAGCTGTCTTAGTAGCCCTATGTAGAACATATGAGAGGTTACTCTTATTTATGATTAAAAGAGGAGAGCATATTTTGTTAAGTTTGAGTGAGTTTCATAAATATTGCAGAGATAATTCAATGAAAAGTCAAGATTAACATACAGGCTGATTTCTGTTTCTTGTGTTTTCCTTTCTTACCCTCCTCTATTAAACCACATCCGCACCCATCTGTTTCTGTAACTGGGCCGCTTGGGCCCCCACCATACTAACAATCTCTTTCCTTCACTTGGCTTTTGAGAATAAAGAACTAAAAACAAAACAAAACAAAAAGGCCCTAGAAGAATTTAGGCTTTTCTCCGTGAGAGCAGGTCCAGAGCACTTGTATTTGGATCCACTTCCCAAACAAAGATGCAGAGTCCAGAAGCAGCTCAATGCTGGGACATAAGGCACAGGTGTCTTCGCAGCTTGGCGGAGCAGGAGGCTTGGCACAGATTCTCAGCTCATGGCACTCTGCCTGGTGAATTGCATGGTCTCCACCAGAGCTGGCCGTTAGCCTCCTTCTGGCTAGGGAGACGCAGAGGAAATGCAGAGAAGGCTGTGACCACCTGTTCTCTCAGGATGTCACTTACCTCTTGCATATTTTCCTGCAAATGCTGAGGCTAAGCCAGGTGTTCAGCCAAATCGCACTGCACAAAACCTTTGTCTTTACCCTCCGCCATACCGTCTTCACTCTTAGTTTCTAGCCTCGCAGATCTTCTAGAGATGTTCAGTAGTCACTGGAAGCTCATGTCCTTGCCTCTAGTGATCCCTCAAATTAGCATATAGAGATATCACAGGTGCCCCAGCCATCCCTTTCCTCGCCCCTAAATGGACAGAAACTATGCAGCCCCTTTCTTGCCCTGATCTCCACAACCGCCCATGAGGCAATCTGACCCAGTAAGTAGCTCAAACTGAATAACTTATGAATGATGATGTAACTGAAAAACATCTCAGGGACAGTAGCATGTTTCAACATGCACTTAAATGATTTTCCTAAAGAAAGCAAGAAAGAATTCTAAACCAACTGTGCATAAAATTGAAGATAGTTTCAGCATTAGCAGAATGATTTTACTGACTCTTCACTTGGTTTTTCATTTATGGGTTTTAATACAACTCACCTTAATAAAGTCTATAAATAACCAAATATCAAATCTGAAACACACACACTGTAATGCCAGCTCTGATAACATGAAAATAGGAATGAAATGGTAAAAGATAAGTGTTCTGAGCTTTATGGGGGTCTGAGTGACATCACAATGCTGGGTGAACATCTCTACTGATTTGTTATTCTAATGTTTTCAACAATACTATAGATCCTTATCTTGACCTAAGTAATTTTGCTATGAAAGTCTTTCTCAGGCTAGCACTATGCCAAATAGAGGACACATTTGGGGGTAAGAAAACAGTACTTCTCCAATCCTCTGACATACTAGGTCTGATGTAATGGCTTCAAACATATAACTCACCATAAGAAATAGGTTTTAAATCACATAACAAGAAACGATGTTTGGTCTCATTCTGTGAACCAACTTTATGATTTCGGTTCTGTTCTATGGCATTATTTATGCTGAACATTCAGATGATTTCATGTCTGACTGCAAGGTTATATCCAGTGCTTTTAAAAATGGAATTCTCAGGGATACTCTATAAGACTTATGCATCTTTTAAATGAGCAACTCCTCCACTCTAGTATTTTCTCATCTCTGAAGTTTCTCAAAACCGGTGAACATCTATTTAATCTTTACTTAAAGTTGAGTCTTTTATGATCACATGGACAGACTGGCCTTCCAGTTCCATAGAAGATCTACATGTGTAAAAATTCTGGCCACAGAACACAATATTTTTTCTAACCCATTTTCTCTGTTGACTTCCATAAGCTTCGTTGTGTTAGCTTTGAAATGCCCTTACTTTTTCCATTTCAAATGCTACACTCTCTTTTTATGGTTAGAGAAAATCCATCCCCAGCTCCTCTCCTACAATGCTTTATCTGCACAAAACAAACTATAGCAGAAGAAGGCACATGAAGAATAGCGTGCAAACTCTTCCCTCCACTGCATTGCTCCCCAGACAGAACTGTGTTTTATCTAACAACACAGTGTTTGTAGCACTGAAAGTCACTTTGGAGCTGTGTTCAGAAATGACATCTTCCTAGAAGATGTTCTCAAGAGTGGACAAAAGAAGACTTTTTCAAATGTTTGTTATTAGGAAGTGTATGCAGTATCTACTCCCTTCTCCTGTATTAGACATCATATTCTATGGAAATATTACATAATCCAGGCTAGAAAATAAGTCTTGAATAACTTAATGTAAGTAAGTAAGCCTCTCTTACTTATGGGTTGAGACAAACATTAACTAATGACCTGTTTTTCTTTGGAGCTAGACAGATGACTCAAGGGTCAAGAGCTCTTACTATTCTTGCAGAGAACTTAAGTTCAATGGCTAGCACCCACATCGGGTAATTTCCATTCATTTATAACTACAGCTCCTGGGGATCTGAGGCCTCTGGTCTCCACATTCCCTCTCTCTCTCTCTCTCTCTCTCTCTCTCTCTCTCTCTCTCTCTCACACACACACACACACACACACACACACACACAATTTAAAAAAAAACTTCCTTTAAAATGATCTACACTCTCCACCAAAGAATTTATAAATCATGCAAAATGTATTTATGTAATACTTAAGTTGATAGGAAGATCGTTTGATCAACAAAGTGCTTGTCTTTTAGAATGAGGGCTTGAATCAAACAGCAGAACTGACAATAAGAAAAGCCAGGTTTTGTGGTACACATTAGTAATCCAGACACTGGGGAAAAGACAGGCTAATCATTGGGGCTCACTGGCCAGCCAGTCCAGACTATTAAAGCAAACTCCAGACCAATGAGAGATACTGTAGGCATATGGCACCTGAAGAGTTACACTTGATAATCTTATAGCATTCACACACATGCACATACATGGGTATATATAAGCACTCCCTACATATACATAGATACATTCATGCATACAAAAATAAAAAAATAGTTGTGAAGAGGGGTTTTGTAGTTACATAATTAATGTGAAATTTTCATTCCTAGGGTTTACCAAGTATCAGCTCTTTCTCTGTCCACATAACAAACAGCTGTCTGAGCCAACTGATAAAACAGTGATGACAGCAAAGACAAGGGAACCCTGGAAGCATGATCCCGGGATTCATAAAGAAGAGCTGACATTTGCCTCACTGCATAAACAGCAAAAAATAATTCAAAGTCAAAAATAACAGTTTCAAATTTGATATCTTTCCCTCTGAATCTATGGTATTTGCCAAGTCATTTTACATGAATCTCAATCCTTTCGTGTATTTTTAAGGTTAATATTACCTCCTAGGCAGTTAGTTATTCTTGGTTTTGCTAGTTCTTGTCTTGTTAGAAATAAAAATTAACAATATTTATTTCACAAGGGTGTGTGTTGACATTGTGGAGCAAGACTAGGGTTCAGAGAATCACCTGCTTTACCCTAAATATTTCCATTGAAGGTAACTGAAAGACTAGACATATGCAAGGCTTCAGTCCAGATGTGATGTGCAGGACAGTCCCTGGAAGAGGAAAGTAAGTCATGGGAAACCAACAGAATTGGAGGGGAGACTTAAGGAAAAGCTTAGTGGATTGAAGATATATGTGTCTCAGTGGTGAAGTGCTTGGCTAAAATGTACTGGGGCCTGCACTCAACTGTCCCAGAAACAGTAGTATATATAAACATGAGAGGTTAAGACACCTGAATTTGGTCCCCAGCACCCATATCAGGTGATTTATGATTGCTTGTAATTTCAGTACTAGGGGATCTAACACATTTTCTGGACTCCCTGGTTACCTACACACAAATGGCACACACACACACACACAGAGAGAGAGAGAGACAAATAAATACAAATTTAAAAATAGAAAATAGCTAAGCAAAGTGAGCCATAATAAGATTCTAAAAGGAGAAATAACATGACCAAAGCTCTATCATCCTAAGTACCTATGCCTAGAGATTGGGGTCCATAAGGAATATGTCAGAAGAGGTCAACCCCTAGACAGGTAAGATGCCACAACCCACCTACACTGAGAGCACACATCAGGGTGTTTCTGCCTTATCAGCTGATGGGGAAAAGATTAGTCAACAGTCAGAGATGTAGCTCACACTTCTTCCTAAGACACCAACATATAGGAGCTCACATGAGAACACTAACATTCAGGAAACGGGAAAACAACCTGTTTAGAGGTGCTCAAAGAGCCCAGTCGATCTGATTCCTGCGATCCACCGATGGTGGGAAATAATGATGGTTTGAGCATAGCTTTCAGTTGAGAATTAATGAGCTTGTTCTTTATCCTGTAAGTGGTAGGGCTCGAGATAGTCCTCCAAGCAGACTGATGGTAGTGTTAGGAAGAATGATTCTGGCAGCCATGAGTTTGGTAAACAGTGGGAAAGACTGCTTAGTCAGAGGCAGGAATAAAGCAGGCCTGAGAGAAATGGTGGTGCCCCAGACTAGAACAGCAGCTGGAGAAGTGGGAGAGATGGAGCTACTTCTGTCATCAGCCAGATGGAGGGGAGTTATTATTCAGTTGAAGGTAACCAAAGACTGGTTCGTTTCATTTTCAAATCCCTATTCCAAGCAATTTCTATCACTTGAATGTGTGTCCCTCACAAAACTCACTTTCGAGTTGAATGAGCACTGTGGTAGTGTTCAAAGGTAGGGCCTCCTGGAAAGCAATCAATCAAATCAATAGATTAAGTGTACTGTATCAATCATATATCATAGAATCTACATAATATATGTTAAGTACATACAAAATGTGTAGGCATTGAGTCAATTAATGAATTAGCATCTTATAAAAGGTCTGGTAGGACCTAACTAAGGTCACTGTTTGCTTCTCTGTCACTTTTGCCTTCTAAGGGTGCAGCTTTAGAAAAGATAGAAACAAAGTTTGCTTCTGAAGGAAACAACTTGCCCCTTAATCTTAGACTTTCCAGCTTCCACAACTGGGAAGAATAATTTTAGTTCTTTATAAGTTATCCAGTCTCCAATATTGTTAGACAAGAGGTAATGACCTGAGATTCTTCTGCGGATGCAATCTACACAGTCAAGAGCAATATTAGGTCTGTAATGCCCTAGAAGTCTGATCAGTAAGTTCAGCCCAAATCAGACCAAGGATGCTGTAGCCTAGATGAGGCAGAGGATCATTCTGAAGCATCACTGCTAGAGGTACATCAAGAGCCACATTCTTGCAACTAAAGTAGTCCTGCTTCCATACCCTAGCTTCCTTTCTGTTGCTATGACAGAAGTTGCAAAAACAACTTAAGAGAGGAAAAGATTTATTTGACTTATGCTTCCAAGTCATGGTCCATTACTGAGGGAAGTACATGCCAGAACTCAAGGCAGAAACCATGGAGGAACACTTGCTCACAAACTGGCTCACAGGCTCAAGCTTACCTAACTTTCATATACAACCCAAGGTCTGCCTAGAGGTGATATCACCTAGCAGATCTGACTATTCTACACCAATTAATAATCAAGACAATCACCCACAGACATGAACACAGGCTACTCGAATCGAGACAATTCCTCAATAGAGATTTTTTCTCTCAGATGAATCTATGCCGTGTCTACTTGGCAGACAGCTAAATCTAACTAGGACTTTCATGATACAAAAAAAAAAAAAAATGAAGCAGAGTGACCTATGCTCTTGAGAGATAGCGAAGGCTCTTTGTTCTTGGCCTATTCCGTTTTTTACAGGAAAAAGTAAAATTCCTTGACTCTTCAGGCACAGCGCTCTCTAATCACGTCACTGAGCTCTGCTGGCTGAAAATGCAGACAAATAACTGTGAAATCTGCGACAGATCTATTATTCATTCTTTACTGAAGTGATCAGTATATCTACAGGTCTAGTGGCAGTAAGATCTAGAATTATTATTCCTGAATTGTTATTGCCTGAATATCTTATTGGCATGGGTGTCTGTGTGCTCACTATAGCTAAAACATGGATATGAAATGAAGTCTGTTTTATATGTCTCTAAAAGCATGGTTTGTCATCTTTTCTTCTTGAGAACTTGACCATTGCCCCCAAATCATTAGCCGTTGACTGATCTCTTCCTCAAATCGAGACAAAATGCCGACACAGTTCCGACTTCCAAAATCCCAAATGCTCCAAGACTCCCTGAAACATTTGAGGCCCATAAAATCATTTGTATCCTGCCTGAATTAAAACTCAGTTGTCCTACATGTGTTCATGTGTTTTAAGCATATTTACCATAGATCACCTACAGAGGATGAATTTATCAGTTTTAGTCTTAATATTGCCTGCTACAAGGTACTCATGGGCACATGTTCTCTGTTGCAGCATGGGACTGTTAATCTACTACCAACAGTGGCCTTAGAATTGTCCTGTGTCTTCTCTGAGCTTAGTATCCTCAATATGAATCAGGGCAGAATTACTAGACAGCCTTCTAGAGCTTTACAGTCCCAGAATGATCTTCAGAATGTGGTTCTTAAGAGAAAAAAAATCATGCAAAAAAGTGTTATAGTCATGAGGCTATGGAAATTCCCCTAACCAAAAGTAAAGTGGCTTCTGGTACTTTCTAGACACAGAAAGCCAAATACCAAGAAAGCGGGTGAAGAAAATTGGCAGGTGCCATCAAGAGCGGTGAACCCCTGAAACCAACAGAGCATAGACATGGATTTTCTGGTCATTGTTTTATTTTTCTCAGGGATTACCTGATATGCCTTCAGTTGTTACAATTAAGCTAATTTTTACCTACAGTCATCAGGTCTGTGTTTCAGACTATCACCATGGTTCTCATATGAAGATGAAAAGTTAAGTAAGCAGAAATCAACCACGTTGAACCATCAATGCAGAGTTCATCCTTCCTCTAATGAGCTACCAGCAGCCAAACAAGAGATGCCTCCATGCTGTAGCCATGGAAACATACTTAGCAACAAAGAAACCTTGACCTTTTCCCATCTGTTTGGAATCTACAGTAAGACACATTAATTTCAATATATGGAAACAAAAAAGAAGGGCATAGATTTTATTTAATCTAGTTTATTATGGATATATTTATAAATAATCTATTAATCTAGTTTATTATGGATACATTTATAAATGGGAAAGAAATGCTGTGACTTGTAACCCACTACTCCAAGGCAGAACCTGGGTCACATGTCACTGAGATCAAAGACAGAGCCTCAAGCATGCTCTGTGACTGAGAGACCCCAACAAAGCTCCCAAATGGGACCAGAAGTAGGCAGTGATAAGCAGAAGCACTAACCAGTGAACACTCTCATGGGACACAAGTGGAGACCAGCAATAACTAATCCTCTGTGGGCATGAAAGCTTCCTCCCAGTGAAGCTATTGTTAGCAGCCTCATGCTGAAAAGGACAGAGACAAATTCAGTCTGAAAAATGCTTAAGGAGGCTGCCTCCGTGTCGCAGACAGATAAGAATTTATTTGAAAGTATGAGATGTAGGTTCTTTCTATAAAAATAATACATTATTTTAGAATAGAAAGATACTCACTCATTTAAATCATTTATACAAGTCCTGAAAGGCAAGACGAGCTGCAGATGGGACAAGAGGAACTCCCACAAGTCCCTTGGGCTAAACTTGAAGGAAGTACCTCTCAAGAAGTGAAGCTTATATGAGTGGAAACATGCATCCACGTGTATTTTACCTCTTTAATGAAAGAATCAGCAGGGTGGCAAAGTTGATTTGGAAAAGGAATTGAGAAGCTGACACACATAAGTGAAATCAAAGTATAAAAGTTCATAGCTGAGCATGAGGATGCATATCTGTGATTTCAGCACCAAGGAAGCAGGGGGTCGTGAATACATGGGGAAGTGGAGAGGGGAGGACATATTTTAAGTTTGTATTGAAATTGATCAGTGTCCCGCAGAGCAGCCAAACTTCTATGTGAGCTTTGTCTGTTTTATTTAACAAAAATCATTTGCAACATACCAGACACACACAACTCGACTACCAACTTTACAGAGCTTAATCTAAAAAATAAAATAAATAATAAACTTAAGGAAGTTACCTAGAGTGGGAGATGGTAGTTGGTGGGTTTCTTACGGGATACTTTAGTGTGACACTGGAAAGACACACGAGATCAGTCTATTGCAGTTCCAAGTTTTGGGTAATTTTCCTAAACAATAACAGAACATAAGGTGAGAGGAATATTAGAAACCGACATCATTAAAATTAAAGAGCTAGAGTATCAATGTCATTATTCAACATTCCACTCAAGTGTAGTGTGAGAAAAACAATACCCTCACCTACGGATCACATATGAGAAAGTAAGATTATGCTCTGATCTGAACAATGGATGGGATCAGAAATACGTTAGGAATCAATTTTTTCCATTTACTAAAATCCTTGTGGGTTTCTAACAGACTAATAGTGGAGTGAGCAGTCAGAAAGAAATCCTTTCTGAGATTTACTGATGCCATAGGAAAAAAATAAATCATGAGCTGTATACAAGAAGGAACTTGATTTATTAGGTGCTGCTTCCCTAGGAGAAATATAAAATGGTCAACACATGCTGTTTTTTAATAAATAGCTAACTAATATATCCAATGGCACAAAAATATCTTCAAACCTATCTTACTTTTCAATTTCATGCTGAACAGAAGAAATGGGGGAAGGTAAGTCAAGGTAAAGAAATGCAAGAAAGAGGAGACAGATTGGGTGTCATGAATAAACTATCAGGAAAGAGACAAAAATGAGGGTGGGGATGTGGAGGAAGGAAGCTAACAAGGAAAAAAACATCGAAAATCAGTTTGTGATTCAACAAAGTGGAAGAAGGAAAAATCTCAGAAGAAGAAACACTGAAAGAAACAGGTCAAAACACAATTATCTAACCAAGCTATTGGAACAGTTAATCTGGAATCGAGAGTCCAGGCAGGATGGAATTCAGAAGACGTCAGGCCACAAAAGTTCTTGTTCACTGCTGGTTGAACTCCAACATGACAGTTGCTTTGGAACAGTTTGGGAGTTTCCTCAAAACTTCTCTGGATCATATTTCTGGGAGGAAATGCCTGAAAAATGTGATGTTTAAAAGGAAGGACTTATTTTCTCTCACAGTTTGAGGCCAACCTCGTGCGAAACTCACGGCAAGCAGCACACAAGTGGCTGATCACACCGCGCCTGCAGTCAGGACTCGGAAAGATGAATACTGCTGCTAAGGCTGCTTCCTGCTTCTTAAGTCTGGGTTCTTACCTAGTGGGATGGTCCCACCGACATTCAGGTCTTCCTACTTCCCACGTATCCAATCTAGAAATTCCCTCATGCACAGGCCTGGAGATTTATCCCCTGGGTGATTATAGGTCCTGTCAATTTGACACACTCCAACTGAACATGTCAGTTTTTAATATAATGGAAAGTCATAAACTGAGGTCTTGAACAGCAGTTATTTTTCACAGTTGGAAAGGCCAAGATGGACAATAGAATGCAGTCAGAACTAAAGAAATTAACAAGTAAGCCACAAAGATACAGGAATATGCTGTCCATGCATATTGATAAATGAAAGAAGCCACACCAAACAAATTAATACCATGTGAGTCCAATTGTATGGAATGTTAGAAAAGGCAAAGCCATGGAGATGTCCAAAGACCTATGATTATCAGGGGCTGGGAAAAGAGAAGCATGAAATGTGAGCATTTGAGTCTTTTAAAGTCATGAAACAATCCTGGGACATGCAGTAGCAGTGAATACATGTCCCTCAAGAGTGGAGGAGCATGCTAACCTCGTAATAGATCACTTGGGCATAAGGGATATTTTGAACTAAATGGCATGTTGAAAAAAACAGCAGGTAAGTGAAGTTACCACCCATCTTGTCCAGGAAAAAGGGATTCTTGCCACCAGAGAGAGGACCAAAGGCTGGGAAATATTTGCATGAAACAAGACCTTGCAAAATACCTTCTAGCTTCTTCGTAAAATAACTTCCATTCATTGTGGTTTCTTTTCCTCAATGTCACTCTTTGTCTAACCTACTTTATAAACATTTTAAGTTTTCATTTTCCATGCAGAGTCTCATTTGTGTGTAGCATTGTGTGTGCTGTTCTAAGAGTCCATTTCATATGAACTTAAATGTAAATCGATGTTAGGTGTAAGCTAATAATCAAACAAGAAAATTATTGTGTATATATTATGCAGTTGTTTGTGTGTGCGTATATACACACATGTACAGACCACAGGACAATCTCAGATGTTGTTTGAAGGTGTTGGCCACTATTTTTTTTATTTGAGACAAGGTCTCTCACTGACTTGGAGCTCATTGAGTAGGCTAAGTTTGCTGGCCAGTGTCCCTGCCTTCCCAGTGCTGGGATTACAAGAACATCAATATGCCAGGATAAAATATGAATATATATACATATATGTATGTGTGTATGTATGTACATATGTATACAGGTTTGGGGGAACAACATCAGATCTTCCTTCTGGGAAAGCAAACACTTTACCAACTGAGCCACCTCCCCAGGCCTCAAATAGGAAAATCAACAATACAGCCTAATAAGAGTTATTTTAATGTGGTGCCTCTCTAGGAAGAGTCAAAATAAACATATTCTTGTCATGGTTTATGGTGAGTGACTGACACTTCAGAAAGGGAATTTCACATAGAGGGAATTTGTGCCTATGCAGAAGGAAGTGCAATGTTAATAGAAGTAAAAGCGAGGTGAGACTTGCCACTCCTTTTTATTGCTGACCCTGAGTCTCTCTCGTATTGCTACATGGAATCATCAATGGCTACTATTCAAACTTCTGGAGGGTATTCTAACCTTTAACTGCAAAAAGAAATACTGTTTTTCAGTCCCTAGGGATGATGCCGGACAGTGGTGGTGCACACCTTTAATAACAGCACTTGGGAGGCAGAAGCAGGTGGATCTTTGTGAGTTTGAGGCCAGCCTGGTCTACAGAGCAAGTTCCAGGACAGCCAGGACTACTACACAGAGAAATCTTGTCTTGAAAAATTAAAAAAGAAAAAGAAAAAGAAAAGAAAAGAGACTACCATGCTTCCTTAAGGAATACTCCACTAGACGTTGAGATAGATTTTCCAAAATTAGATTTCTTCTCCCATTGAAACAGCAGCTGGGATCAGAGTGGCCTGGTGACTTGTGTGGTGATACTAACATGTTTGGCATGTTACAGTGATATATCTGCAAGGAGGTGATTTGTGAGGACAGCCCAAGGTCTACTTCTCCAGGTGTGACCACGTTGTAGGGACTGGGCAGCTCAGGACGGACCCTCATCCAGCAGACAGTGGCATGGTGCTAACCCCAAGTCCTTCCTCAGACAAAAGCTTCTCCCGTGGCCTGTGCCTTACCCTTAGTTCTAGCCGTATCCCATTCAGCTTTGAAGAGGTTAACACAAGTTAGAGAGAAGGCACTCAGAAGTTTTCTGCTTTTAATTTCTGCTTAATGACTTATTGGCCAGGGCACTATCATCTCATCCAGCTAACAGCCCTTCTTGCACAATAAACTGCTGTGCTTGGAGCCCACCTCGGCCCACAAACTCTACAATTAAGTGATCGTTTGTCCTCAGAGCTTGACAGAAGCAAGAGTCTGAGGCGGGCTGGGAGGAGCACCAATTTATTAAAGTAATAAATAACCTGGAAGCCCCTCTCCCCCAGCTGCTGCCTCCCTTTCTTATTTACTTCCTTGTGCAGCATCTGAGATGGGGATACAGGGAACTTAATTGTTTGGAAAGACAATTGTCTAAGAACAGAATAACAGTCATATCCCAGAAACCATATAATAAAATTGGGGGCTCTAGGGCTCCAGCTTTGGAATGGTCCTACTTCTGGCTGCTTGACTCCTTGGCAAGTGCTCACTCACGGTATTTCCTGAAAGACACATGTTCCTGCATACATGCCTGCACTCATAGGCACAGAGCTATCCTCTGGGCAGAGGGAGGCTCTGCAAGGGATAGTTCCTGCTGGCCTTGCCATGGGTTCACCACCTATATTAATTTTTATCATAATTTAAAAAAAATTATTCAATATGTATTACTTCAGATTCAGACATTCTTATTACCTTTTAGTCAACATTTTAAAATATCACTTTCTCAGTTATGTGTTCTCCTTTGGTTGTAGTCTTTAAATTATTATCACATTAGCATGTATACAGCAGGGGTTCAGAAACTCGTTGTGTAGCAGAATTCACCTCTCTCAAATCTCTTCCTACCCAAAGCCTTAATTTGCTGAAAGCATTAATTAAAAGTGTTCCAGAAAGTCAAAATAGATGTCATGTAGCCTGTTCCAGACTGCCTTCTCTTTATTTTCATACACAGCCTTCATAAATGTATTTATCTGCTTCCCATTCCTCAGCCTAGAAAATGGTGATCCTTCCACTGGCCACTCTTAGGGACTAGCAACTCCTTTTTAGATTTTCCTTTACCAAGTTCAGGTTGTAAAATCTGCATTACATGAAATTAACTATTTTAAAGTGAATAATTCATTGCTATTTAGTACATTCATAATACTGTGCAGTTATTACTTCTGTCTCTTCAGAAACATTTTTATCATTGTAAAATCAACGCCTTTATCAATTAGGCAGTTACTTCCCACTTCCCCTTAAATCAATACTTGGAAGCCTTTATTTCCCTGTAGATTTGCCTCTTCCATGTATATCAGAAGAATGGACTCATATGCTCTGTGTTAGCCTTTTGTATCTGGATTCTTTGTTAGTATTATCAACGTCTCTTCTGAATACTGTTGCATATATTAGTGTTTCATTTCTTTCTACAGTAAATCATATTCTGTTATATCGACACAACACTACTCTTTAAATTCTCACATAAAATTATCAGAAGGACAGAAAAATAAACTAATGGTAAAAAGAGATCTTATAAACAAGGCAAATGCAAGGAGACCATGGAAGCCAGAATCATGAAGAACATGGAAGCCAGAGGCAAGAATATCATGGAATCCAGGGGCATGAAGATCATGGAAGCCAGAGGCAAGGAGATGATGGAAGGCAGAGGCAAAGAGATCATGGAAACAGAGGCTTGGACACCATGGAAGGCAGAAGAATGGAGACTATAGATGCTAGAGACATGGAGACCAAGCCAGATGAATATAGAAAAAGTTGGAAGCATGGAAAGCAATTCAAAGGCATGGACATAAAGAAAGCTAATGGGAGATGGATCATGGAGGCAGGGGCATATTGACTGTGAAGTCAGAGATATAGAAAAAACAATAGCCAGAGTCACAAAGACTTTGGAAGCTGGAGGCAGAGAGATCATGGAAGTCAGAAGCATAAAGGTCTTGAAAGCCAGGATTCCAAGGACCAAGGAAGACAGTCATGAGGATCAAGAAAGCCAGGAGGCAGGGAGGTCATGGATGCTAGGGGCATGGAGATCATGGAAGCCAGAGGCAAAGAGACCATGGAAGCCAGGGGCATAGAGACCATGGAAGCCAGAGGAATGGAGACCTTGGAAGGCAGAGTAATAGAAATCATGAAATTCAGAGCCATGGAGATCATGGAAGTCAGAGACATGAAGACCATGGAAACCAGGGTCATTTTCTTAGTTGCTGTTCTATCGCTGTGAAGAGACACCAAGATCAAGGTAACTCTTATAGAAGAAGCACTGGGAGCTTGCTTTCAGTTTCAGAGTTTTAGTCCCTTATTATTATTTTGGTGAGAAGACAACAGACATGGCACTGAAGCAGTAGCTCAGAGCTTTACATCCAGATCCACAGGCAGCAAGCAGAGCGGGAAACACTGGGCCTGACATGGGCTTTTGAAACCTCAAAACTCATTCCCAGTGACATACTTCTTCCAACAAGTCCACACCTCTCCACTGAGGTCATACCTCCTGATCCTTCTTAAACTGTTCTACTCCCAAGTAACCAAGCATTCAAATATATGAGCTTATGGGGGATAATTTCACTCAAACAACTGCTTGCATGGATACCAGAGGCATCTAGACCACAGTAGCCATAGGCAAGGAGACCATGGAAGCCAGAAGTATGAAGACCATGGAAACCAGATAAAAGAAGATGACAGAAGCCAGAAAAATGAAGACCACAGAATCCAGAAGAATGGAGACAATAGAAGCCAGAAGAATGGAGACCATAGAAACCAGAAAAATGGAGACTATAGACACCAAAAGAATGGGGGTGATAGAAGCCAGAGGCAAGGAGAGGATGGAAACAAAAGGCATGGAGATCAGAGAAGTCAGAAGAATAGAGACTATGGAAGTCAGAATCAAGAACATGGATGCCAGAGGCATGTGAGAGGTAAGAAAACCATGGAAGCCAGATGAAATGGAGACCATAGAAGCCAGAGGTATGGAGACTATGGAAGTTGGAAGAATAGAGACCATGAAAGTCAGAATCAAGGAAAACTATGGAAACCAGAGGCATAGTGACCATGGAAACCAGATGCGTGGTACCATAGTTTGTTTAACTGTTGCTGTGATAAACACTAACCAAAAGCAATTCAGGAGAGGATAGGGTATATTTGACTTACAGGTGATAGTCCATCATTGAGGGAAGTCAAGGACAGGAACCTGAAGGCAGGAACTAAAGAAAATGATAATAAGCTTAATGGCTTATCTAGATAGGTCATCTAACTTTCTTGTGCAGCCTAAGTCCACCTGCCTAGAGATGGTACTTCTCTTAGGAGACTGGGATCTTCTATATCAATTAGCAATTAAAATAATGTCCCACAAATACGACAGCAGGCCCGTATGATCAAGGCAATTCTTCAGTTGAGATTCTCTCTTTCTGGTTGACTCTAGGTCTGTGTCATGTTGACAACTGAAACTACCAATGACCCATGGAGACCACAGAGAGCAGCGAGGTGAAGGAAACATTTCTCAGTGTCTCACATGCAGACAGAGAATAATACTAAATGTGCTATGAATTAAACAAGAATTTGAAGGAAAATTAAAACTGTTTGAGCTGAATGAAAATGCGAAAACATGTAAACTTTTATGAGATTATAGTGAAAGGGTTACATAGAAATTTGTAGCACCAATCACCTATATTAGGAAAGAAATAAGGCTTCAAATTAATGGTGTTATCTTTAATCTTAGGACCATAAAGTAAGGATGACAAAGGAAGCACAATAAGCATAAAGGGAGGGATCAATGTATAAAGCAATGAAAGATCAAAATTCTGATATTTCATAAGCATAATGTGTTCTAAGCAAGGTACATAAAATTACTAGACATTATTAATCAGTCTAAGACAGAAAAAAGAAAAATTCCAACACTTAACAAGGGAAAATGCTACTAAAAATGATAATTTGATTGGTCTTACATATTTGTATAAACAATAATAAAGTCTAGAAGAGAAAAACCAATATCCCCAGAGCAATAGGAAACAACTAGCAGGACATATTCTGAAAGAAGTCGAAGCACAGAACAAAACATTTTCAGAAATACAAACCTCCACGGGCAAGCTACCTGCAAACCCTGAGTAAATGACTTCATGAAAGAAATACAAGGGGCAAATCACACTCCGGAGGAAGAAGCAGAACCCAGGAAACAACAAACAAAGCAGTAGCTTGAGGCTATAAATATATATCCAGCTTTGAAAAAGAAAAGACAATGATGAATAGAATGGAGTGAGACTTTTGGAAATGACATTACTTTGGGTATGGAAGTTGCTCAGGGTGGTGTTTGCCTAACATGTGAATGCCCTGTTTTCAATCTCTAGGACCATTCAAAGAAAACACTAATTTTAGCCTGCTTTAAATTAAGTATGCATAATTAAAATGTAATGGTTACATCTGAAGGCAAAAGCACATAGATAATTCTATATTAGTGTAAGTTTAAAAAATACAATTTTGAAATCTTACAAAAGTCAAAGAAGGTATAGAGTTGGTAAAAAGAAAAAAAGAAATAAGTTTGGGCTTTTGTTGATAGACTGGAAACTTCACCAAAGGAAGAGATAGTTGGCTGAAATTTCAATAACCAATACTCATAAGGTCTGCAAAATGTAGCTAAAGAACTGACTTTAGAGATAGTTTCCATATATTTTAAGAGGTAAGGCAGAAGCCCCAACAAACAACTGCGATTGGCTGGCCTAGTCCAGGGGAGAAATGTGTAGAAAAGGAGAGAAAGAAGCAGGCTAAGAAAGGTAAAAGATATTAAATACCTCTTGGCTGGAAAACAGATATGTAGATAAATGTGCAACTCCCCCCACAGACAATATGAAAATGGAAAAAAAGGCATTGGCATCCACAAAATAAAACCTTTCCACTGAGAATCGAGGATGGGTGGGAGTGGCCAGAAGAGGGAAGCAGATGCAAGAATCAGTGTGTGTGTGTGTGTGTGTGTATGTGTGCGTGCGCGTGTTTGTATGCGTGTGTGTGTGTGCATGCATGTATGTGCCATGGAGGGGAGCAGGGAGTTGGGTGAGACCCCAGGCAAAGAGAAAACAGCAAGTCGGCACTGAGGTCAGCTCCATAGAGATCCTGGAGAACCCTTCAGCGTGAAGGCCAAGGATGTCTGAATACATGGTGGATCTCCTTTTTCCTGGATGCTGCCTCTTGTCTTTTGACTTTGAAGTGTGGACTCGCTCAATCCCAAAATTCCCTGTGATGTGCAACCACAGATTTACTGGTATGATGGGCAAAAAGCCTTGTTCATTTCTTTCTAAAATGTCATGGTTCGGTGCTAATATTATCCTCCAGGTTGACCCGCAGAAAACCCTCCCAACTTTAGACTTCTGGGTATCCTTAGAACTCCCCTATTCAGCCTCACTAATACAGGTTCCATTTCATTGTCTAGGTGTGATAGTTTTCTGTGCAGTGTTCTAAAAACTAACTCTCTTTTGGCAGATAACATTGTCAATATTTTGAGACTGAATGGAACCCAATACAAGGAAGACTGAGCTCTCCAGTTCCGTAATTGGTTTACATGAAGAGTCATAAAGGTCCCCAGTGACAGCCTCCACACTAAAACTCAGTTTCTACACAGAAACCAGCTTTGATACACAGAATATCAAGTTCTGGACACAGAATCTCAGATTCCACATACGCCATCTCAGGCTCCACATGTAGAATCTCAGGTTTTATACAGAAACTGTTTCCACGCTGCAACTCAGCATCCAATGTACTAGCATGCTGAGAATCTGCAGTCGTCCAAAAGAATCATAGACACTGAAGTTGGGAGCAGCTTTAGAAATAAAGTGCCTGCTTTATCTTCAAATCCAGATTTCTGAGATACCAGGAAGCCATGGGGACCTAGGAAGATGGCTTGGTGGGAACACAATCACTGAGCAAGCATGAAGGGCTGAACTTGATGCCCTAGCATCCATGGGAAGAGGTCAAGCATCAAGCTGGTGTCTGTAACCCTAGCACTGTATGTTAGGGTGGAGATAGCAGGTCGGGGGACTCTGACCACCCAGTCTCTCCAAAACAGCAAGTTCAGGTTCAGGGAGACCCTGTCTCAAAAGATAAGTAAAGAGCAGTAAAAAAACACACACACACCACATAAACACACACACACACAAACACACAAATACATATACACCACAAATAAAATCACCACACACACAAACACACATACACCACAAATATCATACCACACCACACATATACTCACAAAACCACAACACCCCACACACAGAGACCATACACCACAAGCACATGAACACATACACACGACACATCACACCATAAACACCATATACACATAGACCATACATCACAAACGCATCACACACACACCACATACACAGATCACACAGGAACACATACACACCACATATACATTAGTATCCATCCCCCACATCACACACACACATATACATACACAAACAGACACATACCACACATAGCACATATCATAAACCATAATACTACACACACGCACAGTCATGCATGCACACATACACAAAACTATAAGAAGAAAGGTAAGAAATCAACTTTTCTTGTTAGCTGGAAGATAGCTCCTAGGAAGCAAGCCCTTCAAAGAGGACTAAAAGACAAGTAAAGACTGGGAAAATATTTGCAAAAGATTTATCTACTAAAAGACATTATCTTAATGCTAAGAAAATGGGCATCACAACTTGAAAAATGAACGAAAGTTTTGAGATTTGTAAAGTTACCCTAGGAACCAAGAAGGATGATGTACAGGCAGCCAAAAATCAAATGGAAGGATTTTAGCTCATACATATATGTCATTCATGAGTTGACATTTAGAACAATGGAGTCAGGCCAGTGATTCCAGCTAGTCTGAAGGATGTGGCAGGAAGATCATATATTCAAAACCTGCCTGGATTTCAGAGTTGAGTCCAAGATTAGCCTGCACAACTTAAGGAGACCTTGTCTCAAAGTTAATAGTGAAAAAGGGGAGGGGGCTGAAGATACAGATCAGAATTTGAACACTTGCCTAGTATTTACAAGGACCTAGGTTCTATCCTCAGCATTAGAAAGTTACTTAGCCATTAACCAGTAGTAACAATGGATGGATGGATGATAGATAGATTAGATAGATAGATAGATAGATAGATAGATAGATAGATAGATAGATAGATAGATAGATAGATAGATACCACTGTATTCTTCTCATGAGGGTGACCACTGCTCAGCCCTAGCAACACCAAGAGCTGGTGAGGATGTGTAGCAACAAGAGCTGTCATTACTAAGGAGAATCCAAGGCACAGACACTTTGGAACACAATTCAGCAGTTTTCTGGCAAAGCAGCACATACTGATAGCATACAATTTGGCAATCCACTTTCAAAATGAGTTGGAAACTTATGTTCACTTTAACACTCGCATATAAATGGTTACAGCTACTTTATTCAGAGTTGCTAAAAACTGGTAGCAACTGAGTTATCCTTCCATAGGTGGAAGAATAAAGAAATGGTAGCACATCCATGCAACTGTACACAAGTCATCAATTCTGTAAAGAACTACTATCTACGAGAAGACATGAAAAATATTAAAGCCTATTGTCAATGAAGTCAGCTGATTAAAGGACTAAATAGTCTATTATTCCAACTGCGTGCTAGCCTGAATAAGACAAAAGCATAGAGGTGCTAGCATAGAGAGTCAATATGGTTAAAGGTTGCTGCTTCGTTCTCAGAGGAAATGCAGAATGCTTTTGTGGCATGTTAAGAACTTAGGGCAGGGAAGGCAATCTGCATGGTGCAAAGATGGTGAATACATGTAACTGTGTATTAATTAGAACTCATAAAACCAAGCAAACAGTGAAGTCACACTTAAACTATGACCTTCAGTTAATGTGCATCAGGACTCCTCTTTCATTGATTTTTATAAGCATAATACATTACTGTAAGGCATTTATTACGGGCATTATCCCGAGTAAAGAGGAAGCGGTTCAGTAGACTACACGGCTTACAACTGATGTCTGTGTTTCTCAGTATTGAAAGTTATGAAAGTGCTTGTCTCACAAGCAAGGAGACCTAACTTGGATCCCCAGAACTAAAGTGAAAAAAAAAAAAAAAAAAAAAAAAAAAAAACAGTCCTGGGAAAGCAGAGAGGAGAGGATCCCTGGTCCCACTGAATCAGCCAGTCAGGCTGAGTAAGTAAGCTCCATATTCAGAGAGAACTCTATGCTCAAAATACAGTGGAGAGCAACGGAAGAAGACACCTAATGTTGACCTCTGGCCACCACGTGCACATGCCTAAAGGAACATATGTGTAATTTCCCCACAAAAGCATACAAGTTAAAATTCAAACCCTCAGTCTACCATGGCTGTAGGGCATCGGAGAAAAGAATGAAATGCAAAGAATCAATGCTTTGAATTAAGAGATAGGGAGCATACTAACTGGCCCCAGAGAATGCACGATCCTGCATGCCACATACTGTTCCTCCTGGATGCAAATCTGAGAGAATGAAACCCCGAAATAATACTGCTGTCCTCGTTATCAAAACCTTACCCAAGTGGTACGATTTTCTGATCAAGTATCACTTTCATTGCATAGCCTTGTTTCTATAAGAGAATATTTTGCCCAGGAAGCCACATTTCTTATTCCTATATCCTCTTTAATCATACAAATCAAAGGGGGTTTTTTTTGTTTGTTTGTTTTTAAAGAATCCAATCATCAGAAGCTGTATTGCCTCAAAAATACGGATCACCTATTTAAAACACAAAGGCTTGTCCCGGGAAGGCCAGATTCTACCCTCTGGTCCCAGACTAAACTATGGCGAACAGATGATGTCATGTCCTAGAAGCTCTCAGTGCACACAACTGAGGCACAAGAAGGCACTTCTGGCCTGCAATACAGAATCTGTGGGCAGTTGGCTTGACAGCCATGCTCCCGCTCTGGCTTAGTGTGCACTGCCATCTAGTGGAGACATTCTGTATCTGCTCTGATTTGTCAGCTGAGCAGCTTTTCCAGATCTAACTCAGCAACAGCTAGCTGCCTCTGTAATATAGTGAGGATGATTCTACCATTTTAACTGTTGGGCTTAATCAAGTGACGTCACACAAAGCCTGGGGCATCGCTATTGGTCAAAGCTGCACTTCAAAGATGCAAATTAGTGTTGTTCTCAGAAAAAGCAGAAGTTTCAAGGCCCTGTGCATGGAGATACATTTGACTGAAAGCTATTGGGTTACTCTCTAAGTATGGTGGTGCATGCAAACCTAATTAGAACATTTGAAAGTTTGTGAAGTGTCTAGCTGGAGCCCAACAGCCTTTATTTCATGAGGCCCACACAGGCCAATTAAGAGAGGAAGTAAGCAGAGTTCTGAGGCCATCCTCGAGTCTCTTTGGAGGCTTTCATTCTCGGCAAGAAACCGGATAAAATCGGACATGGGGGTCACGCTTGGTTTCCACAGCGACTGGGGGACTGGTTTGTCTCTCTTGTCCAGGGCCCTCTAATTGCCTTTCTGCCTCTGGGCCTCATCTGTCTGCTCCTCTCTCATTCATATTCAGGACCATGATTAGAAGCCTTGAACAGAAATGCAAAGTGCTTCTTAAATGTAGACAATTGAAATATAAATGTTCCTCTCATGCGCTATTAATTATTTTATAGCCTCCCCAAGCACCCTCTGTATATCTAGCAGCCTAAATGATGACCATAAAAGAGGGAGGGTATTATCCCAGGACTTCTGTCCCTGCACCTCTGTTCCCCGCTCCATCTGTACCCAAACACCCACTCTCTGGGGATCATGTTTTACAGAGAAAAAGCTGCATCCGTGATACATTTTGCTTTTTTTTTTTCCTGAAGAAAGAAAGACAGAAAGAAAAGAAAAAACCTGACTGCTCCTAGGTGTGGTGGAGGAAGAAGTTTGCTGTCGATAAAAGGGAAAGCATAGCCAGAGGCAGAGACATCTGGGAGAGTTCAGAGTGTACACGATCAGATTGAGCTGGACCATGCAGGAAGAGGGGGAGGGGAAGGGAGAGGAGACAAAAGGGAAACAAGTGCATCAGTCAAGAGGACAAAGGTACAAAAGGATGTCTAGTCAAAATATCTAGATTACATAGGGAAGAGCCTCTGGAGGAAGGACAACCCAGCCCCTGGGTTGGAGAGCTGGGATAGAAGGCAGGGTTTACCAGCTATATATACCCTGTAATACGTAGGGACTGAGGGAACCTGGTGACCAGGTCCTCTGCTATGTTAAGTAGACACCTCAGCCATTTGTCCCAGGATTTGAGACTTAATACTTTCTTTGTCAGCTCACCCAAGCCCACCATGTGACTCTGGTTAAGTTCACTGGCATGTGAGCTGTGAGCTACAGTTTCTCCATCTGTAAAATGGAGGGAGATAGCAACAGGAAATTGGGGTGTGGGACTTCGATCGAATGGCTGCTCAAGCATAAGAACCTAAGTTTGAATCCTCAGATCCTGTGTAAAGAGCCAGGTACAGAAGTGTGTCGCTCTCAGTGCTGAGGAGGCGGATGGGTAGAGCCTTGGAGCCCACTGGCAAGTTAGCCTACCCAAGTGAGTGAGCTTCAGAGGCAATGAGAGACGCTGTCTCAAAATGTAAGGTAGAGAGCAATTGAGAAGACCCCCAGCATTCTGTGACCTCCAAACTCTCACACACACATATATGCTATACATTTGAACACTATACACACATGCGCATCTACACAAACACACAAACAGCTGCAATAAATGGAGTCGGGGACTATACTTTTCCAGCGGCGGGTAAGGGCACGGAGAACTGTCTCTTGTGGGTGCTGTGACCAAAGTCATGAGTTTACAGCCTCTTAGACACTGCCCTGGGATAACTGAGTGATGCAAATCAAGGGAGTGCCCAGGGTTTGTCTAGAACATCCTGTGGCTTTGTTTCATGACCAACATCCACGTGAGTGCTCACTTACATCAGGTGTTTAAAAAGTGCCTTTGCTGAAGAGAGACTGCTGATTTGACCACCACGGTAACTAAACACAGGTGAAAGGTTAATATCTCCTCCCTTCACATCCCTTCAGTTTCCTGCTTGACCAGCTAGGCATGTTAACCACTCAAGGACTGTCGCCTACCTACCCTACCCACCACCGTGGAGAATGATGGCACACAGATAAACTCCTGTCCTAAACTTGAAGTCACCTCACATGTTGGGAATAACTGACCCTCATCTGATTGACCATCTCAGAGATGAGAACAGGGTGAGGAAGATTGGAGCAGATGTGCGCATCCTGTGGGAAGCCAATTAGTCCCCTGACCCCACTTTGATCACCTTGTAGAACCCAGACTGAGATAATCACCAACCAGACCACACTTTGACCAAGATTGGACTGCTTTAAGGATACCTCTTGGTGCCCCCTTTTCTAGTTCCTTTGGTCAGTAGCCTGGAGACGTCTCAGGGTCATGAATATCTTTACCTGTTCTTCCCAGCTGTTTAAATGTTCTCTCTTTCTCTCCCACTGTGGCACTTCTCCTTCGTTGAAATATTGTGATGGGTGGCTGAGCCTAGCCTTTTGGGGTGCTGAAGCCTGGGGTCTGCTCTAAAATACCAGTAACATAGTGAAAGTACTTGCAATAGTCAGGAAGTGGAAATCTTTAAAATCATAAAATCCTGCCAGTTTCCTAGGAAGGAAAATGAAGGTGTCAGAGGCAGCAGGTGATGCTGCTCAGGACGGCTGCTCTTTAAAAGAATTCTTTGCAGAGACCTCTGCCCAGGTGTGGATGGGATCTTCTGCCATAGAAGAGAAGTTCAGAATGAGTCAGAATGATGCAAAGTCGGAGCTTATAATTATGAAAAGGATAGCATATACTTAGACTTAAGTACAGGCATTAGGAAACACAGTTCTTTTACAGAATTTTTGGAAGGACAATTTTTCAGCCTTGCACAGAAACACTAAAATCCCAGGGCAACTAAAACAATCTCGGATAATAAAAGGACTACAGTAGGTGCCGCCATCCCCGACCTCAAATTCTACAGCGTTGAAATGTTAATAAAGGCAGCATGGTATTGGCACAGAAACAGACATATTGATCAATGAAATCAAATTGAAGGCACAGACATAAATACACATACCTATGGATATCTGATTTTTTTTTTTATAAAGAAGCAAAAACTTCACACTAAGGGGTAAAAGACAGCATCTTTAAAAAATGGTACTTGTAATTCTGGATGGATACATGCAGAAGAATACAAATAGATCCATATCTATTACCCTTCACAAGTTCAATTCCCAGTTAATCAAAGATATCAACATGAGGCCAGACACACCGAGCTAATAGAAGAGAAAGTGGGAGAATAGCCCTGAACTCGTTGGCCCAGGAGAAGACTTTCTGACCAGAAACCAATAGCACAGGCACTGGGATCAACAATTAAAATATGAGCTGGCCTGGGTCTGAAAGAGCATGGGATAAAACCGGACTTGCTGAACATAACGGACAATGAGGTCTACTGAGAACTCAAGAACAATGGCAATGGGTTTTTGATCCTACTGCACGTACTGGCTTTGTGGGAGCCTAGGCAGTTTGGATGCTCACCTTACTAGACCTGGATGGAGGTGGGTGGTCCTTGGACCTCCCACAGGGCAGGGAAACCTGCTTGCTCTTTGGGCTGAGGAGGGAGGAAGACTTGATTGGGGGAGGGGGAGGGAATGGGAGGTGGTGGCGGGGAGAAGGCAGAATTCTTTAATAAATAAATAAATATGAACTCAGGAAATTGAAAAGCTTCTGTATTGCAAAGGACACCATCATTTGTGCCAAGTGGCAGGTTACAGAATGGAAAAAGATGTTCTATCAACTCAACTACACATCTGATAGAAGGATAATATCCAAAATACATAAAGAACTAAAAAAACTGGACATGAAGAAAACATACAACCTAATTAAAAATGGGGTACAGATCTTAACAGAGAATCATTTCAAAGGAGACAAAATGAATTTTCTCAATTTCTTCTCTGGCCATCGGCTCACTATCTGTACACTTTGTGCAGTAAAACCTATTCTCCCCAGGAGATGGAGTTTTGTGATTTAGAAAACAAAGCCACAGTAAATATCTTTCCTATGACATGTGAGATCCTGGATTCATCCTCAGCTTGAGGGCAAGAGAGAGGAAGAATCAGAGGAAAACAGAGAAAATATGGAAGGAGGAAGAGAAAGGGGACCAGGTGAGGAAAGAAAGGAAAGGCTGAAAGGGAGAAGGCGGAAGAAATGAGAAAATATAGGAAAACATTTTGCCGAATTTTTTGTTTATTGCCAAGACTCCAGAAGAAATCTCCACTTTTAAATTTGCATCTTTGAGGTCCTCATGATGTCCATTTAAAATAAGAGATTGGTGTCTTCAGGGATATAACAGAGCACAGGATAATTTGGGGACACTGTAGACATACAAATGGGTATGATGGAAAAAAAGAAGAAGAAAAAGCAGCCTCCTCCTCACTCATTTGACTACACGGAACACTAACTCTAAAGGTCGCAACCCTAAGGTCAGGAGGACCCAGAACTAGTAATGAGCCAAACTCCCTCAGCTCTCATCTTACTTTAAAATATTAGTTTATTTTCTGAGTAATATTAGGAATACTAAATCAACCAAGAACATTCATCTGATAAAAGATATGCAAATATGTTTATAAATATACGGTATCATCTATAATGTTGACAAGCCAGACAAAAACACCAATTTTCACTTAAAACTAAAATCTCAGTACAGGATGCAAATACAAAGACCTCTCTCTTTCTCTCTCCTCCTCCACCTCTTTCTCCTTCTCCACACACACACGTCAGACCATCTCTCTATCTCTGTCTCTTTGTCTCTTTCTGTCTCTCTCTGACTCTCTCTCTCACACACTCTCTCTCTCTCTCTCTCTCACACACACACACACAATTCATTTTATTTTCAGCTCCACAGATGGTCACAAATTGCATATATTATTCATACACACCCAACCCCAACTTACATTCATGTACAAACCAAACTTAAATATAATAGGAAGCTCCAATACTAAGACTTGAGTTTTAAAAACAAAGATTACCAGATTAATCTTGGAAATGTGATTAAGACATATATCATTGGATGTATTAACAAAGTTTCTTTGGTTTTTTGTTTTTGTTTGTTTGTTTTTCAAGACACAATTTTTCTGTGTAACAGCCATAGCTGTCCTAGAACAAGCTCTGTGTAGAAGGAGCTGTGGGCTGCGTTCCTACTGCCTGGCTCCCGGCCACCTGGTTATCTTATGCCCCAAAATAACAACACACAAACTGTATTCATATAAACACTGCCTGGTCCATTATATCTAGCCTCTTCTGGCTAACTCTCATATCTTGCTTAACCCATTTCTAATAATCTGTGTAGCACCACAAGGTAGTGTCTTACCGGGAAAGATTCAGCATGTCTGACCTGCGTCCATCTTGGGCTGGAGCTTCATCGCATCTGACCTTACTTCCTTCTACCCAGCATTCTATTCTGTCTACTCCACCTACCTAAGGGCTGGCCTATCAAATGGGCAAGGCAGTTTCTTTATTAACCAATGACCTTCCTCCATCAGCTCTGTAGACCAGGCTGGCCTGAGACTCACAGAGCTCTGCCTGCCTCTGCCTCCCAAGTACTGGAATTAAAGACGTGTACTACCACCACTTGGCAAAATACAACTAAAATTTAAAACAACAAAATCCTAATCAAGATTTGACCAGCCACAACTCACCTTTCACCAGTTGCCCACTGCTACTGTCTACTACCCAACCCCAGATATTATCAGCTATTCCTTTTGTTGCCCAGATAGGTAGTTGGGTTGTAAGATTCAGAAGGCATTATATAATATGTATATATATAATAATCGTCTGCGATTATTAAAGGAAATAGTCCAATGCATTGTGGCAGTTTTAAACGAGGAGGTAAAGTTTAGAGCAATGCTTTCTGAAAGCCAATTTGACCCGCTATTAGCAAATTATAATTCTAATCTCCAACTTCAGGAAACACAAGGGGGCCAGTGAAAACAGAAGACAGTTTTTGCCCTGCAATCTTGTCTACTTCCCCCTCTCCATGCGGATGACTATATGATTTTCTTTGGGTTCACTTTCTTATTTAACTTCTATAGGATCACACATTATATGCTTAATGTCTTTTATTTATGGCTAGAAACCAATTATGAGTGAGTACATCCCATGTTCCTCTTTTTGGGTCTGGGATACCTCACTCAGGATAGTGTTTTCTATTTCCATCCATTTGCACGCAAAATTCGAGAAGTCGGGTGAGGTAGCATGGGGCAAAGGGGAAATGGGATGAGAAACATGAGAAGGGGAAGATGGGAGGAGCTCGGGGGATTGGGATGGTTGGGATATAGGAAGGATGGATACGGGAGCAGCGAAGTATATATCCTATCTAAGGGAGCCATCTTAGGGTTGGCAAGAGACTTGACTCTTGAGGGGTTCGCAGGTGTCCAGGAATATGTCCCCAGCTGGTACCTTGGGCAACTAAGGAGAGGGAACCTGAAATGACCCTATCCTATACTGATGAATATCTTGCATATCACCTTAGAACCTTCATCTGGCGATGGATCGAGGTAGAGACAGTGTCTCAATTTGGAGCAACAGTCTGAGCTCTTAAGGTCCAAATGAGGAGCAGAAGGAGGGAGAACATGAGCAAAAAATCAGGACCACGAGGGATGCACCCACCCACTGTGACAGTGGAACTGATTTATTGGGAGCCCACCAAGGCCAGCTGGTCTGGGACTGAATAAGCATGGGTTGATTCCGGACTCTCTGAGCATGGCGGTCAATGAAGGCTGATGAGAAGCCAAGGACAATGGCACTAGGTTTCGATCCTAATACATGAACTGGCTTTGTGGGAGCTTAGCCTGTTTGGACGCTCACCTTTCTGGACGTAGATAGAAGGACCTTGGTCTTCCCGCAGGGCAGGGAATTTGGACTGCTCTTCAGTATTGAGAGGGAGGGGGAATGGAGTGGGGGGAGGAGAAGAGGAGTGGGGATAGGGGGAGGGAAGTGGGGGGAGGGGCAATATTTGGGAGGAGGGGAGGGAAATGAGAAACGGGGAGCAGGTGGAAATTTTAATTAAAAAAGAATAAAAAAAAGAAAAGAAAAGAAAACAGAAGACAGAGGCAGTCAGTAGCATGGCTGTTTAGAGTGAGTTTGACACAAAGGGCTGGCTAGGCAGCTCTTATGTGGTCTAGGCTGTGCCAGATGCCTCCGCTGGGAGTTGACACATAGCTCAGGCCTGAATTTCCAAAGGTAGGCTAACTATGGAGTATGTCCAGGTTTATAGTTCTTTGTTCTTGTTTCTGCAAGCACTGACTTCCTCTTTCCTCCTCATTTCCCCTCTGTCCCTCCTGAGGCTATTCTCCACACTGCTGTACAATACCAAGAGAGAACAAAAATAAAGAGAAAAGCTGATCAGCGTCAAAGGCTCAGAGGGCTGTGTATGATGTGTCTGGTCCATCTGATGAGGCCTTGGGCTCCAGGATTTGTGACATCAGTGATGCTAAATTAAAGGGTGTAATTCCAGAGTATATGACAAGACATCAATGGCTCAGGGTGGATCAATTCCAGCAGGGTCAGTGTTATGGGGTTTACATACAGCGATAAAGAAGAGAAGACATAGCCGAACGGGACAGCAAGACTCTGAAGCAGACCATAGGGAGCCCAGCAGAGCTGTGATGAGCCAGTCCTGCACATGAGTGGGAAGAACGGGCAAGGTAGGCAGATATGGGCAATTGTGCTGGTGGGTTTATCTTAAACGAAGCTGCCTCTGGCTGAGAAAGCTTTATAAAACCTAGAGAAATATGAGTCCCTAAAATATGGCAGAGCTTTTGTTGAATAAGGAGAATGAGCCCCAGTATGTGACTATGAATGTCAGGATCTGTCCAGTTTCATGGAGCCTTTACCAGCAGGCACTGTCAGAGCTGGCACACACTAGAAACACAGACACATGTCTGAAACGGACAACAGCCTACGTGCTGACAAGCAGATATAGTCTGTGGGCAAATGATTGAGTGTTTTCATTCCTATTGATCTTCAAATTCCATTTGCAATCTCAGCCAAACCGTTTACACATGGATTTTAGAAGCTCTCCAGCTGTACTGACCAAAGTAGTAATTGCTGCCACTATTCAACAGGGTAGTGTGGTCCATCAACTATTTCTTTCTGTTTGACCAAACAAACGTATGGTTTTAGGATGGCCCCGTCCAACCTTTCAGTGTTCCCTCTTGCTGCAATCCAATGCAAAGACCGCAGCTCTGCTGCCTTCCTTCAGCCGCATTCCATCAGGTAGTGAAGCTGAGAAGCCGAAGGCTGCACTCAGCATCCGACGTCTTCTGTCTCTCCACTGCCCAGCATCTCCTTGTATAGATCTTGAGCGGGCTCTGTGGTCCTCTGTTTGGAAAACTACAGCTAGGGACTGGAGAGATAGTTAAGAGTACAGACATCTCACATAAGGACCTGAGATAAACTCCCAGCATCCACATGGTGGCTCACAACGATCTATAATTCCAGTTCCAAGAGATCACACACTGTCTTTCAGGCATGCAAATAGAACCAGGCATACACACAAAGCATGCATACATGTATTTTTAATAAAAAAAAAACAACTATAGCTATTCGGAGGAAATGGGGAATAATTTGCTCAGAATTGAAGGCAAGCAGAGATTCTTGGCCATCTTGTGTTTCTTACTCAGAATTTCCTCAGGTACAGCATCTCCTGGGGTCTACCCTGTCCCACAGAAAGGGCCACAGAGGAAACTCTAGATCACACAGAGCAAGGCAGTGGTCGACAGACTCCTGACTGGGAAATCTGGGGGCCATGAATATTGTGTGAGACTTTAGAGACAGTACAAGACAGTCACTTCTGTTGGGGCAAAGCATCTTCTCCTGGATGAGAGAGAGAAACACAGACTAAGATAGAGATATAGATGGGGAAAGGGAGCAATAGGGAAAGACAGAGAGAGACAGAGACAGAAGGACAGAGAGAGACAGAGACAGAGGGACAGAGGCAGAGAGAGAAAAAAGGCTGAGAGAGATGGAGATAGAAAATGGGGAGCAAGAAAGAAAGACAGGGAGAGAGAGACAAAGAGAGAGACACACACACAGAGACAGAGAGAGACAGAGACACAGAGACATAGAGAGAATGCAAGCACAAGAGAACTAGTCCAGAGACAGGTCAAATCTCATTCAGGGAAGGGTGATGGGCTCCAACAAAGAGAATCTATTATGTGTGTGGTCAAGCAGAGGCCTGGGGCAAAGGTGCAGAGTAAAAGGATTCACTGGTAGGGGCAAAGCCCACTGGAACACCTATAAGAGAAAGAACTAACTTCCAAAAACCTCTGCAGGCGAACTCACAGCAGGATCATTCACTGTCAGCAAATCTCTCACCCTTTCTCCAGCTTAGCAACTTTTAGATTTCATAGAGAGAAGTCAGATGCAATGCTCGCGCCTACCTTTCCCTTGACTGACTGTGCAGTCTCTGCCAGGCAGGCAGCTCTGTGGACAGACAGCGGCTGTGACTCCAGGTGGGGATGGAACTCGGTCTCCTGGTGCGCCTGCAAGTAGGTCTTAACTGGAAGGGAGCTGGTGCTTAGAATGTGGTGTTATTACTTAAACATGAAAACCAGGAAGATAAATCAAGTTGTCATTGAAGGATGGCAGAGAAATTAACCAGAAGCCAAGAATAGAGGGAACAATGGGGACACACACAAAGCCACCCTTTTGGTCATGCCCCGAAGTTTTGTCTGCTCAGCACTGTAGTTTAGAGAACAAGGTGACAGGTCCCAAATCACACAGCAGAGACCTGCAAAGCTGGAATTAAACTCTTGCCTATCCTGTTCCTTCTCCCTTTCCCTATTTACACAGAGTGCAGGAGGGGCAGGATCCTAGGCACCTGAAGTTTCTATAAAATATTCAGTTAAATGTAGAATTAGAGTAAACATGAAAAATGGATTTTGTTGTGCACAAAAATACTAAAAATGGTTATTAGAGTGCAATCATTGCTTAGAGAAGGGATTAAATCAATTTTGTATTCACTAAAGCTATGATTTCTAGAACTTATGCTAACAGAGTTTCTATGGCTGTTTAAATTAGTATGCATGCTTATCCTGTTTTCAGAACTAAATCTAGACGTGTGAAGTTTGTTTACTTCCTGAGGCTCATAAACTGCCCACTCACCCAATCCCTGCTTCCTTGAGGAAATGTTTAAATTTGGAAGAAACTGCCTTAGAACGAGAGCCCAGCATCACAGAGTGAGGAAGCAGAATGACTCCACAGGCCACTCAGGGGACTGTCATCTTCCTTCCCACACTCCCACTGAACTGGTGTCTATGTGTGTGGAACTGGAAGAACGGAGACCCCTAGACAACCATGGATGCTCAGAAAGTTCTTGCTAGGTCTGCCAGTGTAATCTCACTAACCGATGCTCAAAATGGCGTGTTCAGCTCCTCTAAGATCCAGGCTTGGATTAATATGAAACTTTTCCAGTTTGGCTTTACTTCAGGCAAATACTCAGTCCTCTCAGGACTGATGGATCCAGAGCACCCTGCGCTTAGCTTTCATCATTTTATTAGACTTTAGTATCCTCGCTTTCTAGTACAGCACATTATGCATACCCCGCCCGGATCATTCCTTCTCTATCTCTGTCTCTCTTTTCTGTGTTACCAGAAATTCTTTTGTGGGAGGAAGTAGGTACTAAATAGGTAGTCATTAGTTTGTCGCTTAGAGAATTGCTAGGAAGTTGTTACACATCTTCAAGGAGTCACAGAAAATAAAGTTATGAGAGGGTGTGTAAGTGGTCTTTGGAAAAAAATTACACATGAAATATTTTTCTGGTTTTTCTGAAGGGTTTGTATGACCAAAGGTATCAGATGGTCAAGGACAGAGATCCTGACTAATTGTTGTGGTGCAGAATGTAACGGCAGGGTTCTATGAGGAATTTGGTTCATGTTGTGCCTACCTTTCCTCCAATGCAAAAGCCTGTGTGTGAGAGGAAGACCTTATTACTACTTATCTGCTGAGGGTGACCCATGACCTCTGGAATGAGTGAGGGAAAAGACTTGGTGGAATGTGAACCATAAATGTACTGTACATCCATTAACCAGCTCAATAAAAAAATAAACTAAAATAAAAACAGAGGCAAAGGTAAGACCTACCCGAAACTGAGAACCAGTGTGGGAAGCAAGCATTTTTAAAAAGCAGGGTAGCAGCCCATGAAACAGTGCGGGTGAAACAAGAGCACTGCAGGAAACTATTCTGTCTATGAACAATCAGTTCTCGGCTATTTACAGCAGTTAGGCTTGGTCCCAAAAGTTTTTTTTTTTTCTTTCTTTCTCTTTTTGACAGAGGCTTTCATACATCCCAGGCTGCCCTGAATTTACTATGTGACAGAAAATTACCTTGATCATCTGATCTTCTTTTCTCCACCTCTGATGGCTGGGGATTACGGGTGTGTTCCACCACACCTGGCTCTCTTCAACACATTTTTTTTCTGACTGAATTACTCAGTCTCTCTAAATGGTTTGATTCAAAGTCATATTAGCTACATTTTCTTCCCTGTACTCAAATAGCAAGCAAGAAATAACCTGTGGGGGAGAGGTCCATTTCTGCTCATGGGTTGAGGAAAAAAGTCCATGATGGCAGGGGAGGCAGTGGAAAGGAGCTTCTGTCGTGCTGGCAAAGGCTGTATGCTTGCTCATGTCACAGAAAGCAGAAAAGAGACAGAAAACACAGCTAGACTATAAATCTCAAAGCATATCCATTAGTGACTTATTTCCTACAGCAAAACCCAACCTCTTTCCACAGCTACCTGAAGCAGTACTGCCAATTAGGGGCCAAATGTTTAAACACACATGCATATGAGAGACATTTCATGTTCAAATACCGATAGCCGCGTGGATGTTCCAATGTTAGCAATAGTCTTTACCCAGCTGTGGAAACTGTGCTAAAATATCAGCTGCCGGGCAAAAGGCTCTCACAGCTGAAATAGTGGAATAATCGATCAATGAAAGGGTAACTGCTTTCTCACTGGGTTTTAGGCGGGCGGCACAAGACGGAATTCATGCTTTGTACTGTAAACCTGGTCCAAATTCCATGACCAGGGAGGTCCTAGGTCCTAGGTGGGAAGTTACTGTTGATGTGTTGCTAAATAACCGATGTGTCAAACTGTCCTCCACATATTTATGTTTATACACAGAGGTTAGTATTACTCTCCGTCTGGGTCAAAAAAGTCTCTCTGCGCTGAGTGACACTGAATGCAGAGACTCATAAGGGTCAAAGTGATGAGATTCAGTAGCTGCCAATGCTGGATGCTAATAGGGACATTTAAAACATCCCCTCCAAGGCTCAGGGAGTAAGACAAAAGAGGGTACTGAGAGAAGGTAAGAAGTGCGGGTCTGCGCTACTCAGCAGTCCAGTGATGAACAGCTCATGAGGCTGATCTTAGGGTTTCTCTATTGCCACAATGAAACATGATGGCCAAAGAGCGAGTTGGGGAGGAAAGGGTTTGTTTGACTTAATACTTCCACATCACTGTTCATTGTTGAAGGAAATCAGGACAGGAACTCAAACAGAACAAAATCTAGAGGCAGGACCTAATGCAGAGGCCATGAAGGAGTGCTGCTTACGGCTTGTTCCCCATGCCTCGTTCAGCCTGCTTTCTTATAGAACCCAGGATCACCAGCCCAGGGATAGCAGCACCCACAATGGGCTGGGTCCCCCATCAATCAGGCTTGCCTGCAACTTGATCTTAGGGAGGCCTTTGCTCAATTGAGGTTCTCTCCTCCAGATAGCTGTAGTTTGTGTGTCGAGTTGACACAGACTAACCAGCGTAAAGCTCCCACTTCTTCCTGGAGTGCTACAGGCAGTTAGTGCCTCCTTAATGAAGAGATCGCATTCCTGTGATGGAGTCACTGGTAATGTTGCTGGTTCAAGTAAATAACTGTAATCTATGTCCATGAAGCATCCTTACTGGTAAACAGTGGAAATAAAAGGGAAAGAAATGGAAGTGGGAGGGAGTGGCGGCTTGTAGGGAAAAACAGGTTTGGTAAGGAAAGAAGAATAAGAGAATATAATGATCCGTACACACACACATGCATACACACACATATACAGATAAATGTGTAAAACTGTGGACACTCTCCAGCTCTTCCAACGGCTGTTAACCTTGCCCAGATTCAGGCCACAGAATGTCACTGCTTTTCATCTTTTTTCTTTTGTTTGAACCTCCTAAGGAGCAAGCTTAAAATACTTACCTAGATTTATTTTTCTGCTCAGCAATATTAAGCAGCTTATTTAGATTCAAAAACCTCTGCTAACTCTGGTGCTTTGATCCCTTCCATCCATCACACTCCGACAGATGTTCTTCTCCAGCAGCCCAGCTAATTTTT
The DNA here is from genome assembly GCF_950005125.1 of Chionomys nivalis. Classification (NCBI taxonomy): domain Eukaryota; kingdom Metazoa; phylum Chordata; class Mammalia; order Rodentia; family Cricetidae; genus Chionomys; species Chionomys nivalis. The sequence continues at coordinate 51,401,660 of NC_080099.1, forward strand.
CAAGCTCCTCGCGACACACAGTTGGTATCTCAATTCCTAATGAATCCCTGCTTGCTCTTCCATTGTTCGCCACTTCTGCTTTTCGTAGTCTCCCAATGACTTGGAAACTGGTGTTTCAAATTTTGCTCAAAGTCAAGAAGGTGACACCATTAGTAGTAACACTTCCTTCAGTTTATGACTTGCTCTTAGTGTAAATCAGTCTCTCTTCCGCTGCCTGAGCAGGCAACCCTTCATCTGCACCCGGAGAGCTCAACAGTCACTGATATTTAAAAATCGACTGACTGTATCTGAAAAAATATATGCAGATATGGATGTAAAAATAAATACATGAATCTAAGTTTGCAGTCATGTTCTTCGCCCAAGGCATAGCTTTTTACTGGTACTTCCTCACTAAAATTTCCTTTCAAAATATTCATCATGCCGTTTAAAAGACTAATGATCTGAAAACAGTCCTACCACAAAGCCCTGCTGACAGGTGCTCCATCTCCCAACCACTCTAATCCCAGCATTCCGCTGGGTCCACTATGGCTTCCTGGAAGATGTCTTGGTGTCTCTGCTAATCTAGCCCTTGTGCTCCTATTCAGTTTTCTAATACTGATTTTTTTCCATACTCAAGATTTTCTAGCTACTAGTTTCTTGTTACAAAAATTAGATATAGTTGAGAGAGGGTGGACAAAGTGTAAGAAAATATAAACAAGAAAATTAAAATGAAGATCTTCCAGGATGCTCACACCTGTGAATCCACATTGCTGTATATTTGCTTAGCTCCTTCTCTTTGGACATATACTGTTTTGGGGGCACTGTCCACTAGACCTCAACCCTATGCAAAGAACCGCAGGAAAATCAGGAAAGCTGAGAGCAGCAGAGGTGGTCCTCCCTGAGGAGAAGCACGCTGAGGGGCTGGCTCTCCAGTGCCAAAATCAGCCCTGAAAACTCACATATGAGTAACATTATATAAACTGAGCAGGTTTGACCTAGGAATACATATGTATTATAATATACATATATGTATTCAATAACAAGGAAAAAAGAGGTCATGAATTTGAAGGAGAGGAGGGCGCTGTCTATGGGAAAGTTTACAGGGAGAAAACGGAACGGAAAAGTGTTGAAAATAAATTACAATCCCAAAATAACAAAATTAAAAATAGGGATTAAGCAATCTTCACACATTGTTTATCATATGCTTAGTTTTATAAACGCATTGGTTGTTGGACAAGCAGATTAAAACTACATTTTACCCAGAACAAATGCCATTAAAGAAATTTTTATTAAAAAAGGGGAACAAAAGATTATAAACAAATTTGGAGCAGAAAGAAAAATGCTTAAAGCCTCTTAAATTAGAAATCTGGCCACTGGGGCATCAATTACCTACAATAGGAAGTCCTTCTAAAGAGACACATTCTGCCCACTGAATCTTTCTACTTGACCAAATTATTTCCATCCCAGATTCCTCAGAACTTCTCTACGTTCTCCCACTGAGTCTAAGTCTGTTTTCCTCACCCTCCTAATGCTGCAACCCTTTAATATAGTTCCTCATGCTGTGGTGACCCCAACCAAAAGAGCACTTTGGCTGCTATTCCACAACCATAATCTTTCTACTGCTATGAATTTTAATGTAAGTATCCGAGACTGGACCCCTATGGGGGTCGCGCCCCATAGGTTGAGAACCATTGTGTTAAGCTGATGTCATTCAGGCATCAGCATCGCCTTCTATAGCGTTGCTTCGTGTTCTTCACCTCCTTACTTTAACTGCCTAAGACTGTGTGATTACAGTGGAAAGGGCCTCTGGTGTGATTAAGTGACAACAGCTAAGGTCGCACCGAATACTCAGGGGGCTGTTCACCGGGATCCTTTGGTTTTATTTAGAGGCCTTCCTTCCTGATCTGGCTCCCGTTCCCTGCTGGGTATAGACAATTACATTAGCCTTTCAGATAGAAGTGATGGAGAACCAATTAGCTTAAGCCTCAAGTGTGCTTTTGTCCGGTGTAATTGGGAAGACAAGGACAACCCTCCAGATCATTTATAAGTTAGGGGTTCAAATGGCCTCTTTTCCTCTCCCAGGTGCTTGAGTTTTTAAAACTTAAAATCTCAGTGATATAGCAAAGGTTAAGTCCTAAATTGTCTGTGGGAAAGCTTTACTCGTGATGAATTCAGTAACTAGTTATTTTTAGCAATCATAAGTATTCTCAATTAATTAGAATATGGAAATGGACGATCTGTGTGCACTGTAGGAAAAGTACCATGGGAAGGGAAAGGTACTGGAGGCTGTGAACTCTACCATTAAAATGCCCATGAAGTCCAGGATCACATCGTCACATGGAGACATATGAACAAGGGCAATGTGTGTTACACACTTAGGCTCCTCTCCCTTTAGCCACCATGAGCTGTGTGTGTGTGTATGTCTGCGCCTACCTGTGGGTGTCTGCGTGAGTGTGTGTCTCATTAGAAAGGGGAAAGAAAGAATGTGTCATTGATAAAGGAACTGTGTATGTGATAGCAAACTGGATATGCTGGGCCCATGAGCATAGCTGCTATCCTATCTATCATCGGGTGAAATTGAACAGAAGGCAAAATTCATAAACCATCTGAACTTGGTGGGGGCTGACACAGTATTGAACAAGGTGCCACAAGGAAACATTTTTGGTCACTCCAGGAGTTTTCCTTCTTCCACATACCCCTTATATCTCATCTTCACTTACACAACCCCAAAGAAAGACTTGCCCAGAAGCCCCTCCTTACAATGGGAGAACTACTCTCCTTTTGGCATGGCACTTTCTCATGCACAGGATTTCCCTCCTGCACTTGGCCTACACCTCGCATTACTGGCTGTATCATCACAACTATCTAGGACTCTATAATAATCGGTCTAAATAAATGATCGGTTTCCTGTCATCTACCTGGTAAAAAGCCCAAGGCTCTGGAGATCCTGGTGGTGGAGGTGGGGACTATTGCGATTCTGTGAAACGGTAGTTTATACCCTTAGGTATGGACTTTCAGGCTCACCTCAATCAGGGAAATTTACCTGACAGCCAGTGCACATTCAATGGGCCGAAGTGATGAGAACAAGTGACTGGGTCCTTGTTCCTAAATGGGACATCTGTATCACTGTCTCCAAAGGCTCAGAACACATTTTGGAGTATGAGACAGAGGGCTATCTTCCTGGCATGACAGGCCTGTTCTCAGTAGCTGCAACTGTCAATACAGGACCTGCCGGCCAAAATTCCATCAAAGACTGTGGTGGGGGTTCACAAGCTGAGGAGCTATTGAAAACTTGTGAGTGTTTCAGATGGGAGAGTCATTTTCTTTTGGGTTATGGCCACTGTAGGTTGCCCTTTCTCCAGTGGATAGCCAAACAGCCATGCATATATAAGACTCAGGAATACATAAAAAATAAAGGGGGGCATCCAGAGGAGTTGGAGGGGAGAGTGGATATAATCAAAACATATTGTATACATGTGTGAAATTCTCAAGGATAAAAATAGGGAAAAACAATACAAACAAACATTTCAATGAAATATAAGAGGGGTATACCCTAAGGGAAATGTGCTATGTACCTTACACAAATTTTTAAGGGCATTATATTAATATTACAGCTATAAATATCTCATGTAACAGTTTAATTATAAATTGCTGTCACATTAAAGAACTATAAAAAGCAAAATTAATAGTAACTGTCAGCTTGATAGAAATTCTTAAAGACTAGTAACTGATTTTGCAAATTGAAAAACCCAGCTGCCTTACAGGCTAATAATAAGTCACTCGGTTGCTTGAGGAATATTATTCTAGTTCTAGCAGCAAAGACTTTCCTCTAACCCCCAAATACCTTGTTAGCATGGATCTTAGGTAATAGTTCAAATACTGTTTGCATATATAATTGGAGGTTCCTATCAAAATTACTTCAGTCTAAGGACATGGGAACAAACCAATATGCTTTTTGGACTCTAATGTTTACATACAAACAAACCCAGAAATTTCAAGTTAATCAGTATCAAGCTTTCTTGCCATGTTATCAAACTATCTCACCAAGAAAATATGTGATCTTCTAATAGCTGATCTCTTAATTTGTCTGGAATTTCAACTGTTAAAAATTAGTGTGTAGGTTAGCCAGAAATTTGACTTTTTCTGAAAAGACCATAGCATACATCCCCTTCCCCGCCTCATTTTCCTTATCAAGTGTCTCCCCCACATTCACTATTGAATTTTCTACAGAAAATCCAGAAATATCTGACAGGCCAAGTCTGATCTGAACCTGGTGGTGACATCGCCCCATGTGGCCTGTGTTGATTTTTTTTGAAGCCCTCTACAAGGGCAGCTTTTCCTTTTACCCCCATTTCTCTGCTTAGGACATTCAAGACTGAATAACTGAACAGATCACTGGGATCACTGGCACCTCTTTACTCAACTGTGATTTTTCCTCTATAGCCTTTATCCTCTGAATGGCTTAGTGCGGCGGTGCCCTTCAGCTGTTCCAATCTAATCAATATTCTACGAAGCTCTAAATCTCAAGGCAGAGATGTGATTTCGACTAAGGACTGAATGAAGTGGAGCAGGCCAGCTGAGCACCAGCAGATGTATTTGCTGCTTGCTGCTGACTGCAGATGCAGCGCCAGCTCTCTCCAGCTCCTGCTGGAGCTCTAGCTGTGCTGACTCCCCACCACGACGGCCTGTGCCCTGCAGTGTGAACTAAAACACACCTTTCCTACCTTTTGCTATTTGATCACAGCAACAGAAAAGCCATGAAGACAGAGAGAAAGCCTGAGAGTGGCCCATGCTACAAAGGAGGTTACAGGCCAGCTCCAGCTAATCGTAAGGCTGTGTCTCAAAAATCTAAAATATAAACAACTGAAGGAAAGGAAGTAGAAAAGAATAAACACCCGTGAGTAAATAACAAGGAGCTGAACTGCAGTACTGTATCACAAGTTTAAGTTTTAAAATTACCCAACACAGTTTTTAAAATTATGTTTGAAAGGTAGTTTGGGATCTAGGAGGAAGGCCGGGTACTAAATATGAAGGTGCAGTTTTGAAGACAGACGGTGGCTGCAGGTAGTAGGTGGTGGTAAGCCTACATCAGAGAGAAACGTGACTATCCAGGTCTGGCTTACTGCACAAAACACTAGAGAGTGGGGAAGCAGTTCTCTAGCTGAGCCTAAGCCAAGTCTCACTCAGCAGCGTTTGCCTGCAGAGAATTTCATACTAGTGCAGAAATCATTTCCTGAGTCCTGTTTGCTACACGGTTCTATCTATACAACGTTGAGTTTGCAAAGATCAGGGAGCTGAAACAATTTTATCTGAGAGTCAACTCCAAAATGCTCAGATTACAAGCAGAGCTCACTATCAGATCACGCCCGCTTATTTACATGTTTGCAGTCTCCTGTGTAACAGCACACACAAGGAGTCCATGAACTTCTCCAAGCTGAAGCTATTTACCACGAAAGCTGGTCCTATACAGATACCTGACAACCCCGAGACAGGAAACACAAAAATAATGACATGCTAATTATAAAGCTATGGAAACCCTGTCCAGGAGTGGAGCCTTCATTATCAACAGTCAGAGACTGGAGGAGCCAGCAGAGAGGGCTCAGAAGCGGACACAGAAGAGTTAAGACTTTTGATGATGAAATGGCACTGGCATATGAAGGAGAGGGGAGAAGGGAGCTGGCCAATTACTTTAGGTACAAATTCTAAGGACTGAAAAGATTGTTTCCTCTTTATCATTTTTCTAACCTGCATAGTGTTTTATACCAATTGTGGGAAGAGAAGCTGAGGAGAAATGGATGGGGGAGGTGTTGGAATAGGGACTGGTAGGAGAGGAGGAAAGAGAAACTGCATTTGCGGAAGTAAAAGAAAAAAATGGAAGAAACTGTGACGGCGAGGGAAATATACAGCAAGGACTCTCAGGGACGCTGTCTTAGCAATCATGTAATTAAGGGAGGTCCCTAACGGTATGCTTGTTCTACAGCTGTGAGAAATAACAAGTGATGGACTTCTCAGAAACTGCAGTAATTCAATGGTTATACATCTTGTTATTTGATACTTAATATTTATTGGGTCTTAAATAAGAAATACTCATTTTCCTTACACGGTCACATGACTGTAATACACGAATGTGCAGGTACAACTGGGGGACCCTATATCACTATGGATGCTCCTTTTCTTCAGAAATGCTTCAGAAAAGCTGAACACATTGGTGGGAATTCTAGAAAGGCAAACACTCTGCTTTGGCAGGATGCATTACATGAAATATATATATTTCAAATCTCAATTTGCATAAAAAATAATTTCCTGGGTAAGAAAGAGGCTCACGGAGTAAAGAAAGGGGCCTGCCACCAAGCCTGGCCATCATAAAGTAGCAGAAGAGACGCACCTCTTCAAAGCTGTCCTCTAACTTCATGGCATGGTGCCATCTAAGCATGGACACAAATACGTGGAAAAACCTCTTATAACTTATTGTATGACGTGGAAGTGATGGACTCTCATGTTGAGTGATAGTATCTTTGAGCGTGGCTCACTTTCACCTTCCACTATATGTATGCACGCCTCAGGAGAGCTGGGAACTGTAGTTCATAAAACAGAAAAACCTCCATATTTATAGTTCAAGAGAAATCACCCTTTCTTGAGGCGCTGTTTTCCCTCACCGCTCTCCCCAGACCTTGTACCCCTCTCCATTTGTCTACAGGCAGAAACCACTGATTGGCAACTGCTCCCATTGAGTTCTCATACCCAACTCTACCACCTCCTGCAGAGATGCTCAGTGCTGCCTGTGGAAGCAGCAGACGGGATACAGGGCACAGAGCCCAGGCCACAGGGCTGGGCCTGTGCTGTGTACTGTTGAGTCCTGCTTTCTTACTACCCTCTGTCCACAAAGAGCTTTCTAAAACAAAAAAAAACCCCAATTATTCAACTGTAAAAAGAATGTATCGTAATGTATAAAACTTGGAGAAAATGTAAAAGCAAAGTATTATGTAAATTACACAGAAACTAAGGAACAAAAATGGTGGCGGGGAGGAAGAGAGCAAGGAAAAGAGGAGAAGTGAAAAACCATCTTCATAACTGAAAACCAGATCCACATGCATGAGAAGGAAAACAGGGCACTTCAGATTCAGGGGCTAAATGCTTTACTATTCCATAATTCTAAAACATATACATAATTCTCTTCTTATCTTTATACATTATAAGACAAATATACACAGTGAATTTTTGGCAGATCCAGAGTCATTATGTAGCTGAGGATGGCTTCAAATTTGCAGCAAATCTTCCTGCCTCACCCTCCGGAGTTCTGGAATTACAGATGTGAGCTGCGATGGCCTGCCCTATACATGGTCGCTTTAAACAAACTCTCTATGCCAAGATTTAAGCAGTGGCATCCAAGGAGACAACACTTGCCACAAGTTAACTTCTGGAGACTGTCTCTTCCTTGTTCGCTTCTCCGATGTCTTTAGCATACACAACAGCAGCTTCTCACATTTTCTTACTGAGCAGAGTATCATGAAGGACCAAATCCACTTTCATTTTCTCCAGTACTGTTAAAATTGAAAACAAACAAAAGCAATTTAGTTCACTGTTTATGAGAAAAGATTAAACAATAATTAATAAAAGTGACTTAATCACTTTGCTAAATGTCCCGAATGAGGGTCAGGATGGAACTGTCCATGTATGGGATTCTAGAGGCTTGAAGAGAAATAGTTTATGTGAGAGAATGTCTGGGGTGGGGGGTGGGGGTTGTTGATTCACTCTGAGCACAAGATTAAGAAGACAAATTATTATATGGGAGAGAAAAAAAATCCAACCAGCATTGGAAGGCAAACCCATCCTGAATCACACTCCCAACAGCATGCTTAGCTCTCAGTGCCACGCTCTTGAGACAACTGAATTCCTGCCATTTTTTCTCAGAATGCAAGTGCTGAATTCTGCCTTGGTCTGAAAACCAAACCTAATGCAGTCCTGAAAGAACAAAGCCAGCACACATCTGGGTCCAAAATGGACGCATCCAGTATCATCCATACCCCTCATGCCTTTAGTGCCTATGAACTGCATCTCCCAGGAAGTGACAGAGAAATCTTCCTGCCAGGTGCTGCAGTGTGCAGACACTTGTGGACTACGACACGACCGGCATTCTGCCTAGATTCCGTGATACAACTTAAAGGACAAGTCTGAGTAAGAACATGGTGGAGTGTTTATTTTATGGTAATGAAAGAAATAACTTACATTTTCAGAAGCAATTTAAGTATTTTCATTAAAGGCTCTATCAGAGAAATGAACTCTGAAGTATGGTCCCGATACACACAGAACAACATACATTATCTGGATAGGTGGCAAGAACCAGGGTGGGCTCTACGGGTAATTAAGCAGACGGTTACGACCAAACAGTGGAACTAACTCCAACTCTAACCAACAGGAAGGACGGTCCCAGCACAGCGAAGGCTGAGGTCAGGAGAAGGACCATTGTGAAACCTACAAGGTTCTTTATCAAAGCTTTCCCATGATAAATATTGAAAAGGCTGGTAAAAGGCAAGCTGTAAACAACCCATACTGACATGCTAACAGTCCAAGATCCTGAAAGCACTTCCGAAATCAAATTCCCATGCGTGTTTACGTATGTTTTTATGTGTGAGAAAAATCCTGTGACTGAACAGATGGTCTCAAATGATTTTTTAAAACACTTCAGACGTGTTTGTCGACTAAAAAAAAAGAAAAAAGAAAAAAGAAAAGAAAAAAAAGATTAGGAATACTAAATATGAGAGCTGGTTCCAAACATTTCTCTCCCTATGCCCCTGAAGAACCATTTTAAGAAGGACTTAAGCAAGCCCACCCCTAAACTCAGGAAACATGCAGAAGAGGAGATGGGAAGGTTCTAAGAGCCAGAGAATCAGGGAGTTGCTTTGAGATTGTGTTTCCTAGAAATACCAGAAGCCATGCTCATAAAGTTTCACCGACGTGACTGCCCAAACATGAGCCGAACAAAATGGCACCAATGAACATGACAACCTCGACAGGAAAAGCCTACCAGGCCTCAGCCTACACAAAGAAACATATTCAGTGGAGAGACGCTGGAAAAATCACAGGGAAGGGCCTGCCAACTGGCTGTCCACTGCCAAATGGTCAGCTCTGAAAAATACATACAACTAACACTATATAGACTCAACAGGTTGTGTTTAGAATTGTATGTATATATAATATATACAAAAATAGCTAATGAAAAAAGAGCCCATGAATTCCAAGGAGAGTGTGTGGGGGAAATATGGGACGGTTTAGTGGGAAGAAAGGGAAGAGGAAAATGTAATAATATTATAATCTCAAAAATAAAATTAAAAGAGTTTAAGGTGGTACAAGTCTGGGGAAGAAAACAGTGAGTAGAAACTGGTTTTAGTTGAGGAGGAAAACAGGGACAGACAGACTTTCCCCTGGGATCACATGGGAAGTGTTTAAAAAACTTTTGAATACAGGTAAAAGGAATCTGTATGACAGAAAATTAATATTCAGGGAATTTTAGCTGGCACCCATCAGGCAGGCAGGGGGCTGCCATCACGATAAATGAAGCAGATGAAAGACCTCAATGCCACATCCATTTAGCAAGAGACTGGCAGCTGAGCGGCAGGGCTGACTACACTCAGCAGAACAGCACGGGCCAGAGACGCTCAGGATGGCTTTGCCCCACAGGCCAATCAGTGCTGTTCCACATTCGCAGAATTTGTTTCTGATTAACTATTCCGGGAAGCTCCTTTATGTGTTACATGTTTTGGTGGCTTTTGAGCAGTTTAAAATTTTTTAATTTATTATTTTTATTTTATTTTATTCTTGAGACAGGGCCTCTATGTAGTGCTGGCCATCCTGGTCTAGTTAGATATGCAGACTAAGTGGCTTTGCCTTCACAAAGACCTATTTGTTTCTGCCTCCCAAGTGCCCAGATTAAAGGTATGCAAATTCATATCCAATAGATTATTTTTACTTTTGATGGCCAGAAAATTAGGGGGAAAATATGAAAATATTTATTTTATTTACAAGTAAGTAAGCAATAATAATAAAGATAACCCTATTCATAACAAACTACTCATAATAAAGGCCGACAAAGTGAATCTTGAGTACACAGCCACAAAAAACCTTTAGTGAAAGGTATGGATCTGGACCACGGTACCAATTGGCCTTAATTTTCCAGACGGTGAAGGTATGTCACAGCCAAGACAACCACGTGAGGTAATGCAGCGAGCTGGCATCAGTGCTGGCACAGACAGGTGTCTAATAGGTGGTGCTGCCTCTCTTATTTCTGTTTCTCAGCAGTCGTGACCGCTGTCTGTTTATTCCTCATATAAGCCAAATGCATTAGACCTTTTGGTATGTTATTTAAACACTGCTTAGGGAATCATCTGGCTCTTCAAAAAATTCTAAATAAAAAAAATGGGATTTTAGTGAAGAATTTCATTGATAACAGAACCCAGTTTTTGTTTTGTTCCATGAGAAATTGTACACTGCTATTGTTCAAGCCTAATGGTGAAGTAAGGACTACAAATGGTTCTCTGAACAGCATCTACTTCTTTTCTTTTAAAGATATTTTGTATCTAGAAAAGAAAAGAAGGTAAGCTGATACCTCGTGTTCCAAACAAATGGGCTATAATGCACAAAGAGGCACATTCTCCTCAGAGGTGAGACAGTGGGAACCACATCTAAGGAGTCTGTGCACTGGGAAGGACGCCAGTGTTGTGGCTTAGGATGTGGCTAGTTAAGAACAGTCACAACTACATGACTTCACACTTTATGGGAAACGTGAATAATACAGTCAGCAGAACTGGGTTTTACTGGCCAATATTTAGACAAGGAAACTTCAAAGTCACAGAACATGAGGAAAGAGTATGGACTCTGGAGGGACTACTATGCCAAGTCACACAGTAAAAACAAAACGCAACAGAAAAATCTCTGCTACTTATCACAAGAGGAACCACAAGCCTCCACTGTCCAGTTTCCTCTATTCCCACTTATATACGCAGCTGAAGAACAAAGGACACTGAACAGTCGTAGAAGCAAATAATAAATTCATAAAGGGCTTTTGTGGATATGTTTATTACTTAGGGTATTTACTTATGTGCTCAAAAATTAGTGTATATTTTATTTTCTACTTATTTGTTCAAAGACCTCAACATGGTAACACATGTCTAGGTTTAAGACTTAAAGTTTTAAAGATACAGCACAAACAATCTTGCACAGTGATTTTCTCTTCTGGATGGACAAGAGTTGACACTGGCCCTTCTACCTAAGCTGGCTTCATCAGAGAATTTTGTTAAGACCAACATGTAAAGATCATCAAGTTCATTGTCTGATGGACTCAAGTTCAGGAAATAATCAAGCATTTATATTATTACATTTGATACTGCTGATGATGCTTAAAACCAAATACAGCAACTTTCAAACAACTGGACAGTTATTAGCAGGTCACTGCCGGATTTTTCCCTACACCGGGTATCCTGAACATGTGCATAAATCTAACACAGAAGAGAACATACACAATTTTGACATATGCCAGGGCATATCTGGTCAAAATTTAGAATAAATGTAAGAATGAATAGAAACAGACTTAAATACAGAGGAAAGTTAAAAAAAAAAAAAACTGTTAGCTGGGTGGTGGTGGTGCACACCTTTAACCCCAGCATTTGGGAGGCAGAGGCAGGAGAATCTCTGTGAGTTCGAGTTCCAGGACAGCCAGGGCTGTTACACAGAGAAACCCTGTCTCAAAACAACAACAACAACAAAAAAAAAAAAACCCAAAAGTTGTTACTATTCAAGGTATTATCAAACCAGGAAAACCTACATTAAAACACTCTTCAGGACAGGACTAGTGAAGAAGTAACTCAGAACTAAGAACAGAAATGGCTTGATGGCATACTAGATACAGCAGGATGGATCTGCACAATGACCTTGAACTTGAGAGCCAAGAACAGAGATGCAGTGAAGATGCAGAGTAAGGAAAAACTTCACAAGAGAAGGCGCCTGCCTGCCTTTGCTGACAGCCATTTTCATAATCATCTTCATTATGAAATTCATACAATGAACAGATCAAATCTGAAGGCCATCATCCAGGGCTGCCATGCAAAAATTTCCTTGCACATGAGAGATACTACTAACATGAATACTGATCTGTTTCACTGATGGGTGTAGACTGCTTTCCCTGGATTCTAGCCTCCTTTCCTTATACTGCAGCGTTTACCAAAACCCCAAAGTGTCTAAATTCATGTGACAAGCCTTGAAGTCTCAAAGGGGAACTGTAACAGACTACATGGGACAAAGACTCCTATGACGGGGTCTACAGTGCTCCTCTATGTAGGAATAATATCATCTCAAGATGTTCCCTTCACCCACTGCTAAGATGCCATCAAGGCTTGATGGAGAAACAAAACCTGGAAGGGCAATGTCCGCCAGCAAGGAGCATCTCTGATGATTCCTTAGTACCTGGCAAGGGTGAGACCAGCACACAGCCCTTGGGAACTTACCTGGGCAAACTTATGGATCTGCTCCACCACTGCAGCAAACAGCGCATGGACGCTCTCGTCAATCAGACTCTGCATGTAATGCACAGCCTCCTCATCTGAAAGGTCCAAACGGAACTTATCCTGAACCTAGAGGGAACCACAGACAACATCAATCAACCTTTTAATGGAACAAGTCAGGAAATATGCTCTGCAGTGACAGGATCAAACTGACAGACATTATCAAGATGCCAAAAGTTATCCCAATAAAGAGTTCTGAATGTATCTGTATCACTTCCGATTACAGACATGGCTTCCTTCTAAGGACAGAGATGCCATTACTCTAGCTACAAATGTACTTTATACTTGAGCATTTCAGCTCAAGAGTTACTGAGTGACAGAAACAGACAAAACAAGATGAGATCATATTAACAACTCCTGACCCACCCATACCCTGATGGTCATAGTTCACAAGAAGCCTATCAATCACTGGCAAAACAAAGAGATATTTAGGAGATATCAGCAGCACCCTGATCTTGGTAAGGGAGAAATCATTCAAGGGGTCCATAATGTTCAAAGACAGGATTGTATTTTTTTGGTTCCTATTTTAAGGCATAGTTCATTTTCAATAGCATCAAGTACTAGAAAAATTAGTGTATGCATGAATGTATATACATGTTTCTGTGTTTCTCCTCAAATGTAAAAGCCAAATGTGACTGAAGAACTATTTTGGATAAGAGCTGTAAGCAGTACACAAAGTCTCTGTGATGGCTTGCTGCCATAGGAACCCTTAAGTGGTAAAGAGGCGTTCCCAGATAGCCGATGTTACCTGCACAAAATCCCTTACTTTATCCTCTATTGTAAATGACCCACATATACTACTTCAACAAAGAATAGAAGAAAGTAGGATTTCCAAGTAAACAAACTACTTAATTTTATATTCCCATCGATTTTTGACAACACTGCAGTCATCAAATTTGTCCTCCGTTATCTGCTTGGCTGTTTCTCACTCTTGTAAACCACCATTTTCCCTAGCTAGTTCCCTACCTCCGCACCTACTGTTTTCTGTTTCTTTGGTTTGAGTTTTGGTGCCTTGCTGCGTTTATTAGGTTTACTAGTAAAAACATGAGCAGGGAGTTATTTATAGCATTTAACTAACACAAAAACACTAGGTCTGAGAAGCAGGAAGGGGAGGTAAGGCAACCACAGTCACAGCAAGCCGCAATGTGAAGTGAAGGTACACCATGTGACTTGATTCCACAGCCCAGGACAGAGTGGCAAAAGAAAAGCAGATGCCAACTCAGGGGCAGGCTGGCATTTCACAGGGCTTGTCAGTGATCCAGTTCTCTCTGGACCCCACAGAATAACAACAACTCTCCTTTAGAATTCTCTGTGGCATGATGTCTCAGAACTACTGGTGTTAATTTGACATCATAAAAAAAAAAAAAACCCCTCAGAAAGTGTAAGGCTCAAAATAAAACTCTAGCCTAATTTACCACAGACTGGGTAGTTAATTTAAGTGCCTACATTGCCGAAAGAAGATAGGCAATTGGCACAGAACGTTCTGTATCAGATATGAAGCATTTTCTTTAGTAAGGCTTACACGCAAGTGGTCAATTATTACTATTTCCTGACGTGTGCGAGGCCACCTGTCATTGCCCTCTACCTTCCTCAGAGTCTGCTAATTCATCACGCTGAAGTCTCTTCTCTTCAGCCTACATAACTTCCATATGCTGGCATGACACTCAACTTGCTGTTATGGCTGTGTAAGTTAGCACTTTGCCTGAGGGGCCATGCTTCCAGCTCAGCTTTCCTGGGGATCCATGGAGCCTGTATCATCTCAATATGCTTCCCCTCACTGCCTTTGTGTTCACTGGCTTCGTACCACATTTATCTATCTCTTAACAGAGATACCAACACACGCACTCTGGACGATAAGGAACAGAGACTGTAGGTTCTGTTGTGCTGATGTAAAGATTTATCCTAGCAGGTAGGCAGTTAAATCGACGGAGGTTCCAGCGAACACTAAGCACTGTTGAACACTTAGCTCAGTTTTACTTACTTATAATTACAATCTAGAATTGCCTGAAGCAAAAGCCATAAGCTCAAAGTTTTATCCCCTGCTATTCGCCTCTCAGAGCTACACAGGCACGCTGTTTATGTTTGCTGCTGGAAACGCAGTACCACTAATCCATACCCTGCCTTACAATGGCCACCTGCACTCTTGGTCACTGTTGTCAAACAGGGTACTCTAACACTCAGTACAGGCATCAGAACATCTAAAGACATCCAAACAGTCGTAGTAGTTCCCCATTTGGGAAATGCCCAAATTGCCCGATCTTGGAGATCCACTTGCAATCTTGTGCCACAGTAGCCCTGTTTCAACTGCTATATTGTCAAGAAACAAACAGCGTCTCTTTAAGGGTCACTTAGCCATCAACAACATTCGCACAGTGGGTAATCATATTTTGAGGTGTCTACGTTTCTACTACCAGATGCTCAAGTGATCTAAAAGCATAAATGAGCCAAAACAGGTTCAGTTATATGCTGCATGGACATCCCAGTCACCAATGGGCCACATATCCAAAGGTGTCCCTAGTGACTGTAACACTGGAAAGTCCTAGCCTTCAGACACAGCAGTCTCAGGCAGGGAAAACAGTTTCTGAAGTCTCTGCTTGTTTCTGAGTTATGCACTCACACCCTCATTGTAATGCACTTGGCAGCCTAGTGCCTTCATCTGCATGTAATACGCACACACCCCTTTCCAAATGATGCACCCAGCAACCTTAACACCCTTCTACATCTCCCAATCTGTACCAAGCTATACAAACTCCCATCTCTGAACAATGGTATAATAATTTTCCCTGCTCCCATTAACAATCCAATTTAGTTTTCTATTTACAGAGAAAATTTATTAAATGTGAATTTAATAAAATAAAGTCCATAGACTGGCCTAAAGCTCCTGCACCACACGGGGACTACACGGCATTAACTGACTATATTCAATCACATGTATATACGTCTTAACAATTCTTAAGTTCGCAGGATAATTCCTCCAATAAAGCCCTGAAACACATTTTTTACTATGAAGCATAGTGGTTTTGTTTAAGTTGGGTATTTTTTCAAGTTAAGCATTTTTGAGAGTTCAATTTTACACAAGTTAATAGAGAAAGACCTTCGAATAAGAATAATTTAGTGCTCAGGATCTCTCATTCAGAAGCAGCTTTCAATTAAATAAAATGTAGACTTTCCCCATTAAATTCTTCCTCTTGAGAAAGCTGGATGAAGTGGGGTGTGACTCTGGGAGATGAAGGCAGAAGAACTACAACTTGAAGGCTAGCCTCAACTACAGAGAATCCTATCTCAAAATTAAACAACAAACAAAGCAGAGAGACTGTTTTCCCTGTAGCAACTTCTTAATAATATCATCATAAAAATAACCACAACAAAGGAACAAATCTGATTCATCCAGACGAAAGGAGAAGTTCTGATTTATTTTCTTTTGGAGATCATTTATTTGGGCTGTATTAAAATACAAAACCAAAATTCCTTAGTGTAAAATAGAAGAGGATTTAAATGAGTAACTTTAAAAAACAGAGGAAAACCAAGTCCCCACCCACCCATGGCTATAGGGGACCCATCACTGGACACTGTAAGCAAGGCATGCAGCTGCTGCTGAAGCAAACAGAGTCTCATGTCTCCCATGGTGCATGGGAAACCATGCCGTCTACAGGCTGATCCAACAGGCACCGTGGGGAATCCAGCAGGAATCATGGGCAATTTAATTTTACAGGTTACCTGAAATACAGTCAACTATTTATAATACATATAATTTCTTTGTTTTAAAGTTTAGTAGGAAATCAATTTAAAGAAAGAATGTCTCCATTAAACTCTCCAATAGAAAGGAGTGCCTTAAGTTACTGAATAAACTTGGCATCAAAGTTTAGAGGTTTCCTTTTAATTACTGAAATAAAGGGAACAGGAACGACAAGGCCCTGGCTGTTAAGCGGTCATGTTTGTATGTGGACCCATTAAACATCTTTACTCTATGCCCTCCCCCACCAACCCTCTGAATATGGCTATACATTTTAACAAGCCAGGAAGATTGGAAATTTCTAGAAGATAAGATCGCCTTTTCAACTCGCCATCCCTAGCCACAAAGCTCTGTGCAGCTACAGTTGAATATTTTACATTGACACATGGCACAAGCTCCACCATAAACACCACCCTGCTATAGAAATGCCTATTCATCGTTTAGAGAAATAAAGGAAAGATAAAAAAAACTATAGCATTCTAAACTATAGTGATGTGGGAGTGTCATATCAATCTGTTGATTTCATTGGTTAAGTAATAAAGAAACTGCTTGGCCCTCATAGGTTAAAACATAGGTGGGTGGAGTAAACAGAATAGAATGCTGGGAGGAAGAGGAAGTGAGCTCAGATGCAGGGCAGCTCCTCTGAGAGACAGACGCCATGCTCTCCTCTCCAGAGCAGACACGATGAAGCTCTGACCCAGGATGGACGTAGGCTAGAATCTTCCCAGTAAGCGCACCTTGGGGTGCTACATACATGAACAGAAATGGGCCAAGCAGTGTTTAAAAGAATAGAGTTTGTGTGTCGTTATTTTGGGGCATAAGCTAGCCAGGCAACCATGAGCCGGGCTGTGGGAAGAGGCCCGCAGCTCCACACTACAGCTCTGGTCATATTAACAACAAAAATTAATTTTATCAAAATGAAGTTTTATTGATTAAACTATCTAACATCTTCGTTCGGGTTTAAGAGAATTATGACAGTTTTGAGTGAACTTATTATATAACCGAGCTCTGCTTGAACCACTTACTCTATGACGCAACCTCTGATGTGTACAGCTGGCAATGGCACACTAGCTCCTGGCCTGCAGGGAAGGAAAGCTCCCCAGCACAGGCTTCAAGGTGGTGGCCTCCGTGCATATCCCATGTCACACACAATTATCTGTCACATATAATGTTTATATAACAGAAAGGTGCACACCTTTATCTGTAACATGAATATCTCGGTAACATTAGAGTTCTCCTTCAGAAAGGGAAGACCCAATGGAAGAGGGGGAACTATGTTTATTTCATGGGGTCTGATGAAAGCGTGGAAGAGCCTAAGGAAACAAAACTAAACCTATTTTATGTTCCCTGTTGTAGGCAGCATTCTTGTCTGCCAGTTTTTGGCAGGCTTTCTGAACTTAGGGTCTTGGGATTTACCTTAATCAGCGAATTCTTGAAGGCCTGTACCAGAGACCTTCCTATTGCTGCTGTGGGATTTAAGGCCAAGGCCCATATTTAGGGGTTGAGCCTGCTAACAGCATTTCAAATTTTAGGACAATTTTGTGCTCAAGCAGATGAATTTGAATAACAAAATTGTTACGTGAAAGAAATCATTTCCCAAAGAATTATAAAGCTTGTTACTCTAAAAAGCCAAACCCAGGAAATGCTAGGGCCTATCAGGCAATCTGACCTGCATCCCTATGAACAAACAGCCTCATACACATTTGGGTGTTCGCCTAGCTGGCGTGTTGTCCAGTCGGCAACACGATGAAGTAATGGTGGCAACCATTACCTCACCCAAGTATAAAGTTTACTTTTTTGGAAAGAAGTAAATAAATCAACTAATATGAGACAAATTTCAATCAACTACAACACACATTTCAAGCACTGTTATGACAGTGTTGAGTCTATATTTAACTGAATACTTCACATTTTGATAAAGGATCAGAAAGTAAAGACATCTGTTATGAAATACAGTTTCAAAAAATATGGCAAAATGCCCCTTAAAGTTCTATTTAACAGAAATAAAATGGTAGGAATTACTAGTCTAAAAAAGGTATCTAACAAATTTGTTTTCTGGCTCATTTTTCACAAAGGAATTGCTTTGCACTTTGAAACAGTGCTTTAAGGACAGCTGGTAAGAGAGTCATGTGACTTCCTGAAATAGGTGGTGGTGCAACAGAGGATGCACAAAGACAAGAACTGGCCAAAGAAACCAGTGCCTATGGCATGGCTTACTAGGTAGGTACCACTGTCTGTGACACAGCTTAGCAGGCAAAGAAAATACTGTCCACGCCCAGCATAAATGGCTAAAGAAAACGCTGACCATGGCATGGCTTAATTGGTCAAAGAAACCGCTGTCTGTCGCAAGTCTGATCAACACTGCCAGAAATTTCCCAAATGGTTTCTGAACAGCCACACTCAGGGAAGACTGAGCATGATGGAGCTATGACAAATGAGTTTAAAAGAAACTACAGAAGAGATCCTTAATAGAGTGGATGCAAGCAGAACACGGGAACATGTGAAGCTGGTGCAGGCATCCTTCACAGCTCAAGAGTTTTCCACCAGTCAATTATACTTCCTGATGGATGAGCTTCAGCCAGTAAAGGAAAAATAAGACAAAAACAGGACACACAAACAACAACAAAAAAAGTCATTGACTATTGCTGACTGGATAAAACAAGAAATGGAAAGGCCAATGTACCATCTGCCAGAATAAAACAAGCACCCTTTAAGAGTTTTTTTGTTTGTTTGTTTTTCAAGACAAGGTTTCTCTGTAGCTTTGGAGCCTGTCCTGGAACCAGCTCTTGCTTGTAGACCAGGCTGGCCTTGAACTCACAGGGATCCACCTGCCTCTGCCTCCCGAAGGCTGAGATTAAAGGTGTGCACCACTACCACCCAGCTAAGAGTTTGTTTTCTTAAAGACTAAAGAAAATACCTCCACTCAGATACTTCTCCTAGCCCTCTAAAGCTGAGGAAAGAATTGGTCTCTTTCCTGTATAATTATTGCTGAAGTTAATTTTCCAAAGTCCACTGAGCTAGACATAGATATGCTGGTATAAGCTGCCTTCACCAGTTTTAAAGCCGGGGCAGCTCTATCTTGGAAAATGCTACTGTCTTTCAGAGATTTTATACTTCTACGAGTTAAAAGCGCTTCACAACCTTCTCTGAGGATGAATACCGATCTCCATCATCATCTTTTACCTTTGGATATATAAATCTCATCAGAAGCAGTCCGAGAAGTAGATTAAAGGGAAGTATCCAAACCCACTGCCTTTTCTCCCATTCCTGCTCAAATTCTAGTTAGGACAGCTGACTGACTGCTTGCAAGTAGCGGCTTCCACTAGTTATCTCTATAGGCTGCTTACAAAGAAAACAAATGGCGGGACTCTACAGTGACAGAGCAATATCCAAAACAGAGGGGACAGAAAGGAAGACAACAGAGGAGACATCTAAATGATATGTGATCCATAGCATGGTCCACCTGCGACCAAGTCAGGCATCTTGTTGGCAATGCTGGGAGAGTTACCCATCTGAGGATGAAGAAGAGCAGTTCTCAGAGAGCTAGCTGTCTCTCTAGACACATGCTACAGGTACAGAGATGAGGACAGATGGAACTGAACAGTTGTGGCAGAGAAGACTTGAGACTGCTGTGTCTGAAACATGAATGAAAGAACACACAGGACTCTTCCTTAGATTCTGCTAATAATCTAAGGGCTGGAATAAAGAGAGAGCATGCATTGTTAAAGTCTTTACCCATTTTTACTATGAAATGCAGATTGCATTGTAGACAAAAAAAACATAAAATTACCTTTTTTACAGTTTTATCTGGTTCAAGAGCAATATCTGGGATGTTTGCATCAACCATCAAGGAGAACAAGTTCAAAATCAGATTTGAATACCTACAAGAACAAGAAAGATAATGAAACCAGTGAGTGAGAATTTTAGGTTTCTTTGCCTTATCAAGAACACTTCCAAAAGTGTTGGCAACTGCAATCGTGTGATTCCTACTAATCCCAAGGAAGAGATAGTATGAGTATACACACAACTGTCACTGTACTTCCTGAAGCTACAGCTCGACTCTTAAGGAAGAGACAGTATGAATACACACACAACTGTTACTGTACTTCCTGGAGCCTCGGCTGGACTCCATGAAGTCGCTCCTGCGTGACTCATGGGATGTTACTTCCCTTCCACTCATTTAGCCACAGCTAAATGACAACCTAGGTAGTCATAAGAAAACATATACTTGTCATCTAAAAAGACAGATCTTCAATGTTACAGAACTCTAGTTGAAATGACAGTGTATTCCTCTTTGCTCTTATTTATAAAAATATTTTCTGAAAAAGAGGGTAATGTCATTATTAGATGGAAATTCTAAAAGTTAATATTCCATGGTATGAGACCCAGAAATTGTAATATGAAGACCCCAGCTTTTCCCTCAGACATCGTGTGTATTTAAATGGAGACTGCTCGTTCATTTCCCAGCAGCCCAGACCCAACTAATCACATAGAAACTTTATTAATTACAACAGTGCTTGGCCAATAGCATAGGCATATTCCTAGCTAGCTCTTATATCTTAATTTAACCTACTTCTATTAATCTATGTATAACCACGAGGCTGTGGCCTATAGGTAAGGTTCTCGTGATCTCTCCTTCGGCAGCTGCATGGCATCTGCCCAACTCCACCTGCACTCTCTATATATCTCTGTTCAGATTTTCTGCTTGGCTTTACTCTGTGAAGCCACTGGCCAAAACAGCTTTATTCATCAACCAATAAAGCAACACTTATACAGAAGGACACCCCACATCAATATTCACTCATATTGGCTATTTAGTCACTCTGTGATGCTGTTTGCAGTAAGGAATGGGAACCTCAGCTCGACATTAATAATTTGCTTCTATTTTCTCACTCTACCTTCTACTGTAGAAGGAGAGAGAAACCATGAGCCACTGGACACAGACGCTGGAAACGTTAGGTGGCAAGCCACAGCAACGTGGCAATATACAGATTAATAGAAATGGGTTAAATTAATATGTAAGAGTTAGCCAATAAGAAGCTAGAGGTAATGGGCCAAGCAGTGATTTAATTAATACAGTTTCTGTGTGATTATTTTGGGGCTAAGCAGCCGGGAACCAACAAGCGGCCTCCTTACAACATTCTACCAATGTTCCACTAGCAGTTCATAAAACACGCTGTTTCCCTTCTGCTTTCAGTGAGACAGACATCCTTGGGCATGACTCCAGCTGTCAATCTGCAACCTCTTGTCTGGTCCCTTCCCCCAGCGCACACTGGCACAGCACTAATCACCTAAGGACCTCTCCTCCTCAAAGTCGACAGAACCTCCCAGGAGTGCCAGTGCCAATCTGTGGACAAAACCACAGATGGCACTGTGTAAGGTGGACACAACTGAAACACCTACTAAAATCTTACAGCTAACATTGTTCTGAATTACAAAGCACTAAAGGCTACAGCAGGGTCCAAGGCAGGGAAGTCTGTTCTTACTGCTCTTATTGTATTAGATTAGTATTAGCTACTCTAGTAAACAGAATAAGGAGAAATAAATACTTACAAATCAAAAACACAACTGCTGCTCTTTGTACATGGCATAATAACCTGGTGAGGTTAGAGGCACAAACCCTGTAGGTTGGCCAAGCCACCTTGACCCACCCTGGGGTGGACCGCAGGCTAAGATTTCTGCTGGACTAGGAAAATTCCTTTTGCATAGTTAGGTGGAAAATACTTAAGAAGCCAGTGATCCTGTCAGTTCTGATTGTCAGAACTTTTTTCATATTCAAGTACATGACTTTATCTTTTTCCTGGTAACTTAAGTCATCCAGTATTTTTAATCAAACCATGACGAAAGAAGCACAGAATAACACTGAAGAAGAAAGGACAAAGTAAAATAATCCTTGTTCAAAGTAGAATGAGTCACTGAAGAGACAAAAAATGAAACCTATGAATTATCCTGAACAGCATCCAAACCTGAGGTGGAGAAAGCATTAGAAGAAAATGGCTAAGAGTGTACCTAAGGCAGGGCAGTGGCTACTACGCTGCTCGCCACCACCTCCAGGGAGAAGGGATGGGTAAAACTCCTCCTGGGTAGCCTCGTCTCAGAGAATGCCAGCTTCTCAACTGGTAGGTTACGGATGGGATAATTAGTAGGAAAGCAAGGTATCCTTTGATGCTGGGTTTATCACTATACGTAGCAAATATTGAGAAATGCCATTATGTCTTTCAGAGAAAGGTCGGGCAGTAAACACACGTCCACAACTCTAGTGTTCTGGGCCACACCTGCAGTCCTCACCTTCGCAGGTGGAGAAAGGCCGTGTAACACTGCTTTCGGAACTCTTGGTACTGCTCACTCTGCGTGCCGCCCATTCCTTCCACCATCTCTTTATTCAGCTTCATTGGAGGAGGAAGAGGCTTTGGATCTCGGCCCAAGATATACCCAAAATCTATGTGGAAGAGTTTGCCTGGATGTGAACAAGAAACTTGGTCATTTCCACAAGTGTCTTTACAAATGAGGAAGGAAATACTTTATTCAATTTGCGAAAGTGCCTCTAAAAAAGATTAATTCATTAAATTATTCTATACCTTCAAACATGCCCTTCAGAATACAGTGTAGTTCAACTCTTGGAAATGAAAAAAAAGCAAGCCTAAAACCATCCCAATTAATATTAAAATTTTTATCTTGTATATAGAATTGCAGAATCAAGGAGCAAACATCTGGCCAACTCAGAGAGGAATCAGTTTCAGTATCAGCAGAGAATCTCTTGTTCCTTAAGCCAAATGAACCGCTCTTTATGAGGCAGAGAGCCACTTCTTTGATCTTAGTACTCCTAAAATGAAATCCCGACTGTTAATGAAATTATGACTTTCCAAAAAAATCCTTCAAATTTTAATATATATATATATATATATATATATATATATATATACATATTCCCAAGTTGTAGACAGGAAATCTGAACACTGCATTTATGTCTAACAAGACTGAACACAGCTGTAATTCCTCCGAGAAGTCTTACATCATAATCTCAGAGCAGACACATAGGAATGGGATCGGTCTGCTTACTGGTACTTCACCATGGAATCCAGGAAGCACCTAGTGATTGACAAGCTGCCATGAAACAAGGATGCTCTGGACTGAATTCTAGAGCAGAGACTTGGCACTTAGTGCTGTTAACTCCTATCTCAGCTTTTGGCACACAGGACACACCAACCATCGAGGGAAGGAATTAACTGGCTTAAAAGCTAACTAAAGCCAGGTAGTGATGGTGCCTGCCTTCAATCCCAGCACTCCAGAGGCAGAGATGGGGGATCTCTTTGAGTTCAAGGCCAGGTAGTTAGTTCCAGGATACCTCCAAAGCTAGAGAAACCCTGTCTTGGTTGTGAGGTGGAATAAAAGCTAAATAAATTCCTCTCTAGGGCAACCTAACTGTCCTGTTTCACATGGAAATTTATCATCCACCTTATTTTTCCCACCAAGGGTAGCAGCCTTGAGGACTGAATTTACCATTCATGAGCACAAGCAACGCTGTGCCAATCAATTTTCCACACTGACTCCTGGTTAAGATGTTGGCTATGCTTTCCTGTTCTCTGCTATCCTGAGTGCTAGCAGTCACTGTGTCCCCGGGAGACAGGCATCAGTGACTGGTACAGAGACTATGCTCCTAAACCCTGCAGGAAGAAGAGGCGGGGCCTAATAGGGAGCATAATTAACCAAAACACTAAAGAAATTCCCATCTCCACGCAATGTTGCAGAGACCCATCCTAGTGTCACTGTGTAAATTATAATAATGATTCCTGAGATGTGCAATCAAAAGAGAATATTGTAACACGGTACCTGGAATGCAGTAAATGCTCTAAAAGCCAGCTGCCTCTCTCTCTCTCTCTCTCTCTCTCTCTCTCTCTCTCTCTCTCACAAACACACACACACACACACACGACACAAGGTCAAAAAAACAACCAAACAAAAGCCGTTAAGGGGGGATGATTAACGTCTTAACTGGTTCTAAAGGGGAAAACATTTAAAAATAATATTTATTCAAAATTAAATTAAGCTGTTTACCATCCAATAATCAGGTCCAATAATAAGTATTTATTTTAAATAATTAAATAACATGTAAAAATTAAAACTCTGAATGCTTCTCAAAAATAAATGTCGAGGCTGGCAAGACGATCAGCAGGAAAGGCGCCTGCTGCGAGTTTCCTCCCAGGGCCCACCCCGAGGAAGGGGAGAGCAGGCTGCAGCAATCTCTTCTCTGACCTCCACATGCAGCCCACCCAAATAACTAACTAAATAAATACACAAGCCAACAAATGACAGTAAAATGCTAATAACGACCGACCGCTTTGAAGATGCTGAGCATCCAGAATTCACTGTACCTGAGACTCACTGATGACAGGAATTGGTACAATTCAACAGAGAAGCCACCTACTTTTCTGCAACTTTTAGACATCTTTATCAGAAGAAGGAACTAAGTGGTTAAGTTGGACATTTTCAGGGGAGGGAAAGTGTGCTCAATAGCTTAGCTGCAAACACCAAGTCTAGGAAATGTATCTGCCAGCACAGGCAGCAGGCCACGGGCGAATGGATGTTTATCCTAACTGCCTAAAGACTCACAGTGAAACAGCTGCACGTAAAAGTCAGCTTCTCTCCTATTCGGTCACCACCCTAATCTTTTCTAAATAAAGACGTGGTTAAATCATGTAGAAACATTTCTGGTGTAGATGGTGCAAATGAAACAAAGACAAGGAGCTACAGACTGAGCCATCCGATCATCATCAGAGAAGGGGACACACTCTGTCTGCATCAGCTCTCGGGGCCCCTGTAGCCTACAGAAGAGCACACGTTCCCTAAGCAGTTACTACCACACTAAAACATGCCCACTCACCTTTCTCCCTTACTCAACCTATGATGAGCCAGTAGGAGTCATTAGAAGTCATACTCTATTGTTACTATCCCGAATCCAGGCAGTTCCTAGCACCAGGAACTCTCCATGTGTCTGCTTTGCATCTATTAAGCCAAGGACCTTCATTCTAGCTACAGCCCAGACAATGTTTAACACTGCTGAAACAGGGAACGTTCTTCTAGAGGCTGGGGAGCAAGTAGGAGTTTTTAACTTCCTTCTTCCCTTTCTTGATCTTGTTTTAAACATACAACCGAGGGCATCTGAATGCCATGGTAGAGCTTACTACTGTATTGGCATCCTTTCATTTCTGAGTTCATTTTTTTTTTCCCGGACAGCACAGCCATTCTAAATGTTTCCAGCTAATGATAATGACAGAATGGCTGGCTATCCAGATGCTTCTTCAATTGTGATGCTGATTACATCTCTGCAAACACACCATGAAATGAAAATATGAGGCATAAAATAAATTAATGCACTGAACCCAAACTTCTAAACTCCACACCATAGCAACCACAGAATGCTATAGAGGGCTAGCTGTTTATTCCCAGGGTCACACAGATGGCCGGGAGCTGTGGCCCCTCATTTCTGCCCATGAGGGAATCACACAAATAAACATTCAAAATGAAGATTTTAATGACTGTGCATCACTCGCATACAGTCAGAGACAACCTGCACTTTGAAATCGTTCAGTGGCATCTAGAACAGACAGTGGCATATGCCTATGCATCTTCACAGGGGCAGGATAGTCCAAATTCACACCCAAATCTCACACTGTGAACGGTATGTAGTTTTAATGCTATATCCATTGACACATAAATGTCATCAGATTAAATTTTACTAGTTTATATTATTTATTAAATCAATAAATCTGTTTTCATTTTATAGTTATGAAAAACTTTTCATATAAGAAGTCATTATCAGGTTTGTGTTGTACACCATTGCCTTAAAGTTTCTATTGTTGTGAAGAGACATGATGACCACAGCAACTCTTATAAAGGAAAACATTTAATTGAGGCTGGCTGACAATTTCAGACGTTTAGTTCATTATTATCATGGCAAGAACCATGGCAGCATGCAAGCAGATACGGTGCTGAAGAAGGAGCTAAGAGTTGACATCTTGACCCACAGGCAGCAGGAGATGTTGTACGACACTACACGTAGCTTAAGTAGATAGGTGTTATAGAATATTATTTTAAGATGTGTTAACATTTGTTTACACATTGGAGCACTTGTTTTAATGATACAAAGATGTGTTGTATTTCTTTATGTTGCATTTGTTTAACTCTGTGAAGTTGTGTTACTCTGCCTGTTTAAAACACCTGATGGTTGATTAAAGAGCTGAATGGCCAATAGCGAGGCAGGAGAAAGAACAGGCAGGGTTGGTAGGCAGAGAAAAAAACAGAAGGAGAAATCAGAGAGCAGGAGAGATCGAGGAGTGAGAAAAGAAAGGGCCAGCCACCTAGTCAGTCACAGAGGAAGAGTGAAAGGAA
This sequence comes from Chionomys nivalis, assembly GCF_950005125.1. Taxonomy (NCBI): domain Eukaryota; kingdom Metazoa; phylum Chordata; class Mammalia; order Rodentia; family Cricetidae; genus Chionomys; species Chionomys nivalis. Next base: position 51,428,315 of record NC_080099.1, read on the forward strand.
GGTACAGAGGAAAAGGGAAAAGCCCAGAGGCAAAAGGTAGATGGAATCATTTAAAATAGGAAATGCTGGCTAGAAAAAGGCCAAGCTAAGGCTAGGCATTTATAAGAAAGAATAAGACCCCATGTGTGATTTATTTTGGAGCTGTGTAGTGGGCCCCCTAAAGAGGCAAAAAAGCCAAAGGGTAAGTAAACAAAAACTAACAACATATAGAACCTCAAAGCCTGGCCCAACAGTGACACACTTTCTCCAACAAGGTCACACCTCCTAATAGTGCCACTCCCTATGGGCCAGGCATTCAAACACTTGAATCTACAGGGCCATGCCTATTCAAACCACCACAACCATGGAGCCTTCATTCCACTTGAGAGCCATCAAGCTCTTGTTAAAGCATCATTCAAAAAGCAGCAGATAAAAGGAACTGTTAAATATATTAGACGTATTCTTATCTCTAAAACTAGGAGTCCAACTAACTGTATGAGCCAAAAGAGACATCCTTATCTCAGTTAGATGGCAGTTCATCCTCGAGGGAAGCCCCCAGTGTTGACAGAGCCATCATCCCTGGACCATGTCATATCTGTGAGCCTCACACAATAAGCAGGACAAGGGTTCTAGCCTTAATGTGTCCAGGAAAGGAGACAGAGGTGTGGGTAGCCCAGAGGCATCTTTTACTTTATCTTTTACTTTGCAGATAGATGCCTTTACTGTTAAGTCCGTTTTTTTCTCAGAATTTCTAGCAAACCTAATTACACATAAAACTATAAAGCATAATAAGGAAGTTAAGGACAGGAGATATTCTGAAAAACTGACTCTTTAGGTCGGCAGTGACCAGTGTTAAACTGAGCTTTGTCAGAAGCCCCGAAGCAGGTCACTCTGAAGATCTAAGACAGACAGACAAAGACACCACTGGATTCTCAGGAGAGGGTGGGCTGTTTTAGGACCTACAAGTCAGTTTTCATTTAACCAAGAATGTTAGCATCCAGGGTTCATTTTTAGGTTAGTATCACAAGCAACGAACACATACCTCCCCTCAAATCTCCAGAAATAAAAATAAAAAATAATTCTTTATCAAAAGAGTTATGATAAATTCAAGCTTCATTTCATTTGAGTCCTGTGGTGGTGTAATGAGAACCCCCATAGGCTCATGTTTGAATGTCTGGTCCCCAGTTACTGGAACTGTTTGGGAAGGACTAGGAGGTGTGGCCTTGCTGAAAGAGGAGTGTTTTGAAGTTCAAAAGCCCATGCCAGGCCCAGTCTCTATATGTGCTGCCTGCAGATCAGGATATAAGCTCTTAGCTCCAATGCCAGTCTGTTTGCCTATCTGCCACTACACCCCTGCCAAATGGTCATAGACTAATCCTCTGAAACTATAGCAAGCCCCAAATTTTAAAAAAAAAAAAAAAAAAAAAAGAATAAAAGTGACTTTTGTCATGGTGTTTTACCACGGCAATAGACCAGTAACTAAAACAAGTTCTCTATGACCCATCGCCGACTAAGCTATGGTTTCATTCACAGAAATCAACCCTGAAAACAAAAATCCCCTTTTCAATCTCATGCCAGTTTAAGTCAGTAGTTTCCTGCTTTCTTCAGGTTGGCATAACAAGTCAGTAACAAGTAAAACATCAAATCCCTTAAAAAAGGAAAACCTCATTAACTGATAAAAGCCTTCAATTTTATGGTGGATATACAGTGCCCTCTGCTGTTCGACTAAGGAAATACCCAACAAGCTAAAACCAAGAAATGAAAAACTAGAGAAATCTGTAATTGAAAGTCATGCTTACATTATCTTTAAACACACTTTGAATTATCCATATTTACAGAATCACCTTATTTCACACATGCCTCGAGTCCCTCGCTGGTCCTTTCCCAGCCCATCTATATTCCCTGGGACACCAGTGAGCTAAATATGAAGCCTTACACCTCACATCAGGGACCTTCACAGAGATAACAGGACACCTCTGACTACTCTCCTAGCCACCACCATCAAAGCAGACCCTCATGCTGAACTTTGTTTGCTATCCTGGCAATGAGAGCAGAGCAGACAGACTTTCCATATCAGCTGTAGAGACACGGCAGCTACATAAGAGAATCCAAAGTTCTCAACTTCTAATATAGTCTAAGATTTATGTTTATGGCATAATGGATCAAAACTGCACAAAGAATGATTAAGATGAGGCATTTTAAAAATAAAAGAATGGAAATGTACTTCCTGCAGTGAACCAACAGTCAGAACTCACTTTGTTAAGGCTCAGCTATCACACTATTTATATAGAACATCAGTTGAAACTGCCTTGAAACATTGCCATATATTCCCTTAGCTGAAAATTTTGAAAGAATTTCTCAGGTATTTTTTGTTTATTTTTTTATATTATTTCAATTCTTTGATATTTTTAGACAGGCTCTCACTGTGAGCAGGCTGGCCTGGAACTTACTCTCATCAGACAGGCTAGCCTTGCCTTATAGTGCTGGACTGCCTGCCTCAGTCTCCCCAGGGCTGGGAGTTGCCACACCGGGCTAGATTTACGCTTCCCTATAGGTATTGTTTAATTAATTAAGTTCCCTGGTAAAGAAGATTTATATGCTTACTGCAGGATATAACTGGATGAACCCTAGCTGGCTTGTGGTGGTGCACACAGAGGCAGGCAGATCTCTGTGAGTTCGAGGTCAGTCTGGTCTACAAGAGCTAGTTCCAGGGAGGGCTCCAAAGCCAAACCTGGTCTCAAAAGCAACAGCTCCCGCACCCCCCCCCGCCAAAAAAAAAAAGAAAAAAAAAAAAACAACAAACAAAATACCTTGCTTTTCAGAAAGAAAAAGAATTTTCTTCATGAACATTTCATGGAAGTTTGTTATCTAAAGAGGAAATTTGAGGCGCCCTCTGGTGGAAACTAATGCAGGCTCACAACTAAAAATTCACAGTCTGATTTCTACAACACTAAGACCTAGGTGAAAAAAAAATGCTATTCTATTTCATTTCAATTTTTTTTTAAATTTTTCTTTGGTTTTTCATCTAGGAGTTTCATGTCTTTTTAAAAATTGTTTTCATACAGTACACTTTGATCGTATTCTTTTCTCTGCCTTCTTTAGTTTCCTACCTACCCAACTTCCTGTTTCTCTCACCTCTGCAAAAAGAAAAAAAAAACAACAACAAAAAATAAAAATTGAGATATGAAGAAAGAAAAGAAAGAAGAGAGAAAGAAAGAAAGAAAGAAAGAAAGAAAGAAAGAAAGAAAGAAAGAAAGAAAGACAGACAACCAGTAAGACAAAACGTACCAAACCAAAGAAGACATAAACCCCAGAGAGCCAAGCAGCATGAGCTGAGGTGCTGGTAAGGCAGCTACTTTGCAGTGTGGATGGCTGCAGACCAGCTCAAGCCAGGAGTGGCGGGAATAACTGTAGTTCTGGAAGAAGCTAAAGAAGAGACACAGGAGAACATCTTCAAAATGAGAATGCTCTAAAAAACGTCATGAGAATTTATAAATATCTTTTGCTAAAGTGTTAAAGTAGCCCCAAACCTCTGTGTTTACCAAATAGTCCTTTGGTCTTAGCTACTTCAGTGTGGTCAAAACAGGAACATGGCATCTCAGACACAAATTCAATAAAATAAATTTCACATATGATAATTCAAAATGAATATAGAAATTCTATTACAGTAAGTGAGTTAACAGGGTTAGAATATTATCAAGTGGTCAGATTGCATTCAACTATTCCATTAAATTCTGGCTACCATGAGAGAAATGCAAAAACACAGAAAACCATCTGCATATGAGAAAGATGGCTTTAACCAGTAATTTGAAAACCTAGTTTCTCCAAAAAGCTACAGACACTTGAATTATTTGTTCAGAGGAAGGACTACACAGAAGAGCAGAGCTGATTAGCTCCCCATTACTCCAACCCCGCCTTCCTGTTCACTTAGGAAAGTGCTGCCCGCAGCTCTATCTAGAGGCACAAGGCACCGTGTTAAATGACAGGCAAGGCTCCTGCTCGCACAGGCCCTGCACCCTGATTGGGCGATGATTGATGAGCAGTCAGTAAGAGCCCCGACTCGAGCAGGTTCTGAAAAAATCCCTGTTGGAGTAAATAAACACTGGCAGCCAACATGAAGAAGACAGAATGAAGCAATGAGTACAGAGTGCCACGCTGATGCCCACCTAACAATTACAGGTTTGCTAAGAGCATCCTAATTCAGCTCAGACAATAGCCAAAGTCTGCCCTGCAAAGATCCAAGCAAAAGAACTTTCCAGAAAGGGGAAACAAGGGTACTTGTCTTGTGGCAGGAGTGACGTGACATGCCGACAGAAGACGAGCTTGGGAGACTTTATGTTGGTGGCTTCAAGGAGGGACACTGAAAATGCAGAACTGGCATGTTACTGATGGGTCCCGGAGCTGAGAAGAGACTTACAAACAAGGGTGAAGGGTGAGGATGAGATGAGGCCAGGAAACACATGGGCTCCACAGAGAAAGGAAACCAGGAGACAGCTGCTAAACCGGGGAAAGCTACAGGTGAGGAGAAGGAACACCGTACCTAGGCATGCTCAGGTGGCACCTGCACACATCGCTCTCTACAAAGGCACTGCATGCAGGATGGGGCTAGGGGCTTCACTCACAGACTCCCGGCTAACGTGTCCTTCCAGTGCTCCATCTTAAGGGACTTAAGAAGAAACTAAGGCCACTGAGATGGCTCAACAGCTAAAGGCACTTTCCACATGGGCCCAATGACTTCAGTTAGATCTCCTGGACCAACATGGTGAGCAAAGAGAACTGGTTTCTGACAGCTGTGCTCTGACATCCATACATACACCAGGGCGCACGTGCAACCACATACACATGTAGAAATAAAGAAATGCATTAATTTTTTTTTTTTGATTTTACATACCAACCACAGTTCCTCCTCCCTCCCGTCCTCCCATTCCCCCCTTCCTACGCAACTTATTTTGTTAATAAGTTGATTCTAGGATAAATGAAAAATCACCACATACAAAAATGCATCTTCTTTTCTCTCTCTCTCCCTTTCGTTTTTTGAGACAGGGTTTCTGGCTGTCCTGGAATTCTATGTAGACTAAGCTGGCCTCGAACTTAGAGAAATCCATCTGCTTCTGCCTCCTGAGCTGGAATTAAAGGTGTGCCCGACCTAAAATGTGTCTTCTAATGGTACTGATTTGTTACCTGTTTTTGTTAACAGAAGGTTATCCAGGTGCCGATCTCCAACTCCAAGAATGTATGTAATCACACAGTAGCCAGCTAGAAGACAACAAAAGTTGGGAAAGACATACTCAGCACGCAGGTCACACACTCCCCTGACCCTAAGAGCAATCTGCGCTTCTTTAGTTTACATGTGGTTTCAGTGTCTCCAATTTCCCCACTGACTAATAAAGCTGTGGCTCTCTGGCCCTGGCTTTGTTAGTTATTATCCTGAACATTAAAGAAATTAGTATTTGCAATAGCAAACCTTAAAGATTTTTGTCAAATTATCGAGTTTTTTTTTCTCTCAGAAGCTAAATTAAGCTTTGTGAACTGAAGTATCCATTTAGCACGTCTCATTTGAAACAGATATGCTAAAGGTGACTAAGTAAATACATATGAGGTAAACTGTCAGTCATTATACATATAATCTCATAATCTTTAACTAGTCTATTAAACAGCCAACACTCCAGCACCAGTATCATCTTTTTAATCCCTCCTTGAAATGAAATGAGTTCGTATGACTATAAGCTGAATGGTGACTGGCACACATGACAGGAAATGACAACATGGCCTTGCTTCCTTCCAGGAGCAGACAACTTCAGAGGCCATGAGAGTCGCTCTCCAAACACAACTGTTAGTTCTGCTTCACATTAATAAAAATAATTATTTCTCACTGAGGTGTTCCCCAGACTTTACTTAATGATAATGACCCGAAACACGGAGACTTCAGCAGGAATTACAAAGCTCCACAATGGCCAAGCAGCAGAATGAGAGAGGGGAAGTCTTAACATATGGAGATCAACTGCACCCACACTTTGTCACTTCCAGCACTTCAAGATTCCAAGGATTTCTTTTACCACCTTATACCTTTTACTTGTTTTCTGACAAGACATTTCGATCACAGCATGCTGTAATTATGAACCAATACAGCACCATCAGCATGGCCGGCTTTTCTTCACTCGTGCATCTATGAAACACCTACCACAGCTTTTGACGTAAGTGTCCATGACCTCGGCACTGATGCCATTCGGGCCAGTCTCGCTCGGGGCATACTTCCTAAAAAAGTTCTGAAAAGGAAGTGAACGCAAGTTTACAAACTGAGCACTTTCAACAGCTTAGGCGTTACAAAACCATGGCCAGGCGTCTCATGTAACATGGAGTCAGAGGGCAGTCTGAGGCTGTGGAAACAGCAATGGCAGCATCCGGTAATCCAAGCTGATGCAAGAGCCTAGAGACCTTAGGGTTATTTCCTGCACATGAACAGGTGGGCCCGCCCTTCACAGTGGGAGCCACAGCACAAAGTGGAAATTCAACAGCACACCAAAGCCACAGGCTTCTCTTTTCAGCTTTTCCACACCTCATGAACCTGACGAAGGATCTGGATCTGGAGTATATGAGGGAATCCTACACACTGATCATCTCATACAAAACACAAACAAGAGAATGGCGATGGGAAGGAGCACTTCAAGGGAGTAAGGAGCCCTCCACAGGAGGACTAAGGAGCACGTCAGAGGAGGACTACAGAGCACTCCACAGGAGGTCTAGGGAGCACATCAGAAGAGGACTAGGGAGCACTCCACGGAAGGATTAAGGAGTACTTCACAGTAGGGCTACCAGGTTTACTTTCAAATGTTCAACCTTGTATTCAAGCCAGAATACGCAAAGGAAAGCTACACTGAGATTCCCAAAGCTAAAATCTCATCGTGGGAGCGTGCCAGACCTTCCTAATGGGTGCTACTGTGCAAGTGGGAGTAGAGCTAGAAAAGGTGAAACTGCTGTGGAATTGAATCTGAAATTAGGAAAGGCGCATCGCTGTTAGGCTGTCTTCACACAGTAGCGATGGATCGAATCATCGGAGGAAATCTGCACGTGAGAAGCCTGTCAAAGGCAGCATACATAATCTGCACCTTTATGAAAGGTGACATGAACACCCCTGGACAATCTGATGGCTGAGGGAACCACAGCCAGACTAGGCACACTCCTGTGCCATGACTAGTGTTTGCTATAGTGAAAGGGCTCCCAACAGGATCAGATGCAAAAACGGTGCAAAATGATGTGGAAGCTACCTCTTCTAAGGGGATAAAATAAGTGTAACTTCTTGCAAGACCAAGGTGGTTGGGGTGGAGGGAGAGAAAAAAGAAAGAAGAAAAAAACTCCCCCAAATTAAAATTTTGCCATGATATGGGCACTACCATACAAATGATGTTTAAGATAAAATTTTGGTATAGACCTGTTTTAAGAACAAAAACTGGAAATAACTAAAAACATTCATCAATTAATGGCTAAATAAATTACAGTATTTCCATGTTTTGGAGCAGAATGCAGCTCTAAGCTTTAATTTATTTATTTATTTATTTATTTATTTATTTATTTATTTATTTTTATTTTTTTGAGGCAGGGTTTCTCTGTAGCTTTTGGAGCCTGTCCTGGAACTAGCTCTTGTAGACCAGGTTGGCCTCGAACTCCCAGAGATCCGCCTGTCTCTGCCTCCTGAGTGCTGGGATTAAAGGCGTGCGCCACCACCGCCCGGCCAGCTCTAAGCTTTAGTTTGTATGGTGTATAGTGTGGGGATGGTGAGCTTTATTTTATCTATTTATAGATACTGAGCCCCAGTTAGGTGCTGCATACAGTTTAAAGGCTTGAGCACTGAAATGACTAACAATGTAGCTTTCACCTACCAAGAGTTCTTACTTCTGTAGAGAACAAAGATGCAGAATAAAAGAGTAGAAAAGGAGACTAACAGAGTCCTTCATCATCAGCTGTATTTCAGACTGATGTCATTACCTGAATGCTTCCCTCTGTGTCAAGTACTTCAGCAACAGGAACTGACTGGATGAACTGCATGAAGCCTACATGGAAAGAGACACATAGCAGTAAACACACTCCCGGTCCATCAGGAAGACCTGGTACACTGCAGTAAGCACCACACTGGGTACCTCAGGCTCTCGTCAATCAGGAAGGTCTGACACACCTTGTTCATTCCGTATGGGTTGGGTAACCAGAGAAAGCTAAGGCTCTGTTGGAAACACCTTCCCACTTAGTGGATATTCTATTCTGTTCCCAGAGCAAGGATGGTGGACATCATGCTAACTTTATGCTGGTCACAGAACTACTGGGCAACTTCATTTAATTAGTTTGATTCATCTGTACATTTTCCTAGGAGAGTTTCTGTCAGTTAACATTTAGAACACAAAGTAATAGAGTATATTAACTTGAACTTAGCATCTTTCCATAACTTTAAAACAGCAATACAAATGTGAAATTCAGTCTGAGAAATGTGTAGTTCTGTCCTCTCACCCCAGACAGAAAGGACGCACACACTCCTTAGATTTTGCCAAGTGGTGAGAGTAGAAAGAGCCAGTCAACCTAACACAAGATCATTAAACAACAGACGTGAAAAACCTAAGCGCACGAGGCAACAGCATTTCTGATCTGGATTTGGTGGCCCTACAGTCTAACAACTGTGGACAAAGGGTAATCCCTGCAGAGTACAAATATGGAAAAGAAAAAAAGAAAAAAGCCTACATCCATTCACTTCAACAAGCATTTATTGATTTTCTATCATGTAGTATAAACTATGTCATATGTGAGGAGAAAAAAGATGCTTATCCTTAACTATATATATATTTTAAAGCTCAAATTTTACTGGAATAAATATCATAAATGAAAGGGCTCCATGAAAGCCAAGGAGGGCGATGGATGTTACACAAGAATGAAAAGCCACCAGGCACAGCAGGAAGGAATTTCATGCCTGGTACTGTAATTCTGTCAAAAGCCGATAGCTGGGGAGGTCCAAAGTGGAACCTGTTATCGTTACTGTCTAAGTGGTCACACTGTCAAACTTGCCTTCTAAATATTTGTGTCTATATCCCGAGGCCTGGCTGCTCTCAACCATGGTTGGGGTAGGCTGCAGTGGAGAGATGCGGAGTAAGTCAAAGTGCTGAGAATAAGGGACGGAGGGCTCAACCATAACTAGCACATCTATAACTAAAGTCCCTACCAAGGCTCAGTGGACATCTTTCAAGAGGAGGTAGAAAGAATGTAAGAGCCGGGAGGTGGAGAGAAGTGCTGTGACATCCTGTCTTCTGGACACCATACAGCTAGCGCAATCAAGAACTCATAGCAGCTGCAGTTACCTGCACAGGATCAGCTGAAATGCAGGCAGAGATGAGGATGACCTCCAAGCCCTGTTCCTCTCCTGAGGAGCTATTAGCAGTGGATAGTTGCTGAGAAGGGAAAATCTTTTATTTTTGAAGATGTGGCCGCAGGTACGTTTCCCATGCTCCCCTGGATGGTCCACACCCATCCACCCACTAGACTTAGTGAGTTATTGAAACAAAAACTAAACCAAACCAAACCAAAAACAGATGTCTTAACCGGTTGGTGTGTTAGGGGGTTTGGAAGGAGTAGGAAGGTGAAATGTGGGTATTTATAGGGTTATATTTCTTTATGTATATGTATGAAATTCTCAAAAATAAGGAAGAAAAATAAAAACAAAAAAGGCGCCGGTGCCATGTTTTCAGGAAGCAGAGCTTTAACAGGTGACGCTTTATAGGAAATGAATCGTCACATACTGATCATGACACCTTAAAACCCTGAGACAGAAGGAGCAGAGACACCGGAGAGGTCCACCACAAAGATTATGAGACGGGGGCAGTTGACAAAGAGACAGCCAGACACAGGGCCTGCCATCAAGGCACAGCTCAGTCAGGTAGCCTTCTCTGTCTTTATCCCAAGAGCACATAAAGCTAAAAATAAACTTGTGCAGAAAAGCTAAAGAGGCAAGAAAAAGCACAACGGTACTTTCTGGAAGATTGCTCTAAAGAGAAAAAGAAAAGAGGGTGACATTGCTGACCAGATGTGGGAGCGGAAATGGAGAGCTGAAAGAGTAGGAGTGCTGATCTATAGACTCTACAATGAGCAACAGCCAGGCTCAAACTGTCCAGCTTCGCAGAGACTATGTATACACAAAGGTGCACGTCTGCACACTCATGGACACACTGCAACATGCAGCAGGCACTTGCTGAGTGACATCTGCAAGCCAAGTGTGCTTCAAGGCCTTTCTGGGCCACAGGAACTCCCAAAAGGACCATGCAGTCAGATAGAGGAAAATCTGTGAACTGTGAAGGAGGAAACCAAAGAGGTGGGTGCGAGCATAAAAACACAGAGGAGAGGAACACAGAAAAGGGGAGAAGAGGAAGAAAGGAGGAGAAGGAGGGGAGGGCAGAGGGGAGAAGAGAGGGAGATGGGAAGGCATTCCGACATGGCTTCAGAGCTCTGAATAAGCTAAGTCACTCTCTAACCTTCTTAAGGATTTTCGGTTTAAAAAGGAAAAGCATACTGACCGGAAACTGAAGAAAGTGATCGAGATGTAGAATGAACTCACCATGTTTGGTACTAGTGGCTAAGACCTTATAAGGTGTCAACTTCAGATCCAGATTCTCCTTCCGTAGCAGCTTTTGATTGAAAGATAAAACACAGTAAGTGAATGTAAAGACTGGAAGCAGGTTCATGGACACAGCACAGCACAGTCATACAATGAAGACAAGCAGAAAACTTACGGGTGGTACCTGAACTCTCAATGTCAAAATGAACTAATTTGTTTGGGTAATGAGACACATTTTCACCTAATCTGAATATGTTATACGCTGTCAATAAACATCACTGTTCTTCCTAATGTTTCATGCTGACCTTCCAGGGCACAAAGTGACACAGAAGGCAGAAGCAAAGAAAAAGGGGGTCCATGTTTCTCTAAAGGTCAGAGACTGGGACGGTACTTGGCAAGGATCTAGTTCGTTAGACGGCTAAGTCTGAAACTGTGAGAACTTGGGAAAAACCACTGCACGTGCCTTCCCACTAGCCATGAGAGCCACTCTAAAGTGACGAAGAGAAGCTTGTTCGAGGTAAAGTGGAGACTGCCGAGCTGTGTAGCACCGTAAAGAAAGAACACAAATGCTTGTATGTCTGTGCACATGACAAATGAGGCACTGTTCCCAACAGGGGACTCACGCTCACCTTGTCCATCAGGGAGATGATCTGCAGGATCAGCTGGTCTTGACGCAAGTCGTCACCGTGCTTGAAGATAACTGGGTATTTGCCTCCGTCTTCTGTCTTAAAGAACAGCTGCGCAGGCATCAGAGCGCTCTGCAACAGAAAGACACCACCTGAACACTGGGTGGAGATTAGTGAACAAAGATCGACTCCATACAGAAGGAAATGCTGACGCTCTGCCACGCATACAGGGGCACGAGGCCTTAAGAAATGAATTGAAAGTCAGAAAGAAACTCAGGGTGCCAGGCAGGGAACTACATGCAAGGTAACAGACAGGAGACTATGTCATGGAAAGATCAGTTTTTTAATTAGACCAGAACAGACAGGAGTGTAACCAGATAGCGGCAGAGTGACCCACACAGACTCTTCAAACTGTTCCTCCTCTGTAAACCACGGTTACCCATCTACTAAGACAGCAGGAAACCTCGGGGCCTAAGCCTGACACTTCTAGGGCCAGATACAGAGCTGGCTTTGGACAGATGTTCACCTCGTTGTTGTGCTGTCAGAGACCTACTGGAGCAATGATGTAAAAGAATGCCACTCAAAATCGTGCATCAAAGACAAGAATGCTACTTTTTTTTCTTTTTAAATGTATACAGTGTTCTGCCTGCAGGCCAGAAGAGAGCATCAGATCTCATTATAGAAAAGAAAGAAACAAAACAAAAACTTTTAAGAGTACTTTAAAACAACAGATGCTGCCAGTATGGCTATGTTGTGTGCTGAAGCTCTCAGCAGCTGTGTGAGCTAGGGACAGGGTGCTGACACAGCACTAAAGGCTCCTGTTGTGCCTTACATGGTCTCTTCTCCCAGGTTCGAGAAGCTCTTCCTCACCTGATATCAAAGAACATTGGTGAAGCTTAAGGCTGTGTGCTCCTAGAATCACAAACCTTTACCTAAGGGTCCCCAGATTATCCTGGATGCCTGATTAGTCTTCTACCTGTACAGTCAGTAGCAGTGAAAAGAACATTTGGCATAGTGCTTAGAATAAAGGCGATTGCTACTTAAAAATGTAACCAAAGAAATATGAATATACAGGAATGAGTATTGTGCTATTTTTAAAAAAAGGTAAATGGGTCTGATATCTAGCCACTTGAACTTACGAACTTTGAATATATAATGTAAGCCTTGAAATTTGCCTTTAAAAAATACCCTATATGAAATATAGTAACTGTGGTTCTGACTACTTTTCAAAGTAAATATTAAAAAATAAAATTCCAGAGAAAAAAAATGATATATTTTCATAGAAATGTCTAATTGAAACAAAAAAGATCTTAAAATACAGTAACGGGCCAGAAAGAGAGCTCAGTAGTTAAGAACACTTACAGCATTTGCAGAAGACCCAGGTTCTATCCCTAGGATACACATGGTGGCTCACAGCCATGTGTAGCTCAACTTCCAGAGGATCTAAAACTCTTCTGACCTGAGGGCACCGGATACACAGGCAGTACATACAGACATACATGCAGGCATAACACTCACATAAATAAAATGCATCCAAAAATAAAAACACCACAATAATGTGAATAGTAAAACATACGGATAAACAATAACGAAACAGCAACTGTTAATCTAACATTTACAAAGAGAAATGCGGTTTCTCCCTGAAATGTTTTCACTTTCTAAGGTGGCAGTTCTGCTGCATTCTCAATCATGGGCTCCAGCTGTACACAGGGATGACCTGTCAGACTCACCTTGAACAGGGTGGCTGTCTCTGGGATGATTCCTCTTATTTTCACCTGAGGCTCTAACGGCAATGGGATCAACTCCACATCCGACAAATTCATTTTTTCATTATCTCCAAGCAGCGCTTGAAGTCTCTCATTCTAGAACAAATTAGAAAGGAGTAATGAAAAATTAGTCCACAAGCACATAATACAGGCCTAAAACCGGTTCTAGTATTATTTGCAAAGCACATAAAAGTATCTGAAAATTAGCAGCAACAAAGGCCTGCCCTCAAGGCAAGAAGCAACCAGCACCTACACTGACAACCCACATATTGTGTGGGAGTCACTTAGACAACCCTCCTTTTCACAAGGCAGTTTCTCATTCCTGGTACTGGAGTTGTTTTTTTTTAAATCTATGGTTCTTGCAGAGAGCACTGTCAGTCCAAGTTACTTAATTTCAAGACATACACACATGTGTATGAGTATGTTTATATAAAATGGGCATGTACATCTTATACATTCAGTATTATATATTGTATATAACTTTAGGTAAGTATAAAAGAGGCTTTAGTCAGCCTTAGTGTTCTTTGCCCTATTGCTGGAGACATCACACACTCAGGACACATACTCGCCTTGAGATGATTCTGACCTGAGAGACTCTTTCCTCGGGTCTGGCTTTAATGTTCCAGGAAAAGCTATGTAAGCTGCCAAGGGAGAGAAGCAATCAAACAGTCCTACCCAGATGCAATAATTAGGAGCCGTGTTACCATCATCACATATGTGTGTGTGTGTAGTATATGTGTGTACATATATATCCATACGCAGGTATGTGTATATGTAACAATCAAAGGAAAGGCAGCTATCAACTCGCGGGGATGCATGAGAGGATTCAAGAGAGGGTAACTGGGAGGGACTTAAGGGAGGAAAGGCAAGTAGGAAGTGATATAACTTTATTTCACTTAGCAACATTGAAGTATATGGAAACACATGAATATGTATGTATGTATTTCACTCGAGCATGAAGCACAGGGTATACACGCAGACAACCGTCTCTTATACACAACCCACTTGGCGGCAGCAGCAGCAGCAGCATGCCTGCAGGAAGCACCTCCTGATGAAAAGCCGGACTTCTTCAACAGTGACAGGGAATGCACTTTCTTACTGCAGCTGAGGGAGAACCAGGAATGGACATTTCCTTGTCCAAAGGATTTACAAAGCTACAGAGAAGTGCAGTTTCATTTAAAGCTTAATTTAGCATGACCAAATATTAGTCAAGTATTACATTATGCTACCCCAGCGCATCTTTTTAACTTTAAGAAGAATATTTAATTACTTTGGAGGAAACTGCTACCTACTCCCGATTCTCAGTTTCATGAGCTCACAGACACACTGGACAGAGCACAGACCTCAGAATCTGAGCAATCCGAGTCGTCTTTGACAGACACTAAAGCTCACCTACCCAGCTTTAGAGCAATCCATTTTCTCTGAAGTCAATAGAATCTTGTAGTCTTTAAATAGGCAAGTCATGCTTTAAAGAGAGAAAACCTGACTTACATCTCCAGAGCTAGAAAGTACCTCAAGTATGATTCATGTATAAGAGGGGGAAGTTCTAGAATCAGCAAGAACTAGCTGGTCAAAGAACAGTATTTAAGGACGACCAAGCACAAAATTACTTCCCTTCAGTAATACTCCAACGCCTCTAAAGTTAAAACCAATTCTTAACTGGCAGAGATCTATTTAGGTATCTCGGTAAAGGTCATGAATAACACTCCTTCACAAAATGGATGGCAGATTGCTCACACAGAATCCAACGCTTGCCATCCCTTTACTGCTTCCCCGGGTTTTGCCCCTCACTGTTGCATCAGACTAAGCAATGCTGCTGCCAAGACCAAAGGTCCAAGCTGTGGGCATGGCCACTGCTAGGGATATGCTAGGGATTGCTTCTCACTGTGGGGACAGGCATGGCCTATGGTGGTGGGCAAATGGCACTGGGGATTTCTTTATTTGATCATGGCCTATGATCTTCTGAACAGCAAAGACTTCTGCTGGCCAGAGCAGACAGAAAGAAAGGCGGCACTGGCTCTGCAAACTTCTCCGTTCCTTTGTTTTCTCAAAATGTTCACACAAATGATCTTAGTCTCTGAACAGCTAAGGTTCTAAGATGAGAGACAGCAATGCAGTACAGATGAAATTATGCTTTAAGATAAAGAGTTCCGAAACTTACTAATTGTGTGACACTGGACCAACTGATCCCTAAATCCTATATGCCTGTCGTTCCTTATAGCTAGGTCATATTAACCTATGATAACCACCACGCCATATTAACATATGATAACCTACAAAACAGGACCCCAATATCATCAGTGCTTCGGGCTTCTGGGACTATAATTACCCATAAGAAGTTACTATAAAGCCAGGCATAGTGGCTAATGTCTTTAAACTAGCACTGAGGAGGCTAAGGCAGCAGGATGAATTCAAGGCTTGTCTAGGTTACACAGCAAGTTCGACACTGTTTCTAACAGGAAGCAAACAGTCAGTGTAAGTTTGTACAATGTGCCATGCCAACAAGACCAGAATCAAAACTCAGGATTTCAGGATGTGAAGCCACTCTTAGCCATCAATAGGAAGCGACCCCGTGGCTTACCTTTTTCTTGCGATTTCCACTCTCCCGCTGCACGGCCTTCATCAGGTGCACCAGCCGGTCCACGAAGGTCTGCTGTGCGGCCAGCAGGGAGCGCATGACTCGGACCGACTTGTCACCCTGAGTGGGCAAAACGAGGAAAATCAGCTCTACCTCCACAGGGGGACCATTCCCTTTCTCTTCTAAAGCGATAAAGACTGAAACAGACTAGTTATTCTGACTGGGAAATAATGAGAAACCTGCTGTCTAGTGCAAGCGGCACCAACTGGCTAGGGCAGAAAACTACCTGGGTCCTCAACAATCATTAGTCAAACCATAATATAAATGACCGTGTGAGAGGACAGGATTTATTCACCCCAAAATGCTTCTACTTATGGAGTTAATAAACAGTCTGATTCCAAAAAATGTTTTAAGAAAAAAATCTCTTTGAAAAGGGAAAATACCGAAATGCAGCAAACATTTGTTGAGCAAAATGTCTAAAAAAAAAAAAAAAAGACGTCACCACATAGTAATTCCAGTCCATAAAATAATATATAATGCATTTTCCCAGCTACCTGAAAAGTGAAAATATCATCATTTAAACACACGGATGCTCAGGGAGAGAGCAAGGCTATGATGGGGTGAGATGGAGGCTCACCTCTCAGTGAGTCTGATGTGACTCTGAGAGCTGTACCCAAGCTTAGTCTATAAGCTGTAGTTTAGCTTTTCAAGAATGTGAGACAGGAGACACAAGATACAGCAAAAAGATGCCAGGAAGCATCTCAGCAGCAGAGCTGGAGAGTACCATGTCAGCTGCTTTTCTTTCCCCTTGCGCCCTCTGCTGGTCTGACTTGGACACTGCTTTAAAGAAGCAAAAGCAGAAAAAAAATGGCCCTGTAAGATCAGGTAAACTATCTACTGAGTTTAGATGAGAAAAGAGGACAGAAATGTAAAATTAAAAGAGCAGGGATTTACTCATTGTTTTTTGTTCATGTAAAGATTATTTAATAAAAGTCAAAAAAACCCTGTAAGGGTCAGAGTAAATATTAGTTCTGTCCAGTTTCCTATCTAATGATTCACCTATGCATTTCAAACCAGAGCAGCCCCCACACACTAGAAAATGAATAGCTATGCTTCAGCAATTTATTTATAATCATTGAACTTGGGATTTCAAATAATTTTCATATGCCACAAATATTAATCTCCTTTATTTAAAAAATAGGTTTATTTACTTTCATTTTATTTGTCTAGGTGTTTTGCTTGTGTATAAATCTGTACACAGCAGGCAGAGGGCAGAAGAAGGTAGGGTGTCAGACCCCCTAGAACTGGGTTGTGGGTGGTTTTGAGCCGCTCTGTGATGCTGAGAGGTCCTCTGGAAGAACAGCCAGTGTTCTTAACCACTGAGCCATCTCCATAGCAACCTCTTTTATGTTTTTCTCAGCTCACAAGATCACTGTGAACCAGATCTAGCCAGCCCCGGTGCAGCTCCTGAGTACCTTCAACAAGGCTTGGCTGAATCTCCTCATGACGTTCAGGTACATCTCATGGGTCTTTGGATCTCTCTGCTGCGTGTCCTGATCTTCACACTCCACTATCACGTACCTTCAAAACACATATAACATGCTCATAGGATGAGAAATGAAAGATTCATCGAGTAAATACTTGTATATTTCATTAAATAGATTAAAACATGGTTATAGGAGTTAAGTGTGGAAAAGAAGTGTTTTGTCTCCATCCCTTTAGAAGTGAACACTAAGCAACAATATAAGCAGCCATCAATCAACAGGGCTAGCATCACTCTGGACTATGCCTCATGTTTCCTATGTGATGCCATGGAAACACGCTCCACTATGCTATAAAATACCTGGAAAACTACTAATGTGTTCCTCACTCGGTGAAGCTTGCACATCCACCAGTAACAGTACAATAAACACATTACTTCCCCATCTCATACTTGGCACAGCAAAAGGTATTCTTACTCTGAAAACCCCCTGGAGTTATCTTTTTCTCTGACATAATTTTGCAAAATGACTAAAAGTTCAAATTGATTTTTCTCTCTCCAGTTTCACTATTCCTCAAAAACTCTATAAAATCTAGAACGTTTCTATTATAAAAGTTGCTTTAGATGGTTAACAAAATTTGCTTTCCTAAATCTAAATTCCTTGAATGATAACAAAGGTCACACATACATAAATAAGCTAAGTGAAAGGTAATTTAATGAATGTTAATTTAATGAATGTTCTGAGGGGAACAAACCATATATATAACATAGGGGCAGGAAGTTAAAACGTAGAACCCTATGACACTTAATAGTTCTTATATCTATATTGTTTAAATAATAATGTTAAGTTGTAAATCAGCTTTAAATCACTTTCAGTAGGCCATGATAAACAACCATTCAGATCAACCTGTGAGCTTTGTCCACAGTGACCTGTGGAGAGCAGGGGAGGGTGGAGCAAGTCTGATTCTATCATTTGGGAAGCAGAGTTATTAGTACTGGCATGGGTTACATGAGATCAAGACTCAAAACTGGGAGTGTGTGCGTGCGTGTGTGTGTGTGTGTGTGTGTGTGTGTGTGTGTATCAGGATGGTACATCTGGTTGATTTAGGATATAGCTTCCAAAGAGTCCATATATTTATATTCATTCTTCCTCCTCCGCCCTGCACCCCATCCTGTGTATGTGTATGCCTGTGTTATACGTATGTTCAGGAGCATGTGTATTAGTAGACACACATGTGCGTATATGTGGGGGTCAGAGGCAGACTGTTTTCCTCAAGTGAGGATTTCTCACTGAACCTGGAGCTCACTGATCTGTGAGGCCAACAGGCTGCTGAACTCTGGGCATTGGTCTCTGTCATCCCTAGGGGAGGCCAAGTGTCCTCCACTCACCTGGCTTCCTATGTGTATTTGGGATCCAAACTTATGCCTGAACAGCACACACACTCTCTACAGCCCGGGCAGAACTCTTTCTATTCTGCTAAGTTTACCCAATTCTACTCCAACTTCAAAACCACAAGGAACTTACAAATTCTTGAACTGGTAACATAGGTCAAATGTCAAGTCCTGGACACATACTGTTATCCATTACACTGATACTAGAAGAATGCATTTAGCCACTGAGAGGATGAACCACCTAAGAGTAGAGAGCTCATGTGTCTTGTTCTCCACCACACCCCTGCATGCTCATGTAAGGTATAATTTCCACCTTATAATATGATTTGGTTTCATATTCATCCAGGGTTTTTTCAAACACCACAACTTTAAACAAAGATACTGCAGCATTTTTAAACAAAATATATAAAATAAACTTACCAAACTGGAATCTTTTTTCTTTAACTACTGAACACCCTATCAATAAATCCCCTATGATTTAAGGTGAATTTTTTTCATGTAGTAAATAAAATTAACAAAAATTGTTTTCTCAAAAACCAAGCAGGAGACATGTCTCAGTGACATGAATAAAAATGGGTAAGGCATGACACAGCCAAATCAAGGGAATGCAAGGCCAGGCTAATGCCTATGCTGCCTGTGGGCAGTGATGGTTCAATGTCCAGAAAGGCATCTTTAGCTTGTGGTCCTCCACCTACCCCTAACATGCCTGTGCTCAGGTACTCAATGTAGTCTGCTGCTTCCACTAAATGCTTCCAACTAAATACTTATGATGCCTCTGCACCAGCCAGCCCGCCCGGCCCCACCAGGAAGTTCAAATTAACAGCACACTTCTTCAACTCAAACAAAAAAATTCTTATTCCTCAACTTAACCACCTTCAAATTTTCTTTAAAACACCGTCCCGATGCCCCACCTCCAACAGCAGAAGCATCAGCATCCCCCTTTAAAACAGACTGTGCTTCCCTGAGTTTGCGGTGTCAGCCCCATCACCCAGATGTGCACTCGAACTCCAGACAGGTTAGTCCCCTCTGGGGCTGCTAAGCACCAACTCTGTGATTTAACACATATGGCAGCATCTGCCAAAGACACCTTCCTTCCCTGTGTCCCCATGTTCCCAGCCTCCGTTCTGTCACCGCGATATCCTGTCTCTCTCACGAAGTCTACGCACCGTGCTTCTGGACTTACTTTGTAAGTGAACTCTTTTAGACAACTTGTCCTGGCAACAGCTCCTTGTTTGTCACTGCCCCACGTGTTTAACTCTCAGCACCTTCCTAGGTTGTGAAGGCACTGGTGGAAATGCCATACCTCAAACGCTTTCAGAGACGGCTGATATGATCTCACAGACAGACAACTGTTTTAAAGAAGGTAAGAGCTGTCCTCTCTCCTCTTCTCAGAGCTAAGCTATACCACAACAGCAGACGTTCTTGAGGTCTGGCATTTCTAGAACAGTGCTGCAAGGAGTTGAAGCATGACCCGAAATCATACTACATCATCCTCTACAAGAGTTGTAAACTACAAATTAATAAAAAGCAGCAAGAACTAGCAGTGCTTTATAGAACATCTACAACCTCATCAGACACAAGACTCTTTAGATTATAATTAATTCCATCTTGCCCAGTAGTGTAATGCATGCTTACGGTCCCATCACTTGGGGGCTGAGACAGGCGCAACTTGACTTCTAGACCAGCACAGACTATGAAACAAGATCTTGTTTCAAGAAACAATGAAAACAACAACAATAAACCAGATTGGATTCAAACTTCAGTACTTCATACTGCCCACATCTCAGGTGCTCAGAGGGCAGATGAACAGCTCTGAGGATCGTCTATCAAGAAAGACGGTTTAGAGGATGGCTCTGTTGTAGAGGATTCAGCCAGGACCCACACGATATAAGCTCATATATTTTATTATGGTATTTTAGAATGTGTGGTCACCCGAGGACTGCAGATAAGAATGTCAGAAGAGAAGAAGAGTATTTTCAGACTCCAAAATCATCACTGTGATCTCACCAAATTTAAGCCTGCCTGCCTAAACTCATGGCCCCACCACTGTTATAATTTTGTTTCTTTTCCTATGCACCTAAGTAGCAAACTCATCCACAAACAAGCATGCCCATGTCTGCAGGCCTCACCACTGCTCACTACCTGCTAACTGCAGTGGAAATGGCTACAGCGTTTCCAGAAATTGAAGGTGCATGATCTCCATATTAAACACCTTTCTAGGGCTTCAAGTCAACGCTCTGCTAAAGAAGAAATGAGTCATCTAACATGCAAATGAGCATCATCTCCACAGACAGACGAGGACAAAACACCCGGCGTCCAATCATTTCACAGTTCGCTGTCATCTAAAGGGGGAAAATGACAATCTGGCCAGGCACTCAACGTAAGATGGCACCAGCGGTCACTCTTCCCTGGAAATTTCATTTTGTGGAGTAACTAACTTTTATTACTTTCAAAGGCCTCAGAAGCTGGAGAAAACATGTCACAGCGTCGAAAGTTTACCTTCCTTTCCACACTGCAGTGACTATAAAAATAAAAACCTGTAAGGATTTATAGATTCTGATGCCAACATTTTACAGACTACAGACAGAACTGCCCTCTGTGGATTAAAATGTGACACTACTCGTTTTAAAGGGGCCGTCCGCACAGTTACTAGCCCGTCAAGGCTTTAGCTAGAGCAGGAATCCTATTGAAACCACTGGAAAACAAAGAAAAACAGCAAAGAAACCCAGAGTGTTCAGAAGAAAAGAGGACATCAGCAAACTGGAAATTTTCATTCATCTGTTAGGTTAGAAGAAGCTCGGTGAGGTTCTAAATCCTCACACTTGGTTCACATTCAGAACCTTCATCACTATAGAAAACCTAGAAATTGTTTCTCATATAAGTATCCTACACTCACAAAATAGCAGTGTCTGCCAAAGTCAGGCGTCACTATCAGTCGTTTTTCTCACCAATGAATATTTCTAAATTCATAATGTGTAGAGTTGGGGCTGGAGAGATGGCTCAGAGGTTATGAGCACTGATTGTTTCTCCAGAGGTCCTGAGTTCAGTTCCCAGCAAGCACATTGGTGGCTCACAACCATCTGTAATGAGATCTGGTGCCCTCCTCTGGCCTGCAGGCATATGTATAGAGTGTTACATGGAGAGCTGTTACCTCTCCGAAAATGAATCGTTCAATGAATTAGAGACAGAAGAGAGAAACCCACATGGGGTCTGAGTTGGAAGTAATGCTCCCAAGAGCGCGAAGAGGGGCTGCCCATGTTTTACGCTCCCTGTAAATTCTTTTGTCATTTCTTTTTTAAATATTTACTTAGCTTTTCACAAGGAAATGCTTTTTGTAATAGTGTGAACAGAAGTACACTAAAGCATTCAGATAGGAATGCAAGGAACATTAACTGTAGGTTTCTATTAAATCAAAATAGTGATTTAGCAATATGAGAATTTCTAAGTAAACTCTTAAATGGAAAACAGGCAATTAAAACTAGACAAAATGTTCTGCAATGTATTTTCAAGGGCATCCTAATACTTAGTGTGAAGGGAATATATTTTTATGAATAATACATTCAACTGCTGAAGTAGACACCTGGAGATACTTGGCTTTCCAGTAGTTCAGTCATTGGGCAAAGGGAAAACTCACAGGTCCCATTGGAGAAAATTACTCATGTCATAAAAATCACTGGTATTAGTCTTTCTTTGTGGCAGAGAAAACCATAAAGGCTTAGACAATATTGCTTATGCAGGCCAGGCATCTGCGCTTTTTACAAGCACTCTGCTTCTCTTCCTATCTGAGAAAGGAAAAATTAGCTGAATCTTGATTCAACCCATACAACAGGGTTTTCAAACCCAGTCTAAAGTAAGATGGCATTTAAATTTCTTCAAGAAAAGGAAACTGTCTTATGATTACTAAAAATGACAAGTTTTCAGAATGAACATGTATTAACTTGTGTTATTTAAATTAAGGCCATAAATTAAGTAGAGAATTGAATCGGAAATCATTTCTATGGTTAAAAATCCAACTTCCTGTCCAGCTCGCCCTAAGATCCTCTGCAAAAGTGAACAGGACTCATTTGTCCTCATTTAAACCCGTGATATTTCCCCACTGTTTCAATGTATTTATCAATATGGCCTCTGCCTCAAGATTCTAGAAGGAGAGGGAGCCATACTTCACACTAACTTTGGTACAGGAAGTGACCTCTCTGGACCTTTGTTTTACATTGTTTTCATGCAAACCATGATAGCTATCCTTTAACTACCCAGGGAAGAATGGAAAACAGTTCCCGAGACCCTCTGCAAATGGCAAACAATCTATCCTAATCAGTACCTGCCAAGCTCAGTTAGAGCATCCTTCTGCGTCAGCCTCTTCATCTTTAAAATGAGAGAATGTAATTTTTAATTTCAATTGCCATTTTTGTAGGATTCTAATTGTTTGGTAAATAATGTAAAAATACACTCCTAAAAAGTAATAAAATATTACATACTACTGAAATAACCACAATGACAACAAAAGAACAGACCAAACTGGGGAGGAGTCACCAGAGGCATTCACAGCATAGTTCTGAAGGTTAGCCGGACGAAGAATATGATGGCACCGACTTCCATGAACACAGCTGATGCCGATGAGCAGCACAAGCACAGCACAGTTGGTGAGGACCTTTATTGTAAGTTTTCTGGGTTTACAGCATGAGCAAAGTAGTTCAAAGGAGTGATACAAAGCAAGTAAAATTATTTTCACATACCAGTATAAATAATTAGCCAGTGTTGAGTTCTTACAGGCTCTTGATATCAAGAAGGTACATAGATCTTGCTGAAAAAATTAAAAGAAACACATATCACCATCTGTTACTGACAGAAGGAAAATGAGAGGTCCTAAATTATGGTACAGATTTTCATACCTGAAGTTATGGTACAGATTTTCATCCAGCCATCTATCTTTCCCATCCATCCTACAATCTACCCACTCCAAACAGACAACAAACCAAGACAATACATAAGAGGTCAAGGAGTTCCTTGTTCTCCTGATTAATATATTTGGTAATCATTGTCAATAAAGACAATGAAAAAGCAATCATGGAAATGGTTTCAATGGATCTGAAAAGACAATGGTAAAACCATCACATCTAGGTCAACACAAGATGACCGTGCATAAAAAGGCCCTATGCTTGGCATGAAGCTCAATTACAGTGATCAGTAAAATAACAAATTTAAGAGATAAACAATGGTCAAAATATTCAACAGCTGTTGGGTACAATATAGAGTGTGAACCGAGTATGAAAAGCAGAGAATATCCATACCCAAGAAAAGATTTTTAACAGGAGCATATGACAGGCTGATTGACATTTAGTTAGTTCGAGTGTCTGAAAAGTACAGACCTGAGGTCAGTTAAAACATTTTAAGAATAGATTAGAAAGTGAAGATGGCAAGTAAAGCAAGGTAAGAAATGTCTGAAACATAACTAAGAGGTTTGCGATGAAGAGGAAATGAGAAAGATAGAATTGACAGTAATTTCCAAATTTCTGGATTCAGTAAAGGGGTTCCTTTGTTAGATGCATTTAATTAACAAAGAGATTAAAATATTTCAAGGAAATACCTACAAGCAGGCATAAAACAAACAAGGGGAACCCTCACAATTCCCCCTTCTCACAGGGAACTTTCACTCTGTGACGGACATAACTGTCAACGTGACATAAAATCATGTGGAAAGAGTCTAAATGAGGATTTTTCTAGTTCAGGCTGAGGGCATGTCTGCGGGGGATTATCTCGGGTTATATTAAATGAGGAAGGAACTCCCATCCACTGTGGGTGGCATCATTTCCTGGGCAGGAGATCCTGAACTGACAGAGGAAGGAGGCAGGTAAGCACAAAGATGTCTGTATTAATTGTATTAATTCACTGCTCCCTGCACATGACTGTGGCCTGGCTGCTTCCAGTTCCTGTCACTGACTCCACCACCCCTTCAAAGCTGGACCTGCCATCCTCTAGCCAAGATCTCAGAAACCTAGGGTTTTATCATTTTTTACATTTAGCTGATCGTATAAACTGATGTCTTTCTTGGAGTAGAAAGAAACAAGGAGAAAGGCCAGAAGACACGGCTCAGGTGTGCAGAAGGAGAGACTGGGTATCTCAGTCAGGAAAAAGAGGTGTGACCAACATGAAGGTGCTGGTGGCTTATATACTGTTAATTTTCTGAGGCTGAGGAAGAGGGGTGGCCACCACTCAAAAGGATCCTACTGCTCTGTGATGGATTGGATTACATGAACACTACGAGTAGCAGTCAGCCCCCCAAAATTTGGTTTATCAGTCACAGGAAAAAAATGTCAGAAATAGATAAAACTGTTTAAGCTACAATATGCTTGCTAGGTAGTAAGCAGGGTGACATTCTGAACACAACATTTACAACCTCATCACGTCACAGCATTCCCTGCATAAGGTTCCCAAGATGTTCACCTCAATTATTTCAACAGCTTCTAAAGAAAATCCCTGTGCTGACCTGCAGGCCCGACACGAATGACACCTGCTTCTCCCTGAGACCGCCTCTTTTCCACGCCCATGTCCTCACTCTGGACCGGCCCCCACTGTTTCTCAACATACACACAAGGGCTGGTGCAGGTTCTCAGATAACTACTAGTCTAGGAGAGCTGCTTCTCTGTTTCCCTTCAACACTGAGTTCACCTGCCTGTATAAATTAAAAACATCTGCTTAGTGTATAATTCTACAGAATCATACACTTCTATGGTACAACTACAAATACTGACTATTGCATTAACATTCATTAATATATGAAAACGAACATCCTGAGTCTTCCTGATAAAATATTTGAATTAGTTTATTTTCATTTTACATATAAACCTATGTATATGCTCAGAACACCAATAAAATGAAACAAGTAATATCCAGCATATTACATGAGGGGGAAGGTCACTACACGTACCATAAAGTCAGTTACTGAACAAAGTTACAATGGTTAGTTTACTAATCAAAACAAAGTCTTAAAGAACAACACAGAACGTCAATAGACAGAACCTCCTGCACCATAATTTTGCAAAGCTTTTTACTCACCTCTAGATTTTCTCCATCTGAACCTTCTTTGGATTTCGATGCCGGAGGAGGGGAGGACACCGGAGGAAGAGGGTTGCTTAGAATTTGGGAGCTGAAAGTGGATAAGAGATAAGCGAGATGCAAAACCCTGCGTAATCATTTTATCTCCAAGCAAGGGGCTGCTACTGTTTTGGAACTTTCCAGAGGAGAAAGCAATCACATAAACGAGTGTGGAACTGTAAGGCTGCACAGCGAGGAGGCTGACTTGTGACTTTAACTCAGTTCTTTTGAATAGAAGGCAAGAATGGTCTCTAGGAATCTGTGCGTATATATTCTTGAGTTCACTTGGTGAGTTTTAGTTAGAAAAGCAAGAGTCTGTTTGGTACATGAGGGGAGACAGGAAAGGAGACAACAATATAAATAAAAGAGCGAGAATAAGTGAAAAGGGACAAAGTGTCACATGTAAAAATAATCTTCCTTGAAGAGCCATACCTATCTACATCTGCAGAACTGATTCCAGAATTTGACAGACTTTCTGACCCCGAACCCTGACTATCTTTCTTCGTAGGCTCCAAACCATTCTTTATGTCATCAAAGTTTTCGTATTTCAGAGCTTGGACCAGCTGCAGTAGGTACATCAGCAAATCCTAGAGACAAACGAATAGAGAAGAGATTGGCATTAGAAGGTGAAAGCACACTTATAGACTCGCTTATAGACTCACACTATAGACTCACTATAGACACACTATAGACACTCTATAGACTCACTTATTTCTAGCAGCTGGGAAAAACACTTGACTTGCATCTCTACCTCTTCCGTTTGTTGCCACTGGGATGTTAGTTTCTAAGCTACGGAATTGCTGGGTGCATCCTTGCGTCTTTACTTAGAAAAGACCAGGGCAGCAAAGACTGCAGAAACAGTCACAACCATTAAATAAGCAAGAGAGGCTGGAGAGTGTGCAGCACACAGTAAGACTGGAGAGTGTGCAGCACATAGTAAATGGCCAGCGGATGATTTCTCTTCTTTTGTCTAAACAACAAAACAAGAAAGCAGGAAAGTACTAAAGGCTTGAAGCATCTGTGTCCCGGTCTGAGTCCCCTGATGCTTACTGCAGTCAGGAGGAGTCTGGAACTAAACAGGCCCTGAGCCACTCCTCATCGGAATGTTCTCTAATGGGAAGCCTCGAAGTGGTGCTCACATTCAAACACTTATTTTTTTCCACTTGTAGAGAAATAAATTAACAGGAATACCAAGTAAACCACTTGCTCTTCCTTTATATAGTAACACGCTGGAAAATATAAAATTCCTCTACACATGGAAGATGGAAGCTTTTAAGTAAAATGAAGAAGAAGCAGGGGAAAAACAGATTTCTACCCAAGTGAATAAAACAACTTCCCAGGAAGCACAAGAAATATGTATAGCTATCACTGCCTTTCCCCAGAACGGACCAGTCCATGCTGCAGAGAGCAAGGCTGCAGTGAGAGCTCTTCCCCGCGCCTGCAGACAGGAGCCATTGTCCATGCAAGCACATGCGGACTTCCCACGCTCTTCTGCTGCCCCTGCCTTTACTGGTGCTGAGCTCTCTGTGTGGAATACAAACGGCTCCTCCAGTGTGTCTCCACCACCATTCTTAATCAGTTCTCAAACAGAACTTCCCTGTCTGAACCACGGAAGGGTGAGAATCAATACTCTAAAAATTCCTAAATAGAATTATTAAAAAATTAAATTCTTAAGCATATTAAGAGATATACTTTATGATTATGAGTGGTAAAGCTCTAGGAAAACATATGGCAATGCAATTTGACATAAGAGCAAGACCCAAAGAGGATGGTTTCAAGAATCTTTCCTGACATAAACATACACACTTTCCTGATATAAGTACACCCACTCAAGCACAAGTATACACAAACAAGAACCAGTCTGAACAAACTAAGATTGAATAAAACTACCACGAAAAACACTTCAGAAGACAAGATACTAAACGCATTCATAATAAAAGCAAGGCAAAGATGTACATTATTTGTGTCTAGCTGCAATGAGAGGAGAGCAAAGAGACTTGAAAAGTATATGCAGCATTTGAGAGGTCCAAATCATGCACAGGAACCAGAAGAGGGGCAGTGAGGTGACAAAAAACAAGCTCCATACAATGACAGCTTTTTATTTTACCTAACAAATAATGAGAAATAAGTGAACATTTTGTAGCAGTAACAACATAACTGTCAGACGACACACTTAATTTAAAAACTACAAAGGATTTTGTAAGAGCCGTGAGTAAAAATTCACACTGCCGTAGAAAGGGCTGAACTTCATAAAGCTGTCAATGGTCTCTTACTTCAAGTTAAGGTTAAGTACAGCCCCTTTGGGTGTCAGTGTGGTGATTTCTCAGAAATTTAGGAAGCAACCTTCCTCAAGACCCAGTAATAACACTTTTGGGTATATATCCAAAGGATGCTCAATCGTGCCACAAGGACATGTGCTCAACTATGTTCATAGCTGCTTTGTCATAGCCAGAACCTGGAAACAACCTAAATGCCCCTTGACCAAAGAATGGATAAGGAAAATATGGTACATTTACACAATGGAGTACTACACAGCAGAAAAAATAACGACATCTTAAATTTTGCAGGAAAATGGATAGAGCTAGAAAACATCATTTTGAGGTAACCCAGACACAGAAAGACAATTATCACATGTACTCACTCATAGGTGGTTTTTAATCATAAAACAAAGAAAACCAGCCTACAAACCACAATCCCAGAGAACTTAGACAACAATGAGGACACTAAGAGAGACTTACAGAGATCTACTTTACATAGGAAGTAGAAAAAGACAAGATATCCTGAGTAAATTGGGAGCATGGGGACCTTGGGGGAGGGTTGAAGGGGGAGGGGAGAGGCAGGGAGGGGAGCAGAGAAAAATGTAAAGCTCAATAAATATCAATAAAAAATGCATATAAAAAAGATTAAGATTCTTATGAAGGTTTCATAAAACAACAGTTATTATAAAGATTATTAAAAAAAAATATCCAAAAGTTAGACCTGCCTGTCCAAAAGGGCAGTTTCAGTTACTGATGGCCAATGGATACACTGATTGTGCCAATGTGAGGAAGAGCCCAGAGCATGAAAACGTGTCTACACAGAGGACAAAGCTACACCTAAAGCTCCATGGGGATGGAGACTCCTTGCTCAGGCCACCTCCCAAGGGCTCCATTAATGCCCTTTCATTAGCAAGCTCTGGTGTTAGTGGAAAGCGCTGGGGGAGAGGGGCCCATCACGTAACAGACATGGAACTCGGTTTTCCTCTCACGTCGGCCCTTGCAGAAATACTTTAAATACTTATGGAAACCTAACTATTATATCTGTATATATTTTCCCTTAGAAATCCTCTCAAACACACACGTCAGACAGTAAAGCAAGGGTACAGTGAACGTGACGTCACGCACCTCATCATCAGCCTGCCGCAAGCGGGCCACAGCGTACCGCCTCACTGTCGGGTTGGTGTAATGCGAGGAGAGCAGCTCCAAGGAATCCTCTACGTCCATAGGCTTCCACTTTCCCAGAAGCTCCAGTGCCTGCTTGGCCTCCTGGGGTAGGTCCCAATTAACACACTTCAAAAACTTTGTCAAAGCCTAGAATCAGAAAGATTGGACATTTAGGAACCATATCCTACTCCCAGGCGAAAGATGAAGGCAGAGATCTACGTGTCTCTGCCAGAGGAATCTGTACAACAGAAGCAGCACTGCAGGACACAGGACAGAAAGACACCTTCCCTGTAACTTTATAGTTTCCAGGATAAAAACACTATAGGGCACTTTAAGTTTTTAAATTTGCTTTTGATGTTTAAAAATATTGGAGGCCTCAAGGCAAAGAATAGTTGAGGCAAACTGAATCAACTTTAACAAGACTGGCAACAATCTTAGCTTTAAAACATCAACAGCATCTCACAAGAAACTCCGTAAGTCAGGGTGACAGTTCCCCAACTGGCCTCACTCAGTATCTGATCAAGGGGGTTCCTTGGTTTTGCTGCATAATTTCAGATGAAGATGAAACAGAAACCAGGATGTCTCTCTGAGAAGCAACTCTTTAAAGAGACATGCAATTAAAACAAACGCTAAAACCCAAACACCAAGACAGCTAGGTACAGGACCAGCCACAAGCAGTCTGTGTGGCAGGCGGCTGCATGTTCCTAGAAGCTTATCTCTTTGGCTATGCCATGTCCCCAAATGTGCATGTGGCTGCCCTGCAGGTGTCATTCCTGATTGTACCATCAACCCATGCTCACTTCAAAAGGGCATGCTCCCGCTGTCCTCAAGGAAAACCTGATGGCCAGGTTTCCTGGAAGCACTGCTGGCAGAACGCACAGCTCTGTTAATTCTGCTACCAATTTATCACCTACAGATTAAAGAAAGAAAGCTCTAATATTTTAAAATCCTGTTCCAACAAAACTCTACAATTTTCCCAGAAGTGCCAGCTCCATAAGCATGAGGGACTTAGCATGGGCGGTGACAACAGAAAGGTCCCTGGGGCTCAAGGGCCAGTCATTCTAGACAACTGGGTAAACTCCAGGTTCACAGAGACCCTGTGTCAAAAAATAAGCTGGAGAAAGAGGATACATGCACACTCAACTCCCTAGCTCCCCCACCTCCCCCCCACGGCAATAGCAGTATAAAGATAGACCATTATTAACTCGCTCCTTAAATCACAAATAACCTCAAAAAATTTAAAAACTAAATTAGTTAATCAGACTCTAGCTTCCAAACTGAGAAGCCTTACCAAGCACACATTGTCATTCTGTACTGAGTGAAATCCTCCCAAATCCCCAACACTGTTTTCCTAGCCCACCCGCCTAGAGCATCTGCCACATATGCTTCACGCTTGAACTTCTACACAACCACTATAAAAGTCTACTTTGCTGCTGTTCCAATACAGTCACTTTAAAACACACGTGCACACGCACACACATGGGTGAGTGTGTGTGAGAGAGAGAGAGGGAGGCCTGAAAATCAGTTTATTTTGTGCATTCTCCTCCCACCTCTCTCTAGCCTAACACTGTTTTATCACTATTTGAATTTCCTAGATATCCTAATCATGTTTCCTTTTCATCGTCAGCTCTGCTCCAATGTACCTGAGCTCATCTTCCCTAAAGCCCCACACGCTAAACCACACTTCCTGACTCAGGGAGTCCAGGTGGCAGTGAAATTCAATTACCAGGTGGGAAGCCAGGCTGTTCTCACGCCACTCTTCCTGCCTGAACCTGAACACGTGCTTACAATGAAACCAGATAACCAGTGCCAACCAAATACACTCAAACTTGGTATCTTCCTCAGTCCACAGCAAGCAGGCACTGCCCCTCATCTTTATTACCGCAATTACCTATGCTTCCTTAAGCAGTATATCACTATTCCACTTCAACTAGATGTCAACATCTTTTGTCTAAGACAATTTTAACGTATGTAAGCAGAGCCATGATATGTTAAGAGACAGTTAGGCCAAAGGCAGATAATAAATATATCTAAGCTAAATCCACTTCTGCTCTGGTTCAATACCAACTAATTGGCAACACAGAGATGACTTCTAACCTGATGTTACAGTGTCAGATGCCGCCTTCTGAAAACCAAGTACATCTTTGCTATCTCACTGAGACGGGGCCTCCCTATTACTTTTCCCCAGACAGAATCAAAAGACAAGGAATTAATAACTTCTTTAAATTACGTTTGTGTGTGTGTGTGTGTGCATCTGTCTGTCTGTTTAGATCAGAGGATAACTTTCAGGAGGTGGTTCTCTCCTTCCACCATGTGGACCCTGGGGATTAAACTCAGGTCAAGTACCTGTACCCGCTGGCAATTTCAACAGTCACAGCATTTATTACTAATTAACATTTTTTGAAGAAAGTTCATCATAAAAGCTAGCTTGGAAAATTCTAAAATCTACACTTAGGAACCTATAAGAGTCATTTCTTGTCCGATGTAAACCAAAATAAGTATATTTCATAAACATTAGTGGTCTTATCAAATGCTTATTACTGTAAACTTTTTAGTAGCAAATAAGGTAAGGTCTTCAAGATTTTTATCCAACACTCCTTAGACAGGTCATTTAGAAAAAAACAAAAGTGTCATTTCCTAGTAACTAATTTCCACACCAAATGTTGCTAGAGCCCTCCTGAGGTCAGGATTGACTCTCTTGAAGCCCAGGTGCTCACCAACCCCACGGCAACGAGGAGCAGACTGAAAGAATGTCCGTGTGCTAGTTAGGGCTGTGGCAAAGGGGCATGCGCACTCTACCCGGCTATTATCATAGGATCCACAGGCTGCTGTGTGGTGACTACTCCCGTCACTTATATCCTGAACATTAAAAATACTGTTTATTCTATGCAGTGATCTTAGATCCTTCAAGTCTGAGAACTGAAGCTCCATCTGCAGCTCTGGAAATAAGATGACATGTGCCACACATCTTATATCGCACCGGCACGGAGTTCTTTTGTGTGCATCTTCAAGTGACTGAATTCAGTGGGCAGTGACTTCTAAGACAAAAGGAAGGGTTTATATTACAAGCCTTTCTGTCAAGGGAAGTTCTGCTCTGAGAAGCTGACTGCAGCACTGAAGCCATGTTTCTGTGACCACATGACTGACTCTTCACTTAGCACAGCATGTTGAACTAACTCAAGCTCTACAGAATTCAGAATCACATGCCACTCGCTACTGAGGAGGAAGAACAGGTCCTCAGAGCTGGAGCAACATAAAATCCTCTGCCTCTTTTCATAGAGAGAAAGGATAAGACTCATCCACAAAGGGTTTCCCAAGTCATCAATAATGAAACAGAAGAAAAGCTAAGGATCTTAAGATCATGGCTAACTTAAGATCATGGCTAACTTCATTTTTACCTTTGCCTTAGAAAAACAGAGGGAATCAAGAAGACCATTTCATGAGACTGCATCACACTGGTCCGCTCTCTGCCATGAGATGACGGCTGCCTGATGCACAGCTTCCCTAAGCATCCCTGCTCTGCCCAGTGCACTCAGAAACCCTGCTGCAGATCTGCTGCTCGATTCTCCGCATCTCCACTAAACCCTTCCCTTCTAAATCACAAACATGAGCATCTCCAGAGGCAGCATGTAGACCTCTGTGGCTCTGCACTAGACTCTTATCTGTGTGAGTGATGTACAATGCACACTATGGGTCTGCCGCAGGACTGAAAGGTCCCTAGCATTCACCAGCTGGTTAAGAACACATGTGGACACATACATCTGTGCAGGTCAAACATCCATACACATAAAATAAAATAAGTGAATCTGCTTTTTTAAAGAATTAATCTCTGACCCTCAACCTAAGATAAAATACTTCAAGAGCTCCAAGAGATACAAAATTCATTATCATGGAATCACCTTGTATGACACACAGTAAACTAAAGCTTCAATCCTACAGTTACAAAGCTGCTCAGCACTAACAGTGCAGACACAACAACTAGCCTTCAGACTGGGGCCTAGTGCTGGAAGTTCACCACTATTCTCTCTCCAGTTCCTTACCAGAAGTCCAGTTCTCACGGCCTCCTTCCTGCAAACCAGCCATCTGACACTAACTCAGTTTTCACACAAGCTCCACTCCTCCGTTCTTCCTCTATTCCCATCATCTCCAGAATTTACCTGCTCTCGTTATCAGTGTAACTACATTCCTGGTCACCAAGGAGTGCAGAGACAAAGAGGATAAGAGAGAAAGGAGTCAGGATTCACTCTTCCCATGCTGTGGAAGAGGGACTTCATCTATGATGAAAAACTGTCTCCATTAGAACAACAGGAAATAAAGTACGACACCCTATCTGCGTCATGTATACAAACTGCAGAGGCAGACACAGACTCCCAACTCCACCTCCAAAGTTCATTCAGACATTTTCTAGGAATTGATACACGGGAATATGGGCCTTGGTGTATTCCCCTTTCTAGGAGTTGATACACGGGAATATGGGTCTTGGTGTATTCCCCTTTCTAGGAATTGATACACGGAAATATGGGCCTTAGTGTATTCCCCTTTCTAGGAGTTGATACACGGGAATATGGGCCTTGGTGTATTCCCCTTTCTAGGAGTTGATACACGGGAATATGGGCCTTGGTGTATTCCCCTTTCTAGGAGTTGATACACGGGAATATGGGCCTTGGTGTATTCCCCTTTCTAGGAGTTGATACACGGGAATATGGGCCTTGGTGTATTCCCCTTTCTAGGAGTTGATACACGGGAATATGGGCCTTGGTGTATTCCCCTTTCTAGGAGTTGATACACGGGAATATGGGTCTTGGTGTATTCCCCTTTCTAGGAGTTGATACACGGGAATATGGGCCTTAGTGTATTCCCCTTTCTAGGAGTTGATACACGGGAATATGGGTCTTGGTGTATTCCCCTTTCTAGGAGTTGATACACGGGAATATGGGCCTTGGTGTATTCCCCTTTCTAGGAGTTGATACACGGGAATATGGGTCTTGGTGTATTCCCCTTTCTAGGAATTGATACACGGAAATATGGGCCTTAGTGTATTCCCCTTTCTAGGAGTTGATACACGGGAATATGGGCCTTGGTGTATTCCCCTTTCTAGGAGTTGATACACGGGAATATGGGCCTTGGTGTATTCCCCTTTCTAGGAGTTGATACACGGGAATATGGGCCTTAGTGTATTCCCCTTTCTAGGAGTTGATACACGGGAATATGGGTCTTGGTGTATTCCCCTTTCTAGGAGTTGATACACGGGAATATGGGCCTTGGTGTATTCCCCTTTCTAGGAGTTGATACACGGGAATATGGGTCTTGGTGTATTCCCCTTTCTAGGAATTGATACACGGAAATATGGGCCTTAGTGTATTCCCCTTTCTAGGAGTTGATACACGGGAATATGGGCCTTGGTGTATTCCCCTTTCTAGGAGTTGATACACGGGAATATGGGTCTTGGTGTATTCCCCTTTTAGGAGTTGATACACGGGAATATGGGTCTTGGGGTATTTGCCTTTTACTACGTTTTTAAACACCGTGTAGCAAGTATACTGTCGGCTAGCATGTTTGCTTGACCACAGCTGCATTTTTAGAGTGGTTTTACTTTCCCTTGATCATTAGTAAAAACGTCTAGAGGTAAATTTAATACATAATCTATTCAACATACTTACTTTTTCTTGATTAGTAAGATAATATCTAAATTTCCAAACAAGATCTTGTTCTTCATATGTGAGCTGCTTGGTTGGTGGATAACTCACAATAATCTAAAACAAAAGATAAAGAACAACATTTACTGCACTTAATATGTATTTCCATTTCATTTAATTTTTCATTTGCTTAATATTTCTGTAACATAATTATTATGCAAGCCGGGAGAAGGCCCGCAGAGTCGACTAAGGCAAGAATGTGCTGAGGCATCCATCCAGACAGCAGTCACTAGGACACAGAAGCAAAGACGAGACAACCGTGCTCCACATGAACATCTGATTCCAGAGCTTATTTAACCCAACAAGATAGTAAGGAGGGCAAAGGGGCAATGCCTTGTGCCATAAAATCGGTAGAAACGAAATGAACCCTCCTCTTGTCCAATTAATACATAATCCTGTGAGCTTAGATACCAGTCTTCTTAAGGAACACCCCAGGGATCATTTCAAAGAACACTGACATCTGAGAACAATTACAGTTTTCTAGTTAGTCTCTATGGTGACAGAATTACTGAAACCCTGAATAGCTTAAAGAAAGAAAAAAAAAACCTGTCAAGCAACAACAACAAACAAAAACAACATTCGGCAGACAACATGAAACTGTTGAAGTCATGAGGTTACATAATTCATCCAACTCTTAAAATCATGTGTAATCGGGGCTATAATAAAATGCCCATTTAGCTGCTTTTATACAGTCTGTAAAATTTCTTACATTTAGCTGATCTCTTGTGGCAGCATTGGGTTTGAGATCGTGGTCAGATGGTCCACTTCTTAAACTTCGAGCAAGCTTGTGGTGTTTGCTCTCCACTAAATTCTCCTGTAAATTATTTAGACACACAGAGAATGTAAACCTTACAAAAGACAAGTGTCAGAAGTCAGAAATAGCAGAGTCCTTTCTTAAAGTCATATTATGAAGTCCAGCTATAGCCAAATAAATTCTTTCTTCCTCAAGTTGCTACTGTTCCTGTGTTTGTCACAGAAAAAGCAAACAGGGACCATGCAACCCTACTCAACAGCCCCATCCACTAGCTCTTCGCAGTGGAAGTACAGTAGTTGCCCTGTCCTGCATCAATCAGACCTTATTTTTAGGATGCAATTGTTTCTTAAAAGTACTCCATGGATTTCAATTCAAACAGCTGAAGTGTACTTACTACAGATCATGTCTGGATAGTTGAATTATGTGTATTACTATTTTAAAATACAATACATGGGTCTAAGTTGTGTTTATTCTAGAGAAAAATACATTCTTAAAAGCTTTGCACAATAGCTTACCATAGACATCTGAGGATCAGGAACTTTTACTAACTCAAAACTTGTTAAAATTGGAGACGACTCGTCACCATCCTAGAATATAGTGCAGGGTTAAAAGATAAAAAGGAGAGATTTTACCCAGGTGATAAGTGGACATGATATTATAAAATGCTTATATTTAAAGTCTATTTTTAAAACATCGCTGTTCCATTTATAACTCTTATTTTCTTTAAATTCCATTTTTAATCTCTATCACTACTAAAACATTTTGGCAAATAAAAAGAAAAAATTATTACAGTTAGAAAGATTTGAAATCTGGAAACAAATTGTTTTTTATTGTTTGTGGCTACAATTTCAGAACTTGGTTTGTTATAGCTATGGTCAAGAAAACACCCCGGTTTTTTTTAACTTAAATGGGTTCAGGTGTCACCTCCAGTTCTTATTCAAGAACTCAAGCATGGATCACATTTCTGGACAAGCAGAGACAGCATCTTAGGGGACAATACAAGCCATCACAGGGACAAAAGCACAGCTCTAATTCTTGACATACATCAAGAATTAAAGCTTTCGTTTTAAATTGAACTCAGCATAATACATGTCTCTAGTAAACATACTGCAATATGTTTGGCTAATTATTGTAAAAATGTGTTCCCTTGGGACTGTAATAGCAGTATGTTTTGCTGTTTCCAGAGGTTAGTGCAATCTCAGTTTTACATATATGCAAGGGAATCGGGAAGGACTAAAGAAGTTTACTTCTACAACTTCACTTCAGTAACTGAGTCTTATAGGAAACAACAAATTCCCAAAGCTGTTGTTTAACAGGCTTGTTTGCGGTCACAACACCAGAAAACACATTTATCAGCCCAACGGTGACAGGTAATCTTCACTAAGGCTATCTGTCTCTGGAGACAGGTGACAAGAACATCTGTTTCCAGTAGACTGTGATGCACTGGCCCCGCAATCCTTACACTGAGTGGGAATATGACAGGATGGGCAGACAGACATTAATTCAGGAGCAACTACCTATTTCTAGCCTGTTATTATTCCATCTATTGTCTAAGCTGCCTTTCAAAAGATGGCTCAGGCTTTGAAAGTATCACCCAATTAGCAGGTTCTCCACACAGAAGCCCCATCCAAGCAGCAGTATGGCTTTAAGAAACATTTATAGCACAAAATAGAAAGTAAATTTAAAACACATTGGCAAAAATTTTGCTCAATAACCTTTTCCTTTCTTTTTAACTGATGTTTTGTAATAAACTAATATATAATATTAAAAATCCTTCATTTCCACCCTTCCCAGTCTTCCTCATGTATATAAGGCTGGAATCGGTTAAACTAATCCCAGTGTTTTACCACAGTGAAAAGAACAAATAAGTAAGACATTAACTGGAGAAGGATCGCAAAGTAATGATACATTAGCAATGCAAACACGGATCCTTTCTTATGAAAACCTTTCAACCAACCATCTTCAAAGTGTATAAGTCACTGGAGACAGCACCAGTAAGTGATATTAACATGCAAATGTAATTTACTACTTCTAATGAACAAAGATGCATGAATAAACCCTACTGTGTGTTACAAGCGTTCATCTGTCAAATATAAAAATTTTGTTCTCATTTACTTGATTTAAACACTATTTCCATAATAATGAAAGAGACTTCATTTAATTATACATAAAGATATAAGTACACATTTGTATATATATAAATATATGAGTGGGCTGGAGAGATGGCTCAGCGGTCAAGAGCACTGCCTGCTCTTCCAAAGGTCCTGAGTTCAATTCCCAGCAACCACATGGTGGCTCACAACCATCTGTAAAGAGGTCTGCTTCCCTCTTCTGGCCTGCAGACATGCACACAGACAGAATATTGTATACATAATAAATAAATAAATATTTATAAATATGAGTATAAACTTACCTATATAACTAAATGTATGTCTATAAATATTCGTTTACATGTGTAAGCATTTCAACATGAATTTAAAGCGAATAATCCGAAATAGCCACATCCTGAACACGAGGCTAATTCTTCCCTAATGAGTAAACACGAACAACACACAACTCTTAACTCACTCTAGTAGAAACACTGTCTCCTAACTGTGAATAAACTAATATAAATGCATGTCAATGAAGACTTTCATAAGCATATATAGTTCTAACACATTAGATACAGGTTAAATAACTGACATCGAAACTTTCAATGTCTTGCCAAGGAAACTAAGATTTCCTACTTTATTGTGCAAATGGACCGCTGTAACTAATGTGTCCTTACTCACCAACTTGCAGAACAATTAATCAGAACGCTTGACTCACTTGCATACTTATTGAGTTTTGTGGCCCAGGACAGCATGAGCCATACGGGCTGCAACTATGTGATGTGATATGACTGTGCAGAAGCAGATGCGGCTGAAAGCCGTTGATTGCTCTCCTGCAACCAAACACTGCGTCTCAGCAGGAGAGCTGTCATCTGTACCCAGCTCTTGAAGCTAGGAAGCTCAAAAATTCCGAGGGAAATACCTTCTCATAGTAAACAATGCCATACTCCTTATCATCACACTTGACACAGCGAAACTCAACCATCAAGTACATGAAATTAGAGCTGCGCTTCTCACTCTAAAAAAGAAAACACAGACAGAAATGACCATTTTCAACCTTTCTTAATACGAGTTTTCACCACAATTGAGCAACATACAAAATCAATCAGCTGCTACTTAAAATACAACTTTTGCCGCAATCCACATGCAGCAGCCCATGAGAATCACTGTTTTCTTCAGGAGAGTATGCACTCGGCAGGCGACACCCAAACTCCATAAAACTCTGGGTTCAATTGGCATTGTGGATTTCATGATTTCAAAACCTGAGGGCATTTTGAGAATGATTTTATTTCAAAAATAAAGATGACAATTTTTGCTTGTAACAACTTTCAGCAATTTCACCTCAAACTACACAACTAACCTACTTCAGCAATTATTAAGCACACAGAAAAATAACCTCGTTTTCTTTTCTTTTTTTTAACCAAAGAGAACTTAAATGATTTTCATAAAATTTTCACAATTTCTGAATGTTCATAAGATAACTTGTCATTAATGACTTTTTATCAACACTGTATGTGTACTGGGGGATATTTACTTCTCTTAACATAAACAAAAGTAGATTCGTTCTCTCTGTATATATGTGTGTGCATGTACATATATATGTATATATGCATTTTCAAAACCATAAACTAAAATGATTTGACTAATCTTTCCAAAATACTTTCACTGATGTCTCTAGAGCCAGCGGATAAAATGACAATGTATAAACAGGTTATTTAAAGGAGAGATGATGGTTCAAGGGTTAAGAGAACCAACTGCTCTGCCAAAGAACCAGTGTTCGATTCCCAGCACCTGTAAATGGGCTGATGATGCTCTCCGTTGGTCTCTACTACACACATGCAGGGTGCGTTGATATAAGCAGGCACAATGCTAACGTCACTGAAATTGTTCATCTCCATAAAATATAGTCTACTGTCTGGTAGAAAGCAGAAAGGAAGAAGGGGGACACAGCCCAATGCTACATTTCCACAAAGAACCGACATGGAAGAAAACATACATGTTTTGAATGAACTATTTATTTTAATGGAACTATTATTAAAAGTTCAAAAATTTCTAGTAGTTTCTGTTGAGAACATACGAATTCATTTTAAAAGATCTCAATGTTACAATCAATATAAATGTAAAGAACTCCAAGATTCATTTAAAACAAGAACAGTGGGTGCCATACAATGGTGGCATACACCTTTAATCCCAGCACTCAGGAGGCAGAGGCAGACAGATCTCTGTGAGTTCGAGGCCAGCCTGGTCTACATGAGCTAGTTCTAGGACAGGCTTCAAAGCTACAGTGAAACCCTGTCTCAAAAAACAAAAGCAAAAAACAAAACAACAACAACAAAAAAAACCAAGAACAGTAGTTCTTCACACTTGATCTCTATCCATCTTTCTCTCTTTCCTTCTCCACTGCTGAGAATCCTTCACGGTCAGTCATGTAATGTGCATGTCACAGTTGTCATTATCATGATCAGATATTCTCCTCTTGGAATGTGATTCATAAAGTTGTTTCCATTTTCTAGATACAAATTCTTACCTCAAACATGGTATTCTTAAAACAAATACACATAATACTCAAATATAACTTTTTTATTATCTTTTCTATTTTTTGAGACAGAGGTTCTTTGTGTAACAGTCCTAGCTGTCTGGGAACTAGGAACTAGTTCTTATAGACCAGGCTAGCCTCAAATTCACGGAGATCTGCCTACCTCTGCCTCATGAATGCTGAGATTAAAGGCGTGCACAACCACAGCCAGGATGAATTCTTTTGAATATAACTTTTTAAAAGACTCACTGAAGTGATCTTTTAATTAGATATTTACAATGGCCTGACATACAAGGTCAAGAAAGCATAAACTATGTAAATGGAATCTTACTGAGGGGCCAACAT
Source organism: Chionomys nivalis (assembly GCF_950005125.1). Classification (NCBI taxonomy): domain Eukaryota; kingdom Metazoa; phylum Chordata; class Mammalia; order Rodentia; family Cricetidae; genus Chionomys; species Chionomys nivalis. The sequence goes on from NC_080099.1 coordinate 51,468,656, forward strand.
CCAGTAAGTGGTTAATGAATCAGGTGTGTGCTGGATGCCACGTGGTAACTTGGGGGAGGAGTCAGTACTGCTGCAGTACTCACAAGCAATGGCAGGATTGAACAACACGAGAACACACACGAGGCACTGAGCCTTCACATATGACAGCTAGTCCCTGCTAATGGGCCAAGTTACTTTAAGAAAAACTCACAGCTAGGAAGTAAGGGCTGACTTATTAGCCAGCTATCTAGCAAATACGAATTCTTAAAAAAAAAAAAATTAACTTAGTAATCTACAGAATATTTTCTGACATAGGAAAGAAGACAACTCACCTCATTAATCATTTCTATCTCTCTAAATGTTAATCTGTCCAACCAATCCACCTTGACCATGTGTCCTTGCCGATGAGCCTTGGTCAGCTGCAGAAAGTAAAATGGGGTTAATCTCAACAGAGACAAACAAAAAGGAAATGAAGGGTAGCAACTGATCACTCAACCCTGACTTGAAAATCAAGAATCTATAACACTATGAAACCCAAAGCATTTTAGGAGGCCACAGTGGAAAACTCCATATCAGCCTCATAGGATTGTTCACTGTATTAAAAATGATTATTATACTATTAAGACAATATAATATAGATTACAGTAAGTGAATTCTGTCCTTCTATTTGGGATCAACACTGAAGATAATCTTATCAAGTTGTACAAATACTTCAAATTTTTAAATGATCCAAAATTCAAAACACATTGGGCTCTAAATATCTAATCCTGAGCCTGCCCTAAGCCCTTCTACATATTCAATTCCACATACAAAGTGTTCCATACATCAGAATACATGCATGAACACTCCTACACATTGGAGTCTATGTGTGTAAATCTACACATTAGAACATCAGATTCCACATCTACTCCTCAGATTCCCACATACAAAGCACTTCCATTCTCTAGACACAAATTCTTACATCAAACATGGTATTCTTAAAACAAATATACATAATACTCAAATATATGTATTAAAGCCACATAAAATATCAGATATGTAAAAAACTAGGCAAGAGACAAACATATTTCTAAAAATGGAAAAAATAATTAAAAAGAAGTTTTAAAAATCAAGCCTGCTCAAACAAACAAACAAACAAACAAATAAATAAAACCAAGCCTGCAATCTTACCACAGTTAGTAAGCAAGAGAAGAACACAGCCCTTCCTGCATGTTATCTAGATGTTCTATAGCGCTTATATTTCATTATCATACATAAAATAACAATAAAAGATCCTCTAAAGGAGAATAAAACACCTTTTCCCTATTCTTCTCATTTGTAATGTAACAAACATTCTGAAAACCTGAGTTATACACACGGAAAGGCAATTCTCGGGGCCCAATAAATCATTACTGTAAGATTTACATGCATACACACATGTGTGCCTTTACTTTAGGAGACAACAACAAAGGATTTAAAATTCTAACACAGCTGACGCTTGAGGGTCCTGAGGTCTTACACACTGTCTTGCCCAAGTTTCATAAATTACATCACAGTGGCTTCAGGTTCATAGAGAAGTCAAGAGAAGCTACAAACAAGGTCCTCAGATTAGAACTGGCTTTGACATTGACTCTGTAAATTTTAAACATCAGCTTTACTTATATATCAAAACTCTTAAACAACAAATTCATAGAATGAAGGAACGCTGGGCATCAAAACCTTATATCACCACTTCTCTTAGCTCATCAATTTCCTCTTCACTGTCAAAGACATGGCAGTAATTCCATAAAGCATCAAACCGTACCATTAACTGTTACCTCACTCTGAACTGAAAGCCAGAACCACTAGTATTCTTCATCTTCCCTGACACCATCACTGAATTCACAGTATTTCAGGAAAAAAAAAAAGTGACAACCTTATGTAAAAGGTCTGAAGCACAGGGGCTAGAGAGATAATTCAGAGGTGAAGAACATTTGCAGCTATTGCTGAAGACCAGGGTTCAGCTCGCAGCACCCACATACTGACTAGCACTTGTCACTACAGTTCCAAGGACTTCGGTGGCCTCTCCTGGTCTCTGTGAGCAGGAGGCCCACAAGTGATGCACTTATGTATAAATATGCAAAACAGTCACACATTTATAGCAAAACCTTTTTGTTTTAAAAATTTGAGGTCCATTGTAATAGGAAAGGACTACTTAGGAAATAATAACTTTTTATAAATAGCAAATAGTACCTTTCCCCCCATAGTAACCTCTAAATGAAAATAGACATAGACATGTTTATAAAGAAATGGAACCAGCCTAGAAGTCCATCAAAGATGGATAAAAAAAATATGGCACACATATATGCACAGAAATTTTATTTAGCCATAAAGAATGAAACCACACCTAAGAGAAAACAATGGAACTGGACAAAGATCATTATCTTACAAGAAATATGACAGACTCAGATAAACACTGCGTTTTTCTCATAAATTAAATCTAGATGTGAATTTTGTGTGTGTGTGTGTGAGAGAGAGAGAGAGAGAGAGAGAGAGAGAGAGAGAGAGAGAATGTGTGCATGTAAAACGTGGAAGTAAAAGTGGATTAAACTAGGAGGAGATCTTCAAAGGGGGAAAGGACAAGAGAACAAAGGGAGGATAATGGACTACGTGGGACATGAAAGCAAACAGGATATTTGGGAGAAGGAAGGGGATTAGTAAATCAGAGGTGGGAAGTGGAAGAGAGGGAAGAGTAAGAACAAAGTATGACATAATGACAGACTGTAACATGATTTTGATGCTAACTTAAACAGTTAATAAAGGGAGAACACCAGCGGGTGAATAGTATAATTACACACAGCAAGGGCTAGATACACTGTTGGCTCTGGTAGAACATCAGACATATGTGTGATCCACATTAATGAGAATAAGAAACATCACGAGGACCAGAGACCAAGCAGTGTGGCTTAGAGACCAAAGAGAGTGTCACACTGCAGCCGGAGCCTTGGTTCTATGTCAGGAGCCATGTCCCCCCAAAATTTACAGGAAGCACCGCCGTGAGGAGTTTTGTAGAATAGTCTTATTGACAAAGCCTATCCCACACCCAAATTAACTGTTAATAGGGAGCTATCTGTTAGCGGAACCTGCCTCACATTTCAAACTATCTAGAGAACTAGGTGTGTCACCTTGTGAACTCCTGACCAAGGAATCGTGACCTGACCGATCGTAACCTCTTGGACTACGTGACCGGCATGGACCACGTGGCAAGATCCCGTGCCCCAGCCCCCCAAGCTCCTCATCCAGGGGCTATATAAGCTGTAACAATGACTCTAATAAACGGAGGCTTCGACAAATCTGCCTAGCCTCCTTCCTCCTTATCAGTCTATGTCTTTCAGGTGGTGCCTCTCCGTGACCCTGGAATAACTGACCAGCCAGGCGGGTTACAAACCCTAGACAGAGTAAACCGTCGAGGCGGTCGGTTCTACACTGACAAACTCTTCAAAATCTGTCACTTTTGAGCTGATGCCAATAAATATTATTTTCCATCTATGTGTTAACACGCAGGTAGATGCAAAACATGGCAAGCAGTATCATCCCATATAGCTACTAAAGGCAGATAGGAGTAATTTTTTCTTTCCATTACATAGCATATAAATTCTTACAGATTTTTACTACTACTTTGTTCATATGAAAAAAAATGTTTATATAACTTCTGTATTTTCCACTGTAAAAGCCAGTTTGGAACGAAGTGAGACTCTCAGGCACCCCCACCTGCCTGTCTTTGCTATTTGTTCTGTTGGTACATGGTAATTATGTAACTTCAGCTCCTCCAGCTTCTGTTATTTACTCGACATTAGTTCTGTGTTTGTGATCTAACAGTTGCTCCCCACAATGACTTGCTATGAGGAAAGCACTGGCAATCGTGAGCAGTTTCCTGATGGGGAAAATGAAGTGAGGTTTCCGTCTTCTCCATGAAGCACATCCAGACACATCGGGAACTTTCTGTCGCTGTCTGTACCGGCTGAGTCTATCTCGCTGGTAACACATGTCACTCCCTACACAGGCGAGGCCTTGCTTTCAAAGCTACCACAAAGGTCAAGCATGAATTATGTTACAGATTTCAACTGTAGGAGCTGTTCAGGAAGCGATGGGAACACAGACTCTAAGAGCTGCAATCAGAAACAGTGAGTAATGTCTGTATGCCTCGACAGAGAAAAATAATGAGGAATTCAACCATGAATGGAAAATCAGGAATCATTTACATATGTTATGATGGCTGTTCAAGAGCTCCTACATTGCACCTTGACATTTAAAGAACTTCTAGATATTTCTCAACTTAAATTAGCTACAGAAGTTCTGCAGAACTGAACAGCTGCCACTGAAAACATCTCCCAGGAATCTGCCCTATTGACCTACCAGTATAAAACACACGGGCGGTGGTGGCGCACGCCTTTAATCCCAGCACTTGGGAGGCGAAGCAGGCGGATCTCTGTGAGTTCGAGGCCAGCCTGGTCTACAAGAGCTAGTTCCAGGACAGGCTCCAAAACCACAGAGAAACCCTGTCTCGAAAAACCCAAAAAAAAAAAAAAAAAACCACACACCCAGCTAGAGGCCCACAGCATTTACTTCATTATTTCCCAGCATTCCTGAAGAAGCTATCCTCCTTAGAAACAAGGCGCTGGAGCTGGGGCATCCAGAACGATTCTCTGAAGGCTGCGCACCATGGTAGGAATGGTGGACGGGGTAGAAAACTCTTCTAGATAATTCACCCAAATTCAATACAACAAATAACACACTTCAGCTGCCGAGGTCCTTTTACATCTTCAGGCAATCACGGCTTTTATTTTTAGCTCAAGGCACATGAAATAATAATTATAAATAATTAAATATTAATTTGTATTTACATGTATGGAATTTACACAACTATAATCATTATGCACAATGAAAGCAGCTCCCCAGAGCCGTTATTTCATCTCTTGTTGCCGATAACAACATAGCAAACAGGAGTAGTCCTCCAGTCTACAGCAGTTTCCAGTTCCCTCCCCTTCTACTGATGCTGAGGATCAAAGGCGACTTCTGTCAACATAGGTGAGTGTAGACAACTTGTATGTGTTGCTGGGATAAGCTTCCATTTCATTCTGAGTCTGAAATGTCAGTGACCTACATCTTTCCAACAAGATCTGTTCCCTGCTAAGCAGCAGGGTGAGAAATCCGATCTATTAAAAATGCTTGTGAAGAAATCATCCTTGCTAGGTATCCATTCTAGGAAGAGTCAGCAAGTGGCACTCTTTGTCAGGTACAGAGGATTCTACAGAATTCACAAGAGCCATACAGAGTTGGAGAAGGTCAGTGTCCTCTAAATAATGGGATAATTATTATGCCCTAACATCATCCAGAGTTAAACAGGAGTTGCCAAGGCCATTTAAGCAAAAGAATCAACTAGAACCAACAGCAACATGGCCAGGAAAGTTCTTGGATTCCTAATCAGATATTATCAGATATTGTGGACGATGTCATGATGAAGGACAATCTCACAGATTAGTGGGTGTGGATAAAAGTACAAAGGACAGGGACTACATACAGCAGCCCAGCTTGCCACACAGCATCCAGAGCAGGAGCAGCAGGTAGGGGCCCAACAAACAGCAGCCCTTGGAGATAGATGAGCTCCCTGATTGGCCCGACCTGCTGTGAGCACCTCAAGTGCTAAAGCCATGACTCCGGCAGAGTCAGCACTTATCGCTCACTTACATTGAGTGAGAAGAGCTATGTAGGAGGATGATAACCAGGATGGAGAATAAAAATCTGTCAACTTTTGACCCTGCCCAGGACCTGTTCTAGCTTAGAAGTAGAAGAAGGGAATAATAAAAAAATTCATAGAAATAAGTAATAGAAACATTCAACTGGAAGCTAGAGGACAAAAACAAACCAAACAGAACAGCAAAATGGCATGATCAAACAAAACTGGCCTTAGCCAGTTCACACTGCTGCCCTCAAACATGTAACAGAAAGTGCCTGACAATGAAATTCATGCATCGTGGCCCACACCAACCACCAGAGAACATGTACCAACCGGAACTGCCCTCATTTGCAGAGTGACAATAACATGCCTGAAACTATGGAAGCCACAAAACCCACTGCCACAGTTAGATGGTACTTCAGACACCACCATAATTGCTATACTTTGCTCTCTTATATAAACCTGTTTTCTTTCCATTCTGGTCTAAAGTGCTAATTTTTTCACTAGCTTGCCAAATCCCCTATCCAAAACTGTTCACATGAGCCAGCAACCTGGGCCAGAGCGGGCCTGGGACGGTGAACTCCACAGAAGCAGGCGCAGATCCAGACCAGGGACATTTGCGGAAGCAGGACTGAGCCAGAGACCTGGGCCAGAGCAGACCTGGGACGGTGGAGGGTGAACTCCACGGAAGCAGGCACAGATCCAGACCAGGGACACATGTGGATTCAGGACTGAGCCAGCGACCTGGGCTGGAGCAGACCTGAGACAGCAAACTCCACAGAAGCAGGTACAGGGGAGCAACTGCTGAGTGAGTGGGCCAGAGACAGAGACTGCTGTGGGTCAGGGCATAAATCTGGAACTTTTGAGGGAGTAGGCCTGAGCTAGGTCCTCTGTGGGTCTGGTCGCAAGGGAATATGGGACCTCTGAGGGAATAAATCAGAGCCAGACCTTTACAGGACCAACTCCAAGACAAGGACTTCTGCAGGAGCAGATCCACACCAGGGACATTTACAGAAAACAGGTCTGAGCTGGCAACCTAGATCAGAGCAGGCCTGAGACAGCAAACTCCATGGGAGCAAAGCAAACCCCCGGAGCGCTGAGCAACCGCCTGGAACACAGAGTGAAAAAAGGGGTAACTAGAACAGTGGCACTGACTGTACCATGAAGAACAACCACCTGAGCCTTGGATCCACTGGCACCTAGAAGACTGATCACCAGAGTCACAGACAGCCCCAACCACACCTATCTATTAGAGGAAAAGATGAGTAGACAAAGTAAGAACACACACAACACCACAAAGAGCAACACGACACCAGTAAAACCTAAAGATCCTACAACAGCAAGACTTGAACAATCAAATTCAGATGAATCAGAATAAAATGACCTAAAAAATAACTTCAGGAGAATGTTTGAAACTCTGAAAGAGGAAATGAGAAAGTCCCTCAAAGAAATGGAGGAAAAGAAACAAAAAATTGGAAGCCATCTGCAAATCCTTTAAAGAAAACCAGGAAAAGGCAATCAAACATATGAAAGAAACTATTCAAGACTTAAAAACTGAAATAGAGACAATAAAGAAAACACAAGCAGTGGGAATTGTAGAAACAAAAATCATGAAAAATAATGATCAGGAACAACAAACGCAAGCATAAACAGTAGACTACAAGAGATGGAAGGGAAAATCTCAAGCATTGAAGATACAATAGAAGAAATAGACTCATCATCAGTCAAAGAAAACATTAAATCTAACAAAACCTTAACCCAAAATATACAGGAAATATGGGATACCATGAAAGGGAGAAATTAAACACTTCCTAAAATTCAATGAAAATGACCATACAACATATCCAAATTTATGGGGCACAATGAAAGCAATGTTAAGAGGAAAGTTCATAGCACAAAATGACTACATAAAGAAGCTGGAAAAAATACCATACTAGTGAATTAATAGAACATTTGAAAACTTTAGAACGAAAAGAAACAAACTCACCCAAGAGAATTAGATGCATGAAATAAATTGAGAGCTGAAATCAACAAAATAGAAACAAAGAAAATAACAAAAAGAATCAATGAGACAAAGAGTTGGTTCTTCGAGAAAAATCAACAAAATAGACAAATCTTTATTCAAACTAACCAAAAGGTAGAGAGAGAATATCCAAATTAACAAAATCAGAAATGAAAAGGGGGACACAACAAAAGACATGGAGGAAATACAGAGAATCATCAGGTCATATTTTGAAACCCTATACTCCAAAAAGTTGGAAAACTTTAAGGAAATGGTCAACTTTCTGGATAAATATCACTTTCCAAAATTAAATCAAGACCAGATAAGCAAATTAAACAGACCTATAACTGCTGAAGAAATAAAAAGAGTCATCAAAAGCCTCCCAACCAAAAAATGCCCAGGACCAGATGGTTTCAGTTCAGAATTCTGTAAGATTTTCAAAGAAAAACTAATACCAATACTCCTCAATCAGTTCCACACAATAGAAACAGAAGGAACATGGCCAAACTCTTTTTATGAGGCTATAATTACCCTGATACCCAAACTACATACAGACATTACTAAAAAAGAGAATTAGAGACCAATCTCACTCATGAACATTGATGCAAAAATACTAAATAAAATCCAAGAACCACATCAGAACCGTCATCCACCATGATCAAATTGGCTTCATCCAAGAGAATCAGGAATGGTTCAACATACGAAAATCAGTCAACATAACCCACCATATAAAAAACTGAAAAATAAAAACCACAAAATCATCTCATTAGATGCTGAAAAAGCTTTCAACAGAATACAACATTCCTTGATCATAAAGGTCTTGGAGAGAGCAGGGAGACAAGGAACATATCTAAGCATAATAAAGGCAATATACAGCAAGACAACAGCCAACATCAAACTAAATGGAAACTAACAGCGATCCCAATGAAATCAAGAACAAGACAAGGTTATCCACTCTCTCCATATCTATTCAATATAGTTCTTGAGGTCCTAACTAGAGCAATGAGACAACAAAAGGAGATCAAGGGGATACAAATCGGAAAAGAAGTCAAACTCTCACTATTTGCAATGAAATGAGAGTTTATATAAGCGACCCCCAACTTCTATAACTCATAAACACTTTCAGTAATGTAGAAGGATACAAGATTAACTCAAAAAAAAAAATCAGTAGCTTCCTGTACAGAGGATAAATGGGCTGAAAAAGAAATCAAAGAAACATCACCCCTCACAATAGCCACAAATAGCATAAGATATCTCAGAGTAACTCTAATCAAACAAGTGAAAAACTTGTATGACAAGAACTTTAAATCTTTGAAGACACCAGAAAGATCTCCCATGCTCTTGGGTAGGCAGAATTAACATAGTAAAAATGGCAATCTTACCAAAAGCAACCAAATTCAATGCAATGCCCATCAAAATCCCAGTAAAATTCCCATGGACCTCGAAAGAACAGTACTCAACTTCATATGGAAAAACAAAAAACCCAGGATAGCCAAAACAATCCTGTACAATAAAAAAATTTCTGGAGGCATCACAATCCCTGACTTCAAACTCTACTACAGAGCTACAGTACTGTGATGTGGGAGTGATTTCTTTCTAATCTGTTGCTTTCATTGGTTAATTAACAAAAAAACTGCCTAGGCCCATTTGATAGGCCAACCCTTAGGTGGGTGGAGTAAACAGAACAGAATGCTGGGAGAAAGAAGCCGAGTCAGTGAGTCGCCATGATTCTCCCGCCAGACACAGACGCAGGTTAAGATCCTCCCTGGTAAGTAAGCCACTAGCTTGTGGTGCTACACAGAATATTAGAAATGGGTTAGATCGATATGTAAGAGCTACCCAATAAGAGGCTGGAACTAATGGGCCAGGCAGTGTTCAAAAGAATACAGATTCTGTGTAATTATTTCAGGTAAAGCTAGCTGGGCGGTGGGAAGCGGCCCGCCGCTCCTCTCCACCTACAGTACTGAAAACAGCCTGGTATTGGCATAAGAACAGACATGAGAACCAATGGAACTGAATCGAAGACCCAGATATTAATCCACACACTTTAGAACACCTAATTTTTGACAAAAAAAAGCAAAAATATCAAATGGAAAAAAGAATGTATGTTTATTTAACAAATGGTGTGGGCATAACTGGATATCAACATGCAGAAGAACGAAAATAGATTCATATCTATCACTACGTACAAAACTCAAGTCCAAATAGATGAAAGACCTCAACATAAACCCAGCCACACTGAAACGCATGGAAGAAAAAGTGGAAAGTACACTTGAACACATTGGCACATGAGACCACTTCCTAAATATAACCTCAGTAGCACAGACACTGAGAGAATCAATTAATAAATGGGACCTCCTGAAACTGAAAAGCTTCTGTAAAGCAAAGGACACAGTCAACAAGACAAAATGACAGTCTACAGAATAGGAAACCATCTTTACTAACCCCACATCAGACAGAGGACTGATTTCCAAATATGCAAAGAACTCAAGAAATTGGTCATCAAAAGAACAAACAATCCAATAAAAAAAAATGGAGTACAGACCTAAACAGAGAATGCTCAACAGGGAATCTAAAATGGTTGGAAGACACTTAAGAAAATGTTCAACATCCTTAGTCGTCAGAGAAATGCAAATTAAAACTACCCTGAGATTCCATCTTACACCTGTTAAGAATGACCAATATAAAAAACACTGATGATAACTTATGCTGGAGAGGTTGTGGGGTAAAGGGAACACTTCTGCATTGCTGGTGGCAATGCAAGCTGGTACAACCCCTTTGGATGTCAGTGTGGTGATTTCCCAGAAACAATCTTCCCCAAGACCCAGTAATACCACTTTTGGGAATATATCCAACGGAAGCTCAATCATGCCACAAGGACATGTGCTCAACTACGTCCATAGCAGCATTGTTTGTCATAGCCAAAATCTGGAAACAACCTAAATGACCCTCGACCGAAGAACGGATAAGGAAAATATGGTACATTTACACAATGGGGTACTATATATAAAAAAAAAAAAATCTTGAAATTTGTAGGCAAATGGATGGAGCTAGAAAACGTCATTTTGAGAGAGGTAACACAGACCCATGTATGTACTCATTCATAAGTGCTTTTTAAACATAAATCAAAGAAACCAGCCTACAAATCATAATCCCAGAGAACCTAGACATCAATGAGGACACTAAGAGACATGCATAGATCTAATCTACATGGGAAGTAAAAAGAGACAAGATCTCCTGAGTAAATTGGGAGCATTGGGACCATGGGAGAGGATTGAAAGGGACAGGAGCAGAGAAAAATGTAGAGCGCAATAAAAATCAATAAAAAATAATTAAAAAAAACTGTTCACATAGCCCCACAGGTAATTAAAAGTAGGCATTTGTTTTGTTTTGCTTCTTTTCTCTGACCCTTAAGTAATGAATAAAGCTAATTTTTTTCAGCAGACAGTGAACCCTTTAAATCCCAGAAGCTATGTCCACGCAGCCATGCTGGCCAGGCCCCACTGTTGTTCACCATAGGACTTTTCAGCGTGACCATGCCAGGTGGATCGCGATTTTCCGCTACTGTGCTCTACACTCAAGTTAAGACGTCATTACTTTACTCTTTCAGCTCTAGTGCCTTTCTTTTTTCTTCTTTTCCTTTTTGTTTTGTCCATTTCTTTGATTGAAACAGGGTCTCACCATGTAGCTCTGGTTAACCCAGAACTTACTATATAGACCAGGCTGGCCTTGAACTCACAGATCTGTCTCCCTGTCTCCCAAGTGCTGGTATTAAAGTCATGTTCTGCTGTTCCTGGTCTAATACTTTTCTCAAGCCTGGAATAAATGGATATGAATAAATACTGACAAAAAATTTTATTCCTTGCCCTAACGTATGAAAAGTGTCAGTGGCAGACAAGGCAGACAATCAGACAAACTAAGGCTGTTTCACAGATTTCTGCTATCTAAAGATGTATCTCTGAAATAAACAAAAATGAGTCTCATATAAAAATCCAACTTAAACTATGAAATAATTTGTAAGTAAGACATACCACAACCATATATAAACTTCGTCTGAACAACTAACACTTGAAGGAACTATGAGAGAACACACGTGCATGTCAGAGTCCACCTAGGCATATATATTTAATTCTTAGCTATCAAAGAAGTTCCATCTAAGTTTTTCTATATTCTTGAATAATGAACTCTCATCCACAATTCTTCAATTTTACTTTTAAACATTCCCCATAAGTCTCATTAATCAGGAAGACTAGTATTTGACATATAAAAGTTCCATTTAGTTAAACTTCTCACAGATTAATCTAGTTTTAAAAGCACGTTACTATTTTCCTCTCGGGCAGAAACTATAGCTGTAAAGACAGAGAATTGATTTCTCAGAACATCAATCAATAACGTTTTAGGGCTCAATATCACACTGGCATCAACAGAGTCTACTCAGGGCCACTAGTTTTAAGACAAGTCCAAAGGCTTTAACAATATTGGAGAACTGTGAGCAAACCAATGAATTATGGAAAAGATTCCACTCAGCAAAATGAGGAAAAAAGTGACAAAATCCCCCAAACCCTGGCTGTAACACTAAACAGTGGCGATAAGTAATCAAATCAAACAAGCTGTTCATAAAAGGTATGTTATTTAGAACAAAAATCATTCTTTTTTTTTTTTTTTTTTTTTGGTTTTTCGAGACAGGGTTTCTCTGTGGCTTTGGAGCCTGTCCTGGAACTAGCTCTTGTAGACCAGGCTGGTCTCGAACTCACAGAGATTCACCTGCCTCTGCCTCCCAAGTGCTGGGATTAAAGGCGTGCGCCACCACTGCCCGGCTCAACAAAAATCATTCTTTATGAACTTCATACAAAATATTTTCTGTAACGTTACTGGCACCACTGAACAAGCCTGACAGCCTTGAATAATCTCAGCAATTGCCTTAGTTACTTTTCCACACTGTCCTCAAACACAACGAATACGGCAACTTAGACAAGAAAGCACTTAACAGAGGGCTTACAGTTTCAGAGGACTGGAGCTCATGATGGTGGAGCATAAGCCACGGCTACAGAATAGCTGAGAGCTTATATTTTGATCTGCAAGGAGTTAAAGAGAGCTAACTAGGAATGGTGTGGGCTTCTGGAATCTCTAAACCTGCCCCAATGACAGACACACTTCCTCCAACAAGGCCACACACTTCCTACCCATTCTCAAACTGTTCCACCAACTGGGGACCAAGTATTCAAACACATGATTATGGGGGCCATTCTTACTCAAATCACAACATTAATTATCATAATTCTATTTTTTAAATTATTGTCACTTTAAAAACATCTAAAGGGATAAATGAAACAAGATGAGACACTTTCACCAACCCAAATGTAATGGCCAGGAGTGTGCTTTTCCCATTTGTAGAGTAATGAGTTTCTCTATGAACTCTAATTAGTCAATAATTCCTTCTCTGTAAGATAAACATTTAAAAAGCAGAAGCTGTGCTTGCTCGTTGGGATTAAAATCCACTACCACAGTCAAAATATGTGAACAGGGGCGTCACTGCTTCAAGGCAGAGAGTATCTGCAGTGCACTCAATACTGCGTGCTGTCAAGTCCCAACTGTTTTCCCGTTAGGACCAACTCCCTAAAAGTACAATGGGTTCTTCTCGGTGTCTATGCTCTCCTTAAGAATGTGTGTATTCTTTCAAAAAAATAGCTGTACTTCATTAAGTCTTTTCACTTGTTAGACAGTTCACACTTAGAGCTATCATTCTTCTATTGTATTTTCTCTTAATGATTTAGATTATAATTGAGCAGCTTGATCGAAGGCAGAATGCCTTCCATTCAGTTTTTACAAACTACCATATAAATGATGTGAACAGGATGTGCAGTGCAGTCCTACAGTTAATTGCAGACATCACTTAAGAAAAAGAGTACTCCCCCCCATAATCTGCAACCCCATCTAGGCAGCATACAGAAGGGTAGCTTGTTTGTCCTGTTTCTGTTGTCCCCTGGCTCCTGCTGCAGTAAGCCTGAGATCCAGACCCTGACCCAGATGTGGCTCTGTGAAGTCCATGGTTCCCCTCTTCACTGCTGGCGTGAACAGTTCCCCATCCCCCCAATATCCCCGCACAGACCATGAAACGTTTTCATCTGCTTGTACTTTCTTTGCCTCCTCTAAATCAAACTGTCAGAGAGGAAAGCACATCGCAAAGGCATCACGTGGTGCTGCTAAATGAGGGAGGGGGAAGCGAGCTTCTGCACTAACCTTTCACGTCCAAAGACACAGGCTCAACATAAATCAGACATGGGAGACCAGGGGTCACATCTAAAGCCCCTGGAGGACATGCCTCCTATCAAAATTCTTAGAGTATGACAAGCTGAAAAATAGAGATGAAGGGAACAGTGGACACACTGGCCCATCATTACCAAGAAGCTGGTCCAGACCGTGAAAGTCAACAGACAGCCTTGAAGTCTGATCTCTTACTATGTTCACAAATCAGCTGAAACAGAAGCAAGCATTAACTATAAAAGTTTAAAGATGGAAAAGAGGAAAATGAGCAGGATGTAGGGTGCTGCATATTTTAATACATATTTTTTTCCTATTCCCTATTAAAACTCTAGGATATCCAAATTATTAAAAAGAAAAAAAAATGAAGCCAGGCAGTGGTGGGGCATGCCTTTAAACCCAGCACTTGGGACGCAGAGGCAGGCGGATCTCTCTCAGTTGGAGGCCAGCCTGGTCTACAGAGCTAGTGCCAGGACAGGCTCCAAAACTACAGAGAAACCCTGTCTTGAAAAACCAAACAAATGATACCTAACCTGAGCACTATACAAGACTACTTCTTTTTCTCATATACATTTTTCCTCAAAGGAAAACTAGAAAGATTTATAAAACAGTCTAAATCATTATAGAGATTTATTCCATTAAAATTACAAAAAAAGGACTGTTTAAAATAAAACAGACTTAGATAGTTAATCATATTATAGTTAGAATTTCACTCCATAGTTAAGCAAAAGTCAGAATAAAAGCATTATTCCAGGTCGGAGTTGCCAATGCTTGCTTAGTAAATACCATTTTTTCATGGGCTACTTAATGGCTGGTCTTCATTTCACAGTCCCCAGTATCCTTTGGTAGCCAGACTGAAACTGTGTTCTTGTGACCCTTAAAAACCGAATCTTTCAAATTTTAGTAGCCCACAGAGTACATACATGATGATTCTAATAAAATATCTATGTGTAAATCATGGAGAGTAACCAAATCCAAGTTCGCTGCTGATAAACTCTTAGAGACGGCAGACCATAGAGAGGCTTGTGAACTGTCTTACACCCCCAGGAAGAACACGGGAGGACCTGGAAAGGAGCAGCTGAAATGCGTTTTTACTCATCTGGAGAAAGAAAGGAGCTGAAGACTATTCCAGGAGGCGCACTCAGTAGGGAGCTCTGATAGCCTTTTCACCTCAAACAGCAATGTAGGAAGGAGACATAATAATGGAAATACGGGAGACCTGCACTTCCAAATCTCATGCACGTCTAGAAAAACCACCATACAGTACGTGATTTCACGCATGCAGAAGTCCACAGACAGAAAGTGAATCAGCAGCCATCAGGAAGTAAGGGAGGATGGACTAGGGGGTGACTGCTGAGTACATGGAGCTTTTAGGGGTGAAAATGTCCTCAAGTCACACAGCGAGGAGGATCACACAAGGATATGGAGCATATGCCTTTCAAGAGCGAAGGCTCATGAATCATATCTCAAAACTGTTACTAACATTTACTTTAAACCAAGACGACAACTGACAGGATCCACAATAAAAAGGCACACGAATCCACACCAGTCAGAGTCGCCTCGTCTCAGAAGCCCGGGTACCTTAGCGAGGCGGCTCATCTGATCTTCGGAGAGCGTGCTGCTTGTTCTGCCGGGAGTTCTTGTGGGTTCAGAGCCATCTGCCTCCACGTTAGGCCACACCTTTAAATCATGCATTCCTTGGCGAAACATGCTGTAGGGAAAGGAGTTCAGAGAACAAGTAAACCGAGGCAGCTCGTCATAAAGAAATGGTCAAGCTTGTGCAGCTCCAAGGCCCCCATGGTTCGTGCAGCACTGAGCTAAGCTACTAAAAACCGTAAATCTCTACTCAAACTACTCTTTCTCCCTTAGATAATCAGAAATGGGAGACGTATATAGAAATGGTCTAAATCCAATGCATATGTTACCAGTGTGGAGGGAACTCCTTCCTGAGCAGACTTAAGCAAATGTGCACCTTTCTTATATGGCTCCAGTGGCAAACCAAGGTAAAATCCAGAGCATACGTGAGCGGTTACTTACAAGAACTTAAGTGACCATAAGGCAGCCAGACATGGGTCTGTCTCATCCCAGAACAGACTTCCGCATGGTCACACGAATGCAGCCCGCTTCAGTTAGCCTTCCACAGTCTACATTAGACCCCCTTATACAATGAGGCCACATAAGTCAGGACAGAAATGCATACAAATAAACGGCTGGAAGATGCGTGAGGAGACAATGTGAACCCCAGGTGAGGGTCCCGTGACTCTCCCTACACCCTCCTCCTACGAAGAGTGGCAAGTCAACATGGTCAATCAACGGTGATCCCTCTCTGGAAGGATTCGTAGTTGTTATAAGGAAAATGGTGTCAGCTATGCATGGAGGCCAGGACTCAACAAGCACTTCAGCAGACATCTTAAAAGAGCAGACACCAACTTTCCAGCCAATAGAACAACATCACATTTACAGGATGGAAATGAAACTAAGTGACATAATTTTTCTGTAAGCCTGCCTGGGTTTGGTAACTGTGCCATCTATGACATGCATGGCTGTGACCATGAATAAATAATGTTCATTCCTTAGTATACATCTTCTCATTAATAAAAATATTATATTACAGATTTTCTTGTTATTACAAAAACACATAAACACAGCCTCTTATACAGTTAAATTTCTCTTTTCATCTCAAACAGATCAGATAGTTGAGGCAGGGGGATCACAGATTCTAGAGTAACACAGACAGAATGAGAACTTGTCTGAAATGAAACAAAACGCAGCACAACCTTGAAGCAGGCCCTGAGGAACTGGCTGCAGTGACGTATCTAAAGCACTACTAAAGGGAGGACCCTCACGTACACCTTCAGAAAGAGCACGTGGCAGCCCTTCCTGCTCTCTACTGCTCCGCTCCTCAGCAAATACTCTGGCTGAATTTAACTAGAAACAAAAAGCCACACTTTGCAGGAAGAAAGTTGGTTTACTAAATGATTTAGGCACCTTGGGACAGATCTAGAAAAGAGTTTAAAATGGGGAGTTTTTGAGGGGAATGCTAAATGTTGGTAACAAAGCGATCACACCACTTTCTTTGGACACTAATGGAAACTTGTCTAAAACTACACTGTTCCCACCCCCCAACCTCCCAGTGGTGAGGCAGAGGATGCGCACAGCCTTACATCCATTTGGGAAATCAAACCAAACGAACAAGACAGGGGACCAGCACAGCAGGCCCTTCTTCGGCTCCATCGGAGGCCCAGTACCAGCTGTCAATGCGGCTAGAGCTGGCAGGGCCAGGCCACTGTAGCAGCCACTGCCGGGACCGCAGAATTCACACACACCTGCACATCGCCTACACTTTGCCTGCGCTTCTACCAATCCAAGTAATAACCAATCTGCTCTGAAGCTACTCAGAAGTCTCTAAAGTTAGATGCTCAAGTTAGAGGCAGTTGGCTTTGGCGGAACTACTGCACAAGATCAGTCTTTAATTATTTATTAGCACTCACTAAGAATTTCCCTTTACTGACTCGCACAGACAAAACAGATGCTGGCAGAGCACCAGCTGGCAGTCACAGGGCCACCTTCCATTGGAAGCTTCAAGGGCCACTTTACTAAGTACATACTAGGGTCCTTTGGAGAAAGAGGCCACTGGAGACATTTTATTGCCAAAGAAACATCTGAGAAAACTATGGCCCAAAGCAGTGATGCTCTAAAATCGCACAACTGTGGCACAGGGCATGGACAAACAGCATGAACAGGTTTCTTAAGACTTAATCTTAACTCATGGTAAGTGAACAAACTGAACTCCTAGTTATTACCACTAACTTTATAGAGAATTTTACGATTTAATTTGCCTTTCAGGCACATGTTCCACTTCCTCTGGATGGGAGGCACCTGTCTCAACAACGCGACCAAAAAAAGGAAGTCTTGCTGTGTGAACAACTGTATTTTAAAAATGGACAAAAGATAGCATTAAATTAATTTACAGAAAATTGTCAAAACCTTTTAAGATAATTCTTATTTATTGATGTCTAAATTAATGTTTTTAAACTTTAAGGACCAAAACTAAGGCATATGGCAAGAGCCAGACATTTAAAGTCCCTAGCATTTTCCACTGAAAGGCACGACATCTTCAGTGTTCAGATCTGGACCCGAAGCTCTCACTCCCAATGACTTTAGTCTAATAGAAATGGTCCTCGCATTCACTCAACAACAGTAGAGCAGTACAAATTGTGTCTTGGTTCATTTAGCTGCTGGGATAGTTACTTCTGATTGACAAATATGTAGGGTGTAGAACCTCCTAAGAGACAAATTTGGGGGCATACTTGTGAGGCTGTGTCTAGATGGGGTTAATTCAGGTATTCCAGACTACATGAACAGAGGGAAAGTAAACTGATCCTCGGCTTTCATCTCTGTTTCTGACAGCAGATGCAATGGGACCAGCTGCCTCACACTCCTGCAGCCACGCCTTCTCCACCCATGATGCACTGACCCTCGAACTTGGGAACCCTCGGGTTGCTTCTGTCGGCAACTGTGTCCCTGATAAAGCAGTGAGAAGAGTAACGAATACAGCGCATCCCGTAGGAAATGCATTCATTTCAGACCTTCTCTCGGAAGGCTGGAAGGCCTATGTACCTAACTGGTTTTCACAGAGAAAACCAGACTGCGTAAACAATCAAAGTTCTCTAGGAAAGAAAAACGGCCCTTTGTGGACTAGTGGGCAGAACGCTTACCCATATTTTCCAAAGAGCGACACAGTTGTTCCTCCCACTGGCACAGCTTTTCCTGGTCCATACACGTCCCATATAGTCAAGGCCACTTGGGCATTCCTGGGCAGGTCAGGGTATTTCACAGGGAGTTTTAGCCATTCATTCCAACTATGGACACAAAGTCAACAGAATAAACATGTATCTTTCTTTCAAATTAGCCCATTAAAAAAATGGTTCACTCAGAAAAGAAAGCTCCAAAAAGATTAGGTTTATATGCTAAAAAAAATAATGTGAATAATTAAAATCACCTCAATTTTGCTTGTTCAAATATAAACACAGGAATTTTGAATATAGCTCCTGAAATAAGTATATCAAGACATTTAATCAGAACACTCAAACTGAGCACTGTATATCAAGACATTTAATCAGGACACTCAAGCTGAATAGTGTGACATACGCCTACTGTCTCAGAATTTAGCGTGAGGCAGGACTGTTAGTTCAAGGCCAATCTAGAGAGATTCACGAGTTTGTCTGAGTCCAGCCCACACTTTAAAATGATAACCCCCCCCCCAAAAAAATCTAACAGAAAGCCGGGTGGCAGTGGTACACACCTTTAATCCCAGTGGTACACGCCTTTAATCCCAGTCCTACAGGGATTTTAAAACAGGAGGAGACAGCTCTCAGACACAGTCTGTTTCTAAAATTCCTAAAGGCAGGATCACCATTTCAGATTAAAGTCAATATAAGAGCTGCTTTGCTTGTCTGCTGGCTGCTTTGCTTATCCTGTCTTCAGGTTAAATCCAAATCCTCTTGCTGAATTTTAATCAACCGTGCATTATATTTATTCACATTTCCGTTTTGGTGGGTTGGGCAAAAAATTCAAATACTAATAGCAGACTTCATAAAATCTGTTTTTCCCCAATTTCAGTCTATTTTTTTTTAAATGTCAACTCTCTTATTACATACCCAAAATATTTTCTCAGTCCATTTTCTACAGTTGTTTTAGATCTTTTACTGATCTATGTTTTTTTGTTTTTTTTTTTTAAATTTTACAACCTTGCAAACATATAATAGCAAAACAATGAATGAAAGAGCTAGCAAATGAGAGGAGGCAAAGTTGGTTTTGCTCTAAGTTATTTTGGGCAGTGCGAGGAATAGAGAATAAAATTTTTCCATAACAAAAAGGAAAAAGTAGTATTAACCAAAGAAAATGACATTCTACATTCAAATATATTTTAAATTGCAGAATTCTGGTCCATTGTTTTAGATGTAATGATGGTACTATAACAATGTTTCTGTTCTTGTGTTTTGTTTTGTTTTTTTTTTGAGTCAGACTGGCCTCAAATTCACAGAGATCCATCTGCTAAAGCCCCCTGAGTGCTGGGATTAAAGATATGCATCATCTTGCCTGGGCATATTATTTTCTATATATTTATATAGTTGAAATCTTCCAGAATAAAATGTATTAAGTATGTGTGTGTTGTGTGGATAAAAATATTTATACATATTTGACACCAAAATGAACACTAGAGAATTTATACTACTGAAATAGTTGATTAGGATGTAGTCTGACCAGCAATGTTCAAGCTTCCTCGCTCTGAAAGCCTTTCCCAGGTTCCGGTACAGCAACAGAGTCATGTGGCTGTGCACGTGGCCATGCCATGTCGTCCACGGCACTCTGAGCATAGATAACTTTTATGGGCACACACTTGGGGCTGGAGAGACAACTCTGTGGTCAAGAATAATCATTGTGCTTACAGATGATCTGGGTTCAGTTCCCAGTACCCATGTGGTAGCTCACAGCTATCTTAACTACAGTTCCAGGGGACTGAACACTCTTTTCATGGTATAAATACATATATACAGGCAAAACCCTTTACACACACACTAAAAAAAAGTACCAAGTACCTATGCATCTGTCATTCCACGTGACTGCAGAATAAATCTGACTGAACACTAGAAATGCCCCCTTGAAGTCTATGAGATAATAAGCATCAGGAGATTAAAGATCCACAATACTATTCAGAAAAACAAGAGTTTTCTGTTATCTTATGCTGGCCCTCCGTGCCAACAATGAACTGCTAGTATAACATGCAAATACATAAATAAACTACAAACTTAAAACTAAAGTTTCATTTGGAAAACAAAGACTATAAATCTTACCTGAACCTATGATATAAGATCTACTTCTAAAGATCTAAACAACAAGATGGCCATTTCCAACTATCTAAAGCATTTGTATTAAAGGCCACGGAACAGCAGAGAGTCCAGACATGGTTGTACTCTGATTCATGTTGTAAAAGAGTAAAATGCTTACTTTCCAAAATGTCAACATACTAAATACAAACATCAAGCAATTACATACCAACACAACCATCTTTCCATGCTCTCAATAGTCTAAAAGAGTAAAATGCTTACTTTCCAAAATGTCAACATACTAAATACAAACATCAAGCAATTACATACCAACACAACCATCTTTCCATGCTCTCAATAGTCTAACTGATATTTATAGTTTCACAGGTACACAGGTAAGCAACTCCTTAGTAATCCCTGCTACACTGTCTCCACTTAGAACATTATGAAGGCTATGGAAACAGTATACAATCTTTCACATGGCAAATAAAAACAGAGCAGCAGCAAATAGAACAACTTACTTCCATCTTGTACTAAATGCCTTGTAGGATGTTCTGACTGGTAAGGCCAGAGGTTTCCCTTCAGCAAAAACTTGACAAGTCACATACAGGTCAGAGCATGTCTCTTGGTAGAGCCCAGAGAACTTTAGCATCGGATCTTCGAGGACAGCTTTGTAGCTCTTCTGCTCTCTCTTCCCTTCCAAACTTCCTCTGGAAGCAGAAACAGATTGTTTCACATGGGCAGTTTAAAGTACACAGGGGTATATAAAAAGATAAGAAGTTTATGTCTGCTAAAGTAACTATAAACTATCTAATGACAACTTCCTATTTCTAAAGTAACATCACTTTTATAAATGGTAAGGAACTCTGAAAATCCTAACATTGCGAGGCTTATTCTAACTTCCTGAAAAGATTTCTCTTCTTGGGGCTTCATTTTAAACCTTGTCACCTAATCTTTTTATTATTATTTATTTATTTATTTATTTTATTTATTTATTTATTTATTTATTTATTTATTTTTGATTTTCGAGACAGGGTTTCTCCATAGCTTTTTTTTTGGTTCCTGTCCTGGAACTAGCTCTTGTAGACCAGGCTGGCCTCGAACTCACAGAGATCCGCCTGCCTCTGCCTCCCGAGTGCTGAGATTAAGGGCGTGCACCACCACCGCCCGGCGTTGTCACCTAATCTTAATCCAGGCTTTAGGATTAATTTCACTGATTCTAGCACCTGGAAGCAGAGATAGGGACATCTCTGAGTTCAAAGCCAACCTGGTCTACAAAGGAAGTTCCTGGACAGCCAGGACTGCACAGAGAAACCCTGTCTCAAAACCAAACAAGCAAAGCAAAACAAAACTTTACTGATTTCAAATTGACAACTTATTTACCCCACCTTTAAGCAAACATTTAATTTATAGGCAGAGATACTAGAAACATAAGAAAATATACACAATGCACTACTGCAAGAAACTGTTAAGCCCACATATGCTAGCGTGTACTTTTAATTCCAGCACTCAGGAGGCAGAAGTAGGCAGATCTACATAGTGTGGTCTAGGTCAGTCAGAGACACATAGCGAGAATCTGTCTTCAAACTTACTTTTACCTGGGCATTATTTTTATTCTCTTTTCCATACTATGTACTCATACTATCTCACCACTTCAAAATACAAAAAAACCTCAGTGTTAGCCGGGCGGTGGTGGCGCACACCTTTAATCCCAGCACTCAGGAGGCAGAGGCAGGCAGATCTCTGTGAGTTCGAGACCAGCCTGGTCTACAAGAGCTAGTTCCAGGACAGGCTCCAAAACCACAGAGAAACCCTGTCTCGAAAAACAAAAAAAAAAAAAAAAAAAAAAAAAAACCCTCAGTGTTGTAAGCCATACTGGATACGCTACGCATGGACACTATTAAGGAAGCAGAAGCGCATGTCTTGGATATCAATATTACATTTGTCATCTCACTAGGAAACTGATGTGTGCTTTTAAAAGCACACCCATTCTCATTTTATAAATGAAGTAGAAATTCAGAAATCATACTCATTACCCAAGATGGCAAAGTTAATAGCTGAGATAAGAGCCAGAGCAAAGAGTCCAAAGCCAACCGTCTTCCCATCATAAGAGAAACTGACATGGCCGCTCTGTCTTTTAGACAGATGTCTGCAATAAGCCTAACAACTGACATGTAAGAGATAGGAACAAAAGAGGTAAACAACAGCATGTACAATTTGTTCCCTCCACGCAGGAATCTGAAGTCTTCACCCTCAAGAAGGCCCTCACCAGGCACAGACCTCACATTTCTCTACCTATCCTCAAGAAATGGCACAGGGCAAAGTTCTGACAATATATAAACGACACAGTAAAACTGTTCATTCCCGGAGAGGTGAGTTTCCCTACTTATCCAAATGTTTCTACTGTGCTGAAGTTACCTTCTCTAGGGACTCTTCTTTCCCAACAGGGTTCTCATTTCAAGATGTCATGCTCTTGACCTGTGTTTTAAAACTGCTGCCCCAAGATTTTATTTAAAGACTCGACTCCCTCTCAGCGTCTCTACCTTTAAAAATGCAAACTGTCCAAAGGTTCAATCTATGTCTCTATCATCTCGCATGTAGTTAAAACTGCACCCATATTCTCATTTATCCCATCTTCAAGATTTCCGAATGCCCCATTCCATCTTTCAGCCCTGCTCTAAAGGAAACATCTGCTCCCTCCCTCTTTCTTAGATGGGGAGAGTTGTTTCCTACGGTTTGATTTCTTCCTGCGTAAAATTAGACTGCAGTACTCCGGCAAAAGCTGAAAAAGCAAACTGCTCCGTGCCCCTCTAGGGATGCGCCGGTTACTGCCGGTTTCCTCCTAGGACCAGTCCCTCTCCCGGGCTGTTGCCCGCCCCTCACCGCCCTCACGCCCCCGGGACTCTCACATCTTCAGCTGCACGTTGATGTCCAGGTCACAGCTGTAGATGTAGTGGAACTTCTCTGCCTCCCCCATGGCCAGCACGGAGAGCAGAAGCCACAGAGACAGCCAGGGACGCGAAAGACTCCAGAAAGAAGCCGCCGGTGCCTCAAAACACGGAGACTTCCTGTCCCGCCCCTCCGCAAATAACCTAGCAATCCCTGTCCCCAACGCAATACAAGCGACGGAAGAACCCCGCGGCGGGCTGCAGTACGCATGTGCAAGAGGAGCCTGTCATCTTGCTTAAGGGCAAGTGGGAGGCCAGGAAGCGTGGCTTATGTGGTTACATACCAGTCTTCCTGTTTTGACGAAACTTTTTTTTCTTACTTGAGTCAGAAGAGATATTCGGCTCAAAAATAATGTAGTAACATTCACCTGGTTCAAACCAAATAGAGAAGATGCACAAAACTATTTTGATTAATTTATATTCCAGTTTCTATTACAAAAAAGATTTAATTATTAATTGGGCTGTTTCCAGCCATAGGTTGTTTTGTTTGCTTAGTTGAGTTTTCTTGTTGTTGTTGTTTTTGTTTTGGTGTGTGTGTGTGTGTGTGTGTGTGTGTGTGGTGAAGACAACCAAAAGTACTAGACAAAGGCTGAAAACATCTGGGTTTCATTTTGACAGTCTCAATATTTGTGCTTCATTGCTTTGTATTGGATATATTCTGATCTAATTAGCAGTTCAGGACCAAATTCTACAACTATAGCCTAGAAACCGCCAATAATAATTGGAACCGAGTTTCTGAACCTTCTGCATTCCTGTAACTTATTCTAGTAGTATTTAATACACTCTAACACTTTGGTCTTCGTTAACAATTATATTTAAAAATTCATTGAGGGCCCAGAGGTGGTGGCACATGCCTTTAATTCCAGCACTTGGGAGGCAGAGGCAAGGAGGATCTCTGTGAGTTCAAGGCCAGCCTAGTCTACAAGAGCTAATTCCAGGATAGGCTCCAAAAAACTACAGAGAAACCCTGTCTTGAAAAACAAAAACAAAACAACAACAAAAAAAAAGTCTTTGAAATAGTTTGCTAGATACTTCTGTTTTCTGTACCCTCTGGGTGTAATATGTATAAGCTTAAAATAGAGGCCTGAGTCTCAGTAGTTTACCCTTAGGCAATACCTGGTTGCAGGAAAGACCACAAACTGAGATTACCCAGGCACCACCCAGGAACAGACCATTCAAAGGTAATTCCTAACATTCCAACTCTTGTAGATAGGTTCACCTGCCAGTCAATCTGGGGTCCTGAAACTTAGAAATTCCTGACCTCCACCTTTACTACTATAAAAACCCAACTCTAACTGAGCTTGGGGCTCTCAGATCATTCCAATATGTTGGACACATGGAGAGTTTAAATTTGCGAACTTTTGTAGAATAAGGTTCTTTGCTTTGACCTAAGAGACTGGATCTCCTTCTTGGTTTTGGGGGAACTTTGCAGTTCTGGGCATAACATAATATACTACTGATTTTAATAATTCCTATTTATTTCTACAGGGTTCATCGAAAAGTCTACTGTTCTGGATGTCTCTCAAATTTTACACACACACACACACACACACCATGAATACATGCACGGCACTCACATGTGTTGTTGTGTCAGAAACAGTGCTGGTACAAGCACACCAAGTGGAGTGGAGGCAAGAAGATCACTCTCTGGGAAGCTGGTTTTCTCCTTCTGCTTGTGAGTTCTGGGGATCAGAGCTCAAGTTGTCAGTCCTAGTAGAAAATGCCTTTACCTAGAAAAACGTATAGCCATCCGCCTGGATAGGGGAAATAGACAAGATTGCCGGGCAAAAGCTGGGAACTTGTGGGTGAAGTGGCATGGGGCTAAGAGGAAATGGGGTGAGAAACGTGAGAAGGGGAGGATAGGGGGAGCGTGGGGGAATAGGATGGTTGGGATATAGGAAGGGTGGATACGGAAGCAGAGAAATATATATCCTAATTAAAGGAGCCATCTTAGGTTTGGCAAGAGACTTGACTCTAGAGGGGCTCGCAGGTGTCCAGGGAGATGTCGCCAGCTAGTACCTTGGGCAACTGAGGAGAGGGAACCTGAAATGGCCCCATCCTATAGCCATACTGATGAATATCTTGCATATCACCTTAGAACCTTCTTCTGGCGGTGGATCGAGATAGAGACAGAGACCCAATTTGGAGCAACGGACTGAGCTCTTAAGGTCCAAATGAGGAGCAGAAGGAGGGAGAACATGAGCAAGGAAATCAGGACCACGAGGCGTGTACCCACCCACTGTGACAGTGGAACTGATTTATTGGGAGCCCACCAAGGCCAGCTGGACTGGGACTGAATAAGCATGGGTTGAAACTGGACTCTCTGAACATGGCGGACAATGAAGGCTGATGAGAAGCCAAGGACAATGGCACTAGGTTTCGATCCTAATACATGAACTGGCTTTGTGGGAGCTTAGCCTGTTTGGATGCTCACCTTCCTGGACCTAGATAGAAGTGGGAGGACCTTGGACTTCCCGCAGGGCAGGGAATTTGGACTGCTTTTCAGTACCTAGAGGGAGGAGGAATAGAGTGGGGGGAGGGGGAGAGGAGTGGGGGGAGGGGGAGAGGAGTGGGAGGAGGGGGAGGGGGAAAGGAGTGGGAGGAGGGGGGCGATGTGTGGGAGGAGGGGGAGGGAAATGGGAAACGGGGAGGAGGCAGAAATTTTAATTAAAAAAAATAAAATAAAAAAAGACAAAAAAAAGAAAGTAAGTGCCTTTACCTACTGAGTCTTCTTGCTGGCCATGTATATTTATTTCTAGGTACCACATTTTGAGACAATAACACCAAAGTAATCACAAATACAAGTTATTTAGAATTTTGAGTGGTCAAATAATAAAAGACCAAATAAATTTTGAGGGGAATGAGGCTGTTCAGATTAGAAGAGGGAAAAATGGTAAATGCATGGTATTGTTCCCAATGTAAATTCTAAAAGTTAGTCTTTGGTGAAATAAAGACCACATGTATATTATCAAAGATCATGATGGCTATCCTTCTATATAATTGAATATTTAAACAAACAAACAAACACAAATTTGAGTTGTGTCTACATATAACTATCACCAAATAGAGCATAGAGAAATTATGTTTTCAACAATAAAATAAGGAATTTATAAACATCAGAGCTCTGCAACAGTAAACAAATTATGGCAAGTACTCCGTTTTTTACATACTTTGGGCAGACACTGTGAAACTGGATGTAAATCAAGTTTTCGAAACATTAGTAATTTTTTGGAAACTGTGTGCACGTGTCTGTGTGAGGTTCTGTCATGTATATACGGTGCCTATAGAGGCTGGACCCTGTAGCTGGAGTTACACAATGTTATGAAGGACCCCATGAGCATCTGGGAACTGAACTCAGGTCCTCTAGAAAGAGCAACAAATGCTTTTAACCATTGGACCACCTCTCTGTGAAATCCTGACATGTGAAAGTAATTAAATTGTCTGGTTCTAGAGTGTAAATTGATTTGGGAATAATTCAATTTAACTTATAAATTTAAGCATATTATATATATATATAAAACATATATATTACCAAATAACTGTATGAATTAAATATATACACTTTGAATAGGAATTTAATAAATTAGAATTTTTTTGTTGGAACTGTACAGTATCCAAAACTAACTTCTTCCTGAACTAGCTTTTTGAAATTTAGCAAATCTATACTGTATTAACAGGGCAAATTCACTTTTCTATCCTCTCTTTTCTATCTAGAACAACATGCCATATTTGGTAGTTCAACTATCATGACATTATTTGACTTTAACTTGGCTCCAAAATATCTTTATATTTTACTCTAACTCTATCCTGCCACTAGCTTATAACAATTAAAATAATAGTAATTGAACCTCAAGAAATCATGAAGCACAATATAAATGTATTAATAATTCAAGAAAAGCAAAGGCACCATTAGGGATTGTCTTGGTAATCCGTGTATGCATGATAAGAGTCCCATAAACTCAAGCTGATAGTGTCTTTCCTAGACGACACATAAATCAGATTATTGGTGGATTTTAGTATTAGCATCTAATTGGCAAGAAGCATCCATAGGGAATATGGGAGCCTCAGGCATCTTCACTCTGAAAAGAATGATTTTTTTCCTTTTCACTCATGAATATAACACACACTAATAATAATGCAACACAATTTGTACTGAAAGCAGCCACAATTGCCTGTCTGTAGAAAGATAGCTTACAGCTGTGGATGCTTTCTTTGTTTAATAGCCTATTCCATTGACTATGTGATCTGGCATTTAATTTTCCTTTTGGAGGTGCAGTTTTTATTTTGTTTTTGTTTTCCATTTCATTTCAATTTCATGTTTAATTATTCTAATAGCAGTTTTTAATAATGGTTTAGAAATGTGTTCATTTTGATCTCTTCTTCCAATTGCTCGTGACTCACAGTGATAATCAGTTTAGCTTTTTCCCATTTCTAAGATCCAATTTATTCTCTCTAGCTTGTAATTTAAGAAAAATGCAATTAGAGCTTTAAAAGCAACTGTCTATTATTGGGCTTCCATCATGAACAAATTATGATACTGTAAGATTAAGAGTGCCTCACAAATCCTTTTTCTCTAATTAAAATTTCTTTCATAAGTTTCCTAATACCCTTAAGTATTTTAAAATTCAATAACTTAGTAGAACATACAATTGTGCTAAGAAATGCTAGAAGTCTTACCCTAATTCAAGATGTTGACAATTTTTTTCAAGTGACAATGTGGAAAAGCAGGGGCTTAATAAATATTCACCAGACATTTCAGGAGCCCCCAAGGCCCAGGGGAATCCACTCAAGAGTATAATTTGCATTAGCTATAAAAGAGAAAGGATAAAAATGGGTTATTCTGAAAATATTGACTCATACTTAAATCCTTTTTTTTTTTTTTTTTTTTTTTGCAAAACAGGATTTTTCACAGAACCTGGAGCTCATTGTTTCAAGTAGCTGAAGAGTCCCTGGGATTCAACACCCTCCACCCTCCCAGAACTAGGATTAGAGACATGTACCCAATTTTGCATGAATCCCAGGTACTTGTACTTAGATCCTGATGCTTGCACAGCAAACACTTTACACACTAAGACATCTTCTCAGGCCCAATTCTATATTGTAGAGTTATTAAATTTTCACTTTTCTCTTGACTGAATTAGTTAATTGACAAATAAGGAGCATTTTTTTCACTGATCACTAAACCAAGCATTTCTTATAAACATATTATCACCAACAACCCTTTTGCTGCTACATTGATTCGTGGCTTCACTGTGATTACAGTTTGCCTTATATTTCTGGCTCCAGCCTGGCACACCTTTTAACTTACTACAGCTCTAACATCCAAACTTAGAAAGGCAGAACCAGTTTTATATACATTCCTGGACACTGCATATTTGTAAGTAATGATTAATAGTACCTCTCCTCTTTGTGGGAGCCCAGGTAGTTTGGATGCTCACCTTAATAGACCTGGATGGAGGTGGGTGGTCCTTGGACCTCCCACAGGGCAGAGAAACCTGCTTGCTCTTTGGGCTGAGGAGGAAGGAAGACTTGATTGGGGGAGGGGGAGGGAATGGGAGGTGGTGGCGGGGAAGAGGCAGAAATCTTTAATAATTAAATAAATTAATTAATAAAAAAAAATAGTACCTCTCCTCTTTGAACAGAATGAACTGATAAAACCCAAGCTCTGAGAAGTGAAGTAGGACCACAGCTCTCTATATCAGGTTTCCAGCATCACAGAATTCATGGAAAAAACTCACAGTGTGCTGACAATTATAGGCATAGATTCTTAGATCCCCAAGTTCTGCTGATTACACTCTACAAACTCCTGCACTTTCTCAAGGGCTTTGTGACTCTTTGCATGGTCCTGATCCTTGGCTTGTTTTATTCCTTTCCAGGCTTACCACATAGTTAAACTTCCTAATTATTAAATTATCATCCCCTATTTGTGATCATACATTGTCTTTTCTATATCCCTAGGTACTTTTCAATATTTTAGCTTGCTTAAACCTTTCCAGTTAAATAAATGTTTTCTCATCCTTGTCATTACACATAGTAATGCATAATGATAAACTAGAAGTCTAGGATCATATCATATACTATGATATGACTCATTATCACCATACATATCATACCTTGACTTCAAGATATTGGACCCTGTCAAGTTCTTTTTATTTTCATGCAGAAAACACTGTTTCTTTCCTGAATTATCCCAGTGGCTTTCTGTGGCAAAGGCAACATCATGTAAGTGCTGAATTTCATCATTTTCCTTGAGGCATCTGGAAAACCACAGTTTTCAATCATATTTGTGGAAAGACTATAGCCAATAGTCTCAATCTAAGAAGTGAAAACTGGAAAAAGGAAAAAGTATAGCTCTTGAAGTTTTGGTCATCGAACCTCAGTGTCATTTGTCATTCTCCATCTCTGTTTTAAATTCTAGTTGGACACAGATGTCATGTAGATTTGTGTAAAGCTCTGAAAGGGGGCAAGCCACAGTGTAGGAAATTTCTCAGTCTCTAAATCAATGCTTGGGAAACAGACTCCTATATGGACTGTGATATAAATTAGAAATACATTTCATATTGCTAAACAGTGAGGTTCAGGATTAAATTATTAAAATCTTTAGTTACATTAGCTAATAAGCTCCCTAACTACTTGGCTCATGTCTACTCTTTTCTAGTTTCTTTATATCACCTCTTTGATTAAGACCTCTTAAAATCTTTAGGATGTGGCAGCAAGGGTAGGCTAACCTCTATTAGAGGTTACAAAGGCAATTTGTTCACTTGACATAGCAAAAATTTAGCCACCATCATTTTTTGCTCAGTAGAAAACCAAGTGAAATCAGAGAATGTAAAGGATTAAGGCTGAGAAAATTAAAATATTTCAGCATGACCTGAATTAAAGTTGCTGGCAAAGAGAAGCTGCGGGCCAGCTGGAAAAAGACACGGTTTATGATTGGCTGGTATCATACTTGTTTTTCTCTGATTGTCTTAAAATTGGAAGCTGGGGAGCAGGTGGAGCCAGATAAGCTGATAGTCATGATCATTTCAATTAGGCAGTTACTGGGGTTTTGTTTCTTGGACTGGCTGGTGCAGAATGTGGGTCACAGTGCTTTTTGTGTAAGGTCTGACCATTTTCATTTGTTCTGTCACTTCCTATGTCTGATGAGAACCAACTCCAAAGTTCTCAACATGATGTGAACGTAAGTTTTCACCCCGTGCTGAGATTTAAGCACCCCCTTCCTTTGTTAGCAGAGCTTGAATTTAATTTGTAAACAACCGTGCTCACCCTCCCTTCTCACATACAAGGATGTCACAATAAAATAAAGTCTGGAGACCATATGGAGACTTTCAGATATGATTTGATAATACAAGGTAAAAATTAGAGTTGGCAGAAGGGAAGAATATGAGGTCCCTGCATCTTTGGCAACAAAATGGAGTCACCAAATAGTACCACACTTTCTGGTGTCAAAATTTCTTATGAGCTAAATCATAATTATACTGGAAGTTAAGCCACTTTAACTTTTTATGTTATTATAAATTAGAGCTTACTACTCATAATAGAACATTAAAGTATACTTTACATCCTGGCACAGACCGTCATCTTTAGGTGCTTGTTTCAGTTTAGCAAAAATCTCCAAACTTCATTAAGACCAGACCTTTTAACTACTCTGAACCTTGGGATGATTTCCATGCTTCTCCCCATCTCCTATCAAAGAAACTTCTGTGAGAATTTTTAAATGAGTAGACTGAGTCACCCAAAGCCTCTTAGTGCTACATCAGTTGCTCAATACTAGCAAGTGGTGTCACTCAAACACTCCCTCTTTGTCTGAATCTGAGGCACAACCCTATAAAACCAGCACTCAGGAGGAGATCACAGTTCAAAGCCCTATCCCAAAACACAAGCAATCCCTCCACATGTTTGTTTTCTACGGAACTTTCACGATGTTGTAAAAATTTGGTTGATAACTACCCCTCCCAACCCTAAACTTTAAACTCTGTTAAAAATGACTTCGTGTCAACTCTGTTTGCTAGTTTTCGTGAAAGTAATGCTGTGCTTCCAAAATTCTGATGCTGAATGAAAGAACCGACGCAAAGGTGGGTAAACTGGGTCACGCGAGGAAAATGTTCACGGAGGAGATGAGAATTCTTATACATAAGAATCCAGAAGAGGCCAAAGAACTTGGTACTCTTGTTAGGAAGAGAACTGATAGATTTCAACCTGGAAAACAACTCACCCCTAGCCCTGACCCTGGTGACTGATGTGGGAGTCTTCTGTTTTGTGTTGATTTCATTGGTTAAATAAAGAAACTGCCTTGGCCCATTTGATAGGCCAGCCATTAGGTGGGTGGAGTAGACAGAACAGAATGCTGGGAGAAAGAAGCCGAGTCACGCAGTTGCCATGATTCTCCCATCCGACACAGACGCAGGTTAAGATCTTTCCTGGTAAGCCAGCTCGTGGAGCTACACAGAATATTAGAAATGGGTTATATCAATATGTAAGAGCTAGCCAATAAGAGGCTGGAACTAATGGGCCAGGCAGTGTTTA
Organism: Chionomys nivalis; assembly: GCF_950005125.1. Taxonomy (NCBI): domain Eukaryota; kingdom Metazoa; phylum Chordata; class Mammalia; order Rodentia; family Cricetidae; genus Chionomys; species Chionomys nivalis. The sequence continues at coordinate 51,500,897 of NC_080099.1, forward strand.
AAAGAATACAGTTTCCGTGTAATTATTTCTGGTAAAGCTAGCCGTGAGGAGCTGGGTGGGAATGCAGCCCACTGCTCCTACTACAACAGGTGACATCCTGTCTCCAGCATCCATAGCTGTGATGGTTAAGCCAGCAGTTAGCAGTAATTTGGAACTAAGACACCAGAACACCCTATTGCCTCCTTGTTCAGAGCACATCAGAAGATAAAGAAGGAGGAGGTGAGATAGCACTTGAAACACAACTGCATTTATATGTTTATTAATAATTTCAATAAGTTAGTGAATTAATTCTTTTCAGAAAGATTTTATTTTTATTTCTTTGTATGGATGGGGGAAGATGCTGCAATGGTTAGAAGGGAATGAAAGATCCTTGGAAGTTTCCAGTTACAAGTGGTTGTGATCCACCCTATGTGGGTGGTGGGAACAAAAGTGTGGCCTCTGGAAGAGCAGCTAGTGTTCTCGTCTTTTTATTCTTACAAAACAATAGTAATTGTGATACTGGATATATGATTTATTTGATGAATACCTAAAATTTTAGGAAGCTAGAGAAGTATGATTTTCAAAAGTATGATGTCTTTATTGGGTTTACCAAATTGGCAACCAAATATCTATAACTGGTATTATACACATACTTTAGTAAGTAGACAGATTACCAAAATAAGAAATGAATGAGTAATGAAGACTAGCTCCAGTCACACTGAATACAGGTATGTCAGTCAATGAGAGATCACAGATAGGTCTTGGATGAGTATAAGAGAGTAGATAATGTCTTAACACCAGCAAAACTATGGTTTTTATTAATACTGTAGCACAGCATGTGTTTGATGGCTGTGCTAAGCATGGTGGCCTATGAGAGTATAGCATACACGGCATGTAGTATTTGATAATGAAAAAAAGAAGTCTGTAATTGGCTTAGATATTTATTATGCTATATTTTTATTATTATTCCAGTGTAATAATGCTCATAAAAAATTTCATTGTAAAAAGTATGGTATGTTGTACCAGGAGCAGTCTTATAGAACTTGTGTTTTCTAGATCTAACAATGGAGAATCATTTCTATGAACTTAATTTAATTTCACTTTGTTGAGTTCATTGTGGTCTCAATAATTATATTATAGACACACAAAACATATGGAATACACTATATAACAGTACATAAACATTTCTCTTTGTCTATATATGAAGATATATAAATAGCCATAGATAGACAGGTATATGTAGAGAGATTAGATAGAGCTAGATAGGTAGAGAGAGATCTTTCTAAAGGATGTGAACACTATATACATGGTCAGATTTAAGTGTTTCAAGTGGTAGATTATTCCCTGAAGATCTATGTAACTATGGTTTATAATGTTTTCACAATGACAAAACCCATCTTGCACCAGATTTCTAAGAACATATTCACCTTACAGATGTGCAACTGTAACTCTTTTATTGCTGTTATTTTGTTTCCTTCCCTGTGAGATTGCACTCAGACAAGGCAAGGTTCTATTTCGGAGCTTATTTTCTTTCCAGCAGCATGTCTGGCTTGTGGCAGATGCCCAATAAATATCTGCTGAAACTGTTAATAGATGTCAGGTGCAATAATAAATATGCATGCTGTTCTGCAGTGGAAAATACAAAGATAAATTAATTTTGGCTCCCAGCCACTTACATAAGATGAGAATGCAAATATATTCATATTAATAAGCACAGGGATTTCAATGATACCTGGAAGTTTGAAAGAGTTGTTACTGAAGATCAAGGAGGACTACACGAATGACTTAATTCTTGAAGTAAGACAATGAGAAAAGGGAACATGTTTTAGGGAAAGGGTGGAATATTAAGAAGATACGTGAAGGAATATATCGTGAACAGGAACCACTGATTATTGTAGAACAATGCTCTTCAAAGGAAAAATACTTTTGGTTGCCATTATTTAAGGATGCTGCAACTGCAAATTTGTCTACATAATTTAATGTATTTGCAATCCTACAATAAACACTAATGTAGAGTGGGGGGAAAGGCCGGATTGTATATTCTCAGCAGAGGCTAAACTGTGAATCTTCTCTTTTCAGCTTTCATTTTGCAAACAAGAGTCTTTTTTGTTTTCTATTTGACACTGTGTATTTGCAATTTTGTGCTCTATGTTAGTGGTTCAAAGTTAAAATGGATTCCCTATGAGGTTCTTAATAACTCAAAGCTATGGTGTGCTTTAGACAGCAACTCCTGAGTTGGTTTTCTTTAGACTGCAGCTACAGCACTGGTGATCATAAGCTCAGTGTTCATTAGTCAATAGGACATATTAATTAAGGGGTTTTATGCAGAAACATAGACAATGTTCATGTGGTGGTTTGAAAAAGAGTGGCCCCCATTGACTCATATATTTGAATCCTTTCTCACCAAGGAAGGGCGCTATTTGAGAAGGACATGACTTTGTGTGGAGTAGGTTTGGCCTTGTTTGGAGGAAGTGTGTCACTGGATGTGGGCTTTGAGGTTTCCAAAGACCACACCCACACCCAGTCCAGGATTCCCCCACCTCTCTCTCTCTCTCTCTCTCTCTCTCTCTCTCTCTCTCTCTCTCTCTCTCTCTCTCTCTCTCTCTCTCTCTCCTTCTCTCTCTCAGTGCCTGCTGCCTGAGGATAAGGATGTAGCTCTCAGCTACTTCTCCAGTACCATGTTTGCCTTTGTGCTGCTGAGTTACTCACCATGATGATAATGGAGTAGCTCTCTAAAGCAATAAGTAAGGCCTCAATTAAATTCCTTCTTTTATAAGTGTTGCTTTAGTCATGGTGTCTCTTCACAGCAATAGAACAATGAGTAAGCAGACAACAAATTCATCAAATTATGAGTATTGTGCCAGAGGTTTCCAGGAACATAGTCCTGATTCTACCTGGCACTAACAGTTCAGATGTGCACATTTTCTGCACTTTGTCTTTATAGAGCTACCAAAAAGGGAAATCAAATATATCACTATTGGGAAAAGATAAAGGTGTGATCCGAATATATGAGAAAGGATATTATTCTGAAATAGCACCCTCAAACCTCGAAAAAAATGGTAACAATTTCAAAAGTAAGTAAGACCTGGCTCCCTGTCTCACAAGGTTCTGTGAACAGCCAACGAAGACTAACACTTTGGTTTCATTTTATGATAAAAGAAACAAATTTACACAGCTGTACCCTGGTTTGAGTTGATGTCTCTAAGAACATGGACGTCCAGGTGTTTTATTTCTCATTTGAATCTTTTTTTCTCTGAACAAATCTCATCTCCATGCCTTTCTTCTTGGTAGGAGTATTTGCTTTCAGAATTCTCAAGATGATGCATAATTAAAATTGAAGACTTTGGAGTGCTTTCTCTCTTTCATTCTAGAGATTCTTTCATTCAGTGCTTATATCCATTATTACCCGAATTCTCATGTGGACTTGGTTGTACTGGTACTGGCCTCGATCTGACTCTGCTAATCTCTTCCCCTCCCATCCCTTTGGGGAGCCTTCTGAAATTGTGCTGTGAGATCAGAAGGAGAGGCGCTGCCTCACTTCTGAGTGGCTCCTCATTTTTGCTTTTCCATAGCATGTCTGTCTCCGGATAGAAACTACCTTCTCACAGACTGCCTGGTGTTTCTTTTCTTTTGATAATTCAATGAAAAGCCAAGAGGTAGATGAGATATAATTCTGGTCTTCACTCTTCCTTCAAACTGTTCTCCTACATCCTCATTCAAGTTGGCACCACCTTCTCCACTGCTACAGCAGGAACATGGTGTTACACTTACATTTTTGTGGGGATTGGGAAAATATCTTAATTTAAAATCAAAAGAAAGGTGACCATAACCAACTGGAATGGCTTTTATTTTATATGACACACTCACCAACTACACTCTTCAGTGTTTCCGTATAAAGAAAGTAGGTGATAAGCTGCAGTCCACAGAGTCATGCATGGCCTTCCAAGCCTATGGCCAGAGTCAATACATCCTTTCCTAACTTATTCTCCTGTGGACTAGAAACCTGCTCTTATTTGTTCAGGACCCATTTGTTTGGGACTCATTCACTTAGGCCTCAGTTTTCTTTGTAATCTACACTGTAATATCTGGAGTTGGTTGATCATTTTGAAAAATACATACACACACACACAAGCATGCATGCTTATGCAGAATTAACAATAAGAAAAGGGCTGGGGGTAAGATTGGCATACAATACTTCTTGTTCTTCTATGGGATTGCAGGCATTGAAGATGTATAGTCTACATGAAGAAGTTATTATCAATCCAAGTACAGGAGAAAGCCATCCTTCAAGGTGCCAAAACCTGGGACAAAAAAGTAATACTAGGGCAGATGAACTGCATCCTAAGACTCCTCTATAGGAAGAAAGATTGCTTAAGGTCAGAGAATGACCTTGCCCCAGGAAGGTCTCTCTGTCTCTCTATCTCTCTGCCTCTCTCTCTATCTTCCTCCCTCCCTGCTTGCCTGCCTGTCTCTGTCTCTTGCTCTCTCTTTCTCTCTGTCTCTTACACACACAAACACCTCTAACACCATAGCCTGTAGACATTGTTTATCGCATACTATTTGATGTGCCATTTCATTATTTTTAATAAATTATTTTGGAGAATTTTATTCACTAGTAAGCTGTATGCTATATACATTATTTCCACCCCTCCTTCCTCCTCCAACTCTTCCCCATGAAATTTCTTCTTGGATCCATGACGTCTTCCTCTATATTATTTCAATGGTGTTTTTCTCTTTTGAAATAGAGATTTACACCTTAGAAGCAGCTCAACTTCTCAACTTTGAAGACTATCTCTGTGCAGACACACCCTCTGATTGATGGGGTGTTGGGAGGAAAGGGGAAGAAAGACAGGATGATTTCATGAATTCACTCTGGGATTCAAATCACATAAATGGCCCTGCCAGCCTCCTTCTGCATAAAATTTGGTGTTTCAGAGGATTATTCTGTAGGTGTTCATTCTTTCACTGCTTTGCAAACCCTTCTCCAATTATAGGCTCAATCTCTTAACCTACTGAACTTGCAAACTTGCTGTCTTTTGGCCACTTCAGCCTTCGCATATAAGGAAGAATAGAAATTAAAAGTATTGTTTTTAAAATGTTGAATTTATTGTATTTCTTATGAAAAAACAAGACTTTAATTCCGTTTTCTCCAATGGGATGCCCTGAGGTTATTTGGTTTACTATTCAGCCCACTATTTAAAATATTAACAATTAATAAACACAGGGATTTCTAAATTCTCACTGTCACCCACCAAGAAGCCATTACTCAAAAGATAAGCAATTTAGCATCAATCATTTTTCTTTTGCGTGTCAATGTCTGCCACTATTCTTGGATATTTAGTGAACACTAGAAGGCAAGGCTCATATCTTATGCTGAAGGGCATGTGCTGGAAAAGCAAATGCTTGTGTAACAATAGCAAATAATAAAATAAGAAGTACCAACAGACACAGCAGTGTACCTCATGAATTCTAAGTGTTCCACACAGACGCTGAATAGGTAAAGCTTATGACTTATGTACAATACTCACCTGAAATACACATTTGCTTTTCATGGTTGTAATCATCTCATCCGTAGAACATGCAAATCCCTGGTTCAAGTAAAATGGAAAAGGGGAAGGTCTCTTTCTTGTTCTGCTGAGATTATGTCTGATGATAAAAAAAGAACTATAAACAACAGAAAAAATTCACTTATAAAAGCATTTTATTTTTACCTCTTTTGGTCTTTCTGCAATATTTTATTAAATGTCTTTAGAGAAAAACACCAATCCTCCAGGTGCAGTTGTCAAGACTATTCTTAGTTGTTTTACAAAGTGTGGGTTTCCTTTTTTAAAAATGTTTTTATTGAGCTACATATTTTTCTCCACTCCCCTCCCTTTTTCTCCCCCCCTCTTCTACCCTCTCCCATGATCCCCATGCTCCCAATTTATTAAGGAGATCCTGTCTTTCTCTACTTCCATTATAGATTAGATTCTAATCATGTATGTCTCTCTTAGGGTCCTCTTTGTTGCCTAGGTTCTCTGGGATTTTGAATTGTAGGCTGGTATTTCTTTGTTTTATCTCTAAAAGCCAAAGTGCAGGTTTCCATATGGAATTTTCACATTTAATTTTTGTTGACTCTTCCTGCCATCTTTGAACCCGTTTCCCTGCTGTACTCTTTGGCCCCTGGCACTTTGTACTTTGATTCACTGTCATGTTTACTGCTTCTTCCAAACCCAGTCTCTTCAGACCCTCTCTTGTTTCTTTGTCCTTTATATTAATGCCCACATAGCCATGTATGTTAGAGCCTGAGATCTACAAATAAGAGAAGAGTTACCTCCCATGTTTCCAGCTCCATAGGAAAATTCTCAAGTTATGATTTGACTGTTCATTCAACGTGAAAAGGATTATTCTTCAGAAGGGGTTCCTTCCACAGGAAAATCTTTTAATTTGTGCAGTGAAAAGAATTTCTAGAAATTCTGGAGTTAACTGTTTTTATGAATATGGAGATGCATTCAAAACATAATCAGGTCACATGAAGCACCTATACAACCAAGTGCTGTCAAAGATCAAAACAGCCTGGGTTTAATGTCACCGCCATACATTTTCTTTCCGTTTATTTATATAGCTGTAACTACTTTTAGCTTAAATTATAAATAATTAAACATGCTAAGATGCTTTTGTTATTATCACAGAGCTATTGAGCAGGGAGATACCCTCTTGTAGAGGGTCACAACAGAAATTACTCAGCAGTTGTAAAAATCACAAGGTAAAAAAAAATCACAAGATAAAAGAAAACTACATATATCTAAAGAGAACTGCCCGATGTGAGAGTGCACACTTCTAATTCCAGCACCTAGAGACTGAGGCAGGGGTATTTCTGTGAGTTTTAATTCATCCTCAGTGCATAGGCTAGTCAAGCCCATACTGGGACAGACAATTACACTCTCTTAAATCCATTACTCTCACGAGAAAAGGGAGGGAGAATAGAGGAGTCAGTGTAACACAGCCGTAAAGGAAAGAATGCCCCCTGAATCTGCTGACTAAACCCAATATCTTTCCAGAGCTCTCTGAAGGCACTTGAAATCTACTTTGGAACCTAATAACTAAAGAAATTAATTTTATTCAAATTATTGAATAGCAAGAACACTCCAGACTAGAGTTGTAGCAGGGTTGCTTTATATTAGAGTTCCAGAGTGAAGAATAGACCAGCTGTGGGTGAGGGAATTTTTTATTTTTTTTATTTTTTGGTTTTTTGAAATAAGGTTTCTCTGTAGCTTTGAGGCCTGTCCTGGAACTTGCTCTGTAGACCAGACTGGTCTCGAACTCGCAGAGATCCACCTGCCTCTGCCTCCTGAGTGCTGGGATTAAAGGCATATGCCACCAGTGCCCGGCAGGGTTGGGGAATTTTTAAATTGGAACTTTCCCAGGGCATTGAAGGGCATGACTGGCTCACTATAGTCCTCTGATTTCATCTCACATGATTCTTTTGGCCTCCTGAGATGACATTGACCACAGATACCAACACAGACCCCAGCTGCAGCTGGACTAGGGATTGAAACATAGAAAGCTGTTTAGGCCCCATGACACCCTGGTTCTAAGTGGAAAGAATGGCCACTCAGTAGAAATGGTTCTGATAGCTGTGTGGTTGCCAGACACCACCAAGGCCTCAGGTTGCCATTCCAACCCTGGACCTCTACATGACCATAACTAGCAATGCAGGACCCAGACCTCATGTCATTCCCCCAGTTGTGGTAGAACCATGGACCTCAACATGGCCATTGTAGCAGCTGGGGCTAGACATCACCACTGCTCCCATCGGCAGCACGACCCTGAGACACTAACTTGGTCCTTGATAATTAATGTCTGTATGGCCTTTGGTGGCAACAGAAGCATGACATCAGTACAAACCCTGGATGCAGTGGGGTCACAGACCCTGTTATGGCCTTCAGCTGTAGCTCTGGCCCAGACATTGTCATGTCACTGAATGGCAGCACAGACCACTCAGACATGGCCGCATCCTGCTTCTCCAATACCAACCTGAATTCAGGTGGCTGGTTTGTCTCCAGGCTTCTTCATGGCCCTTGAGGGTAACCTGAGCCACGTGAGTCAATCTGGACCCTGGCTGTAACAGGGTCACAGACCCAGACATGACCCTCGGCAGCAGCCTAGGCTTGGATGATGCCCTGGCCCTGGGTAGTATCACAGGCCACCCATATATGTACGGCCTGTGCTGTGGTGTGGAACATCTTTTCTCTTAATAATGGATCTAGTGTATAATTTCACTCGCACCCATTTTCCTTTGTTGGTTTATTACTCACAGAAAGCTTCACATTGCTCTGCAAGATGGTTTTCCAGAAAAAGGTAAAAACAGTAACATTTATTTACATATAGAAATGAATGTGTGTCAGTTATCTTCTTCTAGTTAAGCATTGAAAGTACTGGAATCCAACAACTGTCCTAACTATATGCACAGTATAAATACAAATTCAAGCATGATCTTGGTAAGTCAATTGCATCTATTTATAAGAATTATTTGGCATTGGAAATTGTAGCTGTAAAACATTTAAATAGGTCAAAATCAATAGGAAACCAATATCATGTAATCTAAGCAGAATATAGTTCTTCACTAAAGCACATTTCCCCTTACACTGCCTTTAGAGTCAAGTCTGCACTCATCAGAGTTATTACACAGGCCCCGGCTCCAAATCCTTCAATCACTATTAATTGTCCTTCCTCCTTTGTGTGGTTTGACTTGTGTTTTTCTCCAAAATTTTGATTTTAAACTCTCAGCTCCCAGTCATCTCACAATGTAACCTTATTTGAACAAAAGGTATTAGCAGTCTTGCATTGTTAAGAAGCATGCGGAAGTGCAGAATGCCAATTCCAGCGTGACTGCTGTCCTTAGAAAAGAGGGGGAATTTGAACTCAGTCAACCACAGAGAGAATATCACATATAAGTGATATCACATAAGCCAAGAAACACACAGGTCGTAGGCAAATGACCAGAAACCAAATCAATGCAAAATAGATTCTTTATCTTGGTTCTCTGATGGAATTAACCTTGTTGGCCTTGATCTTGGACCTCAAGGCACTACATGAGGAGTATTTCTTAGACCTACCCCAGATGACTAATTGTCCCTCCTTATGTTGTGATTCCATCATTCCATCTTCTCTCAAGGAATTCACATTGTTTTCTCTGTCCAGAACACAACCCCCACCCAGAGCAGTTGTGTTTTCCAGGTACCTAGGTCATGTCTACCCTTCCTTAGTAGCTATGATCCATCCACCCTTTCTTTCCCTTTCTCATCTGCCTGTCAGCACTGTAAAGGAGAGCTTCTGTAGTCAGTGTATTGCTTCCTACACTTATTATAGCTTTTTACAAATGGGTCTGGTTATTTGCTGAAGTGATGAGTTACAAAATATTATAAATAACAAGCTATCAAACACAGAAGCATTACTACGGTGGGCTATATAGAGTCAGATTTCCACCAGTCGCTGGTCACACTGATTTCACTATCTGCATGTTTGTGTTTAAAGGTAACTTGTTTGATACATGTTTTCAATTAAGAAGTGCTGAACTATTGGAAAACAGCACTATAATTCTTGCCGGAAAGGAGGCCATCTAACACAGGCATTTCCTCTGTAGGCATATGTCAACTTTCTTATACTTATAAGCACTTACTAATACAACACTGAAGAGCTGCACTTGGAAGGCATTTAAAACAGGGAAAATCCAACAAAAGTCACAGATGGGGAAAAAAGACTATAGGGAAGTCATTTTTTTAGCATATAATATCTGAAGCAAGAAGACAGAGACTTGTCTTGTTTGGCATCACTGGCAATATACATGTTGGGCACTGTGATATTCATTTTGGTATTGTTCTAGTTTACGTCTTAGTTACTGTGGTAAACACCACAACCAAAACCACCACAAGGGTTGACTTCATCTTACAGGTTCCAGACTGTCTTCATGGAAAGTCTAGGCAAGAACTCAAGGCATAGCCTTAAGCGGAAACCATAGAGGAATGCTGAACTGGTTTGTTCACACATTATAGTCCAAAGGCCATATGCTTTGACTTATCCCAGCAATACCCACTTTCTGATACTAGGTTGTGTTGTAGTTTGATTTTTGGGTGCCATGATAACACTTTATTCAAAGCTAAGTTGGGAAGTAATGGGTTTATTTCAGTTTACAGATTAACATCCATCATCAAATGAAGCCAACAAAGGAACTGAAGCAGAGGCCATGGGAGAACGCTTCTTGTAGTGAGGAGCAGCAGGCCACATCCTGCCACCCCAGCTCCAGGCCACCCGGCTAGCTTTACACCCGAAATAATTACACGGAAACTGTATTCTTTTAAACATTGTCTGGCTCATTAGTTCTAGCCAGGGTCATCTTTCTATCTGTTGCTTTCATTGGTTAATTAATAAAAACAACTGCTTGGCCTCTGATAGGGTAAAATTTAGATAGGCGGAGTAAACAAAACAAAATGCTGGGAGGAAGAAGCCTAGTCAGTGAGTCGCCATGATTCTCCCACCGGACACAGACATGCAGCAAACTCCCTGACCAGCAGGAAAAGACGACCACCAGACGAGGATTCTTCCCAAATCACGCTTTATTGGAGCCTCTTGGTTGAAGGGAGAGCGGAAGCGAGGGGCCCCGAGCGCCAAGCGGCGGCTGCTTATATAGGGGGTAAGGGTAAGTCATGCCTGGATTGGCCGATGCACGCCTGCCGATGCTCCTGGCCACGGGATTGGCCCTAAGCGCATCATCGTCACTGCACATGCGAGAGGCACGGTTCCACTGCATTGCCTAATATGGAGCTGTTCACCAAGCGAGGCCGGGGCCAAGTGCCATCTTGTAATGGCGGCCACTCAAATTGGCTCCCAGCACAGACACAGGTTAAGATCCTCCCTGGTAAGCCACCAGATCATGGTGCTACACAAAATATTAAAAATGGGTTAGATCAATATGTAAAAGCTAACCATGCGGGCGGCTGGGCGCTGGGAACGCAGCCCCGCCGCTCTTGCTCTTATTACCAACAGCTGCTTACTAACTTCCACTGTCTGCTTCCCCAGGTGTCACTGTTAGATAGTTCACGCCTACTGTTCCAGGGACAGCATTCTCCAGAGTGGGGCTTACCTGTGCTGATTTAAATGAGAATGTCCCCGATAGACTCATATATTTAATGCTTAGTACTCATTAGTTGGAATTGTTTAGAAAGGATGAAGAGGTATGGTCTCACTGGAGAATGTTTCACTTGGTGGGGGAGAGAGGAGGGCTAACTTTGAGCTTTCAAAACTCAATGCCATTCCTAGTTAGTTTTTTCTCTGCCTTGTGTTTGTGGATCAGACATGTGTGTGAAGGGCTATAGCATGAGAGCTGGCTTATTTGTTTGGTTTTTTTCTGTCCCGCCCAGTTCCCACAGTTGTTTAGCCCTAAAGAAAATCACACAGAGATCTCTAAAGTTATAAAGCTGATTGGCCCATTAGCTCTAGCCTCTCACTGGCTAACTCTCACATCTTGCTTAACCCATTTCTATTAATGTGTGTAGCACCACGATGTGGTAGCTTACCGGGAAGATTTAGCATGTCTGACCTGGCAGCTGGTTCTATGCATCTGCCTCATTGCCTTCTTCCTCCCAGCATTATGTTTTGTCTTCCCCACCTACCTATGTTCTGACCTATCAGGCCAAGCAGTTTTCTTTATTAATTAACCAATGAAACAACAGATAGACAGATGACCCGCCTCCATCAAAGGGTGGTCATCAGTTTTCTAAAGCTGTCTGTCATTTATGGTCGTCTCTGGAAGAACAAGGCACTGTGGAGGACAAAGGGCATTACGCAGTGTTAAAGTTTCTACTCTAGACCCCATTCTGCTCCCCACCTCCTCCGTCCCATCTTATCTTCATCTCTCAAACTTTTTAGAATCAGGCAGGCAGCCGGGCGGTGGTGGCGCACGCCTTTAATCCCAGCACTCGGGAGGCAGAGGCAGGCGGATCTCTGTGAGTTCGAGACCAGCCTGGTCTACAGAGCTAGTTCCAGGACAGGCTCCAAAGCCACAGAGAAACCCTGTCTCGAAAAACCAAAAAAAAAAAAAAAAAAGAATCAGGCAGGCTGCTCGATAAACAATAACACAGGGCACAGGGGAGTTTTTCCTGTTTATATTCCTTTTCTGTTCATCCTGCCTCTTTCTTGTAAGTTTATTCTTGCTAAATGAGCAGCAAGAACTCCAAACTTAATGCTTCTTGGAATCAACAGTAAAGAGTTCTGTGTTGCTGACAGAGTTTGGAGTTTTTACCTCTTTGGGAATACAGCCTTTTTCACAATGCTGATGTGTTGTTTTTTAGGCTGTGTTAGTTCTGTGAAGTTAGTTCTGAATGTTTTCGTAATATTCCCCTGGTAGTTAGAAGCGGGAAAAGATTTATTTTAAAGGGAAGAAAAATAGATCATTATTTCAGCCCCAGAGTCATAAGTTAAGAAAGGAAACTTGGAATGTGGTAATACAATCCTCTCAACTCAAACTCAAAACCACCCCAGGCTCTGCCCAGATCATTTCGGTTACAGAAGGGAGTTGCTGTTACAGTCATAGTTATATTGTTTTCTAAAAGGAAAAAAAGGCAATTTAATATTTAGACTCTATTATTCAAATATTTTCTACTCTGGAATTTGGAAATAAAGGCTTATGTATATCAAGTTTCTTCTAATTTTCGAATCATTTATGTGTAAACAATGAATTTCATTCCTGTGGTGTTTCATGCACCCCTTTTTATTGGTGCATAGTTAATATGTCTTAGAATGTAAACAATTTTGTCTTTTAAAAATCATACAGTTCTAACACACAAAATATACTTAAAAGGTTCACTGATTTGCATGTTCCCTAATAGTGTTCTTATCAAACTGTGTCCAACAATGTTTTCCCATAGAACATTAAAGAATCTATGTGGTATGTATTTTCTCATGGTACTATAAAAATACAGTGTTACCAACAAGACCATCCATCCCCAAACAACTACATATTCGAGAATACATTTTAAAGCAGTGGTTCTCAACCTTCCTAATGCTGTGACTCTTTGATATAGTTCCTCCTGTTGTGGAGACCCTCAATCATAAAATTATCTCATTGCTGTCCTTATGAATCATAATGTAAATATCTGATATGCGACACCAAAGGGGTCATGACCCACAGGTTGAGAACCACTGTTTTTAAGGTATCATTACTATTTCAGATTAAAATTGCATATTTACGTTTCAATGGGAAAATCAGACATATCAGTCGAGAAACATTCATCACTAAGTGGAGTAACTGTGGATGCTCTTAAAGCTAAAGCATGGTCTCTACAGAGCCGTGAGACATAGAATGTGAGATTAAGGGTGCAAATATAGCTAGGAACATGGAGTCCCTACTTTCAATGTAAAAACACATGTACTTACATGTTTTCACAGTGTGCTGAAAAGTTCAGGATGTGAAAGCTGCCTATTTTTCCACCTTTACCAAACAGACAAAAATACTAGTGTGAATATGTTTGGAAGCAATCTTTTGAAATAAAGACAAAGGACAAGAGCTCTAACCTAAGAAAAGAAGTAGGAAGATAGGCTCTTTTCCTCCTTTGCACAGTAGCCATCAAGAATGACACAGTAGTTCATGACCAGAAAGTTCATGACTAATTGTCTTCTTCAAAGGAAATAGATGGTCCTTGATGTCTGTCACCCTGGGAAGGCAACAGCACCAAAGACAGATATTCGGGAAAAGCTAGCCAAAATATACAAAACCACAGCAGATATTATCTTCGTATTCGGATTCAGAACCCACGTTGGTGGTGGCAAAACAACTGGCTTTGGCATGACCTATGAGTCTCTAGATTATGCAGAATGAGCTCAAACATAGACTGGCAAAACGTGGCCTTTATGAGTAGAAAAAGACTCCTTGAAAACAGTGAAAGGAACACAAGAACAGAATGAAGAAGGTCAGGGGGCCCTCAAAGGCTAGCCAACATTGGTGTTGGCGAAAAGCCAAAGGAGTAGATCTGTGGTGACTTTATGTGCCATATCATGCAGACAATTTCCTAGAGAACAAATAAAGTAAAAGCTTAAAAGAAAAAAAAGAAGTAGGGAGATAGGGGAAGGAGCCCAGCAGGTGGGACATACATACACAACCCCCCCGTTTCTCCATTACACATAAACCTGGATCCTTGTTAGAAAAGACTGAGGGTCAAGGATGTTGCACCCTCTGTCTTCAGAACCAAAGACACATTAAGCATAACTTTTCACATCAAGAACTAGGAAAACTACAACCTAAATGAGGAAAGAAAACAGATAAGAACATTGCCACGAATGGTATGTTTAAAAGCCTGACAAAGAGTTTAATGCAGCTGCCATTGAATGTTTCAATTATAAGTTCTCTTGAAATAAATAAAAACATGTAAAACCCCAGCAAAGAAGGAAACATTGAAAAGAAATCAATGGAACAAAATATTAGAAATAAAAGACATGATAACAGGCACGAAAGCTTAATACATGGATTCAGAAGCAGCAAAAAGAATCTGTATCTGAGGGCAGGTCAACAGAGTATGCCTTACTTGACCAAAGAGAAATGTACTGAAAAGATTTGAGTATCAGAGATCTGGGATAATTTCTAAAGCTTTAGAATTTCCTAAAGAGAAGAGAGTAAAGAGTTGTTCAGAGAAATAGGGACTGGTATTTCCTTAAAGTAGGCGAAAGGTGTAAGTAATGTAGATTAAAAATCCGAACCTATCTCACATAAGTAGGTCTGCAGCATTACCTCCTGCATGCCTCCTCTTATGACTAGAGCTAAAAGGGCGACTAGCTTCTGGGTTGCAGAGCACACTAAGGTGTGCTTTCCTGTGTTACCTGAAACCCTGTTTATGAAATAAATTTTATAAGCCAGCATTAGTGTGAGTTAGTTGGCCTGGCTCTTCGCAGAAGAACTTAGAGAGAGTCGAACAGTCTTCTCACTCCCCAGGCTAGAGACCTCGTTAAACTCTCAGTCTCTGCAGAACGAAATTCAAGGTGAATGGTGAACAGTTTGTACATTCCAATAAATGTCTCTGCTGACTTAATAATCCAAATCAGATCAAATCAAACCGAATTTTGAAAAGTCCAGGTTTAATGGATGCCAGTGCTCCCGGGTGGCCTTCCAGCTCCCCAGGGATGGAGATGGAGAAGGGAGACCAGAAAACCATGAGTTTGTTCTCTTGGGCGGCAGTTTGAATAGCCTGTGGGAGTGGTCTTGAGCATCTCTGGAGAGGGGTCATCATTTGCTGGGCTTTCTTGAAGGTGGAGTCTGGACTGAGGCAACTCCCAGGGGAGGGGCCTGGGATGGAACTTTCCATCCAAACATTCCAGACTCTTTGGGTATATGGATGCCAGGAACTGGGGTGAAGCCTTAACCCAAACATTCCAGACTCTTTGGGTATAAGGATGTTAGGGGCTGAGGTGATGCTTCCAACCAAACAAATGTAAATTTCGACTTTAAAGAGTGAGAGAATACATTATTCATAACTTGAAAGTTGAAACAGCAAAATCTTCTGTAAAATTTTAAAGATAAGGAAACTTTCCATTCATTACCCAATATGTCTCAATAATTTATTCATGAATTTTATGAAGCTGACCTGTATTTATTCTTAGCATGTGAGAAACTGATTTCATCAGCACCATAAAAATAGTCTATTTGAACATTCCACCTGACTGTAACCAAATGGAAAGTTGGTTGAATGCCCATTTTACAGAGCTGAGCAGTCTATTAGGGTTGTGTGTGTTGTAGCCCTAGCGCTTGGGAAGCTGAAGCAGGAGAAATCTGAGCTCAAGGATAGTATTGGTTAAAATATAAGCACCCCCACACGATTTTTAGTCTGAAAATAGTAGCAATAACAGCAACAACAAAAGGAAGAAAACATTACTGTCCATTGATGCAACTGAATTTTCCTTCCTGCTTCCTGTTTCCTTTAGTTTTTCATGACATTTTTACTAGGATACTCATTCACTGCCGGCTATCTGTTGACGTCATCTGTCTCTGTCTTATGTTGACCCTGACCTGTTGAGCTCAGTATTGTCAAGATAAATTTTACTACAGAGGTGTGTGTCATTGTATTTACCTTTTCCTTTTTGTGTAATGCATCATAGTCGACCTCATCTACAATCTACGAATGCACAACTGCTGGGAACCCTAGCAGGCAATCTACATTCTAAGAGACCTGTGCTTTCCCGAGTGCTCTCCCTTTAGATGTGTGTGTACCATGTGAGCCACCTTCCTGGACTGTGGTTAATTGCGTTGGAGAAGCCTGACCAGAACAGAAGCTATCTCTTTGGGATGAAGGGCTGGAATTTAAATTGACCAATCTGTGGCTGGAACTGAAAAAAAAAAGTAAATAAATGAGAATGCCTTTCTGTGGAATGAAACACGTGTGTCAAAAGAAGTTGCTGTACCTCCACTTACTTCCCCAGTTCTGGGTCACAGTGTTTTCTGAGCCTCAGCAATCTTGAGTATTAAAGCACCTCCACTTCTTCCATTCTGTTTTAAACATCTCCCCTTGTTGCCTTGAGTTAGCACAAGCAGTTACCTCATTCTTGTCATTAATGAATCTTGCACAAGGCATCCTGTTCCAATGGCTGTGGTCTGAACCTTTGTGCTGCATGGCTAAACACATTCTTCTTTGCTTTAGCACATTCTTTATTCTCTTATTTCACTCATAAGGATATACGTTTCTCCTTTTGCTCAATTTTCATATTCTAGCTTGAATGTTTCCCCTGTTTTCCTCCTAAGCAATAGCCACTCTTGACACTGTTCAAATGGAACACCCTTTTCATAAAGTGCCATAATTTGGGCTCACATGAATCAAAATTAACAGGCTGTGTCATAGCAACACACATCAGTCATTTAAGGAATCTACTTCTTGTTTCACTGGGGTCTTCAGGGATTCCCATAATCACTCTGGGACTAGCTCTAAGGAACAATGGCAGTTCTGAATATCCCCAAATATGAGCCAAACAGCACTCTATCATCTGATTAATTCTTGCCATGTAGATGCAGAAAATACTTTTTTTGAAATTTTAAAATTCTCTTTTAATTATATATATCAGGGAAAAACTGTTAGATGCATAAAAATCTTTCTCAATGAGTTGTATAAAATGATAGTTTATGAAGTCAGAAGAGATATTTTCTATGGGGGTCACCAGATCTATCTTTGTGCATTTTTTTTTTGCTTTTTAAAAAATATTTATTTATTTATTATGGATACAATATTCTTTTTGCATATATGCCTGCAGGCTAGAAGAGGGCACCAGACCCCATTACAGATGGTTGTGAGCCACCATGTGGTTGCTGGGAATCGAACTAGGGTCCTTTGGAAGAGCACACAATGCTCTTAACTGCTGAGCCATCTCTCCAGCCCCCCTATCTTTGTGCTTTGAGGATGGCCCCAGATTTCTTCTTTATCTTCCAGAAGGGTCATTTTGTCATTAGTGGAATAATTTGTTGTTCATTTGTTTTATTTTGCTTTTCTCTTGTTCTTGGGAAAACCAAAACCAAAACCAAACAAACCAAACCACTAGCTGACCAATTTTATGTGTTTCAAGGTTCATACATTTTAATTTCAATATAATCATTGGTCTCCCTACCAATACACACATTTTGTCTATCTTGTGTCTGAATGACTCTATAGACTAGTATTGTGTCTGGATGTGTAGTCATTTTTGATTTGTTTGTTTTTTATTGAATTAAAATGAAAAGTAAACAGTTAATACTTGCTTTTGAGTACTTATTTTTCTTTTTTAAAATTTATTTAATATTTTACATTCCATCCATAGTTTTCCCTGCAAACTCTGTTCCCCCATCCACTCCTCCCAATGGATAAGGGCTCCCATGTGGAGGCAAAAAAGTCTGGTCCATTAAGTTGGGGCAGGCCCAAGCCCCTCCCCACTTTGTTAAGGTTAAGCATGGCATCCCACCATAGGGAATGGGCTCCAATAAGCTAGCTCATGCGCCAAGGATAGATCCTGGTCCTATTGGCCAGGGGCCACTCAGGTAGTCCAAGTTTTACCACTGTCTTCCACATACAGAGGGCCTAATTCGGTCTGATGGAGGCTCCACAGCTGTTGGTCTAGAGTTCATGAGTTTCCACAAGTTTGTTGTAGATTTCTCCATCATGATCTTGGCCTCCCTTGTTCATATATTCCTTCCTCCCCCCTGTCCAATTGGATTCCTGGAACTTGGCTTCGTTCTTGGCTGTGGATCGCTGATGCAGACAATATTAAAATACTATTTGATATGCTTCAACATTGAAATGTTGGGAAGATAAACAAAGAAAACCAAGGAATTACAGCCAGACTGGGGGAAGTTTGTCTCAGTGGGTTAATATTTCCTTTATTTAGAAGAGAAGATAGAAGTCAAGCCCTTCCCAACACCCTCAGTTCAAAGACGGAAAGTATGACATGAACAAAAGAATCATCCTGTTTGTCAAATGATACATTCAGAAGAAGGTAACAAATTATTTAAATTGTATTTCTAAGAAATCTTGAGAAACTAGTAACCCACTCTTTTATCTCCTACTGCTGAGACTGAGTGAGATAAGGACTCTCTTTCTAGCTCCTGGGCACCTCAACACCTGTTAACATCTCCTTTGCTACCCTTGTCATCCTTAGTAAAAACACATGGGAGAGATGGGAGTGGATGGGAGAAGGTGCTTGGCTCGTGTCAGAGGGCTGTTGTGAGAGCTACATACCTATGTCATGAGGAACTGCACCTCTATATTAAATCTTGGTACCCTGCTGGGGACCTGCTTCAGCAGCAGGGAGTTGAGGTCCCAAAGAGGATACGTGAGTCAGTGGGGAGGGGGAAG
Source organism: Chionomys nivalis (assembly GCF_950005125.1). NCBI lineage: Eukaryota > Metazoa > Chordata > Mammalia > Rodentia > Cricetidae > Chionomys > Chionomys nivalis. Next base: position 51,519,712 of record NC_080099.1, read on the forward strand.
GAACCACACTATCCAAGGGTAAATCAGGATGGCTACCAGGTGCTTTTAATTGAGAAAAGATTACACCTTTAATACAGTAGGATTAAACAGGAGACGAGGGACTTGTGATCTGGGGTTTGACTTGAGACCAGTTGTTGAGGTAGCTAGCACTGACCTTGACAATAGGCACTAGTTCCTTTTACTAGAGATAAAAAGAATGGTTGCTTTATCAAGCAGGAACTTTCCTCAAGCGCCCTAGGGAAATGACTCTTATCCAAATGCCTGACCTTGGGAATACTACAGTTTCTTAGTCTGGGCCTGTTCCCCTCGTAATTCTCCCTGAAAGGGAAGGCCCTGATATCTCTTACTCTCTTCCCATTGTACTGTATCATTCTGATTTCTCTGTATTTATTAACTGAACTATTGCCTTTCATGGCCTCAGGCTTTAGATCTGGATTGTAGTCATTTCCTCTGGGGATCAGGTGTGTCTAGTAAATCTCTTAAATTCCTGACCTTGGTATAATTAGGCAGGCACAACGGAATTCCTGGTTCCAGGGGCCATGGGGATTTTTTCCCAAAGAATAATTTTGTTTCGAGAGGCTAACATTGTACACATTTTTATCCTTTACCAAATCCCACAAAAAGTTTCCCAAAGGGAAAGGCATCGATATTGAGAATCATTAAAAATGAAAATAAAAGGGTGCTGGAGAAGTGTGGTCTGCAGTGTTGAAATGCTGGAACTTTGTCACATGCCCATGGTCGCCAGTACTCAGTTCTACTCCTCTGTCACTCCTTTGGATAGAAATGAATGGAATGTTTTCCATACTTCACCCGGGAGCCATTAGAAGAGGAAGAAGAACTGAACTCAAGAACCTTTCATCTCCCTTGTATGGAGGGAGTTATGGCAATACAGAGCACTGGCTTTTTATTTTCGTTTTATTTCTCCAAAAAACCCTTTCTTTTCTCCTTTAGAGGAAAGTGACATAAAATGCTTTAATGCGCGAGGAAGGCCTAAAGAGAATGGAAAGGCTCTCGTGGAACACCTGCAAGGCTATCACCTAGGACGGCCAAGCTTGTGTGAGCAGATGCCATGCAAACCCAGGCCAGTCTTGGACAGGGCTTAGCAGCCCAAGGCAGCTAGTGGCTCTTCCTCACGATAACTCCAGTTCAGAAGGGAAGGTGATTATACACACATTTATTTTTTTGCCTCAAAAGTCATGGAAGAGTGCATTTTGAAGTTGTTTCTAACAAGCAAGGCTGAGAAAAAGGCAGGTTAGGCTTAGCTATAAATAGTTCCCAGTTGTTCGTAGCATCTCACTCCTTCCATTATAATGACAGGCCATAACATCACCACATTTTGATTTACATGAAGGATTTTCCTCAAATCACATGAGAAAGAGTATATATTTTGTATTTAGACATAAAACCTAGGAGGGGAATGGAAGAAAAAAAATCAATATTTGGTAATAAAACTCTTGGGTTCATTATTAAATAAAACTGGGAGAAATGTCATAAAACTACATCACTGGATTGTGAGCCTTCTGATGAAAAATGTCGAAAGCCATCAAGGCTGCCTGCAACATATCCTCCTCTAAAGACTTCCCGAAACAACAGCCTGTGTTTTCCTTGAAGTTTTCCAGGAAAAGTCTACTGGTCCTAGCAATGATGGCATTTAAGTTATTTTTTGTAAAATTTAAACATGGCCACCCAAATTTTTTTCCTTAAATCTTTAAATGTCAGTATGGAGGTATGAAGGCCATGGCTATTGTGAGTCATAGCATTTAACTTTATTGCATTTCGATTACTTCAAGAAGAAACCTGTACCCAGTATCAGTTACTCATCTGTTCCCTCATTCTCTGAAAATCATAAATCTACTTAAAAATAGATTTATCTATTGTGGATTTTTAATACTTTTTGAATCAGGTGATATGGACTAACTTAGTTCATATGGGCTGCTACAGAATGTAAACAGTGTATGTACCTTATAAATAAGTCACTGTCTCATTGCTCTAGAGGCTGAGAAGTCCAAGATCAAGGTAATGGCACTAGATGATTTGGTCCCTGAGCCTCCTCTGTATCAAATGGCAAGGTTTGTTGGGTGGTAGTGTCGCATGCCTTTAATTCCAGCACTTGGGAGACAGAGGCAGGTGGATCTCTGTGAGTTCAAGGCCAGTTTGGTCTACGTGAGCTAGTTCCAGGACAGACTCCAAACCTACAGAGAAACCCTGTCTCAAAAACAAAACAAAACAAAACAAAAAATCAAAAAACAAAGCAAAACAACAACAACAAAAGTAACCAAATGGCAAGGTTTGATGCCATGGCTCTACAGGGTGAAAAGGACAGAAGTCTTGAGGTCTTCTCTTTTGAAGGGCACTAATCTCACTCATGAGCACCAACCAGTCACCTTGCAGGGACCTTGCCACTGAAACCTATCACACTGTGGGGTAGGATTTCAAGTGATAAAGTTGGATGGTGTTCTAACTTGCTTCCTATTGCTGTGATAAACAACACTATGACTGAAATTAGAGAGCAAAGGGTTGGGTTGCAGATTACAGTCTATCATCATGAGAACTCAGGATAGGAAACCAGGAGCAGAGGCTATGGAGGGGTGCCACTTACTAACTTGCTTCCCATGTCTTGCTCAGCCTAGTTTCTATAGCACCCAGGACCACCAGCCTAGGGTGGCCCCTCCCACGTCAATCACCAATCAAGAAAATGCCCCTATAGACTTGGGGACAGCACAGTCTGATGGAGGAGTTAATTAGGTGTGGTTTCTTCCTCCTAGACAGTTTTAGTTAGTGTTAGATTGACAAAACTAACCAACTCAGGTGGGAAGGGAATTCGAATTCAAAACAATTCTTCATGTCAAACTTCTTATGATAAATATAGTATTTTCAGTTTGATTAAAGCCATATGTATCAGTATTCAACTGCTTTTGGTGATGAAATGATATACTGACTTGAGCCTATTACATTTGTTTACTCACGCAACACAGTTGACATTTTAGTTGCCTGATCTCTGGCTATTGTAAGCAGGCTGCTACGATCAATGGCATGCAAGACTTAGTGCGCATGTGTGGTTCTAGTTCTTTGGGGAATATTCCCAGGACTGGAATGGCTGAGCAATATGGTAAATGTATACTTAACTTTTTGGGAACTGTGTACCTGTTTTCCCAAATGACTATACCATTTACATTCCATGTGATGATTAGATTTTTTTTTCTTTTTTTTTCTTTTTTTTATTAATTAATTTATTTAATTATTAAAGATTTCTGCCTCTTCCCCACCACCACCTCCCATTCCCTCCCCCTCCCCCAATCAAGTCTTCCTTCCTCCTCAGCCCAAAGAGCAAGCAGGTTTCTCTGCCCTGTGGGAGGTCCAAGGACCACCCACCTCCATCCAGGTCTATTAAGGTGAGCATCCAAACTACCTGGGCTCCCACAAAGTCATTACGTGCAATAGGATCAAGAACCCATTGCCATTGTTCTTCAGTTCTCAGTAGTCCTCATTGTCCATTATGTTCAGCGAGACTGGTTTTGTCCCATGCTTTTTCAGTCCCCGGCCAGCTGGCCTTGGTGAGTTCCCGATGGAACATCCCCATTGCCTCAGTGTGTGGGTGCACCCCTCGCAGTCCTGAGTTCCTTGCTCGTGCTCACTCTCCTTCTGCTCCTCCTTTGGATCGTGAGACTTCAGTCCAGTGCTCCAATGTTGGTCTCTGTCTCTGTCTTCTTTCATCACCTGATTAGATTTTTTAAAAATTCTTTTTAACTTTTGTTGATTCTTTGTGGATTACACATCATACATTCTGATCCCACTCCTCTCCTGATCCCCTCATATTTGCCCTCTGTCCTTTTGTGACCATCTCCCGAAACAAAACTTAAAAGGAAAACCAAAACCAATCCAAATCAAACCAAGATAAACCAAACAAATAAAAACAAGGAGAATTTGTCATAGAAGCTGCAGTGTGGCCCATCGAGTCACACAGTTTACCCTTTAGTCCATTCATCTTTAACTTGCAAGTGTGCATTGCCATGAGCCACTGGTCTGGCTCGAGACCTCTGTCTCTGTTACGTCACCAATAACGGGCTCTCGCTGGGGCTCCTCTTGATATCCTGTTGTCCTGTTTGGGCTCCAACAATTCATAAATGAGGTGAATGTTGGGGGTGCTAAGACACCGGATTCATATATGATCCTCAGCAGCAATCTGCCTGTCTGCCATTGTGGACCCAGGTGATTGTGTGGGTCACTCAGATCCTCACAGCCCCCTAGGCAGTGCAGCCCTCAGATACCAACGTGCACTACAGGCCTTTACACAGCCCTCAGGTGACAATTAGTTTTTTAATTCGCAATTTGCCACAATCTGAGAAGAGAATCTCAGTGGAGGAATTGTTTAGCAAATATGTCTGTAAGGGATTATTATCTTGATTGTTGATTGATGCAGGAAAACCGAGAGCAGGACACCACTTTATTATTTGAGTTTTTGATTGTGTTAGAGTAAGGAAAGCTCACTGAGCACTAAGAGAGCTGACAAACAAGCAAGGATCCCTGTATTTTTTTTCTCTTTGCTCCTGACTGTGGATGTGATGTGATTAGCTTCTTGAGTTCATGCCTTGATTTTCCCCTCTGTAATGGACTGGAACTTGGAACTGTAATCCAAATAACCTCTCTCTCTCTCTCTCTCTCTCTCTCTCTCTCTCTCTCTCTCTCTCTCTCTCTCTCTCTCTTCCCCCTTTCTTTCTGTCTGTCTGTCTCTGCCTTCTTTCTTTCTTTCTTTCTTTCTTTCTTTCTTTCTTTCTTTCTTTCTTTCTCTTTCTTTTCTTTCTTCTATTTTTCTGTCTCTCTCCTCCCTCCTTCCCTCCCTCTTTCTTTTTATCTTTCTCTTTCTTTCTTTCTTTCTTTCTTTCTTTCTTTCTTTCTTTCTTTCTTTCCTTTCTTTCTTTCTGTCTTTCTTTCTTTCTTCTACTTTCTGTCTCTCTCTCTTCCCTTCCTCTCTCTCTCTCTCTCTTTCTCTCTCTCTCTTTCTTTCTTTCCTTTCTTCTACTTTTCTGTCTCTCCTCCCTCCTTCCCTCCCTCCCTCCCTCTTTCTTTCTTTTTTTCTTTCTTTCTTTCTTTTTTTCTTTCTTTCTTCTTTCTCTTTTTTTGAGACAGGGTTTAACTATGTAACTTTAGAGCCTGTCTTGGTACTCTGTGGGCTTGAACTCACAGAGATCCACTTGAGTACTGGGACTAGGGGGATGTGCCATCATTGTCCAGCTAATTCCCTTTTTTTTCTTTTTTTCTTTTTTGTTTTTTTGAGACAGGGTTTTTCTGTAGCTTTAGAGCCTGTCCTGGAACTAGCTCTTGTAGACCAGGTTGGCCTTGAACTCACAGACATTCACCTGCCTCTCCCTCCCTACTTCTTAACCTTCCCTTTCTTAGGTGACTTTTTGTTGTCATCAGAGTGTTTCTCACAGCAGTAGGGAGGAGACTAGAACACATGGTGAAGGACGCTTCACTTTTTAAGAACCACTTACTGATATTTCAAAAAAAAAAAAAAGCTGTACTGCTTCGTGTTTCTGGACCCCATATGAGGTTCCAGACTGCCCCATCTGAAACAGTTTGGTGTTTTCTTTGTAGATATAGTAGTAGCTGTGCCATTAGTTTTTCATTTCTATGGAGACTAATAAAATTGAGAGTTCTTTTATATGTTTTTTGTTACTTGTATATGAACCACACTATATTTTTATATAAAGAAATGTCTACTCATTTCCCTGATTTTCAAAATAGTTTTTAAATGCAGAGTTTAACCACCATTGATGTATTCTTGAATCAAAAGACATGATTTGCAAATGTTTTCTCTGATTCCAAGTGTTGCCATTTCCCTTTCTTGATGGTGTCTGTTAGAATACAGGTTTTAAATTTTGATGAAATTTATTTTATTTCTCCCTTTTCTCTGACACTAGTGGCGTGTCTAAGAAAATGTTGCCTGGTTCAAGGCCACAAAAATTTTACTCTCAGAATAAATTCATTCTCTAGGAGATTCGTTTCTAGCTCCGACTCTGGTTTGCGGTCTATTTTGAGTTACACTTTCCTTTGTGTGAGATATCAATTCAACATCGTTCCTTTGCCTGATAATATCAAGGTGTCCCAGTATCATTCTTTGAAAATATTACTCTTCTCAGAATGTGCTGGCACCTTGGTTGGAAATCAGGTAACCATAAGAACCAACATGGATTTTTAGAATCCCAGACCTATTACTTTGACATGCGTGGTCACTCTAATGCCAGTACCACACTGATGTACCACACTGATGTACCACACTGTCTTGGTGCTGGCCACTTTGTAATATTTCTTCCTTGCGATGATTTCTTCCTATATCAGGGAGACTAGTTACTTGGCACGTGCCAGCATTATAGATTTGCCAAATAGTGTTTAAGAATCACTGTGTTGAAGGGAGCTTGGTGGTTTGGCGCCTCAGGCAAACCTTTTAGCAGATGGTGACTCTAAACTCCAGAGTCTTATCTACTAGATGTGTTTCTTGGGGTTTCCTGTGTCTGAAGCTGTGGGCTTAAGAGACCCTGCCTGTGTGTCTCTCTGCCATAATTGCCTCAACTTTGTTCGAAGGGGATCAGATATTAGGAACTGTGTACTTCTGCCTGATTCTGCTCCTGAGAAAACTATCATCTCAATTTTAATATGTGTTATTCTGTGTTTTTGAGTTTTCTCAGAACCACTACAACAAAGCACTACACTTTCTCATTTCAATATTATTGTTTTAAGATTTACTCAATTAGATTCATGTAATTTTGTCTGGATCATTTGGCTGTTCTATTATAATCCATGTGAACACACTCTTTCATGCATTTATTCTTTAGAGAGGGATTTAAGATGTTTCCTTTTATAAACAATGTTGTATGTGTGTCCTCATGTTAACAGGTGGCAGTGTTTCTGCTGACGACATGTATCTGGGAAGCAACTGTGGCACCGTCCTCTTTCACTAGATATTGAACACTGCTCTCCAAAGATCTTCACAGGACCCTTGTTTCTAACAACCACGCTAACATTGCTTTTGTTGACTTCTTCATTTCCACCATTCCGGTAGCTACGTAACATAACCTTTTTATTCAATTCCCATTGCCTGATCACCAGCCAGACTTTTAAAAGTGAACGTTTGTTTCCCTCCATGCTACCACATGTTTAAAACGATACATTGCCGAGTAGTGTGGGGTTTTCCTTACAGCACAAAATTGCTAACTCTTATTTAGCATGAGGTTAAATATGACTCTCTAAAGGCCATCTCTTTCTGCTGTTGCCACTGTAGCTTCTGCTGCCCCCATGGCCACCTTCACTATGGCTGCAACAAGCAGTTACTCTGTACCTGTTATTCTAATTCTCACGAGAAACTTTCAGAGACATGGAGTTTGGGAGTAGAGGTGTTTGAGCTTTCAGTTTTCTCTTTAATTGTGGAGTATTTGTGCACATACTTGGGCATGGTATCTACGCTTGAGTACAGAACCCACCTCTATACATAGGCTTCAGGTGATGCCTTGTATTTGTAGTGTGTTTTCATTCTAACTGTGACTGTTCACTGAAGTCAAGGGTAGAACTATCACGTGTGGCATCATGTTGATGCTCAGAAAGTTTTTGATGTTTGGACTTCAGAGTTTTGGGTGAAGGATGTTCAGTAAATATTATATTTAACAGTTATTTATTTTGTGTGTGGTATACATGTTTGTACATGTTCATGTAGCATTGGTATGTTTACAAGGTCCATGCATACATGTGGAATCATCATTGGATATGTTCCTCAATCCGATCTCCATCTTGTGAGACAGGCTTCCTTACTGAATTTAGGGCTCGCTAATTCAGCTAGACTAGATAGCCCGATAGCTCCAGGCATTCTTCTGTTTCTACCTCCTCAATTCTGGGATTACAGGGTCTTATAGCCATGACTTTGTACACGAGTACTGGGATTCTGAACTCAGTTATTGATGTTGGCACAACAAGTGCTAACAGGACAACCAAACCCCAAGTTCCTTTTTATAATTAATGAATTTGTGATAGTGAGGCATGAACTCAGACTGGTCTTGTGCATCCTAGGAAGAACCCCTACATGGAGTTAGACCCTCAACTCTTTTTTTTCTTTTCCCTTATATTTTGAGAGAAGATCTGACAAAACTTCCAGGCAGACTTGGATTTTGCTCTGTAGCCCATGCAGGCCTTGAATCCTGAGGTCCTCCTGCCTCAGCTTCTCATACAATAGATTTGCATCACCAGGCTTGGACAGATAACTTTCAATTTAAAGATAGGAAAACCAAGATTGAAAGAGGTTGATGTTCCTACGGTTACATTCTTCTGAAAAATAAAAGTAGTTATTTTTCAATGCTCATTTGTTAAGATCACTTTCCCCAAGACCTTTGTCTAAGTTCTCTCTCTTCTTATTTTCTCCACACTTATTGTGCTGCTCTCACTGACTCCGCAACTTTTCAAATTTATATCGGGGATATTTCAAGTTTTCCATTTTTAAGTACTTTAACATAATTGGGGTTTCTTAACCATGCTCTTGGAGTTTTGTTTTATAGCTGTTCATTATTCTCAGTGATGAGTTGTTTAGTCTATAATTTGAAATTGTATCTTGAAGAGTGAATTAGGTCAACTAAGTCAGGAGAGTGGGTCTGTGTCAGTGACTACATCTGAAGGCTTCCTGAAAGCATTCGGAGTTTCCATTTGTGAAGTCTCTGCATGTTGAGAAGGAATCTCAACTAGTCTAAACTGCCATACTGTTCTAGAAACGGTGTTGTCGCTTACGGGATATTTTATGCATAAAATAATTGCTACTTGATTGGTGGCTTGTTCTGGCACTTTAGGTAGTGATAGCAATCTGGGATAATTTGTCTTTCTTTATCTAGCCTATTCAACAATCATGCATTTAACCCCCATCATGTGGCAGGTATTTTGCTTGGCCCTGGGGTAATTATGTGGCATCTAATACTTAATGAGTTAGTGGTACATCTTATCCAGCCTCTGAGACAGCAACTGGCCCAGTTTTACAAATGAGGAAACTGGAGTTTAAGAAATTAGACAATAGGCTCAAGGCTACAAAATTTGTGAGTGCTGAGCACTTGATCAATTACACAGTAAGCAGTTGCTAGTTAGGCTAAATTAATGTGCTGGGATACCTTTGTTAGAGTCTTAAAAGAAAGAAAAAAAAGAGGAAAAAGGAGGTGCCACCAGGATAGATGAGGGAAAAGAGGTCTGACTTGACCATCTGAATCTGATGCTCTGGGAAACATTAGGCTTCTAGGAAGATGCCTAACCCAACATTATAGATGTTGGAGATCAAGAGTTGAGGGAGCAAAGAGTAAGCCTAAAAATTTGCCTGTAACGCCGGGCAATGGTGGCACACGCCTTTAGTCCCAGCACTTGGAAGGCAGAGACAGGCGGATCTCTGTGAGTTTGAGACCAGCCTGGTCTACAGAGCTGGTTCCAGGACAGGCTCCAAAGCCACAGAGAAACCCTGTCTCGAAAAACCAAAAAAAAAAAAAAAATTGCCTGTAACAAGACATTTATTAGCTTTAGTTATTCTAGATTGGCAGAGTAGACACCAGAGGGCTGGCTCAGGAAATGCACACTGCATGAATACCCTGAGACCTATCTTTAGCTACTCACTTCAGTCATACTGTCATTTATTTCCTTGGTGACATTAAAGAGCCAGTAGTAGCGCGTAAACCAGCACCCTAATGTCTGCATGCTGTAAGCTTGTCTCTGACCTACATTGCCTTGCAAGGGATTCTGATCAATAAAAATTTATTGTGATTCGATTCACAGTTTTTATTAAAGGTAAGGTATGACCAAGAGGACTAGTTCTTATCAACATGGCCACCTAACACTGTATAGTTTTCTTTTCCAAATTTGCCTTTGCAAATATTAACCAGAAAAAAATGATTCTCTTATGATGTGACTGGAAATCACACAGCTCTAACTTCATGGACCCTATGACTACATTCCCTCCAATGTCAATTAATTTTGCTTCCTGAAGCATATTCTTTCATGTGTAGTTTCATCCACGCTGTGTGTTATGCCCAAAGTGATTAGAGGTCTGCTAACGTGGATAAAAATAACAAATTAAAAACAGAAAAAAATCCAACAAAACATAATAGCTTTTCCAGAGCAAGGCCAGTACTCAGTCTATTTTCTTTCCATTTTCTATGTTTTAATTTATAGTGTAAATTAATCGCCTTTCTCCCACCCCTTGATAACAATGGTCTTCTGCACTCTATTAACCCCAGGTTCTGGAGAGAGGCAATTTCCTAACAGGTGAATTAACACTAGATAACATTACCTCAAATGCCAAGCCATTTAATGTGTAATTGAAAAAAAATGTCTTAGGAGGGAGTAAGAGTATGGCTGCCTCTTTAAAAAAAAAATTATAAAGAATCTTTCCAAACTCTAAACTCCCATCTCCCCAGGACTATTTCCGCATTAACAAAACACAAGAATGGCTCCCACCACCAGGACTGGGGGCGGACCCCTGAGTTCCAATTACTTTTGTAGCTGACAGTTCACTGGACTGTTGAGCTGCATTTTTGCACCATTATGTGGAAGTGGTGAAGCCAGACAGCTGTGTGTGCCTCTCTCTTTGATATGCAGTAATTAGACTGTTCCGCTAATGGAAGGTGGGAGAAATTTCTAGAGAAAATGACTTCCGGTTGTGGGGGGGCACCCTGAAAAAAATCCACTGGAACAAAAGAAGAAAGAGCAACCTTTTTGTCATGAGCTCCGCGAAAGGATTTAGGTGTTAACTAAGCAACACTAAAAACGAAAAGTTGGAATCTTGAATTAGCTCAGGCATAACTGTGTTTGTTACCGAATCGTAAAGCAAACAGGTGATTCAGACAAGCCCATCAGTCAATAAGGAGGGCTTGCAGGGATGTGTACAAGAGATTCTGTGTACTGGAAGAATTCCACACTCTCTCTGCTAGGTGAGTTCATTACGGATCCATGGCAATGCCTTACAGCGACCGCAGCTTGACTCTTTGTGCTTGAACTGGTTGCACCCGAGAATTGAGCTTTGGCTGTGGCTTTCACTTCCTGGACCCCTTTAAGGTGAAACACCCAAGCCAGCCTCTCTGGTCTTTCCGTCTTGTCTGACACCCACAGCTTCTTTATCGCCTTTCTTTCCAATCACATTTTCCTCACTTTAACTTTATATTTTTTGCCGTTTGTGTGAATTTGACATTCCTTTTTTTTCCTATACTTTTGCCCATTCTCTTCCCTGTGTGAATTGAAAATGGCGATTCTCTATTATGTGTGCTGCAAGTGACTGCCAATCTTTTGCAGGTACTAGTACAACCAAATGCCTTTTCATTCTTTTATAGTCTTGAATGCTTGGATGCCCTTTGCAGTTTTTGTTCCCTCCAGCTATGGTTACAATAGAAAGAATTTGGGGAGAGAAAATGTTGAAAGTACACTTAAATATGTTACTATAATGAAGGAGAATTTTTAATTGAGTTTTCATGCTCTTGACTTATATCAGATTTATACAATAAGTGTCTATATGACGGTTCTCTGATCTTGTTTCTTGTATATGACAATTTAAACCACACAGTTTTAACAGGATTCTATGGTGACTGTATTTTGCAAACAAATCTTTAAAATGCAAGTTTGACAAAAGACTTTGTGTCCATTGTGCCATTGAGAAGTGTGTTGCCTCATTTAGGTTCTGACAGACTTTGGTGCAAGTTCTTTGTTTCTGAGATGGCAGAGCATTTGAAGTAAGGACACATGAGAGTTTGTCATCTTGAGACCATGGTGTGGACAGACAGAAAAACATTCTTTACAATTTTTAATATACCAGTTGTACCTTCACTTTTTCCACTCTTGGGAGATGATAATTTGCAAGCAAATGAATGAAAGTTTTACAGATTGTTGTAGAACCTCAGGAATACTGTTTTTTTTATTTTTTTTTAATTTATTTATTCATTATGTGTACAATATTCTGTCTGTGTGTATGCCTACTGGCCAGAAGAGGGCACCAGACCTCATTCCAGATGGTTGTGAGCCAACGTGTGGTTGCTGGAAACTGAACTCAGGACCTTTGGAAGAGCAGGCAATGTTCTTAACCACTGAGCCATCTTTCCAGTCCAGGAATACTGTTTTCTAAAAATCACATTTTAGGCCGGGCGGTGGTGGCGCATGCCTTTAATCCCAGCACTCGGGAGGCAGAGGCAGGCGGATCTCTGTGAGTTCGAGACCAGCCTGGTCTACAAGAGCTAGTTCCAGGACAGGCTCCAAAACCACAGAAAAACCCTGTCTCGAAAAAACAAAAAAATAAAAAAAAATCACATTTTAGGTCTTTTTCTACTAGTATCTAATTGCATTGCACACTAAGTCCAATCTTGAAGTACTCCCCAGCTGTAAGGAAAAAATGAGGGTGTCATGACATCTTGGAGGAGAGCTGGTGATTTGAAATTCAGTCCCTGTCTTTCATGTCAAGGAGCATAATGCAGTTGGAAATTATTTGTGATTCTCCACCTATTATAACCAATGGAAAAAATGAAAAAAAGAAGAAGAAATGACAATCTGAAAAGGGCCATTTCAAAAATGAGAGTTTTCCATCTCGCCAGCTTGGACATGCTGCCTTCAACATTATTCCTGTCATTAACGTTATTAGTGTGATTGCTGCCACCATCAGGCCCTAAAGATCTAAGAACTCTCCAAAAGAACACCTTGTATATTTGTTTTTGGGAGCCATACATTTTTGTTTTTAGCATATATATATGGTGGAAAATGCAAAAACTAAAAGCCTTTCAACCTACACTCTGAAAAAACATTTTATAAAATATTTCAATTACTTTTAAAGAAATGCCTGACTTCTCTGGCATGTATTTTGCACAGCCATTTATTAATATGGCATGTGATATATAAATGATGTTGGGTAGCAGATATTTGGTGACATAAACAGTGGAGTTGCTTCCCTGTGTGCAATATTAGTATGAGTTGGATTTTTGCAAATAGAAGATTGTTTTAATCAAGGAAAGCTTTTGCATAAACTTGAGCTGTTTAACTTAGGAGACTACACATTGGGGGACTGGAGAGGTGGCTGGGCTATAAAGAACACTGGCTGCTCTTTCAGAGGCCCCAGAGTCTGTTCTCAGCATGGCAGTTCACAGCTGTCTGTAACTTCAGTTTTAAGGGATCCGGTAGTACCCTCTTCTGACTTCAGTGAACACTAGGCATGCATGTTATGTAAGGACAAGACAGCCATATGTCCATCAAAAGATACATGTTGGGGCTAAAGAATAACTGATAACTAATCTTTTTATATTTGTTTTAGAATTTTTGTCCCTATTTTTCTTATCTAGAGTTTTAAAGGTTTGTTACAACTGAGTGTGCAATCTTTTTTTGTTTAATTATATTTATAGGGTATTTGAGATAAGCTCTATGCATGCATGTAGTAATATGAGCGGCGGGGCTGCATCCCCGGCACCCGGCCGCCCGCATGGCTTATGCCCCAAAATAATTACACGGAAACTGTATTCTTTTGAACACTGTCTAGCCCATTAGTTTTAGCCTCTTATTGGCTAGCTCTTACATATTGATCTAACCCATTTCTAATATTTTGTGTAGCACCATGAGCTGGCTTACCAGGAAAGATCTTAACCTGCGTCTGTCTGGAGTGGGAGAATCATGGCGACTCCTGACTCGGCTTCTTTCTCCCAGCATTCTGTTCTGTTTACTCCGCCTATCTAATTTTCTGTCCTATCAGGACCAAGCAGTTTTCTTTATTAATTAACCATTGAAAGCAACAGATTAATACAAGACCCACCTCCATTACATGCACACTGCAGCTCCATTAACTGATGAAATATGAAGTACGTGGTGGGCTTTGACCATGTTTTAGAAGGAAATCAGAAAGGAGTGAGGAGATGAAAGAAGACTAGAAACTGAAGGACCCACTTTTAAGGCAGGAGAAGATCGGGGATTGCAGTGCATGGTAGGTGGACTTGGCACTGCCGTACTAATATGAGTGAAAGCAGAAATTTGGAGGCTGTGTGGTACAGGGAGTAAACAATGACGTATTTCACTTCTTAGGCCTATGGCAAGGCTGGTGTCTTTGCTATCCTTTTGTTTGTTAGAACTTTCTCCCTGGTGTCCTTTGTCAGATCCACCTCTCTCACCACAAATTTGATCTCTGGTGCTATAAACAAGTTTTGTTTGTTTGTTTTGTTTTGTTTATTAATGTGGTTGTGATTAAGGAAGGTAATAACATAATTTTCAAGTCTCATGTAAGCATGTCCTAGATAACTTACTTTGGGTTGCTATTGTTATTTATTGTAGAACTCTTCATGACTATGAGAATTTAACCCAGGATCTCATGCATGCTGGTCAAGCCGTTTGTCACTTAGCTGTATTCCCACCCTTTTTTCTTTGAGACTTGTTCTTGTAATGTAGTTTAAACTGCATTTGGACTCGCTGTATGGCTCAAGCTGTCTCCAAAATAATTATCTTGCCTTCATTATTGTGTTCTAAGCTTATAGGCTCCTGCCACCATCCCTGGCCATGAAAATATTTAGTTTATATATTATTTTATTGAGACTACAGGGGAATTCCAATTTTATTATACAATCGTATTGCACTTATTAAATTATTATTTAGAATAAGTTGACACATGTGAGATTGAGTCCTTGTACATTTCAAAGGTAATAGTTGACCCTAATTCTTTCTGTAAGCCTGAAGTGCAAACCAGTCATGAGGGATAATTTCAGACATCAAATAGTCAATATTCTCATGTTTATTTCTCTGTGTGCCATTCTGTAACTTTATCTGTAATTGAAAACCTCTGCCAGGATTTAAAATTTTACTAAATGCATTTTTGATGTTTCATTCTGAATATACTTTATCTTGAATTATAAAAGATGAGGACTTAGCGTCTGGAAAATGATGTTCTGGTGGTAGCTTAGCTGCGACTTAAAAAAAAAACCACCATGTTTCCTGTCACTATTCATCTGACAGAGACTTCCCTTTCCTGTTTCAAGAGAAGATTTTCAAGCTGTCTGCAGCTAGCTGCCAAAACTTTTGGATGAATAGGAAAAAAATGCAGTCAGATGCCCAGATGTTCCTCCTACATGAGGCCACACATTCAGCTATCTGACAGAACCAGGTGCCTGAAGATGAAGCCAGCACATCTGGAGTGTGTGTTTATGAACTTTTAAAGGAGACACATAGATGTATTGCTATAAGTATTAACACAATTTGAAATAACCAGCTTTAAGATTAAAATGTGTAGTTTAGAGGAACATTGAGATATTGTCCGTATTACATGCAATCTTATGACTGCATGTAATGTTGGAGATCTCAGGATGTCTACAAATGCTGCTCAGGAAATGTCTAATTCTAATTAAATAGGTTTACCAAACAATATATCCATTGCTATTTTATCTTAGCTTTTTCTTTCTCAGGGTCTCAACTTTTCACTTCAGTGTTAGCAAGGGCATTTTATTGTCAGTGAATTTAAATGACCAATGACTATAAGAGAAGGCTTGCTTTCTTCCCCTGTCTCTGGAAGTGTGAATTATAGTGACAAATATAGTGTGAAAATTTATAAACAATGCCTGTATGTAGTAAAATGCTCTTTAGAAGTTTATATCTAGGTGTTCAAACATATAATGAGTGTTTAACATGAAAAAGTATACTAACATGGGAGCCGCCCAGTAGCTGGTGTTACAGTCCTAATTCACTAGGACATCAGAATCCCATTTTTAGGTGGATAGATGAAGCCATCAGGTTTTTCTTTTTTGGGGAATAGAGTTACTCTGTGTAGCTCTGGCTATCCTGGAACTCCGTGGGGAGACCAGGTTGTCCTCACTCACAGAGATCTGCCTGACTGTGCTTCCCGGGGAATGTGAGTAAAGGCGTGAGTCACCACTGCTCTGTATTTGTCAGATTTTAAATTGAGCAGATAGAAGCAGGCAAGAAGAAAAGTGGGCATGAAGGGAACATGGCAGAGGGAAGTGGATGTGGTGGACAGTAGGCTGCTGTGTTCTTATTCAATGTGACAATCAGTCTTCTGCCACTGAGCCAGTTATTAAGGCAAACAACTTGGAAGGAGGAAAGGATTCTTTGGACTCTGGACCTCTGAGGTTTGGGTCTAAGACTGCTTGGCTCTGCACTTTGGACCTATGGGGGCATAGTGAACCATGACAGAGTATGTGGGGAAGGAGGTATGTTCCCATCATGGCAGTCAGAAAACAGAGAGAACAAAAGACTGGAGGCCCATCATATCGCTTCAAGGGTATACCCATAATTACCTCAGTTCTTCTCACTAAGCCTTGCCTCCTAAAGACTCCACCAAATCCTAGAAGGCTGATGATCACTTCAGGAGACGCTTGGATATAAACTGGCCTTTGGGGGACATTTAAGATCCTAACTATGGCACTCCACTGTGTTAGAGGATAAAGAACTGACTCATTGCGGAAAGAGCTTTGGACTAAGAGTGAGGGAGTCCATAATCACAGCTGAGTTCTGTACCCCAGAGGTGGACATATCTCTGTACTAAATGGCTAAGTTTCTTGGTAGGACACATAGGTATGGGTCCATTCCATCTTGACTAAAGGTCAGTCAGTGAGTTGGAATTTACTTCTGTTCCTTCAAGATTATTGTCAACAGTTCAAATAACAGGTTGGCTAATATCCAGACCTGGTATTTCAGGTTTTAAGAAGTAGATCTGTTTATACCTCAAACAAAACTGTAAAAATCCAACTACGTTCCTATTCCCTTCTGGAGATAACTATGGATTCCACACAGGGAGTGGTTTGCCTATAGAATGTTTTGGTGTAGGGTGTGAATGTTACTTGTCTTGTTCTGGCAACAGAATGTTTAACTAAGAATGTAGCCTGTAATCTTTCTTTTTTTTTAGTCCTATCTTTTGGGGCTAGGGTATTTAAGCAAATGAAAATTAAATGTGGGTGATTTTCAGTATTCCCTGGAACTCCCTCTCCATACTATCCTATGTTTTTGTCTGTTATTTCTCCTATACCTATGTTCCTGTAGCCTAATAATTCTAACCTTCACACTCCTATCCTGGAACATATGAACCCACCACGGATAGGAGCCTGGTAGAAGTCACCCCCCTAAAAGGTGCCTACGACTGTTCCTGAGGTTAGCAAGCTTGACCTCTTTCCTTTGTGTTCCCTTCTCCCAGTACTTAGTTTTTCAGCAGGATTAAAATTTTATTGTCTTATAGTTAGTGTTACAGCCACACTTAAAGTAAAGAATCCCATTATTTAGGGAACTATCTCATCAATCCCTTGTTAGGTCTATGTCAACCTGAGCAACAGGTGACATATGTATATTGATCTAAGTTGAAAATAAGGCAGCAATTGAGAGGAGAGAGAGAGAGAGAGAGAGAGAGAGAGAGAGAAGAAGAAGAAGAAGAAGAAGAAGAAGAAGAAGAAGAAGCAGCAAGAGAGACACAGTAGTGCAAAGACAAAGCTGAAGAATAACAGGTGAAGTGAGCAATGAGGAGTGGAACAGAGCACAAGACCAAGGCTACCAGACTAGGTTTGAGACTATTTACCCTCACAGTAGAATCTTCTTCTAGTCATCAGCAACCTGAATGAGTTTTTTCATGGGAGCTGAGAGAGAGCTTAGCTTCAATTTTGGATTGATGTGATGCAGAACATAGGGTTTATGCCTGGGAAGGTGACAATCTCAGCACAAGGTGGCATCAAGAGGGTGCATCTCTACCCAACCTACTTCATCTTGCCCGTAATGCAGAATTCCAAGTGGTATTTGAGTAACTCATGCTCATTACAAAGACTGTACCGCCTTAGAGATCTGTGAGCTGGCATCTAGACAATGGTGTGGGTCTGGATCCCCTTTCTTTTCTAGCTAAAATTATGAATGCCTTTTCCCCTTTAAGAAATAGATTTAATGCAACAGCCGAGCTCTGTGATAAATTGTCTGAAACTAGTGTGGACCATCTGGCTGTCATGAATGGTCTTAAATAAATCGAACCCAAAGTAAGAAATATAAGGAGACAGTAAGTTCCGTCTTACTTGAGCTTAAGAGAATGCAGAGTTTAAGAAAAAACATGCTCTGACTTTCAGAGGCTGTTCATTGCAATATGGAGCATTGCCTCGTCATAGATAATTATAACACCCTGACTAGTCTAGACTGTCGAAGCAAAGATAGTCTTGTGAACAAATTCACAGGTCTTAGAATGCCAGACGGCCTCCAGGTTACCAACCTTTCTGCTCCTATAAGCCACAGTTACAAACTCAGTTTTTATTTGACACTGATGGAAATTTAGGGATTTCAAGCCCTTGTCTCTTGAGTTCTTTCTCTTAGAGGTCCAAACTTCAAAGCATCTGTGCGGCTTTTGCACTCATTCATTCATTCATCCTTACGAATTTGTTGAATATTTACTATGTGTTAGACACCGTGACACCGCAGGTTCACAGAGAAATTGTCCATGATTCCTGTGAGCATGTGGTCTAGTGAATAGATGCTGGGAAAACAACACATGGGACAGTCAGCCATGAGGCTTGGGCAAGGCTTCGGTGTGGGTGCTATAGGAAAGGGTATCAACTCAGACTGGGGAAGATGGAGAAGGCATAACATACAGGAGGCTGTTTATAGTAAATGTGCAAAATGGTCCAGTTCAGGGACTTATTATGCCATCTCAAAAACAAAAGAGGTTCCTTAAAATGAAATGAAGCTGTGAGAGAGGGATAGCCTAATTTTATTAGTTGATATTGTGATTCATATCCTTGTTCTGAGCATAAGAGATGTGGTCGGATGTATTATATGTGAGGAGAGAGAGTGAACATATAAAGATATATTAACATATGAGTGAAGATATGTTTTAATTTATATCCATCACCATAAATAGGGTGAATATTTGTTAGTGAATGGGAGTTAAACTATTGTAATAAATAAAACCAAAATTAATTGGCTTAGCAGTATTCATTGGCTTATTTTTTGAGCAAATAACTCCAAGGTTTGTATCCCAGGGGAAAAGGCAGCTATTCTCTGCATAGAGATTCAGAGAATCAGACAGTTTCTGCTACTTCTCTTTCATGTTCAAGAATTCCTGTCAGGGGGCTGGAGAGATGGCTCAGAGGTTAAGAGCATTGCCTGCTCTTCCAAAGGTCCTGAGTTCAATTCCCAGCAACCACATGGTGGCTCACAACCATCTGTAGTGGGGTCTGGTGCCCTCTTCTGGCCTGCAGGCAGACACACAGACAGAATATTGTATACATAATAAATAAAATAAATATTAAAAAAAAAAAGAATTCCTGTCAGTAGTGTATTTAAGCAAAAGAGTGGAGTGGGGAGAGAGGATGAAGCAAGCTCATTGCTTTCTTAAGGCTCTGTGCTCTGTTCTTAATGGATTGTTCAATATTGTCATGGGATTTCATCACCACACTGGTAGTAGGAAGAGACAGGACTTTAAGAGTAGACACATCATGAGAGCTGAGTGCTGAGTCCTCATCAATGGGACTAGGACTTTTATAAAAGGGCTTGGTGGAGTGCAGTTGTTCGCTTCTATCTCTTCTTCATGTGGTGCCCTAATGTTCAGCCCTTATTGTTTTCCCACCATTTTCCACCTGAGGAGAGCTTATCCCATTTTGTCCCTCTGTCTTCTGCTATATGTTAGATACATCATCTGTTTCCTCTGGAGGATCCCATAGCATGGTGCCGCCACCCTTGCAAGACAATACCCCTGCCAGTACCCTGAACTGAGAGACAGCGTTTCACCTTCTGGAACTATGAGAAAGAAACACGGTTTGTTTGCTTTTTGTGTTTAAGTTATTGAGTCTCAGCGGCAAGAGGAATGGATGAGAATGCTTTTCAAAGGTGTTTATACCCTCTTACTACTATTTGGTTGGCTAATGATAATTTTCACAGTTTTATCAGCCTACAGAGGTAACTGAATGGGAAAGTAATCTGGGCCTGTACCCAGGGAGGTAAAAGTAGGTTTAGGTTGGCAGCAAGCATTTTTTACAGCTACAAAAATTAAAATTGTTAAAAATTCATATAATCTACATTATTGTGAATGGCTCTAATATTGTAATATTTGCCAGTGTGATACACAATTTTTTAACTGTGGGATAAAAATATTAATTGAACATGCTTAGAATAGTGAAGTCAGATTAATGTTTATGTGAGGAAGGCCTGGTGATTGTGTGTGAAGGCTAATTCAACATGTGTCCCTAGTTGGACGTGGTTTCTGCAAAACAAATAGAAAACAGAGTGAATCCAATAGTAGCCTGCTCCAAAGCAAGTGCACAGAAAGGAAATGATTTCTACTCTTGAATTATTTAACTCAGTATTTCTTAGTAACATTCTGGTGCTAATCTTAAAAGGCACAGGGAGTAGAGAGAAAAGGATTCGGATGGATGTGTTGGTTTTATTAGGTAGAATCATCTAGAAAAGGCTTTGAGAAAATGATTCCATCGGTCTGGCCAAGTCTGGCAAGCATTTTCTTGATCAATGTTGATTTGGAAGTGAGGGCCCATGCTACTCTGCATGGGGTGACCCCTGAGCATGTTACCCTGGGTTGTAGGAAAGCAGACTGAGCAAGTTATGGAACTAAATCAGTAAATAGCAAAGAGCGGCACTCCTCCATGGTCTTTGCTTCAGTTCCTGCTTCTTAGTTCCTATCTGATTCCCTTCCTGATGGATGGTGAGCTGTGAGGTGCAGTAAGCCCTGTCCTCTCCAAATTGCTTTGTTTGTAGTGTTTAGTAAAGCAATAGAAAACAAAGCAGGACAACTACCAATAGGGATCACTGAAAAAACTCAAGTTCTTCCTTTGGGAAGAGATGCTTTTATTATGATTTGGATCTAAAATGCCCCCCTGCAGGCTCATGTATTTGAACAACTGGCTCCTGGAGAGTGGTTCTGCTTGAAAGGTTTGTAGAACTTTTAAAGCAAGAGCCCTCGATGGCAGACATAGGGCATTGCGGGCAGGTCTCTAAGGGAGACAGTCCACCCTGCTTTCAATCACATCTCTGCCTACTCATCTGGTAGGATATGACCAGGACAAGGCACCTCCACAGACTGACTATTCCCACTGCCCTGACTTCTCTGCCTCTGTAAACTGTGAACTCTTAGGGGAATCCTTCCCCTCTTAGGTTGACTCTGTTTGGCATTTTGTTACAGAGATGAGAAGAACGACTAGCACAGTATGAAGTTGTGAAGATGTGTGTGTGGTTTTGTGGGGGGGGGCATGAGTGTGAAGTGAGGAAGGGTATAGATTTAAATGGTCTGGGTCTTTAGAATCCAAAGAAATTTAAAGTTTAAATGCTCGAAGCTTGGTCATATGGAAAAAGGAATCAATGTATTCTTCCTGCATCATAGAACCAAGAACATTTTGGCTTAAAATGATGAAGGTCTGAATAATAATTGATACCATTCAAGAACATTGGAACGGCCGCATAGCAAATTAGAGATTCACATCCCTTGAAGTGCTTGATCAGAAGTTGAATGACCTCATGTCAGGCCTGCCATAGAGAGAATACGCTAGATTATATCTAAAATGTTTCCCAATTCTAGATGGATTATTCAACTTTCAACATTTCTGACAAGATATGTGGGATTTACTTACATTTCAACACAGCTCTTCAACTTTCTGGAACCAACTACTGTTACAATTTTATGCAAGTGTCCTTGTTCACTTTTGACACATGTGGCACTAGTATCCGACCCATAGGTTAAGAGCTTCTATCCCACAGAACCACAGTTGTTAAAGAAGTCAGCTGCCATCTCAGGCATCCCACACTTCTGACCAATGGGCTGTCTCCTCATTTCCCACAACTACCTCATTTCTGAAACAGTGCATAGTAAGCAGGAAAAATACTTTGCACACTATTGTTGCTCTGTTATAAGAATACAACTAAAAACTAGCTAACAGAAGGGATGCTTAGAGAGTGAAGTATGTGTAAAAGCCACAGACTTTTCCATACTCCTCTGAGCATACCACCCTCACAGGGGCATGTGAAAACGAATGTGTTCACCAGCTTGGACGTCTCAGAATCCAGTGGGTTAGGAGCACTAAAGGAGGTTTTATTACACAGGCTCTGTTTATTAAAGGCTTAGTCACTTTTGATCACTTTTATGGATGTTGGAGATATTTGGAACTGAAAGTTTTCATCATGAAATCATACTTGAATCTATGCGTACCCAGTCTCTAACCTGCAGCTTCCTTGACATCTGTAGTCACTAATCATCTCATGAGCACACAAGAGACTCATCACTCCAGACGTTCTGTGTCTTACAAATTCTTGTCTTTTTAACCAAGAACTAAGACCAATTATACTAAAAGAGATCCTTGATAACTCAGGTAATTCTGGGACTTTTACTATTTTCTAACAGAGAAATGAAAGACAAAGATAAGAATGGGTATTTCCTTTTAGAACCAGTGTCTCACTGGTGTCTGCTTGACTTGGCATTGTTACATTATCACAATGATTCTCCCAGACATTTCAGGCTAAGCTAAGGTTCCTGTTGGGACAAATGACTCAAGAGTGCACTGTTAACTTAGTCGGAAGTACAGACGCAGTGTGTCTGACGTGTGCTTTCCCACACATTGCTGCAGCCATTCAAGTAGCACAGTTTCCCATGAAATCCAACATTGAGGAATGATGATAATCCTGAATTCAGAATCTAACAGGCATGAACAGCGCCAGTCTGTCTCTTCAAGAAAACAGTGAATATATTATGCTTATTGATAATGAAAATGCGTGAGATTTTAAGCCAAAATTAGCAGCTGAACCATGTGACCATGGTAGCTTCCCAGCACAAAAAGAAGTTTTTGAAGGTTATAGATGATATTTTAAAATGTGGACTTCTTTTGGTATTGTATGCCTTACACACATTAATGTCTGGGTGTTCTGTATAGTTCTGTTACCAGTATTTTACAAGTGATCCATATGTCATGCTATAATAACATGAACAAATCAATGCCTACTCAATGTGTTTTGATGTGGTATCAAAGATGAATGCGCAAGGACCCGAGGGAGCTACTGAAGCATCCCTCTACTGAAGCATCCCTCTTGACATTCCGCTATTCGTGTTCACGGAGGCAAGTTTCTTTTTGGAGTACAAATTTGAAACTGTACTGCAATAGGTTGAATGTGTAGGCAAATATGTGAATCTAGTTGCCATCCATATATTCCTGCATGCCTTTAATCCTAGTTCTTGGAAGACAGAGTCAAGACAGAAGGATTTCTCTGAGCTTAAGGGAAGACTTGCCTCCATACAGAGTCCCAGGCCAGCTAGGCCTACATAGTGAGACCTTTTCTCAAAACAAACAAACAAAACAATTTAAAAATCTAGTTGTTTAGCAAGTGTTAGGAATAGCAAGTCAGTCATTGAAAAACAAGACAAAATAATGTCATCTTTCTTTTTATTTCTTTCTTGGGGAAAATTTAACATTTTTTCATACAAATGTTTGTGTATATATAATTAATTTTAGTTGTTATCATAAATAAATTAACAAATATTACTACAGGTGTGTGAAGTTCAGATATACTGTCACTTATGAGCTCACCAAAGCAATGGTTGTCTGTATGAGGCCTGTACAAGACTGGAATCCTCCACATTTTTCCTGAGGGACTAAGGTTAATTCGTGACTGTGGGAGGAGAGGGAATGGCTTAATTTAGTACCAGAGCAACTGATATTTTGTCCTTGTTCCAGTAAATAATGCCTTATTCACACCCAAGGCAAAAAAAATATTCTAATTAAACCTGGTGGGCCATCAGGAAAAGAAGACATACTAGAAGGAGGGGGATTGTTGAGAAGGAGGGGACAAGAGAGGGGAATGGGGCTTGAAAGCTACATTTTGTTATAGAAATGTAAAAAGCCGTTGAACAACAACAATAAAGATTTTTTTTTTTTTTTAAAAAACCCGTTGGTTTGTGCTACTTGACCTAATAACTTTAATACTCTTGGGGACATGTGTTATTTTCTTAAGTTACTTTTTATGAAATGAAGAAATTGGAGATTCAGAATGGGTACGAGAGATGCTTGGGATCATGGAATAAGTTAAGAATTCATTCACAGAATTTCAATTTAATGTCGTGCAATCCTGACCCACTTTCTGCTGACTTGTGAGCTGGTTTTTGAGTTAGCCTCGTAATGACTAGGTGTCGTGAGTCTCATCGTGAACACAAATGGAAGTAGTTCCATCTTCACATAATATTAAAATAATATAGAATGTAAAACTGCTCAGAGTTGGCCATGTAGCTCTATCTGGATAAGTAGAATGTTAGCATTCCCCACCAGGGAGGGTGGAGAATAACATCAGATTGGCGGGAAAACAAAGAGGATAAAGTAGCTGCTTCTGCAGGTTCTTGTTCTGAATGATGCAAACCAAGAAACAGGCCGGAAAAGTGAGTGTATGGGATGCAGGGGCACTCTGTGGGGCTAGGGTAGCATCTCAGCAGCTACAGGGTGGAGCACTCATCTCTATGTGTGAAGTCCTGGTTTGTAGAGCTGGGAGAAAGTGAGGAGATTTGGGGTTCATTTGGGGTTTAGAAGTGAGTTCTGCACAGCAGGAACCCATCGAGGAGGGTCCGAATTCTATTCCCCCCCCCCCAGCTTGTTCCAGCCACACTTTGACACAGGGCTATTTTCTAAGGCAAATCAGCAGGGAAACAGAATAAATTCAGTCAAATTCCACTGAACAGGATCTGGAAACAGACATTTTCCCTGTGTTTCTATGTAACTAAATCCCAACCTACATTTTACAGTTTAAAACATACTTTCGCAGAAAATGAGTCAAGATACTTTCAAAAAAATGAACATAAGAAAGAAATAATATGCTCAAAAAGAATGCAAATACAAGGGAACCATTCTTCAAGAAAATTTTAAAGTACAAAAACGTGTTAAGGTGTCTATGAAAAGCCAAGTCTTTGTATTTCTGGATCATGTTAATTTATTAATGACCACTAGATGGCACTGGTGTACAGCATTTGAAATCGATTCAGGCCTAACTAAGGGTGTTTGCAGTGAGCGTAGAATGTGAGGTTTTACACTCACATAGCCCACTTCTTCTTCACCTGCAGTCAAGAGGGTGTAGCACAGAAAGCTTAAATCTCTTCTGTGCCTTTGACTTATAAAGAAAAATGAACATGGCAGAAGTGTTCCTGATTAGATCTGGGGGAAAAGGATGATGTGTTCTTGCTGGCTGCATCAGGAGAGATGAGGTTCTGTCACTCTTTAGATAGAGACTTGGAGCACCAACTTGAAATTGATGGTTACTGGTATGCGCCACTGTTCTCGCCATGCCCGGTTAGTGCATTCGGTGAAGCAGGAGCAGTGTGTGGTGCGACTGGTTACTTCATCACACTGGCGATTTCAGACATAAGAACGCTGGCGTGAACACAACAAATAGGCCTTGAACGTCCTATCAGATTCCCATGGCTTGATTCCTTGATACGAGAGCTGGCAGCCAGGCTGGTCACGACCTCAGTCTTCCCATCTGGACATTTGCGGATGAGGTCAGCAGTGACAGCCTATGGGAATGCCAGCTACAACTGCAGAAAGGAGGCCAAGGGAGGACATATCCTCAAATGCAGATAACTGGACAAGAAAGCAAGGATGCAGACAACCCTTGATAACTTCAGACCTTCCAGAAGAGGTCCCGGGGCACTGGAAGTGTGCTCTTCATTCCTGTGCCCCAGACCTATTACCATCATTTAGAACCACCCAGCAAAACCAGGACTTCCTCTCTGGGAGACAGGGTGCTGGCGATTTGCCAGGGTCTTTTTTGCAGCCCCATTAGCTTGTCATCACTGGGCAAATGCTGATCTCACCTCAGCGCTCTTCTCATCTGGCCTTTCAGTGGCTTCAGAGTTCTCCCTGAAGCTTAACCTGTGACAGGTGCTTGTTTTGAAGGATCATTAGATATGATAGTAAAGGGACACGGGTCCTAAAGAGGACTAGGGTGAGGTCAGGGAATCCAAAAACTGGTTAAAGGGAAAGATCAGGTGGTGTAATGGGGGTGAAGGAAAGAAGAAATAGAGATGTGGGTGCTGGGGAGGCAGGACCTTTGACCTCCAGGAAGGTATTTCTCAGTCAGGCTTTTATTCATTGCTAGGACAAGGATGTGGATTTTCCTATAGCTCAGATAGTTTCTGTGGTTGTGACACCATGCCATAGATGTAGGGCCATTTATAATTATCATTTACAATTAGCAGACATTTATTTCTCACACATCTAGAGACTAGGAGGTTGAGGATTAAGATATTGACAAGACTGGTGTCTGGTTATGGCCTGCCTCCTTATTAGTTCATAGATGGCCTCTTTCCATCTATGCAGGGATCCAATGCATTAAAAGAGCCACAGAC
The DNA here is from genome assembly GCF_950005125.1 of Chionomys nivalis. NCBI lineage: Eukaryota > Metazoa > Chordata > Mammalia > Rodentia > Cricetidae > Chionomys > Chionomys nivalis. The sequence goes on from NC_080099.1 coordinate 51,546,029, forward strand.
TCTGCTCAAATGTAATGTGAAGAATATAGAGCCAGGGACCTCTTTGGAGCCTCCTGCTATGATTCTAAGATACTGCTATGATTCATGAACACGCAGCTTCTAAGACTTACATGTTACATGCCCACCTTCGGTCACCTTTACACTGTCAATTAAATTTTAACATAGGACTTTTGGAGAATGAAGCTTTCTGAGGACAGAAATTATTACATTTTTGTCCCCTCCCAAATTACTACATTTTAGTATGAAAAGTTTTCATTCCAGTCTAGGAGTCTAGATTCTCAATTCATCCCGAAACAAGAGATCAATGTTCAAAATACCATCTAAACCAGACATCAGTAAACCCCAAGGGATGCTTTCCTTGGGCACGTTGCCCTTTTTCTGCATACCTGTGAAATCAGACATGTGCTTCCTCAATACTAGGAGTGGACAGACAGAGCAGATACTGTCATTTCTAAAGGAAGGACTGAAAACGGAGACAAACAGGCCCAGAGCTGGTCTGTAATGCGGTAGGTGACCAACAGTGAGCTCTTAGATTCACCATGCAGTGCCTTCGAGCCACTGGGTAATGTTAGCGACATTGTGGTGCTGGGTCCAGCTTTGCCTTTGTGGACACTTTATGTGTCACGTATGCATGGCTCTCCTAACACGAGTCACATACTTGCCTTGTGTGTCTTCAAGAGGGCTCTCTGGTCGTCTTATGCTTACTGTGACTTAGGGGCCGGTACTGAGCAGCACAACTTCTGCTTTTCAGCTGCCTTCGGGATCCATCTTCTGTCGTCTTGGGCAACAGCTCACAACTTTTGTTTATGTAGCTCACTCGTCAAGTGGTCTTCAACCACACCTTTGTATCATCATATCCTGAACAGACTTCCCGTTTTTTTCAAATGTGCTTAGGAATAAAACTTTCCAAGTCTTCAAGTTCTACCCCCTTTCTGATGAACAATCTCATCGTTAACTTGTTTGTCTCTTTTCCTATTTGAATATAAAGTGTCAGCAGGAATCTAGACATTCTTCCAACTCCTTGCTTAGATGTTTTGTCAGCCAAACAGGAAACTGTATTGCATGTAAATTCTATATACCACATAATGCTGGGGTCACAAACACAAGGGAATTGAGTTCTTTGTTATCCTACTTTGTGAAAGGGTAACTAACCTTGATGTTCATTTCATCAGGGTGCACTGACATCACTGCCCTCATTTCTACCCACATTCTTTCCCAGGAAGTTAAGGATTCTCTACTGTTCCTTCTTCTTCTTCTTCTTCTTCTTCTTCTTCTTCTTCTTCTTCTTCTTCTTCTTCTTCTTCTTCTTCTTCTTCTTCTTCTTCTTCTTCTTCTTCTTCTTCTTCTTCTTCTTCTTCTTCTTCTTCTTCTTTTTAAATGAACCCAGGTCTAACTGCAACAGTTTCTTTACAGAAATGTCAGCTTTTTCTATTATTTATCTCAAAATTCTTCTATTCTCTCACCATTGCCTGGTTTCTAAGCTGCTTTTATATTGTTAGCTATTTCCTCAGCAGTCTTTCCACTTTCGAGTACCAGCCTATCTTGATCCATTGCACTATAACAAGACATCATGGATTGGGCAGTTTTTAAACAATAAAAATTATTTATCACTCTTTTGAAGGTTTAAGATCTTTGAAATGAAGGTGCTTGCAGGTTGGTGTCTGGTGGTGGCTTATCTCCTGGTCCATAGTTAGCTTCTTGTATGCCTTCATGGGGCCAAAGAGCAGGAGGGATCTCTCTTGGGCTCCTTTTACAGAGATACTAATTCACTAATTCCGTTCTCAGCTTTCATGACCCACTCACATCCTTATTTCTGATTACCTCTCAGTGGAGACTTTTTTATTTGTAAGGATTTCTTATGTTTATTTTATGTGTATGTTTTGCCTACAAGGATATATGTGTACCACATGCATGCCCGGTGCCTCCGAAGGTCAGAAGATGGCATCAGATTTCTAGGGACTGGCTTTACATCTTGGTGTATGGCACCATGAAGGTTCTGGGAATGGAACTGAGTCCTCCACACTCTCTGGCCCAGGGAGGACTGGACTTTAATGTACAAATATTGGACGATACAAAAATTCAGATCATAGTAATAAACTATCCTTTGTGCCATTGTCTGAAAGAGAGATGAGCACAAAGTTCCTAAGTGAGTAGCTGCATAGGGGTCATTTGTAAGAAATGGCCAACAGCCACACCCTTCTGTACGGGGCTCATTTCCTGTTTGCTACCCAACCCACTTTTCACTCTCTTCCCATAGAAACGTACTATCTCCTTTAGTGAATCCATATTTTCCTTTCCCCCATGATTCCTTTGGGTTTGACAGTCTCTCAATTTCCTGGTTCAAGTCAAGCATGTTATCAACCCTCATCAACCACAGTGTCTGGTATATAACCCAAGCCAGCATTCTTTTGGATTTTATAAACATAAAATTGATGCTCTTTTCTTTAGAATAGTTCGATAGGGATGATAAAAACCTGGGGTTTGGGACACCCCTTGTTCTTTCTTCTTTTTTCTTGCAGAATGAGTCAAATAGGAACAATATGTAGACATGTGAACTGAGCAGAAGGAGAAACGACAAACAGCTCAGTCTCACTGTGAATGACTGCATTCATTTCTTTGTTAACTTACCTAATTTTCTACAGGTTTTCCATCACTGCTAAACAAGGATCTTAACCAATACACTGAAGAAGTCCAACTGTTTACTGTCGTATTTGGGATGCTACTGCACATCCCATCTCAAGTACAAGTTGTCAGCAGAGTTTAGTAGAGATAGCAGTTGATATCTTTTCAAGAAGATAAAACCATAATACAATATGTGATTTTTCAATTTATTATCATTTTATGACTTGAAGCATAAGTATCAGCTTTCCCAGAAAGGGTAATATTTAGGACTGGCTGAAATAACATTTTCAGCAATTTGACACTTTTTAATGAAGGAATTTAGTGAGTATGTTTCTCACCAGCCCCTGGGCTTTTTTCTTAAATGTTGTGATGATTGTTAGGGAATGAGATTCAGTAATGTCTTCTGTTTTCTTCTAACAAAGATCAAAAGTATAAGGCAAGAAATATAGTTCTTGGCGTTGAAGCTCAGCTAAGCATGAGGAAAAGAAGAGAAATCAGGTATCAGCCTGAAGTGCTTGTCAAGTTCTATAGACTTCTCTTTTTATCCCCATCCCGCTTACTTACATAGTAGAAGTGGTAGGGACCTTAGTCCGACTTCCTTATTTTGTGGGTGAGAAGACCCTAGAGGCTAATTAAACACTTGAACCAGTCTTGCAAAGCATATTTAGAAAAAAAAATAGGATTTTCAATCTTCTTTAGACATAGTAAGTTGCATGTACACACTTGCTAGAAGATAAATTGTTTGATGTTATTTAGAATAATGATTTTTCCTTCATTAATGAGGTTTAGCTAGCAGATGAAAAAAAATCATGCAACCTCTGGACAAAGCTAAAAGAAAAAGCCACATCTGCAGTTTACTGTCTTCTCAAAGCATCGTATTTTCACACTCCTGTGTCTACCTTACTTTTCCTATTCGCCTGCTTTTGTTGCTTCTTTGCCTCTACTGGTAGCGCCGTGCTTATTCTCAGTCTGGTTCAACGCACATCTTTTTATGAGGACGTACACAATTAGTACATGATGAGCTGGAGTTATGCTGGGGTATGTCTGAGCGCAGATGTATTATTTCACTTTCTTGTGACTTCCCATGTGATTTCCAGCAATAATACAACTGTAAGAGAAATGGCCAATAATCTGGATGAGAGTCTCTTGAAGCAAGTCTCCAGGTTCCAAGCTAGACCTTTTTTTCCCATCTACTTCCTGTTGGCCTGTGTGAAAGGAGCCAATGAATGTTGATCCAATTTCTAAGTGGCACAAAGCATGGCTGAATATCTAATGCTGGAGGTCACACTCAAGGCCCAAAGAGGTCTTTAGATGCTGGGGTAATGGCCTAAATCCAATAAGACAAAACTTACAGGGAATAATGTGAGGTCTTGCACTTCAGACAGAAAATTCAATTGGGGGAGATGTAGCTTAACATTAGATCTGAGAAAAAAAAAATCTCCGGGGTGTCTTAGCTGGCTATAAATTTGATGTGAATCCACAGTAACAGGATTGTTGAAAACGAAGTCAGTCTTGGTTGAATCCATTAAGTTTAGACTTTAGTGTGAGGGCAGTCATCACTCTGGCCCTTGGTTCTTGTTGGACAGTACCTGGGATTTTATGTTTGCTTTTGGGTACTTCACTTACAGTGGCAGAGATGTAGGATGCCATGCCCACTGTAAGAGAAATCCTACTGGTACAATTCCTTCATTTATTTATTCAGTATATCTCTTCTTGGTACCCATCAAAATACAAAAGTAAACATGGCAACATCTGAAGGAACTCAGAAAACCAGCAAAAAGTAAATATGTAATATTTCTTTTGAATATTTAAGGGCTTGAGTCTTTTTGAGATGCTCATATAACCACTGATCATTTTATGTGTGCTAAAATACAGTAACATCTGGGCTGAGACCTCCCACTGCTAGAGTTTTGTTTGCAATTTTGACACACAAGCATAAATTGATAGATTTCATACAGGTCATGGAAGGGAGTCAAATCTAGCAAAATCTGAACACTGTAAGTCTTAGAGTTATCAAACAATACAATTGGCACAACCTCTGTCCCTGTTCTTTCTATAAGATGATTTTCATTTTTCTATTTTCCTCAGTATGGACAGTTTGACAAAGCTCACCATGCTACAAAAATAAGTGAGATTAAGAAGGTTAAGAAAATACACTTATACTTGAAGAAGCACCTTGTGCTTTCCCGGCCCAAGAACACTTGACCACGCCTATGGAAATGGTGTTGTCTAATTAGCAATATTCAGAATTATTATAATAGTCCTCGGAGTCTAAGACAGTCCCAAATCCCAGATTGGCTTGGGTTGATCCTGGTTGGGAGTAGATAGCCACTATCAAGTGCCATTAAAACATAACTGGGTTCTGGGTAGAGATAGATTGTATCACTAAGAGATATGTAGAGCTTGCTATTTTATTAGTTTTATAATAATGAACCTGGGCTTCCTATGTATTGAAAAATTTAAAATCTAAATTAAAGTACAAGGGGCTGTGGGCGGCAGCTTCTCAACGTTCCATCTGCTCTCTGCTTACCTAACTACAACCATCTTTATTCTTTTTTTTTTTTTTGGTTTTTTGAGACAGGGTTTCTCTGTGGTTTTGGAGCCTGTCCTGGAACTAGCTCTTGTAGACCAGGCTGGCCTCGAACTCACAGCGATCCACCTGCCTCTGCCTCCCAAGTGCTGAGATTAAAGGGGTGAGCCACCACCGCCCAGCCAACCATCTTTATTCTGAAGCATCCACACATCCTTCTTCATCTGTTGTTCATAATGTCTAGTCTGACTCCTCTGGTCAGAAATCATTTTTCTTTCTTGGCATTTCTATGGATTTTTTCCATATTTATTCTCAAACAGTTATTAAATTGTATTACAATTCCCCAGCTCAAACTCATTCATCAGTAAATATTTGTCAAACACCTGCTCTTGCACAAGGAGAAGTAATCAGAGCTGATCTTGAGGGCCTTTTCAGGACAGCCAGGGATCAGACCAAGCTAACAGGAGCCTCTGCAGGGCAGTGATGGGCTGAGGCTGTGGTGCTCAGGGGTGCTGCTCTAAGAAGTGTGATCCCTAGAGACAGGAAGCATTGTGGGGAATGATGATCAGGGAAGGTTCCTGGGAGAGCCAGGCCTTGTTGTTATGCATTTTGCTTCTGCTAGGGGATCTGCATCACTGTATACACACACACACACACACACACACACACACACACACACACACACACACGTACATACACACTAGGGGCTCAGATTTTCAGAGCTTATGTTGTAAGTTCATCAAACACTGTGTTATAGCAACTATAGTACTGTTTTTAAAAAAAAGTTCCAGAGAGTCTAAACGTATTCTTATCTTGAAAGAAAATACTGAAAGAAAACCATTGTCAATATGATTGCTCTGAAATATCAAAATTTGAAACATGATAATTTCCCCTGAACGCTGCTTGCCTCTTTTCTTTTGTTTCAAAGTTGGATTCAACTTTTTTATATTAACTTATTAACTGTGTTCCTCTGAGTCATACAAGTTAATCTCTTTATGAAGCTCAGTTACTACATAGAAAACACCTCCTAACTTGCAGAAGTATAGATATGATCAAATGCAATGCTTAATATAAAAATCAGTGATTGATAAAAAAATTTTGAAATGAGAGTTCTTTAAGGGTGATTTTTATACTAGGAAATTGCCTCAGTTTCTCATTTTTCCTCAGTCTATTTTCTTGATTTCTGCTTGCCCTTGACTTTTCTTGATGAAGTTTAATTGCTGTTTCACACGATCAATTGCTGTTGGCAAAGCTCTTGAAATACCTCATGTTTTTTTTTCCAACACCAAATAAGGGATTAAAATGATTTTATTGAATGCAGAGCATTGTATTCATTTTGGGGAGGATTTTAGATGATCTGAAGAAGTCAGGGTTACTGACCTCAAGAAGTTATCTATTCTGTCTACCTAGAATTTCCTTCAGGAAGTCACAAAAGGATAGATTGAGTCAGAGAACATTCCCTAAATATCCCGATTAAGATTTAGATATATTTTTTCATGAAATCTTTTTATTTTATTTTATTTATTTATTTTTATTTATTTATTTTGCCTTGGGACTCACTTTAGGAAAAAAGCTGGGATTGTATTTCTGGCATTCTGTTTATTGGGATTCATCTACTTAGTAAACCTCTCTGATAACTCCACTCACTTAGTAATTATAACCCCCAGATTTTAGTTTTTACATTCTCTAAATTTGGGATTCTACAATGTCACAAAACTTTTAATGAAATAAAAGTATATTGGTTTAATAATTACAAGGTCCCCTAACTTTGGCTCTACCAACATTTTTTATGGATAAATATGAATATGTCACCTAATTTTCCCCTCTGCTCACTTTCCATGTCTGAAAACTAGGAAGAATGGACATCCTCTCCTAGGGCCAGGCAAAGCAGTACCTCATACACGAGACTGTGAAGTGATGTCACGAATAAGATCCACACAACCACATGGAGTTGATTCCTACACTTCACCATTCGGATTTGTATAGCTAACACACCCCTCCCAAATTTCTTAAAATATTTTCTCATCATTGTCACAAAATACAAAGGAAAAGCAACTTAAGAGGTGATTCTGACCCAGCATTTGAAGGCGTGGCTCATAATTTCGGGAAGGCATGGCAGTGGGAGTGTGGGCAGCTGACCACAGTCCATCATGATTAGGAAGCAGGGGCTGATGAATGCCGCTGCTTTGATTCCTTCCTTCTTTCCTTCCTTCCTTCCTTCCTTCCTTCCTTCCTTCCTTCCTTCCTTCCTTCCTTCCTTCCTTCCTCCCTCCCTCCCTCCCTCCCTCCCTCCCTCCCTCCCTCCCTCCCTTCCTTCCTTCCTTCCTTCCTTCCTTCCTTCCTTCCACCCTTACTTCTTTCTTTCCTTCTTTTCCTCCTTTCCTTTCATTCTTTCTTATCTAGTGTGGCCTCCAGAAGAGGTACCACCCTCTCTTATGGTCAGTTTCCCCACCTCACTTAACCTAATTTAAAACTTCCTTCACAGGCATGCCTAGAATTTGTCTCCTAGGTAGTTCCAGAACCTGACAAGTTGACAATCAAGATTACCCTCCCAACACCTTCTGGCTCTTCCCCCAAATATGAAGGATTTAGGAAGCAGGTACACTAAGACCCTTATATAGAAAAGACACCCTTTTCTTCTTTTTGTCATTTTTTGTCTTTAAAAAAAGTTGTTTGTTTCTTTAGAACATTTGAAGAAGGCAAATGCATTCTAAAGTCATTGGAATGCAAAAGTTGTACATCAAGGAAATACAAGGCTATTTGAATAAAGGTATGAACTATAATACGGGAAACAGGGGTTGACCATTGCTTGAGGGCTGGAGCTCAAAGTAGGGTGCAAATCTGGGAGACTGCAGGGGGAGTTCTGCTTGGACAGTCTGAACTTAGGTCATTTTTTCAGAACTTTCAGGAATAATTTTGTTTTAAAAACATCAGGATCTTTCAGAAATGGTGGAATGAGCCTATTGCTAGGATTGGATTTCTCAAGCAGGCAATGTGTCATGGTTCCTCAAGGGTGCCTTGACCTTGTCTGAGCCAGAAAGATGATTCAGTCTGGTGCCTGAGGACAGCTTCAAACACTGCATTATCTGTCACTCGTGTGTATTTCTGTCTCCTCGGGAATCTTGCTTCTGAAGTTATGCTATACCAGCTGTGAGACAATCAGTGCAGTAAGAGAAAGGAACGAGGGTGGGAGAGATCGGTGTGATTATGTTTTGTTAATGCAAGTGTTTTGATTAGAAATTTTATGATGGTATTTTTCAAGCATTTGGAATTTGGAAGTATTGGGCTCTCCATACTTTAATTCTTTAAGGAAGGCATATAGTGGATGTAATAGTGTGATTTATCAGCCATACTTGGTGCATCCTTCCATCTTGCACAGTACCTTTACTCCCTAAGAAGACAACACAGGAAACAATGTACAAGATTGAATGACTATAAGTAAAAATTATAAAGTAGGAAGTTATTTGTATTAGTCAAAATATAATACTTATATTTTATTATATTATATACAAATTTCCCAGTTGTCTGTTGAAGATTGTGATAATATCAAAAATGTTAAGAGAAAACTGAGATCAGAGGTTGTATCGGGAGAAAACTTAGCATTATGTGACTAAAGAACTGGCAATCAGAGTAGGGGCTGCCCTTTGGATACGATGGCAGCCTGTCACAGATTGATGGGTGTACCTCTTTCTGCTTCCTTCAGATAAGGTACATAGCTTGATCCCAAATTCTGTGTCTATGGAGATCACTTTACATAGCACTCTCAGCTCAAAAGATGGGCATGCAAAACAGCCCTTTTGGAGATGGAGTGACTTCCACCCCAGGGCTTAAGAAGATGACCTCTGCTTTCTGATCACTGCACAAGGCCCAATGGCTTTTCCCCTTACCTAGAAAAAGGCAGAAGCAGCACCCTTCCTCCAGCGGTTGGCAGAAGGAAGTCCAGAGCTGGTTTTATGTCACCACACTAGTCTGGGACCCCTCTTCCTGTGTTTCTTGTAATGTTCACTTTTCAGGGAGCTTGGTGGAAAATTTCCTTAAGAGTCATCTTTTAGCACTTTGAAATTTGAACGAGAAGGGGTATGCTGTGAGCCATGTGCTAGTGACCACACAGCCTTGAGGCTGTGACTGCAGAGGGGCTGCTGAGATGATATAGTCAGTAGCGGCACTGGCAGCCAAGTCTGATGACCCGAGTGCCATTCCTGGGGCCCACACAGTAAAAGCAGAGAACTTACAGGTGCAAACTGACCTCTGACCTCCAATGTGTGGTGTCACACATACATACATACATACATACATACATACATGCATACATACATAAATTTTCAATCAAGAAATATATGGGAACTACAGAGGAGGTGATTTAGAAATTTGATATAAAAATGAGGAACCAAAAGTATTTGTGTAGAACACACATTTGAGTGGTTTTCAGTCCGGTGAGACTTTAGATTTATATGTGCTAATCTTATGTGTGCTCTTACACAATCCCTCACCAAGAACACTGGAGGGCATAGAGTAGGAATGCGGATGTAGGTGATGTGTGCAGGGCAGTGTACAACAACAAGTGGGGCTATTGGGGAGAAAGAGATCTATCTATGCGATGGAACTTAAAGCTGAAAAAATAGTTCAAGCCAACTGAAGAAAGTGGGACAAGATTATGCATTAAAAATCAATCTTCTTGAAGCATACAAGAAAGAGTAGCCTTTGGACATGTGGAGACAGCAGGGAAAGCGTTTCAGGCCAAGAGAATGAAGAGGGCAATGCATTTGGGTAGGAGAATGTGGGGATGACTTCTGGACATAGGGTTTGAACTGGCTTGGAAATTAGGGTATACCTAAACCTGTAAGTTTATGTTTGATAGTTAATAGAGGAGACATTTTTTTTTTCCAAAACAGGGTTTCTCTGTAGCTTTGGAGCCTGACCTGGAACTAGCTCTTGTAGACCAGTCTGGACTTGAACTCAGAGATCCGCCTGCCTCTGCCTCCTGAGTGCTGGGATTAAAGGCGTGCGCCACCACTTCCCAGCCAGAGGATGCATATTTGTGCTGGTAGACTATATACCATGTTAGGAACTCTTGACTAGAACTTTAAATTTGTAATTTTAAGGGTGGAAGGAACATGAGTCATTTGGTCTTGATTCCTAAAATTTTCTATACAAAAGTTAGACAGAATTTTAACAGACAGATCTAAATTGAGAATCTCATTCTTTGGGTAGACATAGCGGCTTGCCCCTTAAACTTGGTTTCCTGACTCATGATTTTATGTTATCTGTTTTTAGGGAGCATTGGCAATCTTACTGCCTTCCAACACAGTGTCTGGCCCCTATCAGCTGCTCAGGACATTTGTTAGCTGAAAACACATGAGAGCAATTTGGAAGAGCGGTGATACATGTTACATACATTTGAGGGCCAGGCAAGTACTAAAGAAAATACTTAGAGAAGTGGCAAACAGACATGGGAAGCTAATTTCTTCAGCTTAATAGTATGTTAATTTAAATAAACAGCAGAAAGCAATCCCAGAGCAAACACATGCTCTTGTCTGGTACTAGGAGTGGATATTTACAGTCAGAGAAAGTCATGTGATGATGTATGGATTCTATATACGGCCTGGTACAAACCACTGTTGGTTGGTGGAATTGCTTTCCTGGACAGAAATGTCCAGGCAAGGAATGTTCAAGGAAGGAAGTCCAAGGAGGAGTTTGTGTTCAGGCGTGTCATCTATTATGCCTCAGATCCTCGTAATTTACTTTATCGTTCAAGACTCAAATTGGACTCAAGTGCCAGCCAGAGACTTCATTATAGGTTTAGCTTAGGCTAAGTACAGATGGAAGCTAGTGACATGCCCTGTACATGGTTTTCCAAATAGAGTTTTGAAATTGCCTCTATTACTAGGACTTGATGGAAACACTTGGCTAGGAATAGAAGGTGTAGGAGGTGGATGTGAACCTCCGAGGAGGGAGCTGCTATTGTAGCTGTAATCAGGGGAGACAGGAACACAGTACACAGAGCTTTCTGCAGGGAGCTTCCAAAGTTCTGTCAATTGATCACTGGGTATTAGTTATTTCTGGATGCTGGTCAGTAACTATTCTATATGTTTTCATTAAATTTCATTGAATGTGTTAACAAATTCCCACCTATTAACAGATATCCTTTGGTTTTGGACATTTTATTACCCTTTCTTGGGTACATTTTAAAGTATATGCTGGTTGGATGTTGGAGATTGTGTTTAGTGCTAGAAACACAGTAGCGATTCTAATGATTCTTTATGATACTCTTCCAAGGGTTTCTTTCTTTTAAAATCCCAGTGTTGCTAGTTGGAATTTGAATTAGGAACAAGTTTCATCTTAGCTGCAAGGTTTATGGAAGGTTGCTTGACCTTTTCTGGGATACTTTTCACTGCTGGTAGGTGTCATACTCTTTCTGCTAAACCACTCTCTTCCACATCTGTCCTGGCCAGCACATTCCACTTGCTTTGGTTTCTCTTAGGCTGTTTTGTTTTTTTTCTTCTCTTCCACAAAATTCTACAACATTTTAGAAATTCTCTTCTGACACCTAAGTGTTCCTATGTATAGTTGCGTTTGTTTGTTAATGGAAAGAAATCAGACAGCCTGATTCAGAGGAGAATTCAGACAACTTCTTTGCATTCTTCATGGAGCCTGAGATTGTTAATGAATTAATATCCCTCAGAATGAAAACAGACGCCCCATACACTGTAGTGGAGTTACATCCTGATAAGCTCAGCATTAAGTGGAAAATGGTATAAGCAGAAAAATCACAATGTACCTCAGCTACAGACATCAGGGCATATAGAGAACAATGTGAAGTGTGTGTGTATGGGGAGGTTTGTGTCTGTGACTATGATACTGATGGAAAGCTGTGGTTCACTGATGATGCCCAGGATTGCAAGAGAGCAACTGACTGCAAATACCTAGCCAAAGAAAAAGACCCAAATTCACAATTTGGAACACTTTCTATTGATATCATTTTGTGAAGCCGTGAAGTCAAAACCCAGCAAGCAGAACCATCGCAAGCTGGGGGTCATTTGCATTGCATTAACCTGTCTATGTCTTATTCTGTTCCACTTTCTTGCATTTTGCATTTGTCTGGTTTTACATTTCATTACACAGAAGAGACAGTTAATAATGAGAGCAGCCGACAGTACTGAGCACTTAGCATGTAGAGTTGACTCTGTCTAAGCGCTTTTCATCCATGCTTTCAATTTAATCCGTATGACAACCTTTCTGAAGTAGATGCTATTATTGTCTTCATTGTATGCTTGACACTGCTGATCCAACTAATGGGGACCCAAGTCCATTTCTGTGTCTGCCACTTTGGGCACATTGATTTTAGCAGTTATACAAGCATCAGCTTCCTTTTTCCTACCTCCACTTATGTTCCTCATGTAGCACAGATGACCCCCTTCCTCGGCCGGTTCTCTAGTCAATAGGCCTTATTTCAAGTGCTTTGTGAAATGTCTTGATCTTATGTATTGTTTTTGTTCATTTATGACCAAATGATCAATGGTTCATTGGAACCACTGCTACTTTCTCTGGCTAGTCTGTCAGGGATGTTCATTGGAAGGGTACATATTGTTTGCCCTTGGTCTCAGGTGGACATATGCTAGGCTTAATTGTTTTCATGTTTCTTTCTTGAGGAAAGAAGTTATTTTTAATTTCCAAATGGCTATAGGGAGTTAAAATCAGATTTTATAAAAAAGAAGCAAATGTTTGCATGTATATATATATAAATATTCATATATTTACCTATAAAATATGTATGCATCAATGCTATTTAAATAAAAGATCACGCCGGGCGGTGGTGGCACACACCTTTAATCCCAGCACTCGGGAGGCAGAGGCAGGTGGATCTCTGTGAGTTTGAGACCAGCCTGGTTCTACAAGAGCTAGTTCCAGGACAGGCTCCAAAACCACAGAGAAACCCTGTCTCAAAAAACCAAAAAAAAAAAAAATCACCTGGATATAATACATAATGTACATAATCATATATTTATAATATATATACATGTATATAACAATATATAACATATATATTATATACACATGTATACATTTGTAGGTTTATCTATTTATTTAATTGGGACTTGTATCCAAAGCACCCTCATACAAATACCCAGAATTATATTCGACTATTTTTCCTTTCTATGATCCAGTCAAGCTGGTATATGACATTAAACACCACAGGGGATTTTTTTTTATTTTATTGAACTATACATTTTTCTCTGCTCCCTTCCTTTATTCCCTTCCCTTCATCCCTCTCCCATGGTCCCCATGCTCTCAATTTACCCAGGAGATCTTGTCTTTTTCTACTTCCCATGTAGATTAGATCCATGTATGTCTCTCTTAGGGTCCTCATTGTTGTCTAGGTTCTCTGGGATTGTGAATTGTAGGCTGGTTTTCTTTGCTTTATGTCTAAAAACCACCTATGAGTGAGTAGATATGATATTTGTCTTTCTGGGTCTGGGTTACCTCACTGAAATTATGTTTTCTAGATCCATCCATTTGCCTGCAAATTTCAAGAGTCATTATTTTTTTCTGCTATCACAGGAGATTTTACAGTCATCTGAATTCAAATTTGAAGGATGCTGAGATCTCCTGGAAGTATAGAGTGAGAATGGTCCAGTGAGCACGAGAAGTTGAGTATGAGACCTTCAGTGGCTTTTATCTCTTTGTAAAAATGCATAGAAGAAAATGCAAAGTGAAAAAGTTGAGGGCAGTTCAGTTTTAACCCATATTGATACTGATACAGTGTAATTATTAACACCATCTAGAAAGAACCTTGTGGATTTGTTTTCGACTCTTGCCACCTCATGGACTGGCTTTTCTTTGTCTCTTATATTGTGCATATTAACTTCTGTTTGTATGAATTTCATAATTTCTTAGTGACTGGTATTGTTCAATAACTTCTCATTATTGTTGAGTACAAGAGCCATGTTAGGGACCTGAGACTTCCCATCAGGAAAAGGTTTCAGTGTTTGGTTCAGAGAAGATGGACCACATGGTGATGGGAGATACTAGACACAATCGCCAGTCTTGGAGGAGGGGCTAGGCTGAGAGGGAAGAAGTGATGCTCAGGTTCAAGAAAGGTGATGCTACGATTCAAGAAAGTAATAAAGCAAGAAACATGGCCAAAAAAAAAAAATGTCTGCTTGTGGTGAGTGCTAATGAGGAGAATCTCAAACTGTGCCTTGCTGGTGCCTCAGAAACAAGACCCTGGACATAATCAACATATTGTCCTAATTCTATTTGCTTATTTCAAATATGTGTCCAGGCAACTAACTACACTCTTACCCTTGACCCTATTGTTCTGTCTGTTGATGCCAGAACAAAGACAGTATACAACTTAGGCATATGACGAAAGGCATGGCGGGAAATTCTTTGAGTTTCATCCCTTTATTTTATATATCAAGCTTATCTGAGGCAATACTCACTTGTTTACCCAGAAACAGTACATAATTTTACTCTATAGTATCTGAGGAACATAATTCTTAACTCTTCACAGAAAACATGTTGTATAACAATTTGAATGACCACATTTGTGGGAAGCAATGCTTACATTTAAATCTTTCTTTCTTTCTTTCTTTCTTTCTTTCTTTCTTTCTTTCTTTCTTTCTTTCTTTCTTTCTTTCTTTCCTTAAGGTCCTAGTCATCTGACTTTCAAGGAAAGTGATGTCCTTGTTTGTGTGGATTTTTGTTGATGGAGAACTTCAGGTTGATATTATTTTACTTAACTATTCTTTCCCAATGTGGATGATGTTAAAGGTAGTTTTGTGAGGTACTTGCAAAAAGAAGGACCAACCATGATGATCACTTAAGTTGATGCATTAGTGATAACAAACAGTTGAAAACCTTGGGTAAAGGCATTACAATGGGACAGAAACCAATCAAAGTCCCTCTCAGTGCTTTTGGTAAGGTGAGAAAGCTTTGATTTATTGAGGGGTGCTCACCTACTCTCTCTTCTTCTGTGATCCCTTAGGGAAGAGGAATAGGACAGCAGAATGAATGGGGAATGGCCCTTGAGAGCTAGCATCCTCATGACTGTCTACCAGACATCAACTCTCCACTTTTCTTGCAGGTCCTAGGATGTCACATGTTGCCAGTGGCTTGTTGTCACTGTCACCACAGAGGGTGGTTTGTCTATGGGTCAGCTCTTATTGTGTGACCATTAGAGTTAAATATTTTACAACTATTTTGAAGTTTTATGAAAAAAATAAGACTTGTATAGAACTACAAATGAATCGAGTATAAAGTATTGCCATATACCCTTCTCACAGCTTTTACAAATGTTAAATTTTACATAACCAGAGTACAATTAGCAAAGCTCAAAAGTTAATGTCTTATTAATTTTTAATGTTATTGTTTTAAAATTAGACTTCCCACAGGGTGGCTGCATTTTCACATCTTTTAGTAGATCTTGTCTATAAATTGAAGATGTCCCCTCAGGGTCCCTTCTAATGTTATCATCTGGTGTCTATCCCATAAGCTGTGACTTCATTTCTTTTGGCACATACTGTAATAGAAATGCAATCTGTGATACTCTGGGAGAGCCCCTGGATAGAGCTCTTCAATCCTGGTGTCCCACTTTGAGATCTAGACTTGTTTTCTTTCTTTGTACTATAGTGTTACAAGTGGAAGAAAGCAATGGATAAGAATGAAAAGCAAAATTGTGCTGTTACTCTTATGCCTCTTGAGCCACTTGAGAAAGGGTCTACTAAGATAAGGGGAGAGAAGATAAGCAAGAGTAACAGCCGGGTTACCAGAGTTGTGCTGTCTTAATGCTGAGTTCATTGTGACTTAGCAATATCAGCTCAGTGAAGGCGATGACTCCATGCAAGGAGGTGAGTTCATGCTCCTGGGCATAGTGCCCACAGAAGCCAGAGAGGGAATTAGATCTACTGTAAATGGGGTTGTGGACCACCACATGAGTGCTAGGAATCAAAATGAGGTCTTCCCGAAGAGCAGCCAGTGTTCTTACCTACTGAGCCATCTTTCCAGCCCTCACGCTCATTTCTTACCTTCACAAATATTTACTGTAGGAGTCAGGTACCAGATATTGTGCAACAGTGGTTCAGCCATTAACAAAGAACGTGTGGTTTCTTCCTACATGTAGTTCTCTAGGGTGGACAGGAAGAGAAAGCGTTTATTGCACGTGCTTTTCCAAATGATGCATGTGTGTATATACCTAATCACATAAGCACTCCGAGAAAATGGCACAGTAAGTAACTCCACTTTCTCTCTGAGCACACACGCAGTGGTTCAGGAACTTGGCCAGCAGTAAAATTGAATGTTTGAACTTGGCAGGCTTACTCCAGGATTTGTAAGACTAACTACTTTATTATACTGTTTCTTGTGCAAACTTCTTTTGTAGGGAAATATAGCATGATACCAGAACATAAAACTGGCATATCTGGGTGCTAGTGTTGTACCAGGGCCTTGCGCACACTATAACTCTCTTCAGTACTGAGATACCCTACCTGCCCCTCCAAGGTACTCCTATGGGTTAGCTTGCATACAGACTGACCATGGGTATATCCCCTGGCTGAACTGGTGATAACTAGGGAAGTTTATGTTTATGGGCACAACCTAGGGCAATAGAAAAAAAAGGGGAGATTCTTGTGGACTCAGAGAAGAGACTGTCAAAGATCCAGTCCTGAATAACAAACATATAGGGTGTTGGGGGAAGGAAAAGGCTCTAACGTGCCTGGAGATCACATTAAGGGAAGATGAGGAGCTGCAGCAGAATACCAGGCAGATCTTATAAATTATGCTCAGGATTTTCAGACTTCAGAAGCAAGCACATGCTCTTCACTATTCATGCTTCACGGACTTAGGTCCGAAGATAAACCTAAAAGCTCTGTTAGTTATCTTCTGCTTAGACACGAATAGCTTAGGATCTAACAATCACAACATACGGGAGTTTCTTTAAAAGAGAAAAGCACGTAAACAGGAAAGAAAAGTTTGTATTGAACTGTTGAGCAGCTGCAGTCCTTCATCAGACTCTGGAGTCATACTGGATGGTTTCCCTTCTATTTCTCTTCTATAGTGATCATTGTGTGGTCTATGCTGGCTTTCTCATCACAGCAATTGTTCAAAACTCAGATTCACAAACACATGACATCAGTGAAGGAAATGCATCTCTTCCTCATGCTAATACTGAAAAGCTGGGGCTGAAGAAATGGCTCAGCAGTTAAAGACATGCACTGCTTTCGCTGAGGACCCGAGTTTGGTCCCTAGCACCCACACTGAGTAGTGCATAGCCACCTGTAACTCCAGCTCTAAGTGGTCTGGCACCTCCTTCTGGACTCCACAGGCACACATTCCACATGCATATATACTTTAAAGACAGGGAAAAGTTGACTGACATTTACTGGTATGATTTCCTTGAAGTTTAAGACCTTTCCATAGTACATCTATGGGGAGGTGGTATCTCCAGACAGGAGATCTGGGTTTCCTGAGTATGTGTTTCATGAACACACACTTCTAAGCAGAGGATTTGTATGGCCATTTCAACACTGTATTAAACAAGGGAGGATTAACGCTGGAACTGACACATTTGAGGTAATAATAGCACTATCCATGGCATCTGTGGGTGACGAGGAGGAGGCTGGGATTCAAGAAAGCCGTAATAATGTAAGCTTGTGGAGCTTTTGGAAATGCACATGTTAATTAAGATTCTGCACACACACACACACACACACACACACACACACACGTTTGCCACAGCACACATTTGAAGTTGAAGCACAACTTTAGGGAATCTGTTCTTTCCTTCCATAATAGTATCCCAAGATCAGGCTTGAACTCAGATAGTCAGGGCAGGTGCCTGCTGGGCCATTTTATTTTTTTTATTTATTAAAGATTTCTGCCTCCTCCCCGCCACCGCCTCCCATTTCCCTCCCCCTCCCCCAATCAAGTCCCCCTCCCTCATCAGTCCGAAGAGCAGTCAGGGTTCCCTGCCCTTTGGGAAGTCCAAGGACCTCCCACCTCTTTCCAGGTCTAGTAGGGTGAGCATCCAAACTGCCTAGGCTCCCACAAAGCCAGTACGTGCAGTAGGATCAAAACCCAGTGCCATTGTTCTTGACTTCTCAGCAGTGCTCATTGTCCGCTATGTTCAGCGAGTCCGGTTTTATCCCATGCTTTTTATCAACTCAGATTTGGAGGCACTTTAGCAATGGCAGGGATGATAAACGATTTGGACCCAAGACTACTTCTTTAGCATGTATTAGTTTTGAAATACAGTATGTTGGTAATGAGCTCTAGCTGCCACAGGCTCAGGATCCAGTCTTAAGTTCTTTCATTTTCAGACCAATCATTTGTGACTCCTTTGTGCTCAAAAGTTGTCTGGAACTCTTGTTTTCCCACATGGCTGCCACGGAATAAGCTAGGACTCTTGTAATAGACAGACGGGCCTCTAAACCATGTCTTCTCTCATAGCAGTGGTATGTAGAGCGTCCTGCACTAACATGTGGGCCTCAGCCTCTCCGTGCCTTTCTTCCCAGAGTCACAGACAACTCACATCAGACCGTGAGCAGAGCACCAAGTCTCGGGGCTGCAGGGATCCCTTCAGTGCCAGCCAGACCTCAGTGGCCTCAGGTGACTTCCTTAATTGCAACGTCAGTTAATGTTCCCCTGAGCCTGCTCGCTGAGTGAAAATGCCCATTAAAATCTCTCTGTCCATCTACAGGAACTCAAAGGGACAGTGACCCCTTGGTCTGAGTGGGAAGGTTTAGACAACAATGACCACTTTCAGCTTAAGGTCTCCTAAGAAGTACTGTCACCTGTATTGGATCTTTTGATTTTGGGTAGAGCAGAGACACATTGCTTCGAAAGTTTTGACTATGGCCCAGGTAACGTGGCTATGAGGCCACATGGCAGTGAGGCCACCTGTCTGCCTTTCTGACATTCAAACCCGTGAGTGGAACATTTGAATCTTTTGTATTCTGTGAAGTCTAGTAACCTGATGGCAAGCAAACATGTCCTGTTTGTTGCTTTCTATAGAATGTCTGGGGGTCTGCCTCAGTTTCCTACAAACTCTTACGGAATAATGGCGATTATCTGAGTCCACAGTAAGCTGTTCTGAAAGTTCAAGGAAAGTAAAAATCATTTTTACTCTCTAGAAGTCAGAATTTCTAAGCCCTAGGCCAAATATATTTCACAGTACTTATTTTCTCTGTACATTATTGTTAATTTTTAGTCCTAGGAACCCATTTTCTTTAGCAGTTCAGGCCTAGTGGCAGAGACATAAGGTAACTGTCTCATGAAAGAAAGAAACCATTGTGGCTGATAATATCTATCTTCTGGGCTGGAAGAAGCAGGTACTTGCATTACTTCAGGTTCATGCTGACACGAGTTAGACCTGTACTCCGTCCAATGTCTGGGGCTGTGTTTGTGTGAGGAAGTACCACAGCACATTCTCATTTTGCATCATCATATGGACAGCAATCTGACCACCATGGTGTCTGATAAACGTCTGCTCAGGGTCAAACACAGCCCCTTGAAAGATCCTTGGCTTTGCAGCATAAAGAATTTGAACTCGTACTTGTAAGGTGGAAGCAACAAGCAGTTCTGCCTCCGTGAGGTACAGGCATGAGGGTTGAAAGCTGCGGAGCTCAGCCTTGACAGATGGATTTAGTGCCATTAGCAGGAGCTTGTTGAAAAACTAAAATGACTTCAAAACTCTTCCCTCTGAACCAGAATGCTACATTCATCCCTTCATTAAAACATTCGTTATTTGCTGACTTGTTTTCTGCCTTCCCCCAGCCTCTCACTCTTTTGTGTCGGAGCTAATGTTCCCAGCGTCTACACTGCGTAGGCCCTGATTATTTGTGAGACAGAGTGAGTTAATGCAGATTTGCAAGCTGTTCCCATTTGTTAAATGTCAGAAAAACACATGCAAGTCACTGGCTTTAGCACTTAGCTGCCAGCTGGCTCTTCTGGAAGCAGGGGACAAATGACAGTCTATCACACAGCATGCTTTCAAAGAAAGAGGGGACCGATTCCAGAACCGCAGCATTGGAGCGGCTTTTAACAACATAAGCAAAATCAGAAGCCAGCATCAGTTTTCTCCCCCCTCTCTTAGTTCTTCCCCTGTTGTTGAGTGAATGGCAGCACATTTGGAAGCTTTTTAAAGCCTTGGGAATATCGATTCCACTGCCCACCATCTGAGAGAGTGATGGGATAATGGGAGCTTGCCGGAAGAGCTGCGTACTCTCTGGTGAGTGACGCTGGAGACACCCTCCCAACTTGGCAGAGAGTGTGTACCTCCCCACCCTCTCCTTCAGGTAGAGTTACTCCTGCCTTTCCGCTGCCAGACTTTCTATAGGCCATTAAATTTCTGTCCCCCTCCAATGGAGATCTGAAGACCTTATCTGTGTGCTGTATTCTATTGTTAAGGTCATCTACATTCTTTAAAAGCTAAAAAAAAAGCAAAAACTATCAAGAGGTCACCATGCAGGCACACAAGGACTTGAGTTCTGATCTTTACCACCCACATAAAAACCCAGATATGGTGGCCCTGATCTGTAACTCCAGATTTGGGAAGGCAGAAACAGGAGGATCCCTGGGGCCTGCTACCCAGCTAGTCTAGCTGAATCAGTGAGCTCAAGGTTCCTACTAGGGTCTAAGATGACTGATGGTAAACTCAGGACCCGCGAGGGGTGCACCCACACGGAGACAATGGGGATGTTCTATCAGGAACTCACCAAGGCCAGCTGGCCTGGGTCTGAAAAAGCATGGGATAAAACCAGACTTGCTGAACATAGCGGACAATGAGGACTACTGAGAACTCAAGAACAATGGCAATGGGTTTTTGATCCTACTGCACGTATTGGCTTTGTGGGAGCCTAGGCAGTTTGGATGCTCACCTTACTAGACCTGGATGGAGGTGGGTGGTCCTTGGAGTTCCCACAGGGCAGGGAACCCGGATTACTCTTAGAGATGATGAGGGAGGGGAACTTGTTGGGGGAGGGGGAGGGGAATGGGAGGCGGTGGCAGGGAGAAGGCAGAAATCTTTAATAAATAAAAAAATAAAAAAAAAAAGTAATTCACCCGTGAAACTACAAATGGAAGCAAATGGGACAGGAGAAGGACAAAGATATCACTTCCCATTGTTAAAGCCAGGCTGAGCTTGGAAGAACTTAAAAGATTTTAATAGGCAGAAAGAAACAAAGGTCACCTGAGATGGAGGTGTGACTGCCAGGCAAGAATGAATGCAAGGAGACAGGAATAGTGTTGGCTGTGACCCTCCAGGCCTATTTAGGGCAGGAAGTTAATTATCAAAGAGGTAGGAGAAAATGAAGAGCTAGGTTGAGGCCAGGCGAAGGAAAATGACCTTTTAATGGATGGATGGTTTTGAATCAGAGAGTGGTATTTCAGATGATTCTTATCCACTTGCCCACATTTGATCCAATTCAGTGTCCAGAAACACCTACGTGATGTGATTTATGCATAGAACAAAATGGGCTAAGCAATAAGAGGGCATCATTTAGGGAATAGTTGCATGGATTAGGATTTTTTTTTTAAAAAAAAGGTTAAATGGAGTTCTTCATAGAAATATGGATTCTGTCAGTTACCACGCCCCTGACAGTACTATAAATGTTTGTCCTCTGCTACATGATGAGTGGTCTCCTCAATTGCTCCAGATCAACATTCTTTCACTGTCATGGAAAATTCCCCCACCAACCCTCAAGTTCACGTAAGTGGTGACTACCCTTCCACAACTACTTATTTAGGACTTTGCAAGCACTGAACGTGAATCTGATCCCCAGAATCCATATTTTAAAAAGCCAGACATGTTGAGGAATGTTTGTAATGCCAGTGGTGGGAAAGCAGAGATAAGAGGATCCTTAGGGCTAGCCTGCTTATCAGGGCAATGAAATACCTTGTCTCAAAACTAAGCAAACAACAACAGAAACAAAGATAGATGGTGCCTGAATACCTGAAGAAAGACACTTAATGTTGTTCTCTGGCACCACAAGAATGTATACCTGCATAAACATTTGCAAACAAATGAACATGTGATATGTACACACACACATTTACATACATAACTTCAGAACAAACATTTGATAGTCAAAAACCACCTTGCTTCTTTCCTTTTAGTGACAGTCAAGTTTCTTGATTTCCCATTTAGGCTGTACCCTACTGCCTTCTGATTTTTCCTCCTGCCTTGCTGTAGCATTACTGGCAGGATGTTAAAAAACACTTCAGGTTCAACAAAGTAGATTTTAAGGTTCATCTGATTTTATCACTCATAAATATTTAAGCTTACGGTGAATATGACTGAGGACAAATGACCAAATTCATCAGTTTCCTATAAACAGCACTGTTGATCACGACCTTGGGCTGTGACAGCAAAGGGAGTGACCTGGGACATATTCCTCAGTGTGGGGCCAGACTTATTTATGCAACCGCCTGCTTTTTGTGCTTTTCTGGAGATGACATATTGGTTACGCTCCTCATGTGGACATGCTTTACACTGCAGGAGCTCACTCAGCCTTCACTGAGCAAAAAAGAGGGCAGCAGAGAATGTAAATTGTAGATAAGATCATGAAGCAAGAGTCCAACATTGCTTTGTGATCTTAACTCCAGTGGTTTTCAAAACCATAAAGAGTGAACGTGGGGTCCTTGATGGGGAACCTGTAATCACAATCAAAGAATAACATTTAGCTTGTTTTGGGGGTTATGACTTCTAAGCCAATTCTTAATGAGCAAGAAGTAGTTCAGTTCTGAGGACTGTGGGAACCATCCCCTAGTTAAAATATAGCGTGGCAAGAGGTGGCCACTGTGCCATCACTCTGGTTTGATATCATACTCTCCCCATTTGCAGTCTCCAAAGGTTCTTCTTGATCTACCATCTCCTTAAATGTTATTGTAAAAGCTGCAGTGCTGTTGATGAGATGTATTTGATTTAATTTGGATGCATTGCAATGTTTACTCACCTTAACACTAATCCATTGGCTACTAACAATATTCCATCTTTGGTTTGGGTTCTGCTATATAAAAAAGGAAAGACACAATTCCTCTTTCATCAGCTCACGATCGAGCTCTAGATACATAAAACGTGACATTATGCACAGAATACTCAAACCGGTTTAAATTAATCAAATTAATAAATCCCACGTGTTCAGAAAAGGTAAAACCTGGCTTCCATCCCCCAGCTGAAGCACCGTATCTGCTACAGGACTATAGCTCCTTTTGCAGGGCCATGTAATACATGTCTACTATGAAGTCCAAATGAGCAGATAAAAATGACACCCACAGAAAGCTGTTTCACATCGTCTTTCCTCCTGTCACATGCAACAGAACCTTTGCATGTTTCTAGCTACATTAAGAAATGGTTCAAATGACTTTATCTTCTGAGGTTGTCCTGCAGTTATCCAACACGAAGTGTTCCATGTTCATGCAGAATTTCAGTCTAATGAAAGAAAAAATTATTTTTTCAGTTCTTTCAAAACAAAAAGGAGTGTGGTTTGAGCAGATGTCATGGGTAAAAAAAAAATAAATGAAGCAGAACAAAGGGCCTCGATGAGCTCAGACTGAAGATAGTCTATCTAATTTCTGCCTTCACCAACACCCACACCTGTATCCTTACAGCCATATGTGCATGCAAATCTGTATCCTTGGAGGTCAGTCTCCTCCTGTCAGCATGGCTTGGAATATCTGGCCTCATAATTTGCTACAAGTATCTTTCCAAGACTTCTAAAGACTAAGACTGAGTAGGTAATTCTCTCAACCTTTTACATGTGTTTTTCATCCTTTATATGAGGACAACAAAACTATTCAGATACAGTGTGAGAAACTATTGTTTTTTTTTTCCTGTGCCATTCTTTCAACAGCATATTAGGTCAAGATAAAATTAGGGCATGGATGGGAAGATATAGACAAAAAAATGTTGTAAGGGAGAAGAAAAAAGAGCATATAATTGAATTATTTTCCAGAGATAAGAGAGTAAGAAAGGAGAAAAATTGCAATCTATAAGTAAAGTCGATTCTATTGGTCTTTCCTAACAGGATTATGTCATCATGAAAAATGTGTAGTAGGTGCTGTGGATGCTGGAGTCTGTCCAGGATTTAGGTACCCACAAAGTGCTTGTGCTACTAGAATGCTTTCTTCCTGTTTGGAACTATGGGAATGAGAGGCCATGGTGAAGCTTTTATGAGTGGAACTCATTTGTATTGTTGCTCGGAGGTAAAGACAATGGGGAGTGGTTAGCACTTTACTCACTGAGTGTGTGTGTATGCGTGCATATGTGTCTGTGTATACATGATTGCAGGTATGTATTTATGTGTCTTTGTGTATGTATCTGTTTAGTCATAATTGTGTGTATGTAGGTATGTGTTTATGTCTACGTGTGTGTCACCGTGTGTGTAGGTGTCCAAGGACAACTGTGAGAATGGATTCTCTCCTTTCATTGTGTGACTTTGTCAAGCCTGGTGCAAACGTCTCTCCAGTTGCCCACACCTCTTCTCCCCAAGCTCATTAAAACCATTACTTCTCCTTCTACTATCAATCACTTTCCACATGCACTAAGAATAGTCTTGCCTTTGTGCCTTCTTTCTTACTTCCTATCCTATGTAAAGACTCAGCTTCATTCTGAGCCGACTTTTGCAGCATGCACAGCTAGCTAAAGCTTTTCAACCTTTCTTTGAAGCCACTTAACTGGGAATTTTCTCTCTTTCTGTCCCCCCAAATTCTTAATATCATATCTCAAGTTCCAACTTTCTTGGAAAATATTGTCATGAATTTTGACCTCATGTGATCCCAGCTCTTAACGTCTGTGTCCATCCCTGGGTAGATGCTGCTACGTATTAGTTAGGTCTCTTGCAGTTATAGTTGATGGGATCATAGCTCAAGTTGCAAAAGTTACAGAATAGATACATTAAAAATATGGACACAGCTTTGGGAGCAGCTGTTTCATGGTTTAATGATGCTGTCTGTTTTTCTCGCTCTGTCCTTTTCCTCACAGACTTTCTCCTAGTGTTGGGCAGGTTGTCTTATTCTTTCTGATTAATGCTTCCTGGTGACAGAATGTGTCCTTTTAAAAATGTCCAGTATGAAAATCCTGAGAAGATCCTAATTTATCTAACCTAGTCATTTGATCATTTCTGGACCAACTGCTATGTTTAAGTACAGGAGTTACTGTGAAGCTATTTCCATACATATTAGAGAGAGAATATTGCCTGTAGGAACAAGAAAATGATAGCAGTCAGGTGACAAAAGGGGACAGTAACAATGCCTAACAGACTATGTTCTCATGAATTTAATGTTTTCCCCTTTACATAAGAATGCATACCCTCTGTGCTTCGGATTCTGCCTCAAATTGTGTTGCTTTCTTGACTATTCCCGACACATTGTTGGCATTCAAAAATAAGTTAAAATATTTTAGAATAATCTGGGAATGCATCTGTAGTTGTCTATTGTGATTGGTTTAGATACAGCTTTATTCTATTTTGCATGCGCATACATGTTTATGTCCATGTGAATATGCAAACATCTAGGTAGTTATGTCTGAAGGCAGAGGACAATCTCAGCTCTTATTCCTGGGGTGTTTTCACCTCGATTTTAAAGATGCAGTCTTATATTGATCTGGAATTAGCCTTTTGTCTGGAGAACTCCCAGGGATCTCCCCAGCTCCACCTTCACAGTGCTCAGATTACAAGAGGGTATCACACAGCCTGCTTTTTTGTGTGTGAGTTCTAGGGATCAGTCTCACGTCCTCATTCTTGCAAGGGAAACACTTTACTGACTGAACTATCACCCCAGCCAAACTATTATCTTTTTTTTTTTTTTTTTTTTTTTTTTTTTTTTTTTTTTTTTTTTTTTTTAAGATTGGTCCATATATCCCTTTTATTATACTGGTCTTTTCTTTTTTTTAAAATTATTTATTTATTTATTTATTTATTTATTAAAGATTTCTGCCTTCTCCCCGCCACCACCTCCCATTTCCCTCCCCCTCCCCCATCAAGTCCTCCTCCCTCATTATCCCTAAGAGTAATCCGGGTTCCCTGCCCTGTGGGAAGTCCAAGAACCACCCACCTCCATCTAGGTCTAGTAAGGTAAGCATCCAAACTGCCTAGGCTCCCACAAAGCCAGTACGTGCAGTAGGATCAAAAACCCATTGCCATTGAGGTCAAAGTGTTGAATGTTATCTTCCAAAGACTGTGGATTATTCCTGAGACATCTGTTGGTGGTTTACAAATGTAGCCATCGAGTTGGGCGTGCTGGTGAGTGTCTGGAAATGGATCACTGCAAGTCTAATCCTTTAGTTGAAAAAGCAATTCAGTGTGTACATTCTGCAAGTGTATTATCTTCGCAGGAGAAGAGTGTGATTAATAGCAGAACATAATGTATTACTCTAAAGGATAGCTGGGGGAAAAGCCAATTTTCTGTGCAGCATTTGGACCCCCTTGGAAGTGGGTTGTATTGTAAATTCAAGAAGTCTTATATAAATCTGGCAAAAATTTCTATTGGAATAGATGACCTATTTAGTCTATTACATCTTAGTTTCTATGATGCTGAGGCTCCTTGGGGTGTGTGTAGGATGGAGCAGTCGAAGAATGGGAGATGTCACAGTGTGGTTGCCATCTGCAGAAGAGGAGCAATAAGACTGATGGGAATTCTCTCCCTGGCAGATACTTATTTCTCAAGTGCTTTTAAAACAAAGAGATCTGCAAAATTCTTCATGAGTGGTTAAACCATGAAGATGGATTTCCAAGTATATATTTACCAGGAAGAAATATTTTACAATGTGTCTGCAGTTTCCATTAAAAATCTAGCCAAATATCTCTCACTTCTCCCCAGACTCCTCTGCTCCTACATTTTAATAAATCAAGGAACATTTGTAAGTGCTAAATGCTAAATGGTTAGTCACAGTTAATTTTTAATCAACTAACAACAGTTATGTGTTAATTGAATGCCATTAACAAACCATAACTTGATGCATTAGCTCCTTTGTTATGCAAAGAAACTTTTCCCTAAAGCTTTTATGTATTGTCTGTCTTTCTTCCAAACAGAACATCAATAGCCTTGTACCATGAGTGTAACAAATGTGTTTGCTGTTATTATGCATGTGTATATGTTTGTGTCCCTGTGTTCATTTCACCCAACCCAGGAGGTACCAGAGGTACTGAAAATAAAAACAGAAATTCAAATATAGCCATTCCCATGACAGAAACTAGGTAATACCAACTGGACATTTGGGAATCATAATTTAGCTCTTTTTTATAGTTTTAATTTCTATGTGTTACTTAATATTTTTTTGGCTTTTAATTCCAAGAGTTACTTTGGAAAGCAGGTCAGGATGGATCTCTGTAGGATTCCTTGTTCGTTATAGACTGACACAGAAAGTTAACTGTGCTCATGTACCCTGCAGGATGAGTTCACACCTACTCTAGCAGAGTTTTTTTTTTTTTTTTTTTTTTTTTTTTTTTTTTTTTTTTTTTTTTTGGTTTTTCGAGACAGGGTTTCTCTGTGGTTTTGGAGCCTGTCCTGGAACTAGCTCTTGTAGACCAGGCTGGTCTCGAACTCACAGAGATCCGCCTGCCTCTGCCTCCCAAGTGCTGGGATTAAAGGCGTGCGCCACCACCGCCCGGCTTCTAGCAGAGTTTTGAAACTGCAACATATCCAGAAGATGGTAAAGCCTGGACTATGTTGCAGAAAATTATCCAACTCTAGCAGAGTAGGTGGAGAAAAAGGTCCCATGGGAGTGAGGGAGCATTATTTACCGGGTCAGCCATCTTCTTGTATATGCTGCTTAAACCCCTACAAGGAAAGTCTTAGCAACTGTGTAGAAAATATTTCTTTAATAAGATTTTAAAAACTGTTTTTGTTTGAGTATGTTTTATGCTTGTGTGTCTGCCCATAGGTATTTGTTCAAAACGTGCTCTTGTAAGGTACTAAACATAAAGCTTTTCTTTTCCTTTCTTTATCTCCTAGATTCATGAATATGTTCTCATGGGAATATTATCTCATGGGAAAGATGCACAGAAGATAAGTTCAAAGAAAAAATTAATAGAAGAACATTAAATGAAGCACGGAGACTCTCTGTGACATATTTATTGCAATGTCCCCTGAAACTGGGCTTAACTGTGATTCTAGCTTCTCATTGGTTGTGAAGATGGTTGAGAAGTCTACATGTAACTGTCTTCATTAGGGAGAGCTGGGCAGAAGCAAACCAAGGCGAGTGAGATATTCACATCAAAACTGAAAATACTGTCAATCCTAACCTGTGGAATATTTTGTAATTAGTTTGATGTTATCTCAGTTATCAACATCCAGTGCATCTATTACAAATTTAGGTTGTCATTGACTTCTTATAAAGATTTTGGGAGCTGCATGTAAGACCCTCAAATCATGTTAAAGGAAGCTACAAAGCATTATACAATGTTTTTATGCTGTACAAATGTTTCTTTAGTAATATTTAAAAACTGTTTCTTTTTATTGTGTAGGTTCGTGTGTCTGCCTCTATGTGCAAACAGGTATGTATATGCCTTCAGAGACCAGAAGATGTTGTCTACTCCCCTGGGACTGGAGCTACAGGATATTGTGAGCTGCCTGAGATAGGTATGGGAGCTGAAATGTCCCCTGAAAAAGGAATAAGTACTCCTCTCTGATGAACCATCTCTCCAGTCCCAGAATAACGTTTCTTGGTTTGAGTGTCTGAAAGCATTATTAACACTTTGTCTGCCTGAACGTGCTGTGTTGTTCTGTCCTCCAGGAAGCCTAGTTGCCCCTACTTTTCCATTACTAGAAGAGTGACACAGTGGATATGGGTGTTTTAGAGCCAGGCACACTTCACAGATGTATAGTATTTTCGTTTCTATTTTAGGACGATCTCTATTTTTTCCAGTATATAAAGTCTATTAAAGAAAATCTGTGAGTCTGTGTTCTACTCTGATATTGGATGCCATCTACCAGGCAGGTGAACTCATCCCATAATGATTATGATAACTAATATTTGTGTGGATATGTATAAAATTTTTTTAAAAAATTTCATTTAGCTATTATAATCTTAATGAGAAATAAGCTAGTAGTAAAAATTCTTCCATTTTATAGGTCTAGAAACCAGCTCACCACTGGATTGGCTGAAGCTATTCCCAGAACATGATGTCATTAAAGCCTTGAATCTGGACTTTACTCCTTCTGCAACTTTTGCGAAATGGTCCCTTTAAGATTTTTCTCATAGTCTTTGGTTCCTCAAAACTGGATGGAAGATAAGATCTAAGGCCACTGGTCAAAACTTAAGTACAACCTCATGAGTTTTCACTCCTTTTTCTTTATCAAAGTTAATGGGACTGCTTGCATAACAAACAAACAATGTATCTGCCCTTTGTCCTTGTATTGCATATGCTATCTGGTTTAGGGATATTGAACCCAATCTTTCTTTCAAGGTGGGTTCTGATTTAGTCAGTGCCATCTTCACAGTGGAGACTTTCAGTAGTAACAGCATCACACCTCTGTCTCTTAAATTCATGTCTTTAAGACTAAGATTTTGCTTATCCAGTGCCTCCAGTGAGATGTTACCTGTCATCTTCCCAGTGCTATTTGTGTACCTAAGTCATCTTCTGCATTAGTCCTTGAGAGTGCCAAGAATTCTTCATACCTAACGCATAGCCTTTATAACTCTTACAGAATTAACACCACCTACGGAGAAAATATCTGATAATTTCTGAATGAGTCACTAAGTTCATTAACCTGTGCTTTCTTTGGAGCCCATCCAAGAAAATCATAATTCAAATAATGAAATAGGTAATTTTTTCATTTCTTTTATGTTGCTAAGCTGTACAACCTCCTCAGTTGTAACCTGACTTTATTAGGCACCATCTTCATGACCCTTTATATTTTTCTTTCAGGGGACACACACAGGCTTTAGATTCTGCACTTCCATAAATGGGTTCTGCGTCTCTTCACTATTTTAGACTCTTGCTGTGCAGATGTATCAGTGACTATTGTGTGAATCACATGGTAGCCTTCCAAGTAGAAGCATTAGCTTGGGTGCTTCTGAACATAATGATTTAAATTTTAGTGCTTTGGAAACATTTTTTTTTCTACGGGTGAGAATGTGATGACCATATTTCAGGGATATGTCAAAATATAAAGCTATGTTTTAAAGTTTTAAACAGCTGCACACTAACTACAAGCACCTATCAAAGTTCAAAATTAGTTGTTCATTTATTTAAAAATAAGAACCTGTATATAGGAGTTTCCTTGGAGCCACTTTGACTATAGATGATGAAATTCTCATCTTTAAATTCTTCATGGCAACAGAAAGCTTTTGTTCTGGGTTGAGTGCTCCAAAAGGCAGAAGAGATGGCAGTTAGGAGTCTGTGCATCTAGCAAGCAGGTTCTGTAACCCTGAAGAACTGTCCTCCTGTTCACAGTACTATTGGCAGGTTTCTAAGAGTCCTTGGCATTACTATCTCTAATAGTTATTATAACATGTAAAGGAATAAAAAGAAAGCTTGTGGTTTTTTTTTTCCAAAATCTTGTAACTCAGAAATTTATTTTCAATATGAGAGTTAGAGTGTTTGATGTTTTCAGAATTTTCCAGAAATAGCTTTTAATTTATTTGACGGCAATTATTTCCTGCCTTTCAGCTTTTCTTGATTTGTCCTATTTGGAGAATAATTTTACTGACAAGTATTTCACCTTCTTCTTTTTGTATGCTTATAAATAAATTTCTAATGGGATACTTTCAAAGCTGCTAATTATATAGAACTAAGAATGAGATATACAGGCATCTCAAACTTGGAAATGTCTCTATACATTGCCTTTTTGCTTCTTCAAATCTAGATCCACATCTGTAAATGTCCAAGTCATAAAAAAACAACCAAACAATCAAATAAATAAACTGCCATCAGTTTCTCAATTCTGGGAGAGTATTCTCTAAAACGGATTATAGCATTTTCTGGCCACAAAATGAAAAAAAATAAAGAATCAAAAACCAATGACTGTGATATAACAAAGCGTTGCTTGACTGTGAGACCAGGAAGGTGCAGTTGTCGAGTGGAGGGGCCCTCTTCTTCCTTTGGAGTGAGGTGCAGATGAGAACTGCGTAGATGTTCTTTGAGGTAAGCTCACATGTTTCCTGTGGAATCATTTTGTTATCAGAACTTTGCCCACCCCCTTCAGCCGCCAGCGAAAATGTTAGTCCTGGAAGTGTGCAGGGGGTGAATGTGGAGACTGGAGAGGAAAAGATGCCTTGCGTTTGCTAAATACTCATTCACTGATTGCCACCATATGTGCTCATTGAGAAGCTGCTGTCTGGGTCATTTTCTGATACCTACTAAGTGCTGAATGAATGGTCGATAGGTTTTAAATAAACAAGATACAAAACAAAATGAAAATTTTATATTAGCTTGAAATGACAAGATATCGACTGGGATTAGAGTTCTGTAGACTGAAAAAGGAGTGGGTCTGGGCACTAATTAAGAGATTATAATCCCCTTAATTAAATGCTTTTGTACAAGCTGCAGTAGCTGTGGAAGGAAGGAATTAAAATGAAAGAGGGTTTTTAAAGGCATATTCACTCTATCAGCTATTTCTGAGAGGTGAGCTGCCCACGCGGCCATGCGGAAACAGTGGGGAGAGGATTGGAAAACTAATCCAGTAGGGAACAGGGCACAGCATTGAGATGTATGCAAATAAAAATACTCAAGTAGCTATTGGAGAATATATATATATATATATATATATATATATATATATATATATACACTTAAAGAGAAAAGAAATAAATCCCTTTGGTTCACATGTTTAGAGGAGTCAGTCCACGGTGTCTTGATTCTGTTTCTAGGCCTATTATAGGGGAGAATATCATGGTACTAGAAGAGTGTGGTAAGAGCAAGCTTGAGTGGAGGAAGGAGGAGGAAGAGGAAGTTAAATCCCTTGTAGCCTACTTTCTCCAAACAAACCCTGACCTCTCATGTTTTGTTACCTCCTGAAAATGGTGTCATGTTTTAAATCCACTAACGAATTAATATATTGATTGACTAGACTAATGCTCTCTGGATCTAATTACCTTCTGAAAATCTATCAGCTCACAGCCAACCTTCAGTATATAAGTCATTTTGTGTTCAAGTCGTTGGATCCTACTCCCTGCCCCACTGAAAGGCTCGTTAACATTTCATATTGAAAAATGCATTTAGCCTACCTCGGAGAGTCCCCAAAATGTCAACATCCTTCAAAAGTCCAAGTTCAAACTTTCCCAAAACTCTTAGCCATGAGCTTTTGTAAACTCAGAAATTAATATATGACGTCTTTCTTACATACAATGTCACCAACTAACCATTTTCATTACGAGAGGGAAAAACAGGAAAAGAGAGGAAGGATTAGAACAATTCTAGAAAAATGCATCAGGGAAAACACTAAATCTTAAAGCTTCATGTCTGACATCCAGGGCACAAGATTATGCTATGAGATCCTCTGGGTTTGGAAGGTCCCACTGTCATGCCCTGACCACTTACTTAAAGTTCATGTGGTTTCTCCCCTGAACTGGCTTTAGTAATTACCTGAAACTGAACTTGGGAATGGCTGGACAATTTTGACATCTCTAACTTCCTGGATTATTCTGTGTATCTCAGCTTTTCTTGTCCAGTGTCCTTTGTTGCTGACTTGGGAAATGCCTATAGGGACAGTGCTCTTGTCACATATTGCCTGTTGTCACAGGCCTATTAAATCTGGTTGGCCTCATATCTCTGACCTCGTATCTCTTGTTTCTGAGTAACAGTAAATCCAGGATCAAATGAATGCTGCCATTGAATGTCGCTAACCGTTTATGCCATAGCTAGATAACTATAGGCAGTGTGTGTTCTTTCAACCAGGTGAAGAAGCCATAGCTGGATACCTAGAGGCAGTGTGCAGTCATTCAGCCAGGTGAAGAAGCCACACCTGGGTACCTATAGGCAGTGTGCAGTCTTCCAGCCAGGTGAAGCTGTAACCATGTACAAATCACTGAGAATGGCCTCAGATGCAATCTGTGAGATGATCGTAATATTTTTTATTCTGATGCTGAATGAACTGTGGTAATAAGACTTAAATTATTGTCATGGGCCAGGGCATATATTTGGCTTCATTCATGATTCCTCTCAGTACATTAATGAATAATGTTTTACCTTGATTATATGTCTGTGGTCAAATATGATGGCATATGCCTGAACTGGAGGTAAGAGAGTTGATGCTGGTGGGTTGAAGACCAGCCTCAGCTATATACAAAAACAAACAGCACAGGACGGTGTTTAAAAGCCCAGGATCATTTCTGTTGACCTGCATTCATTGTACACAGGAATGGACCTCATAAGGACATTTTTGTATAAGTATATAATGTATGTAGACCTCTCCCTCAGGTTAGATTTCTCTTTCTTTCACCTTACCATTCCTCGTTCTCTTCATTTTCTAGAGATCTGTTCTTTTAATTTCATCTCTCTCTCTCTCTCTCTCTCTCTCTCTCACACACACACACACACACACACACACACAATTTTATTCAGTCATACAAGGGAGAGTTATGGCACGTTTAGGTATAGTTATGATCTGGTTATGTTTTCCATTTGGAAACTAATCACAACATTAGGAGATACGACTGTGTATCAAGTTGGCAAGGGGTAGACTTGTGATGGCTGTTCTTGTTATCAATTTGACTACATCTGGAATTAATTGAAGCTCAAAAATGGAGGGGCACACCTGTGAGGGGTTTTTGCTTACTTTGAGGTGGGGAGATCCACTCCTAATCTGGAATTTGGAGTGGAAAGATCCATCTCTAGTCTGAGCCACCCGTTTTGCTCAAAGCCTATATAACTGCATGAAAGAAAGAAGCTTCCCTCTGCCTGCTTATGCTCTCCTTGCTAGCATGCCCATCTCTTTGCTGGTATTAGCACTTACTTCTTTGAGATTCTGGTGTATACTGAAGACCAGCTGAGATATTCATCCTTGTGGACTGAACTGGATTCTTGGACCTTCTGTTCATAGGCAGTTGCTTTTGGATTAACTGGATAAATCCCTTTTCTATATAGATAAAGATTTATTTTTATAAGTTCTGTTTCTCTAGAGAACCCTGACTAATACTTTTGTGTGTGTGTCTGTGTGCGATCTAGGATTCACAAGTGAGAGAAAATGTCGAATTAATCTGCTTAATATGACAATCTCCAGCTGCATCCATTTTTCTTCAACTGATATAGCTTCTTTTTTTGGTTTTTCGAGACAGGTTTTCTCTGTGGTTTTGGTTCCTGTCCTGGAACTAGCTCTTGTAGACCAGGCTGGCCTCGAACTCACAGAGATCCGCCTGCCTCTGCCTCCCGAGTGCTGGGATTAAAGGCGTGTGCCACCACCGCCCGGCTCTGATATAGCTTCTTTATGGCTGAATAAGTATCAGTTGTGTACTGCATTTTCTTCATCCAATCCTCTACTGACAGATATCATCATATACCTTCAAGTGTGTGCTCAGGAGTGGTATAGCTTGGATACTTCATAATTCTAATTTTACTTGATAAACCTTCCTACTGGTTTCCACAGTGTCTGGTTTACTCAAATTTCCCACTAGAAGTGTATAAGGGTTGGTTCCCTTTCTCCATGTTCCTCCCAGAATTTGTTGCTCAATGCTGTTCATTCTGACTGGCATGAGATGGAATCTCAGGGTAGTTTTAATTTGCATTTCTCCGATGGCCAGTGAGGTAGATCATTTTTAAAAAATGTTTATTGCTCATTTGTTTTGTTGTTGTTTTTGCTTGTTTGTTTTTTTTTTTTGAGACAGGGTTTCTTTGTAGCTTTTGAACCTGTCCTAGAACTAGCTATTGTAGACCAGGCTGGCCTCAAACTCAGAGATCTGCCTACCTCTGCCTCTGCCTCCTGAATGCTGGGATTAAAGGTGTGTGCCACCAACCCCAGCCTTTATTGCCCATTTGAATTTCATCTTTCTCATTAGCCCATTTAATAATTGGGTTGTTTGCTGGGCGATGGTGGCACACGCCTCTAATTCCAGCACTCGGGAGGCAGAGGCAGGCGGATCTCTGTGAGTTCGAGACCAGCCTGGTCTACAAGAGCTAGTTCCAGGACAGGCTCCAAAACCACAGAGAAACCCTGTCTCGAAAAACCAAAAAGAAAAAAAAAAAAAGAAAAAAGAAAAATTGGGTTGTTTGATTTCTTGGAATTTAGTTTTTTAGAGTGCTTTATATATTCTTGATATTAGTCCTCTCTTAGATAAGCAGTTAGCAAAAATTTATCCCATTCTGCAGTATGTTTCTTCACTGTCCTTTGCTGTGAATGTTAATTTCATATAATCCCATTTATTAATTGTTAATCTTATTTCCTAAGATATTTGAGTTCTTTTCAGAAAGTCCTTGTCTATGTCTGTTCCCGAAATGAATGAAATGCTTGCCCTGGCTATGCTGAAGCATACCTGAGCAGCCCATATATGGTAGCTGATTGAACTTGTCCAAATTGGGTTTCAAAGTCTAAGATGATGAGGACTAACCTGGTCTCTTCCTCAAGAGGGCACCAGATCTCATTACAGATGGTTGTGAGCCACCATGTGGTTGCTGGGAATCAAACTGGGAATCAAACTGTGGGAAGACCTTCTCCCTTCTATTGCCTTCTTTAATTTCTCCTGTCTTCAGTGTCTCAACATTTTCACTATAGATGTCTTCCACTTGCTTAGTTAGGATTATCCAAAGGTGTTTTCCTGTTGAATGTCTGTTATCTAATTCTAAAACATCTAATATGCCTTTCTTGCCTTAACAGTTTCAAAATTTAAATACTTGTAATTATTATAGTTTTACCCTTTTCTGCAGTTTACCCTTCTCGTGTCTGTGATAACATAATTCTACCGTTTAAAGAAATTCTCCGTAAATAGTTCTTTTGAGTTGTTGCAAATGAGAAAATTTTCCTGTCTTTCTCAGGATATTTGCTTCTGGTATATTGGAGGCCACCAATCCTGTATGTTGATTTGTACCCTCCAACTTCACTGCAAGTGTTTATCAGTTCTAAGCACTTTCTGATATAGTCTTTAGGATCTCCTATCCACAGAATTCTCTTGTCTGCAAATAAGAATGCATAATCATAAGTCATTGTGTGAAACTAGCCTAGAATAAAAACTAAGCTTAATTGGAAAGAATTTCTAATTTCAAGCACATGTCCACTTGTGGGCAAGAAGCAGGTCAGGTGTTCTTAATCCAAGGGTCTCCAGGGGCAACAGTCGTTCTCCCTTCAGTTTTTTTTGTTTCTGAGATTCTTGTTTCCATGATGGATGGATGGATGGATGGATGGATGGATGGATGGATGGTATGATATGGGGCTGTTACTGGGCAGGTAAGAACTACTTTAATTAATGTCCTACCACCATTTAAAAACAACAATTTCTCTCAGCTGTTTCTCCTCTTTTCTTTAATGAATAAATAGTAAAGGTCTTATCTATCTCACAGGGAGTTACAAATGTGACTACAGGAACACCTGGCATTTGTAGGAGGAGTCTCTCTCTCTCTCTCTCTCTCTCTCTCTCTCTCTCTCTCTCTCTGTATGCCAGACATTGATAGATGCTTTACACAAATTATCTTTTAGTCTTTCCAGAATCCTATGATCAGTGTTGTACAAAGGGACATATCCAGGCTTATGAGACTGAGCTAATTCCCTGTGGCCACACAGCTGGAAAATGCTGGAGCCAGGATTTAAATTTAGAATGTTTTATTTAGAACTCAGGTGTGTGATTGTCATGCTAGCCTGTGAGTCCCAGATGAGATGGCATGCAACCTGGAAAGTGCAACCTGCATGGAGAAGGAGGATGTCTACATGCTCTACTTTGCTTTTCTATAATATGCTCTAATGTCGCGGGATCATAACAACTGTCAGGTGACAATTCTGTGTCCGAAAAAGCAGAGGCCCTTTAAGCGTAATAAGTTCTAAGTAGGGATCAAACTCGGAAGCATAGAGCAGCTGTCGTCTATGTCAGGCATTGCGGATGCTCTTGAAGCTTCCCCTCAGCCCTGGGGTTTCAATGTTTGTTCTTAGTCTGCAGACACAGAGTACGTAAATGGTGTGTACTTTTAACTCTTTATTATTATGGGATAATATTTCCTATTTAGGCTTTTATCAGAAACTGATCAAGTAAAAAAAGACGTACTTTCCTTAAATATGCTTTTGGAATTTGAAAAAAAAATGTTTCTTAGGATTTTGGAACTTCACAAGGACTTTGCCATTAATTGAGCAAGTGAGGAATAAGGCATTGATGGGTAAATCAGTCTAGAACCGTGCCTTATATAGACAGGACAAGAGTTATAGAAGCATGGTTACCAGAGGCACAAAACAATCCAGAATATCCCACAGCTGTGATAGGTGCTTAATATTTGTTCATTGAGAAACTGAACAGACGGATAGATAACTCAGAACAGACAGGCCCAAATTCTACCCTTAGTCCTTCCATCTTGCTGTGGTTTAGAATTCATTTAATCTTTGGGGCCTCAGTTATCTTTCTTTTGCAAATGCATAAAGTAACACCAGCCATAGAACCTTCTGAAGTGAATGGTAATAAATAAACTAAGTGTTTATAAAATAAAATGAAACACAATGCTGTTAAAACTTCTTGGTAAGTGGAGAATGGTATGTAATTTTGAGTTAAACATGCGAAAACATTTTAAAGTAATTTCCTGAAACCATCACATCAAGGTCAGTGAAAAGTATGTAATAAAAAAAGGTATACCTGTTGGGTGAATTCAGGCGAAGTGCTTCTTGACTGAAGACTAGAAGAAGAGCATTTGTTCCTTACGAAGAAGCCCACCTTCTGCTGCTTTGGCTCGGTCAGACAAGCCGTGATCAAACTTGACCCCACATCTATACAACACACATTTAGAGATGTTCTTCCATTTTGCAATAAAGGTGTTTCCTAAGAGCAGAGTTAGAAATGCCACTTTTCAACACAAAGTAGAGTTGCAGGCATAGCTTGGTGGTAAAGCTCTTACTTGGCACTCATGAGAGGACTTAGGTTCAGCTCTCTGCATTTAAAAATTAAGAACCCCACAATTTAAACATCAACCATAACAAGACAAAGAGGCAAAATATATACTGGGGTGGAGAGATGGCTCAGGTAGGGTGATGGCAGTCAGACCAGATTGCTAGAGTTTGAATCCCTTGGTCCACAGAGATTCACATGGTTGAAGGTGAGAAAAGGAAAGAACTGATTTTTTTGACCTCTACATGCCACATTATGGCATGTGTGTGCGTGCATGTGCATCTGCACATGCACACACACACAGACATATACACACGCACATACTCACAAAATAAATAAATAAATGTTATAAAATGTTTTAAAAGTGTAAAGGAATAATAATGACCTAAAATCAACTTTTTATCTCTCCTTTAGGATTTAGGAATGGTTACAAAAAGAAGGCTATATCATTATTTGCAATTACACAAATGTGTTATGAATTTTAATTCTCCTTTTCAATATGTTAGATAAAGCTTATTTTAGCTGTGATTCTTATCCTTCATCCTCATAACCTAAGGGAATGACAATTGTCAATCTGATCTATATATCCTCAGTTCAGTTTTGAAAGTTATTTTTGTGCTTTTCCTTTTCAGAGAAAGAAGGAGCATGAAGTTGGGTGGGGAGCATGAAAGGAGTTGAAGG
The DNA here is from genome assembly GCF_950005125.1 of Chionomys nivalis. NCBI lineage: Eukaryota > Metazoa > Chordata > Mammalia > Rodentia > Cricetidae > Chionomys > Chionomys nivalis. The sequence continues at coordinate 51,584,806 of NC_080099.1, forward strand.
GGGGAAAGAGTCCAATCAAAACATATTGTATGAATAACTTAAGAAATAAAAATATTAAAATTGTTTTCTATAGCTTCAATTTAATGTCACATAAAGTATAACACAGTACCACATGTACTTGAATTTTATTTTTTCCCTTACTGGCTTACATTTTATTTCTTGCCTGTAAAAATATAAATATATAAATATTAGTTAATTTCTCTTAATTAGATAATCAATCACTTATTAAAAATTTATTTTAAAACTGAGTTGCTTTATCTGCATCTCTAGCAGGCTCACTGCTGTAAAAATAAGAATGTAGGGGGCACAGTACCCAGACGCTCTGCCTCTTAGTTCAGACAAGATCTGCAGAGCCTGAGGAAAGGTAGGATCCAGACACACTGACAAGTGTCTGACCAGTGTCAGTGTGGAAAATACTCGATGGTGGCTTGCTTTCAAGAGCCCCTGCCGACCTGACCTAGGAGAATAAATTTTGCCTCTGAGTCCAAAAGGGCAGAGTTTGAACTACAGCATCTTTCCCAAAGGTATTGATATATTTTTCAAAAATAATCCTTTAAATGTGAGGGTGCTAATTAATGGAGAAGTTATATGTCATGTTTGGGTTGCCTATGGTTTCCATAGATTAAGGACTACTGGTAATTCCCTCTCTTCAGAAGGGCTGGTGCTGGATTCTTATCCCCTGAAGGAGGCTCTGGCTCTGCCGCCTCAAGAAGCCTTCAGCATTTGATTTGGAGATATTGGATATTGACCCATTACTCACACAGAATTAGGGCCCTACTTTTCTGGATGCAGGGAACTAGGCCCTACAGCATCTCTACCCCTCCTATCAGTTTCTGTTGAGTCTCAGCCTGTAAATGTCAATTTCATTTTGTAAAGGCCAGACAGTTGTCAGTTCTTCTAGGTGATTCTGGGAGAAACAGCTTAGGACAATGCCTTCCTTTAGCAATACCAACATTTCACAGAATTCCACTGTGGTGCTCTGACTTCAGCCCTTCCCTGCTTCCTTGTCCAAGTCTCATCAACCTGCCATCACAATGAGCCAATCATTTCTGTATGGGGTTGGCACTGGAAACAAACCCAGTTTCAAACTACTCAAATGTCTGACAGATCTACTAAAGAAGGTTAGCCTCTTCTTTGTGAGAAAATAGTCTTAAAATGTAATCCCTGTTGGCTGTGTAATAAGTTTGCCAAAAGTAATGATTTTGATCATTTTATCATGAGAGGGAAATCCAGCTTAATTTAAAATTTTATGTAATGTCTAATCTAGGTATCGATCTTTAATTCTGATTGTGTGGCAAGATCCCAACCAGAAATGAGGTTCCTGTAGCTCTGCCTACCCATCCTAAGATCTATCAGTGTGACAAGGTCAATTTCCATGAATGGGATAGCCATCTCCTGGAGAAAAGGATCATGAAGTCCAGAAGAACCAAGCACAATAACTTTAAGCTGGAGACAAAACCATGTGGTTAAGATGATGTCCCCAAAACAGAAAAGTTGGTTCCTCTCAGATCTCTGAATAAAGAAGGCGTGAGAATCCTAGGTTTGAAACCACATAGTTAGACCTGGACAGAGAAAAGAAGAGAAATGCGGAGGCTTCTTTCTGTCTCAGACTCTTCCCTTTATCATCCCAAATATTTTGTCACTTTTATCTACTGAGCCAATGAAAGTGCTTGGTGAGAAGTACAGAAAATGGAAGGACAGCCACAGACACTGTGACCATCGTCAATCAAGATGCTCTGTAGATAGTGCAAAGACGTCCCTCCCTCCACATCACCACAGTGCTCAACCAAGAGGAATGTTGTAAATCATGTGATAGAGTACAGCTGAAGCATCCTGGGAGCCTCCTGAAGCCATGGAACCCAGGAAAGCAGCAATGCCTTCTGGGATACGTTGGGATGTATAACCTAAGTAATAGCACTGGCCTGTGCAGGCTGATAGAGAGATGTGTTCAGCATCATCAGCGATGATGTTCTTATCTGTAGCCAGCACCCCAGACTGAGGGTACCGAAAGGCTGTGGAGGACTCTATGGTACACATACACCAAGAGACCTCCAACAGTAAGGAGGGCAATGCTGGAATCCATACAGTTGTGTGTAGCAATGCCTCCAGACTCTCCAACTCACAATGTCTCACTGTTCTTCAAATTTTGTCAACAATACCTTACTCCTTTCTTATTGTTATTTACTCAGTGGAGGCCACACTTGCTCAGCTGTCACGGGGAATCTGCCGTTGGGTCTTAAGTGGATTTATTCTCTGTAGGTGTCTGGGTCTAGGGACTTCCTTCTCTATAGCTGTCAGCAGCAATATGTCCTGAGGAGGTAGAGAGGGAGGTACGGAGAGGAATGCTGAGACAGAGGCACAGGCAGCGTAATACTTAACTCAAATCTTGGACTCTGTCTTCTAGTCCCTCTCTTAAATCCCACAATATAGAATGAGACAGACTGATCTGACTGTCTCCATTTGTCGCCACAAAGAGTAACTTCAAAGTCTGATAGATTTGACGTCAGGTGGGGAATTGAGAAAAAACCCCAGAGAAAGGATGCAAACTCTCATAAATAATGACAAGTGTCTCTAGAACTAAGAACAGGGCCAAGTACGACAGTGAAAGTCTAGACGAGGAGCAAACTCTTAATCAGGAACCTGAGAGCTTATGCCCAGAGAAGGAAGCTAGGCTTGAGCGAGCAACTGGAAATGCTTAACTGTTGCTACTTTCCATTCCAGATGGTGCTGGCAGCTGGAATTCAGCAGTGTGTGCTGATGGTCAAGAGGTCAGCGGTAGGAAGACTTAGGAACAAGGTTGCATGATACACCAGGAGTATTAGAAATAACAAATCTGAAAACTTGGGATGTTTTCAGAGATTCAGTGAGCAACTGAAACATAGTCACGGGGTTTGCCCAAGGTTTGGACTGATGGCAACACAATTATATTTTCAACCAGCTTATGAGTAGCCTAAGGCTCTGAGATCTCTTTTTGTTCTAGGAGTGAAAGCAAACTTACTTAAGATATGTACAGCACAGGCTTTTCCAGAAACAGAGCACTGTGACTGGTGTCTGCATGTGATTAAAAGGTACAATTACATTTTCAGATAGGCTTAGTTAATGCAGATGATATCTTAAAAGGCACGATTTCTAGAATTCAAAGTTATGAAGAGCTAGCATAAGCATAATGACACTTTATTTCTTGGCAACACTTTGGCTTTCTTTGCATTGCAAAATTCCTGTTTTAGTGAACATCTCATTTAATCCTTACAGTAATCCTTCAGGGAAGGGAGGATGGGAGATTTTGTTTTTCTTGTTTTGTAGATGAACTCGCAGAAAATCTGAATGACTTGGCAGAAGTTACTTAGCAACTTTCTGCTTGAGTCACCAGCTGGGATTCTCTCAAGAGCAATGAGAAACATCATCTGACTTGTTTTCGCTATGGAGCACACATTGACCTGTGGCTTCACTTGATCTCACAGCTGTGCTTCAAGGTAAATGTCATTATTCCCTCGTAAAGATCAGTAAACTGGGTACAGAAGGCGGCTCAGTTTATCAAATGCTTGCCCATTAGCATAATGAGGCCAGATTCATTTCTAGAACCCAGATAAAACTGCCTAGTGTGGTGGTATATTCGTGGAATCCCAGTGCTGGGGGATTAGAGGCATGCAGATCTCTGGAGCTCACTGGCCAGATAGCCTAGCCCATGTGGCAAACTCCAGGTCAATGAGTAAGGTGACTAGCTTTCGAAGGTCCACACCTGAGGTTTGGCCTCTATATGCACGTAAACACACACATATTCATGCACTGACTCCTATGTGTAAGAGTGCTCACATGGAAGAACAGTAAACCGAATACCAATGAGTTGAGTAATTCTCAACTACTTAGGGCACACACTTGGATGAACCCGTATCATATGTGGAAGGCTAACCCTCACCCACAATCTGTGACTCCTTCTGTTCTCTCTGTTTTGTGGGTATGTTCTAGGAGGGTCTGTGATAACGTGGAAGCTGAATTGGAATTTGGTGGATGAGAGCCAGATGCAACACCACTGGTTTCTAGTTTGCAGGAGGAAGTGGCAGGACAGGGAGAGCAGGCAGGATTCAGGAGAAAAGGTAGGGGCACATTGAGGTGGTTAGTAACCTCAGTCCATGCCTAGATGCAGCCAGAAGGGCTGCTAACTAGTGCACATGCCCAGTTGTACAAGTCAGAGTGCACAGATGATTCCCCTGATGTGGAATGGCCTCCAGCCCTGAATCTTGACCTGTGAATACCTTTTGCACAACATCTATAAAATTAATGCTGTTCTTTTCCTTGGCAGAAAACACACTATTCTCTTCTCAGGGATCTGGTGTAACAGAGGAGCAGTCCACAGTGTCCATCTTTACAATGTTGGACCTCATCTTAACAATGAGCACAGAGAGGAAGGACACACCCTGAAAGCTCAGTGACATTTTGGTCAGGCTTGTTTCTGGAGCAGAGGCTCTCGGGCAGGGAGGAAAGACTCCGCAGAAGGCAGAGGAGGACCTGGGAACTTGGGAGAATTGACAAGGTGCTTAGGTATCCGTGTTATGCAAACCACAGAAAGGGCCCTCGGGGGTCACACCTGACCTTTAGCTGTCTTCCACCACCAGCATACTTTTTTCTTTTCCAATTATGATCCTAAACATGCTGGAAAGTACTCTGGTCACGGACAGTTTGTGCGGAAGCTGAAATGCCTCTGGAATAATACCATCCTCAGGACAAAGGGGAAGGGTAAACAAAACCCCACTTTGTGTTGCAAATCAACAGCTCTGTTAAATGCTGAAGAAATCCCCTTGCCGGCCACCTTAGACAGCTCTGATGAAAATGCATTTGCGGTTCTCTAAGTGTCAAGAAATCACATCCTACCAGGCCATGGAGGTCAAGAGCATCTCCCCAACTGTAGAATAAAACTCATTAAAATGGTCTTTCTGGCAAGGGAAGGCCATTTTCTTATTTTCCCCAGCTCTGTCTTTTTATTATCTTAGACTAATGTTTTGTAGAACTGGAGATACAATTGAAAGAGCACAATGCACATTTGTATTAAAAATAAAACGTGTGGTTAAGACAGGAGGAAAATGGGTGGTAAATAGCATCAGAGATGCAGCAGAGGCGGAAGTCGACTAAACGGAACATTCTTGACCGGCAGGTAACACATTAAAATGCTATTTCAGCTAACAGAATTGATGGCAGACTTGCTGAAGGAAAATGTGCTCCAATGAGGACGACAACACCAATCCTCAGGTCCCCTTTCCTGCACACACTGCAGTGAAACCCAGGAGGAAATTCTTATTACAGCAAATAGGTGTGAGTCCAGAGGAAAAATTAAGTTGACAATTTACAGATCCCTTTCCAGAATGAAAGGAGACAGGAAACCTGGGTGTTTACTTATTTATTTATTTTAAATCCCAAGTCTGGTGCTTGGGACCAGTTTTTAGGGCTGCTTGGGAATAGGGATATAAGGAAAAGGCTCATTACTAGCTGGAGCCATCTCTCAGAAATAAAGCCAAAAGGAAGTAACTTTAGCCAGACCAGCAATATTACAAAAATCCAATATTGAGAAGAGGCACAGTTTGCAGTTTGTGCATTGGGTTCCTACAAGCGAGCATCTTGGGTGTGGTTATGGGGATGCTGATAACAACTGAGGGGGTGGGATAGCCAGAGTCTCTCTTCAGCTACCTGTCGGACTGTCAGGGACAGGAAATCTCCTCAGGAGCATCTGTCTTTGGTTTGTGAGGACCCAAGGCACCTGCTATAGACTTTGTTATTTATATGATTCTTGACTGACACCTTGGGCAGCTGAGTGAAGTCTGACTCCATAGACCCAAGATAGTCCAAAGAGCAGGGAAACAAATTATGATAGAAAAACGATTTATAGACCGTCCCGATGTGAGTCTTCAACTTATGCTTTCAAGTTACAGCCTGCGAATTCAATAGAAACTGGAATTCAAAATTTGAAGATTGATTTTCCTGTGGCATTTGATTGATACTCTGTCTTTGACACTGGGTGGTGATGTGAACGCAACATGTGTCAGGCACTGGAGCGTAAGGGTGAGTCATCTGTAATCCATAGTGAATTTTGTTGCCATACTTAGAGTTACAGATTTCAGTCAACAATTCAAGATTTCCTTCCTTCCTTCCTTCCTTCCTTCCTTCCTTCCTTCCTTCCTTCCTTCCTTCCTTCCTTCCTTCCTTCCTTCCTTCCCTCCGTCCTTCCTTCCATCCTTCCAGTTCTATTTCTTATCGATAATCTTTCTATATTTATCTTCTAAGTATGTGAGTATATGTGTATGTGGTATATGCATACATGTGCATGTAGGTGTGCACGCTTTACACATGAGAAGAAGCCAGAGGAGGACATCATGCATCCTTCTTTGTCACTCTTTGTCTTAGTCATTTGAGGTAGAGTCTCACTTAATCCACAGCATGGCTGGTAGCCAACAAACTCCAGTGATCCTACTGTCTGGCCCTCACAGTGCTGGAGTTACACTGAGCGGACAGCCATTATTATTAGCTTTTAATTTGCTCTCTGGGATCCTAACTCACGCTTACACAGCAAGCACTCTTATTCATTCAGCGATCTCTCCCATATCCTCAACTCTTTATTATGAATCAAGCTTTGCATTAGACAACTTAGCTCAACCGCGGGGTATTTAAGTGTTTCGAGTACAGTTAAGACAGGCTTGGTTCATTATGATATTACACATGTTAGATATATTAGTTGTATTCTCAACTTACATTATTTTCAAATCATGGCTTGGTTTGTCAACACAGAGCACAATTTAAGTTCAGGAACATCAGCTTACTCAGGTTTTATGTTGTTTCTGACATGTAGAGTCGATCACAGGCCAAAAGTGAATTGAATTTGAATTATATGAATTATACACACTTGTATCCTCACACCCATGTGCATACAAGTCAACACTAAGTAGACTTAGTGAGAGTATACAAATATATATATATATATATATGTCATCATGAGGATAGTCGGGAAGAGCCTAGGGGAGAGGGAGGGAGGAGTTAGTCGGAATGAATATGAATGAAAGACATTGAATACATGTATGAAATTATCAAAGAACAAATTAAAAACTTAAAAACGCAATCCACACTTTGGACTGTCTGGTGGAGGAAGGGAGACAAGAGGGACAAGAGAGGGCATCTGAGCAGATGCATATGTGTGACAATGCCCAACAGAAGCTGTTTGTTGCAGTTACCTGTCTGCTGCTGTGATAAAGCGTTCTCACCCAAAGCAGCAGCTGCTTGGTTTGTGCTGTTTGTCAAGTGCGCCAGTGAACAGTGACCCCCTCTAACTTTACCCAGGCCCCCTGGTGTTGGGAGCACTAGGTCTCTAATACATAACGATTGATCTGGACTGTCAACTTGATTAAACAGCCCTCAGAAGAAATTAGGAAGTCACACCTCTGGGTGAGTCTGGAAGGCTATTTCCAGAGATGATTGACTTGGGATGGGGGGATCCACCCTGAATGTGAACAACAGCATTGCATGTGAGCCTAGATGTAACCCAAAAAGGGGAAACAGAAAACTCAAGCCACGACTGTATGCTCTTCTGTTTCCTAAACCCCACAGGGTGAAGACACCTTTCTGCGGCAGGCTTCCAGTACCGAGGTGTCCTGAAAAGCACAGGACCAAGTGACCCTGGGCTGCTCCTTCTGAAGACGTGGGCTGCATGATTCTCCCTCATTAAGTTGTGGTATCGGGTGTTTTGTTTTAACACATAGTGGATACCTTCTATAAGTCACCTCAAATCTTACTGCTAGTTAGTGGCAGGATAGCAATTAGTTCCACACTGCCACTCTTGTGCCTCTTTCTATTACACCAGCACAACCCAGGGGTTTATGTGAAGGTTGAATGTTTTCACAATGCTGGCTAGTGGACTCAGCTCACTCTCCCACTCTTTTTATAGAAAAATACTCATTTAAGATGAGGTTGTTGTTTCCTCTCTGGTCTTGGTCTGTCTTGGTGCTCATTTAATTCTGATTTTCTCCCTTCCTGTGAGTACTCACGGGTTAATTTCTTTTACTATCCCCTGTCTGTGAGTGAGTGTTGGGCTGCCTGGCAGAGATGGCAGGAGATGTTTTCATGGGCGATCAAGGACAGAGATTCACTGGCTGTCAGCCTCGGGCAGGGACACAGACTTGTCTCCCACCAGCGGAGCAATGATGCATTTCTCACAAATGTTCCAAGAATGGACTGGAATGTGACTAGACAAAGTCCGTGAGGCCCCATGAATGGTTTCGTGAGGCACCAGCCAGGAAACAAACACAACAGTAAGTCTTGGATTAGCATGAAAATTCTTCCAAAGAGGTCTCAATGATAGTCTTTTGTCTCTTTTACAAAAGGGAAGAGATGAGGTGTGACAATTGGCCTGTTGGTTGGTATTTCGTGCCAGGCAGAGGTCATCTATGAAGGGCACTAGATACCAATAGAGAAGAAACAGACTCTAACAGAGTGGACACATAACATTTCAGGAGAGGCAAAGTTGTGTCTAAAGAAGGCAATTCAAGTTAAAATAAAAGGCAATCAATTCATATTTTTAAAATGTGCTATTCTTTCTTCCCTCAATGTGATAGGATGTAAAGGACATTTTTAGTCGGTTAGCTATGTATTCCAGTCTTAGCCGAGATCCTCTGAACTCTGGAATTTTGTTTTGGCTTCCTTAAAATGATGCTGATGACACTTTCTTTGCTCAGATGCTGAAATGATTAAGTTAGATCAGAGACAGGTGGTTTGGAGAACGAGGAGCTGCGCATGCACAGGTCTATTGGACCCTGATGCCTCAAGAAGAGAAGTCAGGCTCTGCCTCACTTTTATTGGTTTGTCTCACAATTTTCAGTTCTTCCAGGCTATGCATACTGAGCTAGATCTTGGAAATTAAATCCTAAGCAAACTACAGCATGTTAAACAGGTACACGTGGAGATGGAGGTTTTAAGGAGAGATCACTGGGAGATTACCTAGCCTTCTCCAAGACTTTTCTCCTGACCCTCCTCCCATCTCTTCTTTGTTCCAAGGCAATGTCTGAGACAGCACCTTTGCAACCATATTTGAAGCTTAGATGGCATCCATAACTGGTTCCTTTTTCCCCTCCAGAAAATAATGGGGGAAAAGGGAAACTCACTTCTCTGAATAAAACCACAGCTAAATGGTCAAACTTCCTGGTCTTAGATGAGAGCTGGGTTTGCGCAAACAGAAGCAATTCGTGCGAACTAAACACTTGAAAGCAGAATTCATTGCCCTTGCTTGGCTTGATTGTGTTTTCAATAGAGTTCCATTATAGTGTATCTTCAATTTATCATCCACCAATTTCATTATGGTCTAATGTGTATAACACACCTTCAGTGGGAGGGAATTACGTGAACTTTAAAGCTCAAGAGTTTCCTTGGATTTCAGATGACTCAAGTAGATATCTCATCAACTAATACCAACAAAAATCAAAAGCAACACTAAAAAGTATGTCATTTTTTAGTTTCCATTGTCACAGCACCCTCTTGGTATTTCACTTCTGTGTATTTTCACAAGCTGATATTATGACAACTGCCATACTGAGTCCTCTGGCCACTAAAAGTCTTTAATCACCGATATCATATGAAATTGTAAGGGAAATATTCTATATTTGGAATCATATCAAGAAAAATGGATGAAGGAGAGCCCCTCTATACACCTTATGAAACAAGTATGTCTTAACTCTTTGGCACGTGTTCTAGCAGGCCCTCTCTGTGTAAACTTCTATTGTCATCTTGAATCATCGCTTAATTTTCTTCATCATAAAATGCTAAAAATGCTTTTGGCACTCTATATTGTGTTTTGAAAAGCTAAAAAATGTTAGTCTAATGTGACATTTATGATTTTTAGGCATGATCATTATTATATATAATTATTCGAGGTATAAAGCAGGCTCCTTTTTTTCTGTTACTGTGTAGAGTTGTATAAACTCAAAGGTTCTTAAAAAGATGGAGTCTTACATCTCCAGAAGACAGGTTTCATTCAAACTTAGTGAGTCTACCCAGAACCCCTCATGAAAAATAATTCTATCTTTAAAAAAAGTATTTTTTAAAATCACATTTTAGTTTATCGTATGTGAGGGCATATGTATGTGAGAGAGGGGGCATTTTATACACATGCCATGGCATGTATGTGGATATTAGGGGACAACTTTATGGAGCTGGTTCCTTTTATGATGTGAGTACCTGGGATTGAACTCAGGTCATCTAGCTTGACAGCAAACACTTTTACCAGGTGAGCCATCTTAACAGTTCCTATAATGCTCTCTTGTTTGCTGGAATTTTAGGAGTGTTTTGTTGGTTCATGGTTGAATTAGGAGGACTTTGAGACAGCAAGCTGGAAACCTGACCTGCAGTTGTTATTTTGTGACCTGTGAGAGGACATCTTGTGCTTTTAGGTTGGGGGTCCTTTGATTATTAGAATGGTAAAATAGAAATATTTCCAAATAATGATAACAGTGGGTGTTTGGGGTTGCTGGTTGCAATCATGACATACATTTCCCAACCTGCCTAGATATTTTATTCCTGCTCAGGAGGAGGAAAGCAACCTGATAGATTAATCGACCTTGATGTGCTCACACAGAATGCAGCACCACTTGAATCCAGAGAAGAATGCCTGGAGCCCAAATATACTCGAACAGCACAGCTGAGATGGAGGAACCTGGTGATGAGGGATTTGACATGCTACTGGGAATGGGGGGCAGGGAAGGATGGATAACTCGACAGCTTCAAAAGATAACACAATACAAATGCTCCTTCTGACCTGAGTTCAAGACCCCACTCTTCCTGGTTGTTTCTGGTGACACTGGAGCTGAGTTTTGGATGCTGCTCCCGAGAAGCAGCATGGTTTCCATCAATGAATCATTGGACTGAGTCAGCCACCAGCAGCCCTGGCTGTCACAGGTTGCTGAGAAGCTGAATGACCTTGGGTCATCTCCTTTTCCATTCTTATTTTGCTCTCTTCAGTTCTACAACTTAATGACCTGATATTAGCTGCAATAGAAAACTGTATACATAGTCATATTAAGTAACATGTTCACAAACTTAGGTACAATAAACACATGTGTGCTTGTGCATGTGTGCTCACATGTGTCTGTGTGTATATGCTCACGAGGGCATCTGTGGGTTTGCATGTGTATGTTTACATGTGTGTATGTGTCTATATGAATGTGTGTGTATATGCGTGTGCACATAGGTCCATGAGTATGCACATATGTGGGTATTCTCTCATGTGTGCATGTTTAAAGAATGCTCAGGAGTTATCTCTCAGTGTGTGCCAAGTATTAGAGCCAATTGTCACCACGCTGTGCATTAGGACTTCAGAACTGATTTGTGCAGCTTTCCTTTGTGTAAATTACTTTAGCTATAAAGACATCTCAAGGTGACTTCTGGTTCTAAATACTGTCATTACATTATTTTTTTAATCTGGATCTATAGTGTACAGCTTAATTATAATGTGGAGGTTGCTACTTAAAATATCAGGAAAATAGAAAACACTACAATGAAGGCAGTCATGGCTTGTGTCCTTCATCTGAGCGAGTCCTTTCCCCCTGTAGCATGAGAAGGCAGGAATGATGGGTCTAGATGAGCTGAATGGATGGGTAATGAATACTGAATTCTTGATCACTATGAGTGATGCTCAGGTTGGCATAGCATAGCTGAGCACAGTGACTAAGCTGTGGTAGGACTGCCCATTCTTTTAATTACTGTGCAATAAAAGACAAGCACATGGGACTCCATTTTGGAAGTGTAAAAATAGGGGGAAGCAATGACTGACCTTCATAAATGGTGTTCAACTTCAGTTTTCCCCAGAGGCAGGAGGAGGGACCAGTTAACCTCTGCGAGTTCTACCTTAGCTCCTCTATTCTCTAAAACACTGGCCCTAAAGGAAAGTGTCACACATGGTCAGCGTGTCCTGTCACACACTGAATGATGTTGCCCCGCTGCCCTCAGTGAAGCATCTTAATGATAAAGTCTGTCTTCAGGGAAGGATTGGGACTTGTCTTTTAGAGGAAGATGAAATCTATTAAGACAGCGCAGACACAAAGCAAAACCGTGTCCCTGGAAAGACTTCTAAAGCAGAATACACTTCCCCCCTCCCACCTTTGTTGGAAGAGAGTACCCTTCAACTGTGCTGCTCCTGACTGCATCACTATGCTTGTTGGTGTATAAAATTGCTGCTTGGTGTGTATAATTTATAAGCTCTAAAAAATGATAAATCGTCTCAAGTAAGAAGAGTGATTTGTGTTAGAGTCCTCAGGGTACTTTTGTAGAGGAATTAATTTCTTGGGGGAAATTGTCTATAAGTTTCTGTGGAATATTAGTTAACTCGTTCATGGCTGGGGTCTGTTTTTCGTGGTCTGTTTAAATGTCCAGCAGCTGATGTGAGCTGGACTCGCCTGGGTAAATCGCATTATGCTGGATGACTAGGGGAGCTCAGAGGAAAGAGAAAACCAAGTTCATTTATTTTTCTTCACTTTTTTGTTTCCAAACAATTGTTGAAGCTCTCTCTGGGCTCCTTGCTTGTGTGTCGTTGTTGTCAGAAGGAATAGCCTTGCCAGCCAGGGGTATGTTGCTATATCTCAGATACATTTGGCGGTTTTCACTGAAATCTAGTGCATAGAAGTCATTGATATTGATATAAATTCTCCAAAGGCGCAGAAAAATCTGACACAGGAAACAATTTCCAGCCTTAAAATGTTTATAGCATCAAGGCCGATAAACTCCTATGTGACCTGTGGGCTCCAGGGACCATAATTCAACATAATTTTCTTAGGACATCCTAAAGCGTCCTCCCCGTTTTGCTCAGCTTGCATTCTAATCCCCAAGAGTGGCAGATGAGTAGGAAGAAGCTGGAGTTTGACTAATATAGACACTACATATTTATATGTTAATTAAAGGACCTGTTACTTGATTTAGCTTCGAATCTTTAGATATGTGTATTTAAAATGGAGTACCTACAGAAGGCAGGGAACTAGTAAGGGACTGGTGGGGACTTCAGGGATAAAAGGTAGAACACAGGTAATAAGGATGGAGAAAGGGAATAAATAACAGAAAAGGAAGGGATGAATAAGGTGAAAGATAGGAGGGCAAGGTAGAGTAGAGAGTATGGAGAGAGATAACAAATGCTAAGACCTTTGGAAGCAATGTGTGAAAAGCTTCCTAAACATATATTTATACACGTATAAAAAGGGATTTAAATGGAGTTGCCTCATAAAATGTGACAATATCTCTCACAGGCACCATTGGCTATAAAATTAAAGTCCCAGTGCCAGATTTTGGTTACCTCTTTTTGAGTTGTTGATCAGTGGGGTTCTATAACCCCCCCCCCCCAACATTACAGTTCATTGCCATTGTCATTGCTCTTGGTTATCCTCCAGAACTTGATGGGTTAAAAATACGTTGTTGAAGAAACCACACAATTAACTCATAGGACACTGAGAAGTTAAACTGGTACTGACTTGGAATCTTTATTTCTACTAGCTAGCTTTCACAATCCTGCAAGAGTCTATGAACCCTACCAAGGAAAAAAGGTTATCATCAGTAACTCTGAACTCTGTGAGTTACAATGGTACAAAAGTCCTGGTACAACAGGGCAGAAATGTTATGGGAGCAATCAACCACTTTCTGATTGAACTGGAAGCCCACTCCGCAGGATGGACCCCATCCCTGGTACTGTTAAGTGAGCAGAAAACCTGTGGCTGTCTAAGCCATAGGGCTTACAGGAGAACCATTCTATGAAATGGGTAATGGAATAAACCGCACCTAAGTTCTTATTCTTATTCTTACAGATCAGCACATCACTTAGCCTTCTTCAGAGAAGCTTCTCGTTTCTCTCTCTCTCTCTCTCTCTCTCTCTCTCTCTCTCTCTCTCTCTCTCTCTCTCTCTCTCTCTCTCTCTCTCTCCCCCCTTTCTTATAGTAGATGTGATTAGTACAGAAACAAACATTTAGTCAACATATAGAGAAGAAGAGACTGTAGAGTGCTCAGTTCCAAATGTTACATTCATACCACACCCTCTTCCATCAAGGCTTAGAAGTTATTATGGAAGAGATGGCAGAAAGATTGTGCAGTCCAGAGGCAATCAATCAATCAATCAATCAATCAATCAATCAATCAATCACAACAGCACACTTGCACATACAAACTCACAATAGTTGATTCTACATGCCCAAGACTTGAACAAGACCAAGCCAACTAAAACCCTTCCCTAACACAGTTAATGAAGTCCTACCCTAGAGAAGCTATTAATAATTGCTGGCTTCAAGGAGAGGGAAGGTTACTTTTCTTCAGGGATGTGGGCACTGAGTGACTACCCACGCTCCAGCAGACAGTCCACGTCCCTGTACATGCAGGCAGTACTAAGTGGATTCAACTGTTGCTGAATCAAAAAATAGGGAGAAAGCACATGAAATTGGGAGGAGAAAATGTTAGTGGGGGAAGGGAAAGGAACTAGAGGGAAGGTATAAGGTTGAATTTGATCCAAATACATTATGTGCATTTATTAAAATTAAATAAAATCGTTAAAAAAGAAAATATTACATTACATTTTATTACATTCTTTTGTATTTTCCTAGTTTTTGAGGATCCATCCTTAATTGTCTGAAAAGGAAATATTTTTAGTCGAAGGAACCAGTGAGATGGATCTTAACTATTTGTGGTGTGATTAACACAGGCTTTAAGAAGTGTTTCTTCACAAAGGATCTCCAAGTCCTAGAGCCATGGCCCAGCTTGCACTGTGTATGTACAAGTATGAAAACTGAGATGTAGATCTGAGGCTGAGCGAGAGTTGTTTAACAGACTCAGTAAGTCTTTGGGCCCAAAGACCTTCTTTTCTGTAGCTTTTGTACTTTGTCCTAAATATTAGTGCATAGTATATACTAAATATTACTATACAGGGCTGGAGAGGTAGTTTGGCAGTTAAAGATACCTGCTGATTTTGCAGAGGATTAGATTCTCAGCACCCACATGACAGCTCACAATTCTATGCAACTCCAGTTTCAGGAATACAACGCCCTCTTCTGGCTCCCTCAGATATGCACATAATGTACATAGGTACAGGGAGGCAAAATATTCATACTGATAAAATAAAAATGAATCTTAAATTTCATTCAATAAGAATAATTATAGAACATTAGTATGTAATTATACAAATAGAAATGTTAATTTTATACTCCTGAATGTTAATTTTATACTCCTGAAGCTTGAACTCAGGAGCCCTACCATCACCCAGTCTCAGCTCAGATTTTAGAAAGTTTTGTTTGGATCTATTTTAATTATTTGTGTGTGAGTATGTGTCTGTGTGGGTATGTGCATGTGGTTACAGGTGCCAAGGAAGACCAGATGAGGGCATGGGATCCTCTCAAGCTAGAATTATGGACGATTGTGAGGTGTTTGACACTAGGGCTGGGAACCAAACTTGGGTCCTCTACAAGGACAGCACGCTCATCTGTCAGCCCTTACTTCTCACCAGCTCTCCTACTAGGGCCTCTGTTCTATGCTTTATAAACTCAACTTATATGTATATAAAACTAGGAACAAATGTACTTTAGTCCTGCCAACTCCTGGTTGTATTAGTCAGGAATATCTTTAGCTACCCTTCAAGAGTGAGATAAAGTCTACGTTCTTTGTAAATGAACTAGAGAAAAATATTATTTCCCTACTTCCCTCTAACTCTGCCTCCTTCTCCTTTGCTTCACTCCTTCCCTTATTTTTATCCCCTTCCATTTTTCTCCTTTTGTATTTTTCCTTCTTCTTTGTCCTTTCTTCCATTCCTTCCAAAATTAATTTAAAACACTTATCAAATTTGAATGGCTAGTACAGAACTTTGAGGATTTAATTTTATAAATGGACCAAAAGAAAGGTTTTGAGTACTCTGAGGTCCAAATAGCAAAACAACAAATTTTGATTTTTAATCTAGGAAGTATTAGTTACATCAATTAACCTTCGTAGCATGTTAAAAAATGCTCAGTTACCTTCTTATTTAGCTTCTCTAGGATCATGAATTATTGGCTCAATGTCCTTTATTTTGGCTAGAAACCCATTATGAGTGAGTACATCCCATGTTTTTCTTTTTGGGTCTGGCTTACCTCACTCAGGATAGTGTTTTCTATTTCCGTCCATTTGCGTGCAAAAATCAAGAAGTCATTGTTTTTTACTGCTGAGTAGTTATCCTCCTGGATATTAACCTTCATCAGGCGATGAAAGGAGACAGAGACAGAGACCCACATTGGAGCACCGGACTGAAATCCCAAGGCCCAAATGAGGAGCAGAAGGAGAGAGAGCACGAGCAAGGAGCTCAGGACCGTGAGGGGTGCACCCACATACTGCGACAATGGGGATGCTCTATCGGGAACTCACCAAGGCCAGCTGGCCTGGGTCTAAAAAAGGCATGGGATAAAACCGGACTCGCTGAACATAGCGGACAATGAGGGCTGCTGAGAAGTCAAGAACAATGGCACTGGGTTTTGATCCTACTGCATGTACTGGCTTTGTGGGAGCCTAGGCTGTTTGGATGCTCACCTTACTAGACCTGGAAGGAGGTGGGAGATCCTTGGACTTCCCACAAGGCAGGGAACCCTGACTGCTCTTCGGGCTGCTGAGAGAGGGGGAGTTGATTGGGGGAGGGGGAGGGATATGGGAGGCGGTGGCAGGGAGGAGGCAGAAATCTTTAATAAATAAATAAATAAAAATAATAAAAAAATAAAAAGCAAAAAGAAAAAAAAACAAACAACAACAACAACAACAAAAAATGCTCGGTTAGCAAAATAGTACCAAATTTCTCTTGAAAGATACTTTAGGATCAAATGAAATAATGAGCACAAAAAACCCTCTGAAAAACATAAAGAAAAATCAGATAGTATTGTCATTAATCTAGAAAATTCCAGTGAAATTCGACGTGTTGATGCCATATGTGTTCTGTGAAGTTCTAACCTACAGTCAGTGTAAATAAATGAGAACCCATGTTGCACCAGTAACTTCTCAGTTAAGAGATTGGCTGGAATAGCAGTTAGAAATGAGAGGCGGGACAAGGTTACCACCAGAGTTTCAGAGAAGCTATTAAAGTGGAATGTAATCTTTAATATCCCTAGAACTATGATAAGAATGAATAAAGCTTTGAATGATTTATCATTTGTGACCCAAAATAGAGAACCCCGAAGGCAGACGAAGTCCTAAATGGTTTGTATGGAAAAGGAGGTAACGCATTGCACTGGCACTTAGACGGAATATTCCATAGCATATTGCATATTGCTAGCTAATTCTTATCTCTTAAATTAATCCATTTCTATTATTTTATATGTTTTATATCATATCTATTTTATATCATGATGCTTATGGCTTACTGGCAAGGTTCTGGCTAGTGGCTTGTGTTTTTCTTGTCTGGTGGTTGATGTCATCTCTCTGACTCCACCTCCTTTCTCCCAGCATTCAGTTTTGTTTTTCCCTGCCTAGCTCTGTCCTGCCCTGCTATAGGTTCAAAGCAGTTTCTTTATTCATTAGCCAATAAAACAGCACATATACAGAAGAGGGGAATCCCACACCAAAATAAAGAAGAAAAAGAAGGGAAAAAGGCAGAAATAAAAACAGAAAGAAAAGATGAAAAAAGAAAAGAGGAAGAAGAAAAAGAAAAATAAAGAGAGGAAGAACAAAGGGCAGATGAGAGGTGGGGGACAAGAGAGAACTATACTATTGTGGAGTTAACTGTTGAGTGATCATAACGTATTGAGCCAAATGCAAAAATAAAATTCCAGGATAAAAACGGGCTGCCCCTCAAATGCAGTCAGAGCACAGCACTTGGTTTCTTACGAGATCAGCTCGAGCTATAAACAGTGCTGTGAGACACAATGACAACATGAGATGGAAGGGAGTTTTGAGAAGCAGTTGCTTGTTAGCCATGTTATTTCCTGCAAAACCAAATACTAATTAGAACTACAGATGATTATTAAGGACCGAACAGGGCATGGTCTGACACACTCAGTTCTGTGTGTGCCTGGTACTGACCACAGAACTTTGTGCAGAGGGCGAGAGATGGAAGAAATGTCTAAGAAGTGAGGGTGGTCGAGGACTGTCCTTGACTGGAGGGAATTTTATTTTGTGGCCTTTAAGGTAAATAAAAACATGCAAAGAAGGCTGCTCAAGTTTATCGGTTCTGATGAATGGTTGTTGGCTTGTTCTCCAGGAGCTGGTACTCACAATCATACTAAGCTCCATCAGTGGCTGGGTCACTACTGAATTCTGAGTAAGTTCAGGTACTGACCACTTTAGGCACAGAAGATTCACCCACCAGGACTCTCACTGGTGACACTCTGCATATCATTTCAACACTGAAACAGAGACCTGGTGAGTGGAGGTGAAGAGGGCATGGAACAGGATCTGCCAAATCATGATGATCACTCAGGCAAGGTGACTGCAGCAGGTGGGATTGACTGTACTAGTTTCTCCATGGAGACTGGGATTTTTTCAGGAGCTAAAATGAAAAGAAGGCTCTTGTTTGTATTTTCATTGTTGATTCGCTTAGAGCGCTAATCACCTTTTAGTGACAGAGTCACCTGACTCACCTCTCTCCCAAAGTTGCTTCTACATGAATAGCTATCTCTCACTCTCTCCTTCTGACACATTTTAATACCGGTTGCATTTTAATATCCTGGTCCTCTATGCCTCCACCTTGACTTCTTTTCATGATGAAATGTTTCATTGGCTTGATTTCCAGCATTACATTGCTTTTAGCATCAGAAGTGAGCCTCTGGGCAGCTCCTTCAGATTGGAGTTGGGCAGCACCAAGGCTGTGCACTCTGTCTCCTACACAGACAGGACACTCACAGGAGGGACTCTAGCATTGGTAATAAGGGACAATATGTCTCCTGATAGTTGCTTGCCTGGTTGAAAAGGTCAAAGATGCTAGAGCCTCCTTGTGATGATGCTTCAATGTAGTTTTATCTCCCCCAGGACTGTGATGTGTTGCCTGTTTACTAAGCGCTCTGGGCTTTGAATATCTTTCCAAAGCTTCCAAAACCAGGACACAGCTTTCAAGTTATTGACTCATGTTGTGATCAGTTCCCATGTTTCCCTTGAGCTTATGAGAGCAGGGTGAGGTCGGGGCTTTGACTTCTACTTTCTCTGATAATGCCTCCTCAGGACCCTGATTCTGCCTGATCTGATTTCTCTTTCTTCTTGAGCATTTTTTGAGCCATTGTTACATGGATGACATTGTATTCTATAGCTCATTACCTCCTTGCCAGGTCCAATTGCTTCTCTTCTTATAATGTAGCACAGCCTGAACTCCTGTGCCCTGGCATGGGTAAATTCAACCCTAGTTCTGTTGTTATAGTCCACGTCAGGCTCCATGCCTTGTCTCTTGAAATCTAGATTCCTTCCATACTTTTTCCCGGTTACTGTTGCTATGGCCGTGTCCAGAAATGATTCTCATGCAATCTCTTTGATTAGGATTTTGGAGTCTATACTGAAAGTTTGGGAAGAAGTGTCTGTGCCCTAACAAAACAAAACAAAACACAATAAAACATAATAATGAAATATTAGCCTCATTTCTTCTAAAGCCTCAGGACTTTCTTGTATTGCGGCATTCTCTCTGTTCTCCCTCCTCTTCTAGTCTTTATTTTCATCTTGAGAAAACATAGCCCCACTTTCTTCTGCACAGAATCACAGTGTTCTTTCTTTCCTAGCTCTTATCATAGGCACGGTCTTTCTGTGTACAACCAAGCGCTGCATCACTTCTTACACTTCAACCACTTCCGGAACAAGTTCTTTTCCAGCCACTTGTTTATATGCATATGATTCTCCTATTTCAGTTTCCAGGTAAGTTCCCTTAAGAATTGGGTCAGAGTTCTCTTTCTTCTCTGCCATCACGGTAGCATGGGCTATAAATAAATGTAACATAGGAGTTGACTCACTCATACTTTTTGCCTGAATAGATAGGCTAGAAAGAAGAATACATATAAACATGAACTGGGGAAAAAGAAATAGACAAAATAAACATGATCCCATCACCTCTCCTATTACTCAGTTGTGCCTGAAAGTCTGGTACCCCTGGAGACTCTGCCTAATAGTGACTGTGGGGTTTGAATGACAGCTGATAGCCAGGGGCCTAATTATTTCTCCTCTCTGCCTCCAAATTCTTCTTATTTCCTATTTCTTCTGTTGGCCTCTTTCCCTTTTCCCATTTAACCATTTTATTTTCCTTCTCTTTTATTGTTTGGTGCTGTTTTGACTAATTGATCTCACAGCTCAGTGAACATACCCTCCTCTGGGAGGTAAATAGACTCCAGAACCAGATTGTTTGTGGGTGACATTCCCCAAAGTTGGAAACTGGTATATAACAAAAGAGTCCAAGCACAATAAAAGAGCTATGGAAAAACAGAAACCCGAGATACAGTCTGGCAAACCAGAGGATTAGTTGGACAAGTGTATTAGAGGTGTGTATGTGTGTGTGTGTGTTTGTGTGTGTGTGTGTGTGTGTGATGGTCATTTTAATTGGATTTTAAAAGTCCAGAGTGTTAGTAAAGTGCATTTCTGGCCACGTTTGTGCTGGCAAAAGATGAAAATTAATGGTTATTTGAATTAGAGATCTCTGAGCTTAGGTAGTGGTCGACACCCTGCATGAATCCATGCTCGTGACGACACAACTGGCGAGAGTGAGAGAAGGCAGATGGCTGGAGCATGTCTTGAAGGGCTTCTGTATTTTTCTGTCTCGATCCATTCTGTATCCTGGTCATTATTTTATTATTTTCCTCTAGGCTGTCACACTGTGAACCATGCTACTTATGCTTCATTGCCTTGGGACCAAACCTTCCAAAATCAAGATTCGAAATAAATCTTTCCTCACGGTAACCTGTGTTAGTCAGGTGCTTTTGCCCTAATGATGAGGAAGAGTCACCAGTACAATGTGGTTTTAAGCCACCTTATGGAGTGGGAATTCTGAAAGGGAATAAGCAAGGTGATGAGCAGACAGACAGTCTCACTAGGAATGGGTGGGAACTTCTAGATGCCAGGCATTTTCTAGTGCATCCTTTGATTTCTGTTGCTTTTGTGTGTTTCTTTGTTGTTTTTGCAGGCCAAAGGGAGTAAGCATATGCTTTCAGCTGAAAGACTAAAGGCTAGAATAGACTGGCGACTCTTAATTTTAAAGGATATAATCTTTTTTAAAGTTTGCTGAAATAAAGCTGCATTAAAGACTCTATAAGGTCTTTTCCCTTTTTAACTTTTTCTTTTTTTAGCAAAATCTTATACATACCAATTGTCAAAACATCACAGATCTCTAGACACAGATTTGTGTGTATATATTTGTGTGTGTGTGTACGTGTGTGTGGGGCGCGGGAGGCACACACAGAGAGGTGATACAATAGAAAGTCCTCATTCATCTCGGCAACCCTCCTATTCCAACCAAATTCTCTATGTAAAGCTTCTGCTTTAAGCAACAATGTCACTATTGCTAAGATCCAAAATGTGCCATTTATTTGATAGCAAGAGATGACATGCCTCCTTTCTTTCTTATGAGCACCAAAGGGAATGTGCCTTTTGTTGCCATGAAATGGTATCCTCAAAGCGTCCTTTGTCTGTGACCTGTGTTTGCAGACTGTGGATGTACTCAGTTTTAAATCAATGAGCAGCCCTTGTGTAGGAAAAGCTATGTGTCTTCCACAGTGCTGTTTTGTTTGTTGTGATATTGCAGGCAGCTTCTATATGGGTGGAATTAAGCTATTTTGTACTTTATTGTCCACAAAGGAAAATATTGGGGTCATGATAAATTGTTTTACAGGTCAGCCAAACCAGAGTACCCAAACATTACTGTATTGATGCCAGATTACAAGAGACCACCATCGGATAGAAATAAGTTATCCTTTTCATGGAAGCAAAATGCATGGTTCATTTAAGGAGGGAAAAAACATCTCTTATTTCTTTCAAACTTGGACCACTTTAACTGAATATTTGTGTTGCTTTGTTTGCTGCCCATTGAAAACTTTAGATATTCCAAATTTCTAACTGAATTTGGAAGTATAACTACAGACCAAAGAAAGAAAAGAGTTTAAAAAAACTATCTAAAAAGTTAAGGAACATATGTAGTCTTATAAAAAGAAGTGAGCCTGTTCTTGAAAACTGTCAAGCAGGTTCCATAGTTGGTGGGAAACCAAGTCATAAAATGGGACTAAGGTGAAGAAAAGGACAGACCAAGAAAGCACCCCAAGGGTAAGGATGACATCAATAGAGTTCTTAAGCATTGCTCCGTTGTGTCCCTTTGTGATTCATTAATGCCTTATCAGAAAACTTTGGGCTTCAGTACTCATAATATTTATGGTCAAGAAACTATGGGTAAAATAATTGCATTTTCTCCCCATTTTCCATAGAATTGAAAAATGGACTGTGCTCCAGGTTTGCTCAACGCTAAGCCACTTGGGGACAGGGACTCGTACTTTATATCATGGGTATTGTGTATACTGTGTTTGCTTCTACTTATTGGTGCTTTACTGAGATAGATCTGACTGGCTGTTTGAGTCTGATTGATGTAGACTGGGAACTACTGGGAAGAAAGTGGATTCATGTTAAGCTAAGCCTGTTCAGGTGGGTGCAACGAAGACCGAGGAAAGAGGCAAATGACCACTGAACATCTTTTTCATCTGAAGTCCTCTGTACAATCTAAACTTTTAGGATGAACTATGAAACAAGAGGAAACAGTCATAAAGTGAATCTTTCCAAGTGCTTCAGAGACAACTAAATTAACACTCTGTCACAGACCCGTTTATTTTAATGTTTTTTTTTTTTAGGTAATATCAAAAAGTCAACCTGAGTAGAAGGAAGAGTAAAGGGAAAAAAAAGCAATTTGTTCCTCGTTAAATGTTAGAAAAGTCCAAGATAAACCCTCTTAAAATTTATCTGATAAGACCAAGAAAGTGGAGACTGCTGTGTGTTTTTCTTGATAATGTTCATAGGCAAGTATTTATCCTTTGCTTCGAGGTTATTAATCTCTGCATGATGAAAGTCCACAAATAAGATTTCTGGGGCACTTAACCTTTCCATGTTTGTTGTCTCTTGTGTGTGGATGTCTTGGTTGCTATGTATACTCAGCTGCATTTCTTTACTTGAGTCTCTGTTGCTAAGAAAACGGCACCAAAGTTCATTTAAAATAGGTATTTCTCTTTGCACGACATGGTAATAAGTTCTTGAAGCATAACGAAGTTAAATTCATTTCACCGTCCTCCACTGGCGTTCTTATCCATCCCAATTCCCTCTTCCTCGCAGTGTGTTCCCGCTATTTTTCTCCGTTGTAAACTGTCATCAGGGATGGCCACAGAGGAAACAGCTAAGTGTTATAAATATCTCTCTAATGAACCCAAATCTCCTGTTCAAGCTTAATAATATTAATGCCCTTCGATCAGTCTTCACTGGCTCTGTCCTTGGGAAGTTCCTAGAAGCTTTTCTAAGTATGTAGCTATGTCTTTACTCTCAGCTCTGTGTCATCAGATCAGATTTTCTTCCTTTCCTCCTTTTTCTTCTTTGTCCCCTTTCGGTCTCTGCATCCCTCTTGCTACCCCACTCTGGTCTGACAAGTCAGGCTTGTGTAAAAATGACCAAGGTCCTGAACAAAGCCTGCTGTTGCAAGTAATTGTGGAAATATCAAGGGTATAGCGTCCTCCGTTACTTAAGGGCTCATTTGTGGTTTTCATGGTTTTGAGGGATGTTTATGACTGACAGTCTTTTCTTTACAGCTCTATCCTTCAAGCTCTGGCTGATACCTTAGGGAATGACCGCTTGAGTGACTGATAAAATGTCAAGATGCTATTATTTCCAAGAGAGAGTTTGGGAGCAATAAGATCTGTTTCAATTTATCTCATTCACCTGAATTTAAGCCTTCAGGTTTAACTCTGTTAGCTGCTACAATCCAATTGTCTCCAGTTTGGGGAGAGCAGTCACTGTGGAACGCAGAAAAGGGGGTAATGATGAGCACACCATGGCCTTTGTGTTATATTTCACTGTGCACATTGGTGCAATATTTTGGACTTAGTTAATACTCTCCAGGAACCCCAGTATATGCATGGCAATAACTGTATTTTTGGTCATGTGAAACACTGCAAAAAAAATTGAATTCATAAGGCAGATGGCAAGGCCTGTTGTTTGAAGAAACAACAAAACAGGAAGATTTACAATGAGCTCAGAACTCTTTCAACTGGAGTCCTGCCACTGTGAATGCTCTGTTCTTTCACTGGAGGGCAACAATCTGGGAGGGTCATTAGTGTCCTCGTAAAAATCGAGATTAAAAAGCAGTCAAATGAGATGAAAAGGCAAAGATTTCTTTGCTCAGTGCAAGAGGAGTTACTTAAAAAAGGTTTCGAATGTCTTTTTCTTTCTTTTTTCTTTTTTTGACAAGGCATTCTGTATTCATTTGGTTTGCAACCTCAAATTTACTAATGTAACTCTTTTTAGTGCAATGAGAAAGATCTTGTCAACTCTTTAAGTATGCAGTATACAAAGAAAACAGAAGACACCCGCCACTCCACAGAGTTCAGCATCAGAAGAGAACTCAATGTGGAAGCCATTTGTTGGAGAGGGAGTTTGGTAGAATACTTTTAACATCAGTACTCTGTTGCTACTTTGGTATCTCCAATTTTGGCTCTGCCATGGAAGTATATAAAATTAAATACTGTTCACATAAGCATTAATGTGATGAAGCACAAAGTGTATAGATTGTTTAGAGTGTTGTCAAGGTTTCTGAGACACTCTAGGCAAGACTTCTTGTTCACTTTTCAGCTGATCTGAGCAGAGATAGTCTACCAGATCTTGGATCTGACAACCTGAAAGAATGGGGCAAACTACAGTCTAATGCTGTAGACAACTTTCCTTCAATTTCAGTGTCCTTTTATACACAAATGTCACACAAAAAAAGCAATGATCCAAGGAAGGTTGTTAGAGTTCAAAAAAACGTAAACAGATAAGCATGTAAATAGTAAGCACATGGTAAATATTAACAGAGCAGCCCTTTCCCAGAACTTTCTCCAGGACAGACAAATTTAAACACAATTGCCGAGTAAGAAATTCAGGACCGCGAGGGGTGCACCCACACACTGAGACAATGGGGATGTTCTATCAGGAACTCACCAAGGCCAGCTGGCCTGGGTCTGAAAAAGCATGGGATGAAACCGGACTTGCTGAACATAACGGACAATGAGGACTACTGAGAACTCAAGAACAATGGCAATGGGTTTTTGATCCTACTGCACGTACTGGCTTTGTGGGAGCCTAGGCAGTTTGGATGCTCACCTTACTAGACCTGGATGGAGCTGGGTGATCCTTGGACTTCCCACTGGGCAGGGAACCCTGATTGCTCTTAGGGCTGACGAGGGAGGGGGACTTGATTGGAGGAGGGGGAGGGAAATGGAAGGCGGTGACGGGGAGGAGGCAGAAATCTTTAATAAATAAATAAATTTAAATAAAAGAATAAAAATAAAAAAAGCTTGCACAGAGAAAAGCAAAAAAAAATAATAATACCCATTAAAAACTTCTGCCTACAGTGAAACAAAAAAATAAATAAATAAACACAATTGCCTGGCACGTACAATAGATTCTTTTTTTTTTTTTCTCGTTTTCCTTTTTATTTAATCAAAGACTGGTGAATAAACATAAATACAGCACAATGACTTGAGATCATTCTTTATACTGTGCACACACAGACCAATCAACAGTAATCTGAAAGAAATTTGCAAAAAATACGGAACGCTTCACGAATTTGCGTGTCATGGCTCCTGCGCAAGGGTGACGTACAATGGATTCTATCTGGGAAAGCATGAAAGCAAGGCAGAAGAGCATCTCCAGATTCAGGGTACACTGAGAACAGCATTCAGCACATTCTTTCACCAGATTCGGTTCTCCAGTTATGATCTGACATCCAACAAGAATAAACATGTCTGATAGGCTGAATGCAAGTGTTTGTCACAAGAGACACACAATCACATCCGAGAACAATCCACAAAACAAGTGCACCTGAGACAAAGGCTGTCTTGTCCTGGAGCCTCTCTCACAGTTCCCCAAGGCACTGCTCACCATGAGTCATTCTTCTCACCATGTTCTGGCACTACTGATCACCGATTCTCTGCATAGCTGTTCAAAAAAGACAAAAGCTAAGTGCAATCAAAAATTATAATAGGAGACTTGTAACATCAAAGGATATTAATAAATTTGTTGATATATGTGTGCATGATATATAGACAGTTGCGTATAGTCACAATAACATTTTCCTTTTGCTTTTTTCTTTTAATCAATGTTCTGAGTAATTTTATGAAAAATTATTGAATGAAGTAACTGTCTAAGGCTTTACTCACTAATTCAAGAATTTAAATTCTTAACCTATCTTATTTATATCAATACCATTTCAAAGACAAGACAAAAGATAGTTATCATGGATATGTTGCCGAGCTGACTATTGGTGTTCAGGTAGGAAAAGGCTAATGCCATGTACCTGGCTTGTGGCCATGTGGACTGCTGTCATTTCAGAGAAGATCATCTCAGCTCATCTTCCTTCCAGATTTACATTTGCCAGTATCTGAGACCAAGTGTTTTACAGGAATGTGAAACATGAAGGCTTTAAGCATTTTGTATAAGACCAGTGGAAATATCCTAGGCAACCACTGTTTTCATCCCTAAATCCCCCCCTGCTCTGGACTGTTCTACTTCTTTCTAACTCATTCCTCTAATGACAAAAGCACTTCAAGATAGTGCTTTTGAAAGATTAGACATTCAAATATCACTTCTCCTTCCCCTGTAAATCTCCAATTATACTGACATCGTAGATCATAACTGTTCCTCCATAAACTCTTGACATAGTATGGTAATATCAGTTGGTAGATGTGCCTGATATTGGCTTGATGGTCAAGAAGAGCTGAGGGTAGGTACATGGTTCCCATAGTTTCAAGCATCTTTTTTAGATGATCCACTGTGTGCCATGTATATGTGTTGCCATGCCGTCAACACCATTGGGAGTCATGGTTTCCCAGTTATATGAAGCAAGAGGTTTGGGGGAGTTGATTCTAAATGTCCACTCCATCTCTGTGCTTCCCTGAGCATATATCAGCCTACAGTTGGAACACAAAACTCATTGTTCCTTCAGCCACATTTCCCTCAGCCACAGAAGCTCACTAAAATAGAATTAAAAACACAGAGATCGCAATAGAGCATATTTCATGTTCAGGAAACCTACTGCCTGATTTTTATTAGACTTTGAACAAGAGACAATTCCTATTTTTTTGTGGTAGAGGAGAGACTATGAAACTAGGGCATGATATATTAATTTAAAATATTGCCATAGTAACAGACCTGTGATTTATCCAGTTTTCAGCTTTCTCTCCCTGATTCGCTCTTTGGTTATTGCCAATGATTACCCTGGGTAGGCTTTCAGATTCTATGCCCAGAAGATCTTGTATGAGGGGGAACATAGGTTATTACCTATTTTTGTTACTCACCAAGTTGTTGTGTACAGAAAGAGAGAAAAACAATGGATTTGACTGTTGCTAGCATGTTCAGTAATAGTCTCTGAGGCATCAAATGTAACTATTCACTAAAAATCATATAATCATCTTCAAGATTTCAGAGAGCAGTAATAGAGGAGACATTTTTATTTACTTGTCTTGTAGAAGTCCTTGTCATGTTTCCCATTGTCTCTCATCATCTTCAAAATCCTATTTATTCTCTTAGGAGAAAACAACTCTTCATAGATTTCATAGACAAAAAATGATAAAATTTTCACTGTATAAACTTTCATTTTAATATAAAATCACCTCCAGACTCTCCCTGTGCTGACTAGAATGAAGTTGTAATTCATTCTTTTATGTGAGCATCAGTCACTTGCTCAATGCTCCTTTGAGTACCTTTTCTATGTTATTGAGATATTGTATATGAAAGGGCTTTGTACACCAAATGTCTTCATTCATGAGTTTTTATCACATAGACTTCATATTATAGTTTAATTCTAATATATATAATATATAATAAATATAGTAAAATTTATTTGCTCAACATTTTTACCACTTCCTATTTTTTCACCGTGTCTCTTCTTTAAACATTACTCTATTTAATTCATATTTCCTTGTTGGAAAATAAGGCAGATAAAGTATATGTTCTGTAAGCTATCTGGCCAAGCTTGTTTTGCTCTGTTCTGTGGAAGGGCAAAGAACTCAAAGAATCCTTTGTATACCATATCCTCCTCAACTGGGAAAAGATTGCAGTTTCACAGAGGAAATAAGGCCAACTTTCACAGAAAAACATGAGAAAGAATTTAAAAAGTTGCAAATCACTTCTAGGCACTTGGTATCATGGTAACTGGAGTGAAGAAACATACTCAGTCTTGGGTCGTGCTGAGCTGGGCCTGCCTGAGAAAGAGAACTCACATGTACAGGTGGGAGAAGTGTGTGTGACTCTTCCTTTCACAAACGTCATGACAAATGGGACACTTTAAACTGAACAAATTTGCACAGCAAAGAAAACGGTGGAGAGAGGTAAAGGCAATCTGCAGAATGGAAGAAAATATTTGCAAACTGAATCCTGAAAAATGGGTATTATTAAAAATGCATAACACACACATACAACACAAGATAAAGAAAGCAAACAAAACCAAACCAAAACAATATCATTAAAGGTGTGCAGAGGTTCAGAGTGGACTGTTGGAGGAGGGCCGCTTGATGGTTCCCAGCCACCTGGCTAGCTTAGACCCACAATATCACACAAAAACTGTATTAATTAAATCACTGCTTGGCCATTAGCTCTAGATTCTTATTGGCTAACTCTTATATTAATTTAACCCATTTCTATTAATGTGTATATTGCCACCTGGCTGTGGCTTACTGGGTATAGTTCCAATTATCTGTCTCTGGCAGCTCCATGGCTTCTCTCTGACTCTTCCCTTCTTCCTCCCCTCATACAACCTAGCTTTCCCCACCTAGTTCTGTTCTTCCCTGCCATAGGCTCAAAGAAGTTCTTTATTCATTAACCAATAAAAGCAACACACAGACAGAAGGACCTCCCACACTGTTTCCCCTTTTCTGTTTAAACAAAAAGGAAGACTTTAACATAGTAAAATTACATAAAACAAAACAAGTATCAAGCAAGAATTACATCTACAATATTTATATCTATTTTATCTTTTACCATAACTAAGGAAAACTATATCACTATAAATTCTTCAACTCCATCAAAGACTACAGAAAGATATAATATTACTTAAGTAAACAAGAAGTGCATTGTAAGCAACTTCCAAAGTTCCAGAAATGACAGAGATATCTTGCTGCCTGGACAGTCACCCAAAGTTCTTCTGTATCATTGGGACATACATTTTCAGCCAGTAAGTCCATAATATCCAGCAGACTTTTCTAAAAAGCAGGAAATTTCAAAGACCATTCCACCTATATTGTCAGTTTGTCAGCCACTTTCTTCTGTGTCCTGCAGAATGTCTAGCAGACTCTTTCATGAAGCATGAACTCCCAAGGATCATCTCACCTTTAGGCAAGTTTAGCAGTCATTTCTCTGTGGATCCTGCATGTGCAATTCATCAAGAAGTCCAGGCAAGAGAAGTTTCTTGCCCAAATGGCTAACTAACTCCATAAGTAGCCTCTTCAATGCCCAGCTTCCTCTTGAAGTAATTGGTGTTGCCAGAAGTAGATGTGTCTCATTGTCATGAAAAATTCTAAGTTTTTACAATATTTTAAATGCCATATTCTGAAGGTCTATGAAGGATTTGAAGAATACTATCCATCTTAAATATATCTCTGTAAATCTAGAAAAACTAACATGACTACAATCTTAACTATTATAGATGACTCCCTATTAACCTATATTTCTTAATTATACATAATATTTTATTTTATTTTATTTTTTTTATTAATTAATTTTTTTAATTATTAAAGATTTCTGCCTCTTCCCCGCCACCACCTCCCATTCCCCCCCTCCCCCAATCAAGTCTTCCTTCCTCCTCAGCCCAAAGAGCAAGCAGGTTTCTCTGCCCTGTGGGAGGTCCAAGGACCACCCACCTCCATCCAGGTCTATTAAGGTGAGCATCCAAACTACCTGGGCTCCCACAAAGCCATTACGTGCAATAGGATCAAGAACCCATTGCCATTGTTCTTCAGTTCTCAGTAGTCCTC
This sequence comes from Chionomys nivalis, assembly GCF_950005125.1. Lineage (NCBI taxonomy): Eukaryota > Metazoa > Chordata > Mammalia > Rodentia > Cricetidae > Chionomys > Chionomys nivalis. The sequence goes on from NC_080099.1 coordinate 51,614,961, forward strand.
ATTGTCCATTATGTTCAGCGAGACCGGTTTTGTCCCATGCTTTTCTCAGCAGTAAAAAACAATGACTTCTTGAATTTTGCATACAAATGGACGGAAATTGAAAACACTATCCTGAGTGAGGTAAGCCAGACCCAAAAAGAGGAACATGGGATGTACTCACTCATATTTGGTTTCTAGCCATAAATAAAGGACACTGAGACTATAATTCGTGATTCTAGAGAAGCTAAATAAGAAGGTGAACCCAAAGAAAAACATATAAGTATCCCCCTGAATATTAACCTTCATCAGGCGATGAAAGAAGACAGAGACAGAGACCAACATTGGAGCACTGGACTGAAGTCTCACGATCCAAAGGAGGAACAGAAGGAGAGTGAGCACGAGCAAGGAACTCAGGACTGCGAGGGGTGCACCCACACACTGAGGCAATGGGGATGTTCTATAGGGAACTCACCAAGGCCAGCTGGCTGGGGACTATACATTATATTTTTTAAATGAGCTGTACAAACACAATACCTTAATCAAGAGCACAATTATTCATAATACAAAATTGACCTTAACTTTGTATCAATAAACCAAGATCCATACCAAAGCAAATTGTTCATCTCTATAGTATATCCCTTTTTAAATGTAAATAATTATAAACAATATTTGGGAGTATGGGTGTAGTTCTGTTCATACTGCTTCCTACTGTTTATTGGGTGAAGTATTTTCTTTGTTAAGATGTTCACAACAACCTTTCGGGGGGTTCTTGTTCTATCAAACCATGTTGTTCTGGAAGCAATCCACAGGTTCTCACCTTCTCTGGAAACAAAAGGAGAACCTCTTTTACAAAGCAACATATCCTTAGACTCAAATTTTGGAATCAAGATACCTTTATGTTAGTTTAACTTAGCAGTCCATACAATGAAACATTTCTCTGTACTTAGCTCCTCTACAGTCAAAAAATTCAAAGAACTCACAATAATATACACAATCTAGACTCTCTGTGAATTTTTCATCTTTACATGGCTTGTTTTTCTTTAGTCCTTTTAATCTATGGCTGTCTGTATTGTGTGTCTTTAAAGAATTTGTTTTATTTTTTAAAAAAAATTAATTTTTTTAAAACTCTCTGTACTCTTTTTCTTCTCTCTCCCAAGCAATGGTGTAGGAGGTCCTTCTGTCTATGTGTTGATTTTATTGGTTAATGAACAAAGAAAACTGGCTTGGCTTATAGCATGGGAGGAGGAAGGCAGAGTTAGAGGAAGACATGGATCTGCCATCTGAGACAAACACTGGGAAGTTTAGCTGGTAAGCCACAGCCACATGGTGATATGCAGAATAATAAAGATGGGTTAGTTTAGGATATGAGTTTAGCCAGAAATACACTTAAGCTATTGGTCAAACAGTATTGCAAATAATATGGTTTTCTCAGTGGTTATTTTGTGGCTAGGCAGATGGGATAAGCAAGCAACCCTTTCCCCAACAGTGGAAATTTCTCTAAAGATCCAGGGATGGCTAATGGGTATGAGAGAAGATTTTCAAACCACTGACAGCATGGCAAAAGCAAATAAAACCAGGAAGGCTAGCGCTTAACACCCATTAACATGGCTGCATCAAAATGATGAACAATGACAAGTGTTGATAAGGAGCCATGTTCATTGGTTGTGTATGGAATGTTAGTTAGTACAGGCATTATAAAATCTATGTTTTATCTTTTAAAAATTGGGAAATATAACTGTTATATGATATAGCCATCCCACTACTGTGTTTGATTCCAACTGAAATGAATTCAGTGTGTCAGAGATATATTCTTTGCAGAATTGTTCACATTAGCACAGATGCAATTAGCCTAAATGTTTATTGACAAATGAGTGGATAAAGGAAGTGTGATTGCCCATAACAGTACTAGTCAATTGTTATAATATAAAAAATTCCCTGGGCAGTGGTGGAGCACACCTTTAATCCCAGCACTTGGGAGGCAGAGGCAGGCAGATCTCTGTGAGTTTGAGGCCAGCCTGGTCTATAAGAACTAGTACCAGGACAGACTTCAAAACTACTTTGTTTTTGTCTTGAAAAACAAAGCAAAATAACAACAACAACAACAAAAATTCTATTATTTATAACACAGGTGAACTTGGGTGACACTTTGGCAAATGGAATAAGACAAATAGAAAGGTGTGGTGGTTTGGAAGGAATTAGAAGGTGCCTTTGTTGTAGTAGGTGTGGTCCTGTTGGAGGAAGTGTGCCATGGTGGAGCATGGACTTTGATGTCTCCTATATGCCTAAGCCACACCCAGTGAGGCAGACCACATCCTGTTTCCTTCTGATTCAGATGTAGCCAGCACCATATAATTAAAAATGTAAATAAAAAATTATGTTTTCTTTTATAAGACTCGCTGTGGTCATGGTGTCTCCTCACGGCAATAGAGACCCCACGTAAGACAAAAGGTAAGTGTCCATTACCTTATTCTTGTATTGGGTCTGCAAAAGTTGAATTGATAAGCAGACACAGATGAGCACTGGTTATGATGGTTGGAAGAGGCAGTGAGGTGACACTGGAAAAAGAATCAAATTTCCACCTTGAAGGAATGTGTCCAAGACATCTATTGTACAGAAGAGTGGCCACAATTAATAGTGGTGTATTTTATTTTCACGAATCACTAAGAATCATCCTTTTAAAAAAGCCCCAGTATTGTCATCCTCAATTCACAGACAAAGAAAGTGATGCTCACAAACCTGAGCAAACGCATCTGATCACACCTTCAGCAGTGGGCAGGGAAGCAACAGCTTCACTGTCTCCCACACAGATGACAGAACTGAAAACTAAACAAGTATCTTAAATATGTTTTATCTTTTGTGTATGAGTGTTTTGCCTGCGTGGGTGTATCTGTACCTCATGTGTGCTCGGCACCCATGACATTCAGAAGATGAAGTCAGATGCTCTGGAACTGAAGTTGCGGACTATTGTGAGCTTCCACGTGTGTGTGTGTGCTGGGAGTCAAGCCTGTGTCCTCTGGAGGAGCAGCCAGTGCTTTTACCCATGGAGGCATATTCCCGTGCCCCCTCCCCGAGTCCTAGCTTCGTACTCTTGTCACTGTAAATGCAGTTTTGGAATACAGGCCAGAGCCTGAGCATTGTTTCAAGCTGCTTCTTTGCTCATCTGGGACCTAGTCTACCTCATCCCTCTCATCGCTGAAGGCAGTGGTTACAGTCCTTTGATGACCCCTGCCCTGTCCACAGTTTCCCTCCTTCTGCAGTTGCTCAGTGGCTTCACTGCCCGAGGAGGCTCATAATCTTCAGAATATGGGTGTTTTGGTCAGTTCTCCTGTTGTAATGGGTTTTCTTTTCCCAAATTAGGATGGGCAGTATTCTGTAGCTCACCGTTTCAAAGAGGTGAGATGGGTTCAGGGGAAGGAGATCTGTGGTTAAAATAATCTTCCTATTCTTTACACCACACCTGGTGGGATTGATAGTTATTCTTGCTAATCAAATCCTGGGATGTGAATCAAGAGGGGTACCTGCAGGATTCCCTCAGCTTTGCTAGTACCTCCTTAAGCTGAGCGCTGACACAGATATTTGCACCACCATGACCTGCCCTTGTCCAATCCACTAGAACCATGTGGATTTCCAGTTTCCACATCTTTCAGGTTTTAGGAAAGCAGCATAGTGTGTATGTTGTGGACATTTCACCAAGAATCCCATATAGAGTCTGCATTAGCAGTGATGGTCACACGTTTCTCCTTGCATCATAGCGGTGTGAAACAAGATGAAGCACATCTTTTCCCTTTGGCAAAAGTATTTAAATTTTTCTTATATATTTAAGATTTTTAATATAATTTGATACTTCTCCCTCTCTTCCCTCCCTCTCTTCCTCCCTCCCTCCAAACCCTGCCATACTCCTTTCTACTCTCTTTCAAATTCGTGGCTTCTTTTTCATTGATTGTTATTACATGCATACATGCATATGTATATACATGCATATCATTAAATACAACTTGCTCAATCTATAGAATATTATTTGCATATATGTTTTCAGGGCTGATCATTTGGTATTGGGCAACCAATTTGTGTCCTCTTCCCTGGGAAGGACTGTTTCTCCCACTCTCAGCATTCCGTAGTTGTCTGTAGGTTTTGTATGTGTGTATATATGTGTATGTGTGTGTGTGTTGTGTGTTTATGTGCAGGACTGAGGCCTCCTGTTTTTTTCTTAGGCTTTTTTTCTTAGGCTTCTTGCCACCTAGCTCCAAAATAAATACACAGAGACTTATTTTTACTTGTGAATGTCTGGCGTTAGCTTGTCTTGTTTCACGCCAGCTTTTCTAACTTAAATTATTCCCTTTTTCTTTAACTATGATTTGCCTCTGGGCTTTATACCTCTATTTATTCTATATATTTTCCATCCCTTTTTACTCTGAGGCTGGTTGTGTGGTTGTGTGGCTAGCCATTGGTATCCTCCTCTCCTCTCTTTTTCCTTTTCTTTTTTTTTTTTTTTTGGTTTTTCGAGACAGGGTTTTTCTGTAGCTTTTGGTTCCTGTCCTGGAACTAGCTCTTGTAGACCAGGCTGGCCTCGAACTCACAGAGATCCACCTGTCTCTGCCTCCCGAGTGCTGGGATTAAAGGCGTGTACCACCACTGCCCGGCTCTTTTTCCTTTTCTTGCTCCTCCTCTTCTTCTCTTCTTCCGCCGAGCTTACATTTTTCCTCTTATTTATTCTCTTTGCCTGGCAGCTCCACCTTCTCCTGCCTAGTTATTTGCCATTCAGCTCTTTATTAGACCAATTAGGTGTTTTAGACAGGCAAAGTAACACAGCTTCACAGAGTTAAGCAAATGCAGCATAAAAGAATGCAACACATCTTTGCATCATAAAATAAATATTCCGCAGCATAAATGAATGCAACACATCATAAACTAATATTTCAAAACAGTGAGACTTTATGGAAAAAGCTTCTAACATCTCTAGGAGAAAGTCTCACAGCAAACTCGTTGGTCCCTGGCTCTTGAAATCTTCCCACTCCCTCTTCTGCAATGTTCCTGGAGCCTTAGGTCCTGGAGTTGTTTTGGAAATGTATCCTTTGGGATTGACAACCTCAACCCTGAATTTTGATTGTCTGAAGCTTCTGTAATGGTCTTCATTGTTGGAAAGAGAAGTTTACTTGGTGAGGGTGAGGACTACATATATCTGTGAGTATAAGGATAAATACTCAGAATGTGTTTAGGGACTATGCCGCATTCATAAAGCGGCGATTGTAAGTTCTCCTTCATGATCCGTGACTTCACTGGTCCTAGGTCTCCAAGCACCAGGGCATGGCTTCCATCTTGTTGAATGGATCTTAAACACAATTTTAGATTTTTGGTTACCACCAAGATATGCATAATACTAATTTCACAACTGGCTTGGTTTCTTCTTTCCCTTGAAAGTTTGCATGGTACCAGAGTACTCACATAGATGGCATTTAAGTCAGTTCCAAGTCAGGAGAGTCTGGGCCCTCTTTCTCCATGTTGTGGGTTTTGAGAAAGCATACTGTTGTGGGAGTTTATTCTGCCAATAGATTTGGGGTACTGGCCTTAGGGTGTGGCTTCTCCACTGTGGATGAGGCATCTTAAAAGAAAGAGGGAGGTGGCCGCTCTCTCTCTCTCTCTCTCTCTCTCTCTCTCTCTCTCTCTCTCTCTCTCTTGCTGGCTTGAATGGTAGGAGCAGAGCAGGCAGCTTGCAGTTGGTGCTTTTTCTCTTTCGGCAGAACAGCTGTGGCAACATCTAACCATCCTGTATCAGTGAGTGTTTAATCCCATTGGTGGCCTTTTGATTTTGGAGGGAGCATTTTTAGCCCATATGATAATATTTGACTTTAAACTATTACATGTACATTTATACAATGCTAATGTGTATTATAGGTGTTTTTGAGGAAAGAGTTTATAGACTCCTTATGACTTTTTCAGGCATCCTTACTGTTATTTTATTCTCCTTTTTTGCATTTAATCTCCTTCCCACTCCTTCATTAGAGGTCCCTATTTCCCATTTCTTTGATCAGATTACTTGAATGCTACTGCTTGCCTTTCTATTGTTCCCTCAAACCCTCTACCTTGGCAATGATTGTTTTAATTTCCTGGTTTCTGAAGTAACTCCAGGATATGTACTCACATCTGAAGACTGAAGCTGGGAATTTCTAACGAGCGAGAACTTGCAACATTTGACTTTATGCATCTGAGTCACCTCACTCAATATGATTCTTTCTAATTCTGTCCATTTGCCTGCAAAGTTCATGATTTCATTTTCTTCAAATCTAAATAGTGTTCCATAGTGTATGTGTATCACACTTTTGTTATTCATTTGCAAGAAACTTAGGTTTATTATTCCCTAACTATCATGAATAGAGAAACAATACATGTGGCTGAGCAAGTATCTGTGGAAAAGAATGGTGGGGCCTTCGGGTATATGCTAAGGAGTGGTATAGCTGAACCACAATGGAGATTTGTTTTTAGCCCTTTGAGAACTCTCCACTTGATTTCTATAGTGGCTGCATCAGTTCGCAGTTCCACCAACAGTGAACGGACATCCTCCCCACATTTGTTGTTGTTAATTTTGTTGATCTTTGGCATTCTGACTGGGATAAAATTAAATGTCAAATTGTTTTGATCTGCCCTTCCCTAATTGTTAAGAATGATAAACATTTTTGAGGTATTTCTTAGACATTTGTTTTTTTTTCTTTTGACAACACTCTTCTCACTACCATTTTTTGAATGGTTTGTGTATTTTTTGATTTTCTTTTTTTGGCTTTCTAGTTTTTTATGTATTTGAATATTAATCTTCTTTCAGATGTATAGCTGGTAAATATTCTTCCTGTGGGCTATCTTCACCCAGTTGATTTTGCATAAGGTTTTTAGTTTTATGAAGTCCCACTTTTCAATTGTTGGCCTTCTTCTTGGGCAAATTAGGTCCTATTTAGGAAGCCCTTTCCTATATCTGCGTCTTGTAAGGTACTGCCTATGTTTTCTTCTGCTGGTTTCAGTGCTTCATGTCAGCTCATTCATCCATTTGGAGTTGGTTTTTTGTGCAAGGTGATAGATACAGCATAATTTCAATCAACTGCATGTTGACACCCAGTTTTTCCAGTATCATTTATTGAATATGCTTTTTTTTCTCTGACTTTTTTTGGGGGGCATCTTATTCAAACATTAAATGGCTGAAGCAATGTGTACTCCTATTTCAGTCTTCAGTTTTGTTCCATTGATCTACATTTCATTTCTATTTTTGTATTAGTACCATGATGTTCTTATTACTATGACTTGATACTATATCCCTTTAAAAAAAATTTGAAATTTTTGTTTATCTTCATTGCTATATTTTGTGGGTTCAGTTCTCAAACTGGGTATCATATTTTAAAACAAAAACAATTTGTTATTTAAAATATTACCCTTCTTGTTGAAAGTGGATTATTTTGTCATACAATATATCCCAATCACAACCCCCCAACTACTTCTAATTTTTCCTCACCTTTCCTCCAATCCAGATCTACAAATTCCATTTCTGTCTCTTGTTAGAAAAGAACAGCCTTCTAAGAGATGGCAACAAAATATAACAAAGTGAAGTGTAATAAGATTAAAGAAAAGCTATCACATCAGCATTGGACCAGGCTAGCCAACAGAAGGAAAGAGCCCAAAAGAAGACATAAGAATCAGAGACCCACTTTTTCACATACTCAGGATTCCCATAAAAATAATAATTTTGAAAACTCTATCTCAGCAAACAAACAAACGAACAAAAACAGCTAATCAACAACAACAACAACAAAAACTCCACTAAATTGGAAAATATACTATATATTCAGAGGACCTGGTACCAATCCATATAGGCTTTGTGTTGGCTGCTTTAGTTTCTGTGAGTTCATGTGAATTTTGTTCAGTTGATTGAGAAGGCCTTGTTTTCCTGGTATTTTATCCACTCTGGCATTTACACTCTTTCTGCCTCTTCTTCCATGGGGTTCCCTGAGGTCTGGGGGAGGGATTTGTAGAGACTTCTCATTTAGAACTGAGTGTTCCAAGGTCTCTTTCTCTCTGCATAATGTTTGGCTGTATTTTTTTCCATCTGCATCTGGAGGAAGACTCTCTGATGATGGCTAAATAAGGCACTCTTCTATGAGTATAGCAGAAGAACATTAGTACGACCCTACAATGTAGCTTAAGACCCAAAATGGTAATTGCTTCAGCATTGTTCTTTTTGCTCTGGGTTGTTTTGGCAATCTTGTGTCTTTTGAGGTTTGGTTTCATATGAATTTTAGGATGGTTTTTCTCTTCATGTGAAGAATGAAATTAGGGATTTTGATTTGGATTGTTTCGAATCTATAAGTAGTTTTTTTTTTTATAAGACTGCTATTTTTTTTTACAGTATAATTATACCAATCCATGAGAACAGGGTGGTTTTTTTTTTTGGCCTCTAGTCTCCCCCCCCCCAACTCTCCCATTATTTCTCTCTCTATCCTTTCTTCGGAGGTTAAAAGTTTTTTTTTTAATAGCAGCCTATTACTTCCATGGTTAGGTTTATTCATAGATATTTTATTTTCTTTGAGGCTATTGTGAATAGGAGTGTGTCCATGATTGGCGCCCAATGTGGGGCAGCAATTTCTTGGGTCTGTTCTGCTTGCTAGAGGCAAGCAAGCACTCTCATCTAAGAGAGGCTTCCTGACTCAGCTTTAGCTGCAAACCTTGCAGCTCTTTTAAGAGGTTCTGCCACGAAACACTTGAACAGTGTTGATGAAAAGCTGAATGCATACTTGTTTGTTTTCAGCCGTAGCAGGAAAAAAGCTGTGCTGATTTAAAATGCCGGGTTTCTGGGCCATCTGGCCAGGGCAAACTCTGACTTTCAAGCAGGCGGTCCTGACTATGGAGCCATATAAGCACATAGAAGAAGAAAGCATTTTGCTCTCTGCCTGTTGGTTCTCACCTTGCTAATGAGTCCATTCCTTTACTGGCATTAGAGTTCACTTCTTCTTTGGGATCCCAGAGTATACTGTAGACCAGCTGAGACAGCCAAACTCATGGATTAAGCAACTTCTGGGTTCTTGGATTTTCCATTCATAGGCAGTCATTGTGGGATTAGTTGGACCATAGCCTATAAGTCATTCTAATAAATCCTCTTTATAACTCTATTCCTGAATAGTACCCAATTTTCCAAAAATGACAGAGAGAGAGAGACACACACACACACAAGAGAGAGAGAGAGTCATTTTGTAAGTTCTGCTACTCTAGAGAACCTTGACTAATATACCCTCTTTCCTTTTCTTCAGTTGCTCAAAGTCATTCACCATTTGCTCTTCCAAGGCAACAACATAATACAAGATACCATCTTCTTTATTCGTAGTATGTTACCATTTAATCTCTCACCTTGACGCTCATAGTATAATCAAAACTGAGCAACAGTCATTATTTTCTTTACATATCTAAATTATGTCAATCAGTCTAAATGTGTTCAGTGTCTGTGTGGTCACTTAACTTTGAACTTCATACTTGTTTTAATCTCCTTGCTATGTGGCTTTTCATAGCCAAGCTTCATAAATGCAGTCCACGATTATGGACAAGTACATCACAATTAAGATTTTGGTGGCGGAGGCACCGGCAGGCAGGCCTAGGCGGCGGAAGCACCGGCGCGCAGGCAGGCCCGGGCGGCGGAGGCACCAGCACGCAGGCAAGTCCGGGCGGCAGAGGCACCAGCGTGCAGGCAGGCCCGGGTGGCGGAGGCACCGGCAGTCAGGCCCGGCAGGCAGGCCTAGGCGGCGGAAGCACCGGCGCACAGACAGTTCCGGGTGGCGGAGGCACCAGCAGGCAGGCCTAGGCGGCGGAAGCACCAGCGCGCAGGCAGGCCCAGGCGGCGGAGGCACCAGCACGCAGGCAAGTCCGGGCGGCAGAGGCACCAGCGTGCAGGCAGGCCCGGGTGGCGGAGGCACCGGCAGTCAGGCCCGGCAGGCAGGCCTAGGCGGCGGAAGCACCGGCGCGCAGGCAGGCACAGGTGGCGGAGGCACCGGCAGGCAGGCCTAGGCGGCGGAAGCACCGGCGCACAGACAGTTCCGGGCGGCGGAGGCACCGGCAGGCAGGCCCGGGCGGCAGAGGCACTGGATGCAGGATAGTGCGGGCAAGAAACAGTGAAGCCTGCACTGAGAACAGATTGCCCCGCTACAATTAAATCAAACCCGATAGATAGCATCGGTAAGAGGAGATGGGCAGACGCCAAGGCAAGAATTCACCCAACAATCTGGAAAACAACATGAAAACACCAGAACCCAATGATCTTACAACACAAGGACTTGAACACCCTATCACAGGAGAAGAGGAAAAAACTGACTTTTTGAAAGCAATAGAGTCCCTTAAACAACATGTAAAAAACGCCCTCATAGAAATGGATGAGAAGTATAACAAAAAGTTTGAAGAAATGAGTAAATACGTAAATGATACCCTGGGAAGCCAAGAAAAAACGATCAAACAGGTAATGGAAACAGTCCAAGAATTGAAAACTGAAATGGAAGCAAGGAAGAAAACACAAACTGAGGACCAGCTGGATATGGCAAATATAGGTCAACAAGCAGAGACTACAGAAACAAGCATAATCAATAGAATACAAGAGATAGAAGAAAGAATCTCAGATTCTGAAGACAACATAGAGAAAATAAACGGTCTGATCAAAGAAAACACCAAAACCAACAAATTCTCATCAGAAAACATTCAGGAAATATGGGACACAATAAAAAGACCAAACCTAAGAATAATAGGGATAGAAGAAGGAGAAGAGGCACAGCTCAAAGGTCCAGAAAACATTTTTAACAAAATTATGGAAGAAAACTTCCCCAACATAAAGAAAGATATTCCTTTGAATATTCAAGAAGCATACAGAACACCAAACAGACTGGATCAAAAAAAAACATCCCCTCGCCATATAATAATCAAAACACAAAATATACAGATTAAAGAAAGAATATTAAGAGCTGCAAAGGAAAAAGGCCAAGTAACTTATAAAGGTAAACCGATCAGACTTACACCTGACTTCTCTATGGAAACCATGAAAGCCAGAAGGTCCTGGATAGAGGTACTACAGAAACTAAGAGACCATGGATGCAAACCCAAACTACTATACCCAGCCAAGCTATCGTTCACTATCAATGGAGAAAACAAGACATTCCAGGATAAGAACAAATTTAAACAATACGTTGCCACAAATCCAGCCCTACAGAAAGTAATAGAAGGAAAATCACAACCCAAGGAATCCAACATTGCCAACACTGCCTACAATAACCCAGGCAACTAGTGACCCTTCAACAGCACAACTCAAAGAAGGGAGACACACAAACTCTTCTACCAAAAGCAGTAAGAATAACCGGAGTTAACAACCACTGGTCATTAATATCACTTAATATTAATGGTCTCAATTCACCAATAAAAAGGCACAGGCTAAGAGATTGGATACGAAAACAGGATCCAACAGTCTGCTGTTTGCAAGAAACGCATCTCAACCACAAAGACAGGCATCTACTCAGAGTAAAGGGTTGGGAAAAGGTTTTTCAAGCAAATGGTCCTAAGAAAAAAGCAGGTGTGGCCATACTAATTTCTAACAAAACTGACTTCAAACTAAAATCAATCAGAAGAGATCGACAGGGACACTTTATACTCATAACAGGAATGATTCAGCAGGATGAAGTCTCAATCCTGAATATCTATGCCCCTAATATAAAAGCACCCACGTATGTAAAAGAAATATTGCTAAAACTCAAGGCAGACATCAAATCACACACACTAGTAGTAGGAGACTTCAACACACCTCTCTCACCAATGGACAGGTCAATCAGACAGAAAACTAATAGAGAATTAAGAGAATTGTTGGAGGTAATGAATCAAATGGACTTAACAGACATCTATAGAACACTCCACCCAAATAGGAAAGAATACACCTTCTTCTCTGCAGCTCATGGAACCTTCTCGAAAATTGACCACATACTTGGAAACAAAGGAAACCTCCACAGATACAAAAAAATATCAGTGTCCACCTGTGTCTTATCAGATCACCACGGATTAAAGTTAGAAGCCACCAACAAAGCTACCCCCAGAAAGCTGACAAACTCATGGAAACTGAACAGTCAACTACTGAACCACACCTGGGTCAAGGAAGAAATTAAGAAAGAAATTAAAGTCTTCCTTGAATTTAATGAAAACAAAGAGACAACATACTCAAACCTATGGGACACGATGAAAGCAGTGCTAAGAGGAAAGTTCATAGCACTAAGTGCCCACTTAAAGAAAACGGAGAAAGCATACATTGGGGACTTAACAGCACACCTGAAAGCTCTAGAAAAAAAAGAAGCAGACGCGCCCAGGAGGAGTAGAAGACTGGAAATAATCAAACTGAGGGCAGAAATCAACAAAATAGAAACACAGAAAACAGTCCAAAGAATCAATGAAACAAAAAGTTGGTTCTTGGAGAAAATCAACAAGATTGACAAACCCCTATCCAAACTAATTAAACGACAGAGAGAGAACACGCAAATAAATAAGATCAGAAATGAAAAGGGGGACATAACCACAGACACAGAGGAAATTCAGAGAATCACTAGATCTTACTACAAAAGCCTGTATGCCACAAAACTGGAAAATGCAAAAGAAATGGACACTTTTTTAGATAAGTACCATATACCAAACCTAAACCAAGACCAGGTGAACGATCTAAATAGACCTGTTAGACGCGAAGAATTAGAAACAGTTATCAAAAATCTCCCTTCCAAAAAAAGCCCAGGGCCAGATGGTTTCAATGCAGAATTCTACCAGAACTTCCAAGAAGAGCTAATACCTATACTTCTTAATGTATTTCACAATATAGAAACAGAAGAGTCATTGCCAAATTCCTTTTATGAAGCTACAGTTACCCTGATACCAAAACCACACAAAGACCCAACCAAGAAAGAGAATTACAGGCCTATCTCACTCATGAACATCGACGCAAAAATTCTCAATAAAATACTGGCAAACCGAATCCAAGAACACATTAGAAAAGTTATCCATTATGATCAAGTAGGCTTCATTCCAGAGATGCAGGGCTGGTTCAACATACGCAAATCTATCAATGTAATCAACCATATAAATAAACTGAAAGAAAAAAACCATATGATCATTTCATTAGATGCTGAAAAAGCATTCGACAAAATTCAACACTCCTTTATGATAAAGGTCTTGGAGAGATTAGGGATACAAGGGGTATACCTAAATATAATAAAAGCTATTTACAGCAAGCCGACAGCTAACATTAAATTAAATGGAGAAAAACTCAAAGCCATCCCACTAAAATCAGGAACACGACAAGGATGTCCACTCTCTCCATACCTCTTCAATATAGTGCTTGAAGTTCTAGCAATAGCAATAAGACAACATAAGGGGATCAAGGGGATCCGTATTGGAAAGGAAGAAGTTAAGCTTTCATTATTTGCAGATGATATGATAGTATACATAACCGACCCCAAAAACTCTACCAAAGAACTCCTACAGCTGATAAACACCTTTGGTAATGTGGCAGGATACAAAATCAACTCCAAAAAATCAGTTGCCTTCCTATACACTAAGGATAAGGAAGCAGAGAGGGAAATCAGAGAAGCATCACCTTTCACGATAGCCACAAATAGCATAAAATACCTTGGGGTAACTCTGACCAAGGAAGTGAAAGATCTATTTGGCAAGAACTTTAAGTCTTTGAAGAAAGAAATTGAAGAGGACACCAGAAAATGGAAGGACCTCCCTTGCTCTTGGATTGGGAGGATCAACATAGTAAAAATGGCAATTCTACCAAAAGCAATCTATAGATTCAACGCAATCCCCATCAAAATCCCATCAAAATTCTTCACAGATCTGGAGAAGACAATAATCAACTTTATATGGAAAAACAAAAAACCCAGGATAGCCAAAACAATCTTATACAATAAAGGATTGTCTGGAGGCATTACCATCCCTGACTTCAAACTCTATTACAGAGCTACAGTACTGAAAACGGCTTGGTACTGGCATAAAAACAGAGAAGTCGACCAATGGAATAGAATAGAAGACCCTGACTTTAGCCCACAAACCTATGAACACCTGATTTTCGATAAAGGAGCTAAAAGTATACAATGGAAAAAAGAGAGCATCTTCAACAAATTGTGCTGGCAAAACTGGAAGTCAATCTGTAGAAGAATGAAAATAGATCCATATCTATCACCATGCACAAAACTCAAGTCCAAATGGATTAAAGACTTCAATATCAGTCCAAACACACTGAATCTGATAGAAGAGAAAGTGGGAAGTACTCTACAACACATGGGCACAGGAGAACACTTCCTACGTACAACCCCAGCAGCACAAACACTAAGGACATCATTGAATAAATGGGACCTCCTGAGACTGAGAAGCTTCTGTAAAGCAAAGGACACTGTCACTAAGACAGAAAGGCAACCCACTGACTGGGAGAAGATCTTCACCAACCCCGCAACTGACAAAGGTCTGATATCCAAAATATACAAAGAACTCAAGAAATTAGACCGTAAAAGGTTAATCAATCCAATTATAAAATGGGGCACTGAGCTGAACAGAGACTTTTCAACAGAAGAAGTTCAAATGGCCAAAAGTCACTTAAGATCGTGCTCAACTTCCTTAGCAATCAGGGAAATGCAAATCAAGACAACATTAAGATACCATCTTACACCGGTCAGAATGGCTAAAATCAAAAACACCAATGATAGCCTCTGCTGGAGAGGTTGTGGAGAAAGGGGCACTCTCATCCATTGCTGGTGGGAATGCAAACTTGTGCAACCACTTTGGAAAGCAGTGTGGCGGTTTCTCAGGAAAGTCGGGTTCAACCTACCTCTTGACCCAGCAATACCACTATTGGGAATATACCCAAGAGATGCCCAAACATACAACAAAAGTATATGCTCAACTATGTTCATAGCAGCATTGTTTGTAATTGCCAGAACCTGGAAACAACCTAGATGTCCTTCAATGGAAGAATGGATGAAGAAAGTATGGAATATATACATATTAGAGTACTACTCAGCAGTAAAAAACAATGACTTCTTGAATTTTGCATACAAATGGACGGAAATAGAAAACACTATCCTGAGTGAGGTAAGCCAGACCCAAAAAGAGGAACATGGGATGTACTCACTCATATTTGGTTTCTAGCCATAAATAAAGGACATTGAGACTATAAATCGTGACTCTAGAGAAGCTAAATAAGAAGGTGAACCCAAAGAAAAACATATAAGCATCCCCCTGAATATTAACCTTCATCAGGCGATGAAAGAAGACAGAGACAGAGACCAACATTGGAGCACTGGACTGAAGTCTCACGATCCAAAGGAGGAGCAGAAGGAGAGTGAGCACGAGCAAGGAACTCAGGACGGCGAGGGGTGCACCCACACACTGAGGCAATGGGGATGTTCTATCGGGAACTCACCAAGGCCAGCTGGCCGGGGACTGAAAAAGCATGGGACAAAACCGGTCTCGCTGAACATAATGGACAATGAGGATTACTGAGAACTGAAGAACAATGGCAATGGGTTCTTGATCCTATTGCATGTAATGGCTTTGTGGGAGCCCAGGTAGTTTGGATGCTCACCTTAATAGACCTGGATGGAGGTGGGTGGTCCTTGGACCTCCCACAGGGCAGAGAAACCTGCTTGCTCTTTGGGCTGAGGAGGAAGGAAGAATTGATTGGGGGAGGGGAGGGAACGGGAGGTGGTGGCAGGGAAGAGGCAGAAATCTTTAACAATTAAATTAATTAATTAATAAAAAAATCAGCAAGAAAAATAAATAAATAAATAAATAAATAAATAAAAAAAAAAAAAAAAAAAAGATTTTGACACCAACTCTCTTTAATTTCACGAATGAGATTGCCATCCGCCTTGGTATTTTAATTCCTACATTGTATTAGTTAGTGAGGATTCAGAAGTACTAGACATAAGCATTCATTGTATGGCTAGGGACAAGACACTTAACATTCCTGGGTTCTGAGTTCAGTTTACTCATTATTATAGGAAGATATTATGGCATCTATCTCAAAGGACTATCAGAAAGACTAATTCAGATGAAGCACTTATGTAAATGCTTGACACAGGACAAACTTTGTGGGCTTTTCCCTCTACTACTACTATTACTATTATTATTATTATTTCATTTGATACATCTCTCTTTCTCTGCTTTCCCCAAGGCCATGGCTCATGCTCACCCCTAAGTGTCATTCTTCTGATACTGGGACCATGACCTCCATCCTTTCAGGCTAGCCTCACAACTGTACCCAAAATGTTAGCTTCAGAATTTTCATTATAGAAATGAGAGAGTTCTGGTATGGAAAGATCACAAGAGTCTATTGATTTAATCCAGTACAAGCCAGGGATATAACTTAGTGGTAGGTGGTTTGCTGTGCTCAGCATGTGTGAGGTCCTGGGTGCACCATTTCAGCAGAGAGAGTGGATCAGGGGAGGAAAAGGAGGAAGGAGGATAAGAGGAAAGAAGAAAAGAGGAGAGGAAAGAGGAAAGGCAAGAAAGAGAATGCTGAAAAGACCAAAATTGAGAAATTCAAAATTGAAAACTTCATTTCAGACTCTTTTTATCTCTTGGTGGAGATTTTATTTTTGTTGTGGGACAGAGATCACTTTTGCATCCCTGCATGAAGCATGATTTCTAGACCATAGGAAAACATGGGGTCAAATTGTGGTTCCATCTTATCATATAGAGTTTACACCATTAATAGGACTCTCTAAAGTAACCTATAGAAACTTTCCCTAGGAAGACCGTGATTTCCATCTTCCTTCCAGACAACTTTTCCTTCTTTATTACTTTAATAATCATATATAGCCATCATAAATCATGACCACACTGATGTTACTGCCACAATGTAGTGCAACTCTTTTAATTTTTTTTATGTTTCTCCTCCAAGCCTTAGCTACAAGTCTGTGAGCTCTGAGGAGGGTAAAATGTCTTGTTAGTGTTTAGAACCCAGAGCCCAGCTTGGAGCCTGTCTCATAGAAAATAAAATGTGTGTTGAATTAGTAAACATATGCTCTAAATTGGCCAAAGCACAAAATAGTTGAAATATGCAAAACTGCAGGAGAATGTTATAGATGATGCTAAATAAAACAAAACAAAAAGTCTAGATTAGATGATTTTGATGACAGAACACTCTTAGTTGCAATAGAAAACAGGCAACTAATAGTGGCTTCGCTTTAAATGATGCCTTATATTGATTGTTTTACAAGAAATTCATAGGTAGGTAGCTCGTGGGCCAAAGGAGCAAAGGAAATATGCCCAGGGTCACCTTGAAATTAAAAAATAATCTCTCTCTCTCTCTCTCTCTCTCTCTCTCTCTCTCTCTCTCTCTGTGTGTGTGTGTGTGTGTGTGTTACTGTTAAATGAGCCCAAGGTCTTCCCTATATGAAGGTGCTTAGTAAAATGTCCTGCCACTGAGCTTCGTGCCCAGCAAAGTTTTGCTTTTCTCATCTGTGTGCTGTAGTCTACTGATGAGCTTTCACACTCCTAAACTCCGTGAAATTTCCTCCTCCTCATATTGCTTGTCTATGATTTTCCTGTCTCCTGGTGAGAGCTGATGCTTATTGCCTTATACTCATCCTCAGCAGGTACCATAAATTCAATACATCCTGCTCGTCACTCACTCCTTGGTCATCATGTCAATCATAATCGACTCAAGATTTTGCACACATCCTGACTGCAGGAGACCTCAAAGAAAACAATAATGTCCTTTGATGGAATGCAGGTGTCAGGGGTTGAAAAGAATACCCACTTGGTCACTCAGCAAACTAACTCAAGCCCCCTTTCACTTCCTTGCTTCTGCATGTGTCTAGTTAGAATGCATCTGTAGTGTGTTCTTCAGAGGCCTCCCCTTCTGCTGACAACATTTTCATAGTTTTCTCTGGATTTCAGTTCTGAGTATTTAATCCAGATATGTATTTATGACAGACAGCTAGGTGACATTCATCACTGTATTTCACTCCCAAGTCAAAGAGATTGAGGGTAGATATCATCACTGTTGGGGTGGTGGTGAATCATAGATATGGTTTATTTCTATCATAAATTATTTGTTATTTTTTTTAACATGTATAAATTCCTAAGGGAAACTAAGGAATACTTTAAATGCCTTTCAAATAAAGATGTTAATGTCCTAGAATAAATGCTGCTTTGGTTTCTATATCTGAGAGTCTCTTTCAGGGATGTTCCTTTCAATTTAAGTTTTTCATTTATATCAGTCAATGGTGCAAAAATTGAATATAAGTGGCTTCAAAAATTCCCCTCTTTGTCTTGGCACATATTTAGTAGAGGACAGACAGGTCTGTTGGTCTCACATCTGTGATTCATTGACAGCCTCAGTAGGGAGGATATGTGAGACTTTCATAAAAAAAAAAAAGAATGTGAGGTTAGCGTAGACAATCTGTCAATGAGCAGAAAAGTGATTCATGACTCCTGCCAGAATTTAGTTTTCTATAATATTTAACAACTGAAATCAATACGGATGTGAAGTTTCCATGTAGAGAAAAATCCCTAACCACATTACCACAGGAATCTCACACAATTAGATTTTCTCTAGCCCATCATGATAACCACAAATAATTGATGGTGAAGACTCACAAAGCATGTATGGTTTACTTAATCTTTAAGATAAATGAACTTGAACTAGGTGTGGTGGTATACATTTGTAATCTCAGCACTTGGGAGCTGAAGGCTGGAGGACCTGAGTTCAGGTCCAGCCTGGGCTATAAAGGAGACTCTGTCAGAACTAACACATTAATGATGTTGCATGAACTAAGGAAAGGGATTATATGTCATAACTTGCCAGTACTCATATGGGCTGACCTCCAAGTATAGTTAGGCAACTGTCACACTTAAATGAATCATGGAACAATCAACCTGTAATTCAATCATAAACAATTAATTATTTATTTTGTAACCCACTATCTTTGGGGGATTTAAAGTAGAAAGAAAATGGACACGAAGTAGAAGACAACCCATTTCCTATAGATGACGCCACAATCTATCTCCAAGCTTCTGAAAGCATTGCAAGAGAATAGAAGCCAACAGTGAGTGTCTGAAAGCAACATTAGCAATGACTGCCTGCAGGTTAAAACCTGGGCCAGACGCACTGGTGAACCACGGTTCTCCTGCTGTTGGCAGAAGAGCTTTCCTGAATAAACAGTCTTTGGTAATCAAAAACACTAAGACGTATAAGCACCATAGATTCATTGATTTTTCAGATGGGTACTTTTTAGAAAGTCTCTCCATGTAGCCATCAACACATCACCAAAGTTAAACAGGTAATGACATCTTTTTGTGGCTCTGCTCTTACTTCGGTTAAGCAAGAGATCAGGAAAAGAATGAATGACATTTGTCCATCATCCGTCAGGGCAGGTTGCTGTGCCATTTCCAGACAAGAGGTGGACACAGAAAGAGAGAAATGTTTCTTTTAAAAATATACTGTAAATTAAGTGGCAGATGGGTTGTTACTTACTGTCTTCTGGCTTTTTGCAAAATTTCCTGAGATTTCTTGGACCTGGCGTCTGCTCCTATCTAAGTGTTCTGAAGTAGATATAATTATTCACAAATGTTGGCATGAGGAGAAAAGAACTATTCACTAAAATGGCAATTGCCTCTAAATTTAAATACTCTGGCTGTGCTGTCACCCAAATCACTACAGAGTTTCATAAATTTCTAGCCTCTTTGCCAGTTCATTAGTGTCTCTTGGAGCATCCGTTACTTCAAGTAATCTTTGGAGAAGCATTCAAATACAGCTATCTCAGCAGTTCAATAAACTGGTGCCACCACCCCACGAAGTCTGTTACTTCCGTAATTCTCCATACCACCAAAAAACTGGCCAATATGGCAGAAGATATGCCTGCTTTGCATTTTTGCCCAGCTCCCGTTTTGCCAGGTGAGAGGCACAACTAAGGGCCCAGAAAGAGAAGAGAATTGCCCCATATTCTGATAGAAAATCAAGGCAAAACACCAACTTGTCTTTTCTGTCTAGGCTTATAATAATGTCCTCATATCTCTTTTGTGTGTGTTTTTACTGCCATAAAATGCAGAAGAGCACAGACTCTTTATTCATAAGTTCATTTCTTTGAAAGTATTTGTTGAGTGTCTCCTAAATGCTAAGCATGAATGAGCATAGCACAGTAGACAGTGCACAGCGGCTTCAGACACTGTGGAGAGGGAGGGAGGTGCCAGGAAAGGATCAGAAAAGCGATAAAGGGGACCTGTGTGCAAGCAGATTTCTCAGGGATTCGAAGTAGCATCCAAGAAGGTACAGGACTCCAGGGAGGACAATCCAGCCATAAGCCAGGAGCTGAAGAGGGGACAATCCTGCAATAGAGAGTCCAGAGTGCAAAGCCTGGGATGGAGAGTTCGGAATGCAAAAGAGCCTCCTACACTGTGCTGAAAGTCGAGAACTTCCCCAACAGACTTCAAGAGCTGTGATGAGATGAGAATCCCATGATGAGATTTGCACTATCCTTTGATTCCTGGTACATGGATGGGGGCATTGGAGAAGGCAAACATGAGGTGTGAGATTGCTAGTTAGTCATACCTAAAGATGTTCCCGTACAGGGACACTAAGAGCCCCCCAAACATGCTGGAAAGAGCATCCTTACCTATTCGGTGAGTCCAGGTGAGAGGCACAACTAAGGGCCCAGAAAGAGAAGAGAATTGCCCCATATTCTGATAGAAAATCAAGACAAAATTTGAAATAAAATGAAAATGAACCAATTTCTCAATTTCTTCAAGATATTAAAATTATATTTCTAACCCACAAGTCTTTGCTCTTTAATGGAATGAGATAGTGCTATCCCTCTTTACAGTCTTCCTAACACACAGTAGAGATTCACATGAAAGGGATGTCAGCAAGCATTTCTTTTTACTCTTTACTTTTGTGTTTTTGCAGTAATGGAAATCAAAACCAGGGCCTTGCAGATGTTAGGCAGATTCTCTACCACTGTTCTGCATTCCAAGCCCAAGATAATTCCCTGACTTTAACTGATGTTTTAACCACTTTCTAGTGACAACTACTAAGTCACATGTACCACAACCATGGTCCACAATCACACGTATTCTTGCAATGGTCTCTCCAATAAAAGGGTTATGATTTGTAAAAGCCCAAAAGGCATGATTATTATGGAAAGAGTAGAAATCTGAGGGCCTGAAGGAATGTCTCAGCAGTTAGAAGCCTTGCCACTCTTCCAGAGGACCCACATAACTACAATTCCAGATGATCTAAGGATCTCTTTGACTTCTGCGGTCACCAGGCACACATGGCACACAAACATAGAAGCACAAGGCCTTGGGTTCAGTTCTCAGCTTCTGGTGGAGAAAAATGAGACATCTAGTGAGAAAAGCTCAGAGAGGTCCACGTGAGAAACTTGGGGGAGGGGCTGCGAAAGTGGTCCTCAGCCTCCCTCCCAAGAAGCGATGGGACTGGAATAAGCAGGAGCTGAGACAGAGGGTGAGTTATCCAGGTGGTGGTAGCTTTTAACATCACTATGGAAAAAAATGGGACTGCAGAGATGGTTTCTTCTTCTTTTTTTTTTTCAGTAGTTTTAATTCACATGAATAGCTGGGTAAGTCACTTACCATTCTTGTCCTCTTTTTCTTTAGCAGCCAGAAGGGACTCACAAAGCAAGGCTGTGTTGGGGAGACAGGGAGGCATCATGAATCAGAACCGTCATAAAGGATTTTATTCACATAAAGCGGAAGGAGACCATGCTCCACAAAATTCTACAGCCAGGATTTCAAAGCATCATTGTTGCCTAACGACAATTCCAGCTTTGCCCTCAGTGGATATGTAGCTGGAGTTTTGAGACTGAACAATATCTTTGTTATGATTTTGCCTGGATCAAAACTCATATACAGCCAGATCAAATGGGAAAGAAGAGGAACGATACAGGCAAGGGCCTCAACATGACAAAGAGCGGCCCTCGGGTTTTTGCTAATTCTTTCCCTAGTTAAAATGTTTTGAAACCTTTGTATGCGAGGAATGAAAAATCCAACACATTTCTATATATTTCCCAGAGTGAGCAATCACTCTGTATTTGAGATCAGAATGTCTAGAAAGACTAAGCACCGAGGCTTTTCCACAAAGTAGCCATGCCCAACAGAAGACAAACTAGTTAGAAGAGAAGTGAAGTTGCACAAAGTTAGGGAAGAGTGAGGGAGATGAAGATAACAAGGAGATCTAAACCAGAACTCACCTATGTGGAAAACCCAAAGGTTTCACTCTCATACTCCCAATGAGATCTTTGGGATGGGCTTCCATGAGTAAGCAGATGGAGATGGCATTTGCGGAACTTATTAACTGCTTACATATAAAGGAAACTTTGGCATGATATTCAGAGAACCTTTCTTAAATGAAGTCAGGTTGGTGTTTCTATTAACACGGGGCCGAGAGACAATTTTCTTTCCCCTAAGCTACAGTTCTTCATGGGATCCATACATATGGACATTTTCCAGATAACAGGTAAAGCAAGAATCTTAATGATAGGAATACGAATCCCAAGCTTGAAAAAGTCAGTCAGGTCTGAGAGTTCTTCACGCCTACCCTAGCATTGTTGGCACCTCATCTCCTACTTTTCCTTCCCCTCCTTTTTCTTTGTGTGTATTTACATATATGTGCATACTTGTATATTCACATATCTATATGTGTTTGTATGTGTCATGTCTCAATCTCATAGAATGAAGGCAGATACTGGAAGATAGCACTGCTTGGAGGAAGGAACAGGGTAAGACCATAAAAAAAAAGAAGGCCCCTAAAATGCTGGATAGACTCCATAAAGGAAGACTGTGAGACCTTGAGTATAACAATAACACAAGCATCGAGAACTGCCCAGAACAGGAACAACTGGAGAATCACCAACCTCTTGTATTCTTCCTCTGGTGTTGTTCCCTGCTGCCTCTTGTTTGTGTTTTTAACAGCATCTCTTACTTAGGCTAGACTGGATGTTATCAAGTTAGCAAGACCCAGGAATTCATTTGTCTCCACCTCACCCCCAGGGGAGTACACTCCATAAACCCAGCTCTTTAGATGAGTACTTGGGATTAAATTCAGGTTTTCACACTTATGTGGCAAGCACTTTACTGATGAAACTAATCTCCCAGACCCTGATAAATACTCATTTTAGGAAATGAATAAGTGTCTAGTTTTCCTGCTTAGAGGAAGATCCCCTGGGATCTCATGTCTCTTGGCTGCATAAGAGTAACACATAATAAGACAAATCGAAAACTAGAAAATTCACTTTCAAAAGATGTATATTTTTGAGCTCCAAAATTAAAAATAAACAAGCAAAACCACCTAATTTAATTTGTTTTATTTTTTAAAACTCAACTGTTCCATTAAGCTCTGTGATAAGAACTTATACAATCGGATTAAATATATATTAAAAAAAACAAGAAAATTCTTGCTATGTGATCTGGCCTTTCATTGTTGAAAATCTAAAACAACAATAATAAAGGTTACTCCCCTTCAGGGTATATTACCTCTCTGACTGGCCACTCATCATAACATGGAAGACAAGCTTTTTGGAGCTATAAGTTTCTCTTTCCTGTGGATGGAGAGAGAATATGAAAACCACTTAGCTGGTCAACATTATTTCATAGGATTCTGAGAAATAAATCAGGCTTGACACGATCTTCATTGAAATTTCAGGTTTATTCACAGGGGTTTGTTCTGATCGCTTTATCTACTGGAGGCTCCATTTCCCAGCGGTAACTCATGAGCAATGTGGTCCACACAAGTACACGTATAGAGAAGTAATATTTCAAGAGAGATCATGCTATATACGCTTCCCCTGAGATGGCTGGCTGCTTGGTTGATATGAATTTATCATTATGAGGGCAAGGAGGAATTGTGTGGCCTATAGGTCAATATTTAGGGTTTGTGAATCTTAAGGGGAATCATAGCACACGAGAACCTAAGTGAGATTTTGTCTTCCACTTCTGAACAAAGATTGACTAATGAAAGCAAAACAAAATAATTTACTCAAGTTTTAAATAGTCTACAAAGTCAACATTGATTTTTCTCAAGTTGTTTGTCTATTTTTTTTTTTCTGTTCAACTCCTAAATCCATAAGGCACCAAAGAAGAATTTGTTCAACAGTGGACAGATCTTTGAGCTACCTGACTCTCTTGGTTCTCCTCTCAGTTTCCTGTTCACATTCTCTCACACATCCTTTCTTTGCCTGCAGTGGGATATGCTTACTTTGGGGATTTTTTTTTCTTTTTTCTTCTCTTTTCTTCTCTTTTCTTTTCTTCTCTTCTCTTTTCTTATCTTCTCTTCCATCTTGTCTTCCTTCCTTCCTATCTATTTTTTTTTTTTCTGAGACAGGGTTTTAGTTCCAGGCTGTCCTGGAACTCATTTTGTAGACCAGGCTTGCCTCAAACTCAGAAATCCACCTGCTTCTGCCTACCAAGTGCTGGGATTAAAGGCTTGAACCACCACCTTCCAGCATGGGTATTTCTTATACATACATATACGTATCTTCATTTACCCAGGTCTACTTTGACTCTGTAACTAGCAGATTTCTTCAGTGTAAGTAAAAGATACCTACCCACTAACATATGTTCAGGATGAAAGAAACAAAAGAATCAAGCTTCTCTTTGTAAATCTCTCTCTCTCTCTCTCTCTCTCTCTCTCTCTCTCTCTCTCTCTCTCTCTCTGTGTGTGGTGTGTGTGTGTGCGTGTGCATGTGCGTGTGAGTGTGGGTGTGGGTGTATGTGTGCATTATCCTATACCCCAAGAGTTCTGGATTTTATTAGAATCTATAAACATAATTTAAACATCTGGGAAGAATTCAGGTATACATGGATAATGTTAATCAAAATATAGACATTAAGCCTTCCCTGTGTATTCAATGTTTCAGCTTGCTTTATGGGGGAGTGATCTTTTCCTCAAGAAGTAAGTCTAACACTCTAGAAATAAGGACTGGAATTCTCCAGTTTACACACTATTAGCTAGGTGGTATGAAATGCTATTTCCTCCTAAAACCATATGTGGTCATATTGTGGTCATCAAATTTTCCAGGAAGAACAAAACTAGGTTCCTTTCTAGGATGCCCCATAACTTCTTGTGGCCCTAGTTTCTCTAATCATGTCTCTTTCAGGGTCCAGAAACAGTTTTTTCTTGGATGCCTGTTCTCATCGTTTTTATGAGTTTTTGCACAAGGAAGCCAATGGCAAATAATCCTGTCACATGCTAGGCCTTGTGAACCAGAAAGGCTGTGTGCTGTGGGCAAGGCTTTCTACTAGCTGTGCATACCACTTCCCATTTCTATAGCACCATCCTGCTCTGCTTCACCTAGAGGTCTTCTCCCTGTCCCCTGCACCTGTTGAAAAGCATCACATTTCCCTGGAAATCTTCTCTTACTGAAGGAATGGTAGCATATTTTTTTTAGAATGGTGATGACTTTCCCTTGGTTTACCCTATGTATCACTCTATAATGCTGGCCAATTGTCCATCCTCCTTACCTACCCATGAGTGGTATGAGCTGTCAAGCTATGAGTGGAATAGTCTGGCACACAGCTATGTACCATACATGTTTGAACTGAGAACATTAACTAAACCTCTAAGGCTGGTATTTCAGAATTATTAACAGATACACCACATAAAGTCAGTTTGTGATTTAGTTAAAAAGCCTTTAAACTGATTAACACTTAATACTCTGGGTTAATGTCCACCTTCACAGAGGAACACACAGGCATACAAATACGTGCAAGCACAAATCGGTGAAAACATAATACGAGCACTATGTTACTTACATATGTGGAATGTGTGTGTATGTGTGTGTGTGCTTGTGTGTGTGTTAAACAGAACACTGAGGTACAGATTCCCTAAAAATAAGACTCTGAGGCAAGGAATAAAAAGTAAGAACGTTTCCCTTCTCTCCTGGCACTCCCTGAGCATTAAGGTATCTCTCTTAATATAATAGTATAAGGAAATATTGTTGAAAAGGTCTGCTTTTGCTGTTGAAAATATACAATAATTCCAAACAACAACAATTGTACTAAATATTGAAAAGAAATGCATTGAATGCCTGGAGGAAAAGATTTCAAATCAAAGGACTCGGTAAACTTGTGTTTGGGACATTTTACACTGAACATTTCAATGGTGGGCAATTATTACCATGGCATGGGTGACCCTTTTCAGTGTAGTTCGAAGTGCAGATGTGAGATCTTCAGAGAGCCTTTGGAAGTCCCTGGTGTGTTCACAGTATAGAAGCTTCTATTTCTACTTAACACACACAGGTACCAGTATCCTAGCAACCCTCAGAGATGGGCAACATTGTGTCCTGCTGTTGTTCAGTCAGAGTGGGCTACTGTGTTGGAAGTGGGGAAATGGGAGTGGTGGTGGTTGTGATTATGATACCTGGAATCTCTCAACATCTCACTTCGGCAGATGAAACAAGAGTACTCCAGGTCACAAATGTGTTGACTTGTCATTGTGAAACATTATTTTAAAATGTAGACTATAGTTCAGGCTCCTTGGAGGGGGTCACCTAATCTGGAGAAGGTACGGAGTGGTTGGCACTGATGAAGGGTACTAGGGTGCCAAACCTTCAGTGGTCACCAAACATTAACCTGAGACAGTGACTGTGAGATTGATGTTGAATGCCAATGAAAATTAAAGACGTGACGTCTTGCGGGAAACAAGACTTTATTAAGAATTGCAGAAAAGCAAGGAATTAATAAAAATCAAGAAAAACTCCTGAGAGTAGGTGGAGTTCCCAGCAGAGGAAAATACCATGGCACTTCTTTGTCTAGAGGTTTTTATAGAAACATATCAGAAACCGGACAAAGACCAAGGTAACTTCAGTGAAATTGGTTAGTCCTCTAGGCTCCCATGGGTCAAGCCAATGGAAGGCTTTCACTCTATTCATGCCCCTATACACAACAGGAAATGATTATGTGTTGTTCATGTACTTTCTATCCTTTTAGGGGTAGTTGAAGCCCCTCTCTGTCAATCTTTGACTCTGATTGCAGCTTTGTTAGTTATTAATCTAGACCGTCTACTAGGGAAGAGTAACTTGGTGCTCGTGACTGCTATCCAAGCCTGTAGATATTCCAAGTGTTGTAATTATTCAAAACTCTCATTACTCTTATGTTTACATGGCCAGCTTATAGCTCCACCGTGACAGAGAAGTATTGTCACAACCACCAACATACGACTGTTCTCCTTGTTGGTAATTTCACATTTAACTCTCTGTCTATGAAATATGAGGGAGCTGGCTAGCTGAAAGTTCCTATTTAGGAACCACTCTTATTTACAATTTGAACTGTCACAATTAATAACACTAGAAAGGACAATACTACTGTACATATATCCTTCATGAGCAAAGGCTGCCCAGTAATGTCCCATAGCCCTATTCCTCCTCTTATGACTTTAGGCTGGTTAATTTACATCCATCTACAAGAACTCTTGTTATTCATCTTGCTCAGTGCCTTAGACTCTGCTGTTTTTAACTCTTAATCTTCCTTTTTAATCCCAGCCTCTGTTCACAGGGTAGCATATATGAGAACACGATCTCTTTTCCCTGATTACCTACAGAAAGCTGACTCTTACATCCATACCATTGTTCTTTCTTAATCTCCATCTACATGCTCATTTTGCTGAATAAACTAATGATTGTGTGTGTGTGTGTGTGTGTGTGAGAGAGAGAGAGAGAGAGAGAGAGAGAGAGAGAGAGAGAGAGAGAGGAAAGAACAAGAAAAAAGTGAAGACAGTGGCTATGGAAAGTGCTATTTCTCTGTTGAAAATCCCAGCCAGCAGATTCTCAGTGAAAATACTCCTGGAGGCTAAGAGTTTGAGGAAGGCAGGATTTAAAGCCTGAGGCGAGTCAGCACGTCCACCTGTGACCAAATGCTCTGCTGTCTACAGCCCAGGCTTGAAACTAGATTGCAAAGAAACAGTCAGACAAATCAGAAAAAGAAAATTATCCAACTCCAACGTCATTCAAACATTGAGACCTTGCCTCCCAATGGCTGCTCTTTGTGGGGAGAGATGTGAGGCAGAGGCAGATACCAGGAGACACACAGAGAGAATGTCAGCATCCCTCCTGGTTCCCTGTTAGCAGAATCCTGATAATGAGATGTTGGGTATGTTCGGAGCTTTCAGTTATCAAAACGGTATTGCAAGGTTTCTGAAAGTTTGGGAGTTTGGCAGCTGGTGTTTAAAAAAGGGGAACATCAGCATTCAAAACTAGTAGCTTTTATCTTCCCCCTCCAGTTCTCTGAGAACTGTCCCCCTCCCCCCGAGAAAAGAAAAGTAACTTATCTCTGAAGATACTTAAAGATATTCTGAAGAGAAAGAATTCCTGAGATGTGTTTTGTTGTTTTCACAGAGAGTAAAAAATTAGCATGTCGACTTCCTGTTACAGGTCCCATTTTGATCAGTTTTTAATTGCCAGCAAAAAAAGTAATGAAGAAGAATTCTAATTTGGTCTTTTTTTTTTTTTTTTTTTTTTTGGTTTTTCGAGACAGGGTTTCTCTGTGGTTTTGGTTCCTGTCCTGGAACTAGCTCTTGTAGACCAGGCTGGTCTCGAACTCACAGAGATTCACCTGCCTCTGCCTCCCAAGTGCTGGGATTAAAGGCGTGCGCCACCACCGCCCGGCTCTAATTTAGTCTTTAAAAGAGGGGGAAAATCCTTACAAATTATTTAAAAAGAAAAAAGAAAGGGTGGGCAGGTGCACTGTGATGGCCTGTACTCAGTCTCGATGAGAGTAACAACTCCTTCTCAGGAGAGGGAGCCATCTTTTGAGGTTTCAAAGTTTTTACAAATGATCTATAACCAGGTGTCTCAATAATCCTTAAAATAAAACCACAAGAATTACATCAATTATGCCAAGCACACTTTACAGTTGAATAATGAATAACCGGGGCCTGGAGCTGAGGCTGGAGGCACAGCCTTCTCTGTTTCCTTTGCAATCAGCTTACTGCTTTCATTTTGGGCGCCTCTCAACCTCTCACACCTCCCAGAAGAAGCTGGTCTCTAAGTTGTTATCTCTATGTGGACACTCTACCCCATGCCAAATCCACCAACCTCAGTTCCATTCTTTAAACTGTTTTCCACTTCTTCCATATGCTCATAAAATCAACGTGTATGTTGCTCTGCGATTTTTTTTTTGGTGTGTGTGTGTGTGTGTCAAACAAGTTAGAAAAGGATTCTACTTCTTTGCAAAACACAGTTGATGACCATAATTCTAGCATCTGACAGCAGGATGGACACAGTGACAACAGGTTACAGAAAACATGGGTCCTTCCTGAAAGGAACTATGAGAAGGTGAAGAGAGAGCTCTGGGCACAGGGTTCAGTAGAGAATGCTGTCAGGCCCTGCTCTGTGCCTCTTTGTGATTTCCAAGTTGTAGAAACATAGTACTCAAACCAGAGGGCTGGAAGTCAAACTGAACTCTGAGACGAGATTGGTTTGGTATATGATATTGGAGCTTCGATAAATAGAGTCTAGGAAAGTTACAAGCACAGGGTAAAGGAGTTGGGAGTTGTCTGTCTTGCCAGGGAACAAGAAAATGAATGGTTTTGGGGCCTTTTCTTGGAGAACATCCCATGGGTTTTCTCATCTATATATACTCAAGGAGTAGGATGTGGACTTAAGTGTGGAGTAGGGCTTAGCACAGGTATAGTAACTGGGCACACGATTTGGTCATACTCTGAGAGGATATTTTCTTCTTGTGAAGCAAGCCAAAGGTAACAATGTCTAATGAGGTTATTTATCCTTGTAGTAGGGAGCTGCGGGCCTCTTTCCACAGCCCGGCTCATGGTTGCCTGGCTAGCTTATGCCCCAAAATAACGACACACAAACTCTATTATTTTAAACACTGCTTGGCCCATTTCTGTTCATGTATGTAGCACCCCAAGATGTGCTTACCAGGAAGATTCTAGCCTACGTCCATCCTGGGTCAGAGCTTTATCGCATCTGCTCTGGAGAGGAGAGCATGGCGTCTGCTCCAGAGAGCAGAGCTGTTGAGTCTGAGCTCACTTCCTCTTCCTTCCAGCATTTTATTCTGTTTACTCCACCCACCTAAAGGCTGACCTATCAAATGGGCCAAAGCAGTTTTTTTATTAGCCAATGACCTCTGACCCAGGATGGACGTAGGCTAGAATCTTCCTGGTAAGCACATCTTGGGGTGCTACATACATAAACAGAAATGGGCCAGGCAGTGATTAAAAAAATACAGTTTCCTTGTAATTATTTCAGGTAAAGCCATGCGGACAGCCGGGTGCCGGGGACGCAGCCCCGCCGCTCATATTACTACAATTTATCCTCACATCGTTTTACCTTCATTTTTTTTTATTTTTTTATTTTTTTTATTTTTTTTATTTATTTATTTTTTTCGAGACACTGGCAATCTTGAAGCGTGTTTCATGACGGTGAGCCAGAGACTCTATTGTATGTCCTTCTCTTGAGGGCATATGGATGGAGCTGGGAAGGGAGCTCAGATGCTTTTTGCTTTGCGAACTTGAGGACCTGAGTTTAGGTCCCAAACCCACTTTAAAAAGCTGAGTGTGGTGGTAGGTGCTCATAATCTCCTGGGGAGGCAGAGATAGGAAGATCAAGCCCTGGGCCTCTCTGGCCAGCCAATCCAGCTATTCAGGGAGCTTTGGACCAATGAGAGACTGCCTCAAAAGATGAGGTGGCCAGATGCAGAGGAATAAAATTCGAGGTTGACTTCTGGCCTTACACACACACACACACGTACACACACACACAGACACACTGTCCTAGGATCTATATGTAAATGAGTATCAACATTCAGAGATGGTGACTGGTGTATGTCTGGGAGAATTGGGAATACAGGTATGGTCAGGTGTAGTTGGAATTTTCTTTGGGTGCCAACCAGCTCCCAAATAAAGACATAGATCCTAGAGAAGCTAAATAAGAAAGTGAACCCAAAGAAAATCGTATAGTCATCCGCCTGGATAGGGGAAGTAGACAAGATTGCCGGGCAAAAACTGGGAACTAGTGGGTGAGGTGGCTTGGGGCTAAGGGGAAATGGGATGAGAAAAGTGAGAAGGGGAGGATGGGAGGAGCTTGAGGGATTGGGATGGTTAGGATATAGGAAGGATGGATACGGGAGCAGCGAAGTATATATCCTAACTAAGGGAGCCATCTTAGGGTTGGCAAGAGACTTGACTCTAGAGGGGCTTGCAGGTGTCCAGGGAGATGTCCCCAGCTGGTACCTTGGGCAACTGAGGAGAGGGAACCTGAAATGATCCTATCCTATACTGATGAATATCTTACATATCACCTTAGAACCTGCATCTGGTGATGGATTGAGATAGAGACAGAGACTCAATTTGGAGCAACAGTCTGAGCTCTTAAGGTCCAAATGAGGAGCAGAAGGAGGGAGAACATGAGCAAGGAAGTCAGGACCACGAGGGGTGCACCCACCCACTGTGACATTGGAACTGATTTATTGGGAGCCCACCAAGGCCAGCTGGACTGGGACTGAATAAGCATGGGTTGAAACTGGACTATCTGAACATGGCGGACAATGAAGGCTGATGAGAAGCCAAGGACAATGGCACTAGGTTTTGATCCTAATACATGAACTGGCTTTGTGGGAGCTTAGCCTGTTTGGATGATCACCTTCCTGGACCTAGATAGAAGTGGGAAGACCTTGGTCTTCCCGCAGGGCAGGGAATTTGTACTGCTCTTCAGTATCGAGAGGGAGGGGGAATGGAGTGGGGATAGGGAAAGGGGAGTGGGAGGAGGGGGAGGGAAATGGGGAACGGGGACAGGTGGAAATTTTAATTAAAAAAGAATAAAAATAATTTTAAAAAATAATTATTAATGTTTTCCCTTAGCTTAGGCTTGCCCCACTAGCTTTTTTAACTTAATTCAACCTGTTTCTATTCATCTACACTTTGCCTTGGGGCATTTTATCTTTCATTCTGTATGTCCTGTTTTCCTGCTTCCTCCATGTCTGTCTATTTGGCCCTTGGCATCTCCCTGACATCTCTTTTGCTTTCTTCTTCCTGAGCCTAAATTCCTCTTCCTACTTACTCTTTTTGCCTGGAAGTCCCATCTATGCCTCATCCCTCACTTTTGCATGAGCAATGGTGGGCTTACATTTCCCCCAATAATATGGCTATTTCAGTCAACATCTAGACATAGATCTCCTGACACGGACACTGTCCCCATCCCATGACAACATTAAGCAAGGTCAAGCAGAGGAATGCCATGGAAGTGCTAAGGCTCGTGTTTTCTTCATGATCCTGAGAACAGAAAAGCAGCCAAGAGTCTTCCTAGCAGACATAGCTGATCCTGGCTCTGCAGTTCCAAGTCTCCTGTTGAGCTAGCACTTTAAGCTTTAACTACGTTTCCTCTCCAGACAGCTTAGTGGAGGGCTGTGCACACAGTAGGTATTCCATAAATATTTGTTGGTGAGTTTATGTAACACGACTGGCTCACAGCAGGCCACTATACCCATCACAATGAAAAGTGCTGGGAAGAGATTGAAAATAAAAAAAAAATCTCATCAATAATGGAGTCTGTTGTTTTCTTTTCTCTGCCCAGGGAGACCTTGGCTCCTCTGTTGCATTTTCAAGTATTTTAAGGTGGGAATAATTTTCACAGTGGCAGGTACAGCTGGCAAGAAGCAGTTTTAATACGAAGGAAAATGCTAAAATAGAATTTAAGAATATTAAGAAGGGATTTGGTTTCTGACAGAAATATTATCCATAAAGGCCGGTATGAAGATTTTAAAGAAATTTAATTAAAATTTAATCTTCTTTCTAATTAAAGTTTCCTTTAATTAAACTTAAAATTAAATTTGCTTTAATTGGAGGAATTTAAAGAGTATTGCCTTTTGAGTGTCAATCATTTTCAAAGAAAAAAAGCCACTTTAGTTTAAAGTGAAGAATGGTGTCAAATTTCTAGAAAAGTAATAAAAAATACTGCATTTTATGTAAGGTAGACCTCCATGGTGCATGGTCCTGAGTTTAGCTGGTTCAGAGATAATTAGCTTTCATGTGTGTCCGTCTATATGGTGAACCTATGAAGAAGGTCAGTTTAGCCTATGGAGGGCCTTATTGTGTGAGTCCTGTGTTCCCCTGTCCATTATTGGGGGTTGTAGGGAGCTGCCTTCCTGCTAGCTGGGTCACTCCGAGTTGCTTCTGCTTGTTCTGGAGAATGTGTTCAGATACGAAGACTGGAAATGGTGGTCCCCTCCCCTTCCCGCTTTTAAAGCCCATTCTATGTGATCTGTAATCATCTTTTCAAGCACCAGAAATCTGCCAGCTCAGAAATTGAAACTTGGGTTAATGTGGCTCATGGCCTTGCTCCCTCTTATGTCGTCTCCACTAGGATACTTCATTTCCTTAAGTCACTCAGACTCAAGAGCGGGGTGCTTCATTCTTCCGTCATATCCTTCCTAGTGATCAGGCCCTTCTAATCAGCCAGCACAGAACCAGCTTCTGTCCTCATTCCATCCTACAGGAACGAAATGGCAGCTCCGACTGAATTCGGCATGCTCTCAAGCCCTCCCTGATCTGTCTGAGGTACCCGTCAAACTGAAGACTCTCTGTCACCTGAGCAAACTCTGGAGGTCTAAGTATGATATCCGAGGTCCCATTCATCTCTTTCACATGCATCCTTCCTCATCTCCCTAGCACGCTCCTCCCTGCAGGCTCACCATCTGACTCAGCTCCTCGAACACACCTTTTTTGCTTTTTTTTCTACATCATTACCCATATCTTTGATTTTTTTTCTTTTCCCCTTTCCTGCAAAACTGTTTTGAATTTCAGATTTTCCACGAAGTATCTTCCATCACTCTGCCTCCCTGGAACATTCATTTTGCACGTTAACACGTTTGTGTGAGTCAGATGGATTCTGAAAACTTGGCTCTGTGAATTCTGACTTCCAAAGCCAACTGCGATGCGCGCCATGGAAATGCTCTCATTCATGTCGCTCATCCGACCATTGTGGGGTTCCACTGGGTTTGGTGACGATCTCTGGGCCAGACAGGGATGGAGTGAGAATTAGAACCCCATTTTTCTCCTGGCCAATTTCAACCTTTGCCTTTCTATATGTGGTGATTTCCCCCAAATTGGTGTTTTGAATAGCGCCGCTCAAGCGGCTTAACTACTTCAGAAGAGAGGGCCGTGGTCCTTTAAAGAGCTCAGATTTAAAAGCTCTGGGGACTTACTGAGCTAGTTAAAAAGATCATCTTTTGCTATTTTATTCAAAGTAAGTTTGACATAAATGAAAATCTTCAAAGGAAGATAAATGACCAGCTGTCTACTGTCTTGTCATTGTTAATGGAGAGGCACATGCTGAAGGCTCTCTTCCTACTTTAATTCTCTCCCCTTCCTCCCTGCCTGTCTCCCCCTCTCACTTCCTCTCTTTCTCTTTTCTTCCTTTCCTCTATCCCTCCCTCTCTCCCTCTTTCCTTCTTTCCCTCCCTCCCTCCCTCCCTCCCTCCCTCCCTCCCTCCCTCCCTCCCTCCCTCCCTCCCTCCCTCCCTTCTTTCCTTCCTACCTCTCATTCTTCTTTATTCTTTTTGGATCAAAGCCAGAGGTGTCTGCAGGGAGACCAGCTGGCTGTGTGAAGCAAAGTGCTTGTCACTATATATAAAGTCAAGAAAGCTTTTAGAAAACACAGTGGTTCTGGGGCTTGTCTCCTCCTGGGGATGCTTTTAGTCAACAGGTGGTGGGATATCTCTAAGTCTAAAACAGGGTACCTAAGAGGCAACTTTCCATTGGACCCAAATGGGAGCATCAGACAAAGTAACTCCATCATTCATGGGAAAGGCAGTTTGTCCACTAAGAAAGAGGCACAAAGCATCGAGGGGCCTCTGTGTTTGCATTTTCCATCAAATGAAAGTCACCTTATAGAGACTTCTCTGTTTCTGA
The DNA here is from genome assembly GCF_950005125.1 of Chionomys nivalis. Taxonomy (NCBI): domain Eukaryota; kingdom Metazoa; phylum Chordata; class Mammalia; order Rodentia; family Cricetidae; genus Chionomys; species Chionomys nivalis. The sequence continues at coordinate 51,649,855 of NC_080099.1, forward strand.
GGACACTGTTCTGGTTTGACAGCAGCAGAGCCTGCTTTCCTGGCATGGTCCTGATCCCAGACAGGGAACATACTGAGGGCTCTCTCCAATCACATGCCACAGTATGTAATGAAGCATGCCCCGTGCTAGGTGGTAGGTGGTGACCATTGGTATCCTGACTAAGTCATCTTCATCTGATTCTCTCCCATAGTTCTTCAGCACTTTTTCATTTTGCAGTGTCAAGCCTGCTATGGGTTGACTGCATGCTACTTTCTTATGTTACTTAATCTCTGTTTCAGGAACCGGTAGATTCTGTGTGGAGCAATAGCAAACACTTCAAGCTTTGCTGGTCCGAAGCTTAAGTCACTTCCTAAAAGTAGCCATGCGCAACACAAAATGCATGAGCATGATTGAGTTCGGGTAATTCTATTAAGGAATCCTGAAACTCCAAATAATTTTCATTTTGGTTCTTATCCCTTAAAAAATGTGAACATTATTCTTTGGCCACACATGTCACAAAAATGGGTGCTGAGCCAGGGCTGGCTTTTACGTCGCTTGTTACCAGCACTGCTTCTTTAGATGCATTTTGTTTATGCTTTCTTGCGCAATCTCTGTATCCTAGAGACACTGAAAGAAGCGTTTTTATACTTCTGTGTTTTTTGGAATGTTTTACATGATGCTGGCCAGGTACAGCGTAAGCTCAAGATGGCAAGATTTATCATACTCCTAGGCCCTGAAGACACACAACTTGGAATAGATCCAAGATGCTCAGAAGGAGAAAAACAGGAATGGAGATGTTGTAGGACTCAGTTCTGAGATTTCTAGGAAGGACCAGGGCCAGGGCCAGGAGCAGGAGAACTATCTTCTTTCAATAACAAGAACATTAGTCTTTAGCTGTTTGTGACTTGGTTTGAGATAATTAAAGCATAGAAATAGTATCTGCTGGGATTCAGGGACTGTATAAAGGAGGAACACATGTGGAGATACTATCAGCTACTTATATCTATCAGTTATCATTTTCTTACCATACACTATCTATAAATATATCTATACTCTATCTAGTTATCTATTTATCATCTATCAATATATAGCTGTCATCTATCAACATATCATTTATCCTCTATCTTTAATCTATATCTATCACTGCTTATCTGTGCTATATTTATCATCTATGTATTATTTTTCTATTTACAAATGTGCAAAAGCAGAAAAGGTACTTGAAAGTGGGAATGGGGTCAATGGAAATAAATGGGGAAGAGGGTAAAAGAATACAGGAAAATAAAGCACTCACCTATGAATCAATTAAAACCCACTATTTTGTGTACACACACACACACACACACACACTATAAAAATAGAAGTATGGCTTTAGAATCCCTTTGCTTAACAAAGGCTTGTTACTAGCTGTAGTTTTTCACTTGCTCTAATAGTTATGCAGCCCAAAGAGTGTCAGGTGGCTCTAAGCTAAAAAGTTTATTAAATCAAAATTTTACAAGAAATGGGAACTGTATATGTATACTCTGTATGCACATCTGTGTTGACACTGCTTTCTCGAACTGAGACAATCTCAACCTTAATCCATCTTTATCCAGATTCTGCTTACTGTTGAGAATCGAGATCAGGTATAGAATTAAGATGACATTCCAGATTGCTCCTTCTCAAACCTCAGCAGGTGGAGAAAGTTATTAGGAGTTTGACATCAAAGTACCTGGGGCTGAGTCCTGACTTCATGGCTCCCTAACTGTCATCGTGGGTAACAATGTTAGTAATCCCCATCTGTAAAGGAGAGATAATAAGGGTTCTCAAATTTACGGTGCTCAAGGCTCTTGTGAGGATAGAGGACTATAAGTAGGTAAGGAGCTTAGGCCAGACCAGCCCGGGATGAAGTCATCTGCCTACCTTGCAGTTACTGCCCTTTCTTGTAGTACTTGGCTGGCTTGCAAGCTGCCCTTCTGCACGACAGAGAAGACACGTATCACGAAGAATAGACTTCCTGCATTAGACTTTGTTTTAGCAAAGTCTCCATTCTGGCACATACATTCTAATTTCTTCCCCTGGGTTAGATATAACTTAAAGGAATAAATATATTTGTCCACTCCTGTCTATGTTTACTCCCATAAATAAAATAAATCTTTCTTTTCTATTTTCTCAAAATTCTTCTTGGCTTGTATATGTAGTGATAGGATTACTGTAGTTTCTTTCCCTTTCTACATCAAATTAATACTGCTGCATCATATCCAACCACCACATTTTGGTTCTGGTATTAGAAACATCAAGTTATATCAATCCTGCTTCAGAAATAATGTTAGTTTATTAATTCTTTCTGTAAAGGATGGAAGCAAGGTTAGATCTTTGCAGAAAGAATCTTTCCCTTTCACTTTCTTTTTGACAAAGCTCAAAAAGGGCAAAAGCAGGAGGGTAAGGCTTTCTTTGTATGTATGTGCTTTGTTTTAACTCAAACTCATTAAACTATGTCAGGCACAAGTGTTTGAACTTTGTAACTTCAGGTGTGGTTTCCCTGCTCACAGATTCTGGCCTTTTCTGGTTACTCCAGCTGTCATCTCCCTCATTCTGGTAATTTGATGAAATTGAATGACAGGAGTTATGGCAGTGCCCGAGAGCGCATATCTGGGCTCTGGTGATGTGCCTCAGCTAGTGTAGAGCATGTCTAGCATGCATGAAGCTCTGGGTTTTGTCCCCACCACCGGGTCCCCGCACTTGAGTGGTAGAGGCAGAATTATCAAGTTCCAGCTTATCCTCAATGACATAGTGAGTTTGAGGTCGCTATGAATAGGCTACAAGAGACCTGTCTGGGAAAAAGAGTACAAAGCCATACATAAAAAAATTCTGACACAGAGTGAAATTTCCTGATCTGGGCACATGGCCACTGTGAAACGAGGAGTGGGCCATTATGATGGTGCCCTGGGAAAAGATTCAAAGTCAGCTACATCATGCTGAAAAGGGGAGGATGAGAGTGTCTGGCAAGGTGAGAAACACTTGACATCAGTGATCAGTGAAACTGGATGGGGTGAGAGAAGGGACAGGGATATGAAGCTCTCGCTGAAAGCCTGAAACTCTTTCAAAGACATGGAACTAATTAAAGACAATAATCATCTTTTCAACTAGAAAATAATCGACAGAATCTTTTTTATAGGAAAAGATATGGAATGCAGGATTTTTCTGATGCTTTAGTGGTTAGTTTTGGAGACTTAACTGCCAAATGACAGTCCTTAGAATTAAGGTCTTTTAAAAGTTTTTGTCATCCAATTTCACCCTAGTTCAAGTCCAGACAATCACAAAAGTTTAGGATGAAAAGGAGCTATGAAGTTTCCTTAACCCATCATTTAAAAGCATTTCGTAGCAAGATCATTCCCATTTTAACTTTGCTGACTTCTGAGAATGTTTGGAATTCTGGAATCTGATTTTGGAGTTAGTGTTGTTGGTAATGAACCCCAAGCTCACTGGTGCTGCTCCAAACCTCTGCTGCAGTGAAGAAAAGTTGTCACAAAATGTTTGTGGATAGTATTTTTTATTTAGGCTATCACTAGAGCCTTGGGCTCAAGAGATAGCTGCTGTCCTCAAAGAACTTAGTAAGTTGCTAAAGCACCAAGGAGTTAAACACAACTAACAGTATACAAAGCTCAAAAGGGCAGCACAGGACTGAAGCCACTGCCAAGCAAACACGGTGAAAGACCTCGTCAACTGTCACGTGTTTTCGCAGACCCAGACAAAGCACAGACCCAGATGAAGCCAGTGATTGCGGGGTGAATGAAGATGTCATAACAATGTGAGTCTGGAGGTCAGAGTAAGCAACATTTCCCTGATCGCAGTTTCAGGGATTCATTTTAAAACCCTCGAAAATGAATAGCAGTCTTCCAGTTGGTCAAAGCCAGATTGACAGGGACCCAGCCTGGGAAATCTGCCATCACTAAGTGCTGACAAAGCATGTCAGGCAGTTGCTGGGTGCTGGATGTGCTTCCAATTCTCTGCAATCAGAGTGGGTTACTGTACAGATAATGGGCTGCATTGAAACAATGCGATATGTACCTGTAACTCGGTCATATTCACAGCGCCTTCCTGTGACCACAACTGTGTCCTCAGGGAAGGTATTCCCCAGTTTAGTGGAGCCTTGCTTAGGAGCTCTTAACAGCAGCACATATATGTTTGCTTTCTTTCAATTTCATCTCATTGTTCTGACAAGTCCCCTCTAGGTGATACAGGGAACCCTTCCCCCATCTTTCTGCCTCCACGATCTTTCAATAGTTGTCCATTTCTTACTTTTCAACACTCCATCTCATTCCTGTATCATAGCTCAAGTGTTAATATAGGCACTATCATCTAAATGATCCAGCACTAGGGATGTGTGTTTGTTTTGTTTCTGATTTTTAAACTCTGTGCTGGAAGAGGTTAGGAAGAAATAGGAAATGGCTGTAGATTTAGAAGAGCACATTGTAAAGTAGCAGAGGGAAAGGGATTGTGTGTGTGTCTGGTGAACCACCTGCCGTGGTGCTTGGTTGCCAGGAGGGTGGAGTGGCAGGAGTCAACAAGAGACCAATTAAAGGCTGACCTGGCAGGCAAGGGCCCTGGATGTGGATAGCTGGGCCAGGTGGGTGGCCTTCAACTCTCAACCAAGCAACTGGTGTAGAAGCTTCTATCCTGAAGTCACATGAAGGCAGGAGTAGAAGGGGATGCTTCGAAGAAACTGTAGCCTGCAAATGGCTTTCAATAACAGGTCCCTGGGAAGCAAACTGTGAAGAGGAATAAAATTTTTGGGGAGGAAAGAGAGCAGAAGGCACTGAAATGATAAAAAGTGTAATGGGGCAAATGGGGATTTGTCAATTTATTTTAGAAAATGGGAAGGATCTTTGACAGAGGCAGAAACACCAGGGACATCAGTGCACAGGGCACAAACACTACACAATACATACAGGGTGAGAAAGCCTCCACTAGACCCTCTGGCTGCATTCAAGAGGTTCCCATGATGCAGCAGGACTGAGAGGTTCTTGTCTGCAGCTCATCCTCCATCTCTGTCACTTCCTGGAATGGCATTAAAAGACTTTCTTTTTTAATTTAGCTTTCCTGGTAAATTGTTACCATCATAATTAAAGACATTGAGTTGCTCTATGACCCTTCAAATCACCGTTATACAATATTGGCGTCTCCAGCCCAAATTTCCCTGTTACTTTTCTTTTTAAATCTTTTTTTTTCTCAGCAAAAGTTCTTCAGTATTTAAGATCTTGTTCTTTTTCTTCTCTGAAAAGTGTTCAATAATGGAAAATCCTAAATTCCATTGCCCTACTTTTTTTTTTTCATTCTGTCTGTAGCAGCCTGCAAAGTATTGAAGGCAGAGATTGTGTAGGCTACTACCACATTTTTGGAAATTATGTATCTTGACTTTAGGACTCAGTGCCATCAGTAATTAGCCCTTCATTTTGACTCCTTGAAGCAGTCGGGCTATTGTATGAATCAGCCCATGACTGATACTTCAAATTATTCCACTGTTCAATTTATTCCCAAGAGCATTCTGATTTGCTCGCTCTGGTGCCTGCAGACATTTATGACGGCATCCAGACACTGTGGTGCCTGGTCTTATCATCCTCCTCAGCTTCCACTCAGTCAATCCTACCCATTCTCAAGTTCCCAGTCCTTCTTTCTTAGGAAGTAGACTCTACTGTTTTTCTGGACATGCCTTCAAGTTTCTATTTATTTACTCAATAGAATTGCTTTCTAGATCTGTTTTAGGCTGAAGGCATAGCTAAGTAAAGGTACAGGGGTTGGTGTGCATCCTTCAACCTTACACAGGAGCCCTATTAGTATAACTTCTCAACAGAGACTTTTGCTTTGTTGGTGAGGAAGTGTGTGTGGGGGGAGGAAGGGAAGGAGAAAGGGAGGGAGGGAGAGAGGGGGGAGAAAGAGAGAGAGAATGTCTTTCCCATAGGAAGATAAGGGATCTGGCCTTGTTTTGGAGTATCTCAGGTGGTAACAATGTATAATTGAGAAATCACACTTTGGATGATAATGTCACTGTTTTCCCTCAGAAGGAAACACAAAATGCTCTCTGTGTTGTTACTCTCAGTGTAGCCTGCTTTCTTCACCTTTTGAGGCAACACTGACCTGTTTTGTGTGTCACTGTAGGCAACTTCTTATGTACTAACACAGGCACAAACTCAGGCACATACAACTTAGTCATATGCACACAATAAAAATTCACATGGAGGTCGCCTAGCCTTGGTACAGGTACACAGGAGTGACAGCCAAGGAAGCAGGCCCAAGTCAACAACCTCCATAGGAACAGGTACAAGAGAGCAACCATAGAGGGAGCAGGAGACTTTTGTGGAACCAGGCCTGAGCCCAAGCCAGGGACTTTCGCAGGAGCAGGCCCAAGCCAGGGATATCTGTGTGGGGCCAGACCGGAGCAAGCGACCTCTGCAGAAGCAGGTATGAGGGAGCAAACACCAAGGGACCAGGCGACTTTAGCAGAAACAGATCCAAGCAAGTAACCTCTGTGGGAGCAGGCTCAAATGACTTCCAGGATTGCAGAGTGACCCCGATAGGGCCAAGCAACCTCTGGGGTGACTACAACCATGGTCTTGACTATACCACAAGGAGCAACTGTCAGAGCCATGGTTCCACTGGCACCTGGAAGATTGATCACCAGAGATATAGCCCCAACTACTCCAATCAGAGCAAGAGAAGGGTAGACAAGGTAAGAACACACTGAACACAACAAAGAAAAGAAAGCATGACACCAACAAAAACTATTGGCTCTACAATAGCAAGACTTGAACACACCAATATAGATGAAGCAGAAAAAAATGGCCTAAAAACAACTTTAGGGGAATGTTTGAGGCCTATAAAGAGGAAATAAAAAATTCTCTCAAAGGAATGGAGGAAAAGACAAACTAAAAATTGGAAGAAATCAACAATTCCCTTAAAGAAAAACCAAAACAAAAGCAATCAAACAGATGAAAGAAATGATTAAGACTTGAAAAGCAGAATAGAGATAATAAAAAACACCCACAAACTGAAGGAATTCTAGAAATGGAAAACATGGGAAAATTATTAGGAACCACAAATACAAGCATAAACAGCAGAATAAGAAATGAAACAAGAGATTAAAGAAAGAATCTTAAGCATTTAAGATACAATAGAGGAAATTCATTTGTCAAAGAAAACATGAAATCTAACAAAAGCTTAACACAAAACATCCAGGATATGGGATACCCATGAAAAGACCAAACATAAGAATAAAAGGGATAGAAGAAGGTGAAGAAGTCCAACTCAAAAGCACAGAAAATATATTCAACAAAATCATAGAAGAAAAATTTCTCAACCTAAAGAAAGATATGCACATGAAGATACAAGAAGCTTATAGAACACCAAATAGACTAAATAAAAAAGTCCCCTTGCCACATAATTATCAAAACAATAAATATACAGAATAAAAAATATTAAGAGCTGCAAAGGAAATAGACCAAGTAATATATAAAGGCAGACCTATCAGAATTACATCTGACTTCTGAATGGAAGCAATGAAAACCAGAAGGTCATGGTCAAGCATTATGCAGACATTAAGAGACTACGGATGCCAGCTCAGACTACTATACCTGGCAAAATTTCCTATTACCATATATGGATAAAACAAGATATTTCATGGCAGAACCAGATTTAACCAATGTCTAGCCACAAACCCAGTACTACACAAAGTACTATAAGGAAAACTCCAACCCAAGGAAGTTAACTACATCCACAAAAACACAGACAATAGATGATCTCACAGCCGCAAATCCCAGAGAAAAGAAAAACACTCACAATAACATCACCAACAATAAAAACTAAAATAACAGGAACTAGTAATCACTGGTCATTAATATCCCTTAATATAAGTGGACCCAACTCATCCATAAAAAGACACAGGCTAACAGATTGGATACGAAAACAGAATCCATCCTTCTGCTGCATACAAGAAACACACGTCACCCTCAAAGACAGACATTGCCTCAGTAAAAAGTTGGGAAAAACTTTTACAATCAAGTGGATCTAAGAAACAAGCTGGTGTAGCTATCATAATATATAACAAAATAAACATCAAACTAAAATCAATCAAAAGAGACAAAGACGGTCATTTCATATTAGTCACAGGAAAAATCCAGCAAGAAGAAATATCAATACTGAACATCTATGCCCCAAATACAAGCGTACCCTCATATGTAAAAGAAACACTACTAAAGCTTAAATCATACATTAAACCCCACACACTAATAGTAGGAGACTTCAACACCCCACTCTCACCACTGGACAGGTCTGTCAGACAGAAAATTAACAGAGAAATAAGGAAAGTACCAGATGCTATGACTCAAATGGACTTAACACATATCTGTAGACTATTCCATCTAAACATAAAAGAATATAAATTCTTCTCAGCACCTCATAGAACCTTCTCAAAAATTGAACACATATTATGTAACAAAGAAAACCTTAACAGATATAAAAAATTGCAATAATCCCATATATCTTATCAGATCACCATGGCTTAAAAATTAGAATTCAATAGTAATACTAATTCCAGAAAGCCCACAAACACATGGAAATTAAACAATGCTCACCTGAATCAACTGGCCAAGGAAGAAATAAAGGAAGAAATTAAAGACTTCCTGAAATTTAACAAAAATAGTCACACAATGTACCCAAATTTATGAGACACAATGAAAGCAGTGTTAAGAAGAAAGTTCACAACGCTAAATGCCTACATAAAGAAGCTGGAAAAATCCCACAGTAGTGAATTAACAGAACATTTGAAAATTTTAGAACAAAAAGAAGCAAACTCACCTAAGATAACTAGACACCATGAAATAATCAAATTGAGAGCTGAAATCAACAAAACCAAAGAAAACAATACAAAGAATCAATGAGACAGAAGTTGGTTCTTCAAGAAAACCAACAAAATAGACAAACTTATATCCAAACTAACCAAAAGACACATAGGGAATATCCAAATTAACAAAATCAGAAATGAAAAGGGGACATAACAACAGACATGGAGGCAATCCAGAGAATCATCAAGTCATACTTCGAAAACCTGTACTCCACAAAGTTGGAAAACTTAAAGGAAATGGACAACTGTTTAGATAAATATCACTTATCAAAATTAAATCAATATGAGATAAGCAAATTAAATAGACCTATAACTTCTAAAGAAATAGAAAGAGTCATCAAAAGTTTCCCAAAATAGTTCAGGACCAGATGGTTTCAGCACAGAATTCTACAAGACTTTTCTTTTCCTTTCCTTTTATTTTATTTTATTATTAAAAAAATACCCATCCAAATTCCCACTCCCTCCCCTCTTCTCACTCCCCTCTCACTTCCTCCATAGATCCTCCCACCCCACCCCTCCAATCCTAAGAGAGGGCAATGCACCCTGCCCCGTGGAAAGCCTACAAGATTTTTAATGAAGAACTAATATCAATACTCCTTAAATTGTTCTACAAAATAGAAACAGAAGGAAATTGCCAAACTCTTTTTATGAGGCTACAATTACCCTGATTCCCTAACCACACAAAGACATTACTAAGAAAGAGAATTACAGACCAATCTCACTCATGAACATTGATGCAAAAATACTAAATAAAATACTGCCAAATTGAATCCAGGAACAAATCAAAAAGATCATCCACCATGACCATGCAGGCTTCATTCACAATATGCAGGGATGGTTCAACATATGGAAATCTGTCAATGTAATATACCATATAAATGAACCGGAAAAAAATACCTGATCATCTCATTATATGCTTAAAAAGCCTTTGTCAAAATACATCTCTTCATGATAAAGGTCATGGAGAGAGCAGGGATACAAGGAACATTCCTAAATGTAATAAAGGCAAATATACAGCAGGCCAACAGCCAACACCAAACTAAACGGAGAGAAACTCAAAGCGATCTTACTGAAATCAGGAACAATACAAGGATGTCCACTCTTTCCATTCCATATCTATTCATTGTAGTACTTGAGCTCCTAGCTAGAGCAGTAAGACGACAAAGGAGATCAAGGGATGCAAATCGGAAAAGAAGTCAAACTCTCATTATTTGCTGATGATATTATAGTTTACATAAGTGATCCCCAAAATTCTACCAAGGAACTTCTACAACTCATAAGCACCTTCAGTAGCAGGATACAAAATTAACTCAAAAAAATCAGTGGCCCTCTTTACACAGATGATAAATGGGCTGAGTAAGAAATCAGAGAAACATCACCCTTCACAATAGCCACAAATAACATAAAATATCTTGGAGTAATTCTAATCAAACAAGTTAAGGACCTGTATGACAAGAACTTTCAATCTTTAGAGAAAGAAATTGAAGAAGATACCAGAAAATGGAAAGGTCTCCCATGCTCTTGGGTAGGTAGAAATAACATAGTAAAAATGGCAATCTTACCAAAAGCAATCTACAGATTCAATGCAATGCCCATCAAAATCCCAGTAAAATTCTTCACAGACCTCAAAAGAACAGTACTCAACTTCATATGGAAAAGGAAAAAACCCAGGATAGCCAAAACAATCCTGTACAATAAAAGAATTTCTGGAGGAATCACAATTCCTGCCTTCAAACTCCAGTACAAAGCTACAGTACTGAAAACAACCTGGTATTGGCATAAGAACAGACAGAAGCACTGAATTGAAGACCTGGATATTAATCCACGGATTTATGAAACCTGATTTTTAACAAAGAAGCAAAAATATAAAATGGGAAAAAAGCATATTCAACATACGGTGCTGGCATAACTAGATATCAACATGTAGAAGAAAGAAAATAGATCCGTATTTATCACCATGCATAAAACTCAAGTACAAATGGATCAAAGACCTCAATATAAAGCCAGTCACACTGAACCTTACAGAAGAGAAAGTGGGAAGTACACTTGAATGCATTGGCACAGGAAACCAATTCCTAAATATAACCCCAGTAGCCCAGATACTGAGAGCAACAATTAATAAATGGGACCTCCTGAAACAGAGAAGCTTCAGTAAAGCAAAGAATACGGCCAACGAGACAAAATGACAGTTTACAGAATGGGAAAAGATCTTCATTAACTCCATATTGGATAGAGGGCCAATATCCAAAATATACAAAGAACTCAAAAAATTTGTCATTGAAAGAAAATATAATCCAATAAAAATGGAACAAAGACATAAACAGAGAACTCTCAACAGATGAATCTAAAATGGCTGAAAGATACTTAAGGGAATGCTCAACATCCTTAGTCATGAGAGAAATGAAAATTAAAACAACTCTGAGATTCCATCTTTTACCTATAAGAATGGCCAAGATCAAAAACAGTGATAGCAACTTAAGCTGGAGAGGTTGTGGGGTAAGGGAACACTCCTACATTGCTGGTGGGGGTGCAAGCTGGTACAGCCCCTTTGAATACCAGTGTGACAATTTCTCAGAAAATTAGGAAACAACTTTCCTTAAGACCCAGCAATACCACTTTTTGGCATATATACAAAGTACGCTCAACCATGCCATAAGGACATGTGCTCAACTGTGTTCATAGCAGCATTGTTTGTCATAGCCAGAACCTGGAAACAGCCTAAATGCCTCTTAACCAAAGAGTGGACAAAGATGTGATACATTTACACAATGGAGTACTACACAGTAGAAAAAATAATGACATCTTGAAATTTGCGGACAAATGGATTGATCTTAAAAACATCATATTGAGTGAGGTAACCCAGACCCAGAAAGACAAATACATTATGTACTCACTCATAAGTGGCTTTTAGACATAAAGCAAAGAAAAAACAACCCACAATTCACAACCCCAGAGAACCTAGACAACAATGAGAATACTAAGAGTGACACACATAGTCTAATCTTTATTGGGAAGTAAAAAAATGAGAAGATCTCCTGAGTAAATTGGGTGAGATCATGGAAGAGGGTAGAAGTGAGGGGAGTGAGGGGAGCAGAGAAAAATATATAGCTCAATAAAAACAATTAAAAACTTACTCAATCTTGATTTGTTTCAAATAAACATACAAATTATTAATTGAAAAAAATACACATGAACCTACTATCTTAACTTGTTATAGTTGCTTCACAGAATAACACAAGCTGGGTAGCTTGTGTTTATAAGCCACAGAAATTAATTTCTCATAATGAAGGCAGCTTAGAATTCCATGATCAAAGAATCAGCAGAGTGGAATTACTCTCTCCCTGTTGGTGCCTTCTAGCTGTGTCTTCACGGAACAGAAGGGATGAGTCAGCTCCCCAATGGCTTCTTTTATGAGGAAACTGATCTCATTCTGAAGTCTCTGCCCTTAAGGCATCATATACCTAAACATTCAGCTCTGGGTATCATTAACTTAAGTCTGAGGTTTACTATAGCAATCTGGGGGCAAGGCAACACAAACCTTTGCACCATAGCATAGGACACATATATGCACACATTCATGTGCGTACCACATACCTTTATTTCTCTTGTCTGCAGATGCATTTATAGTTTAGATTATTTCTTCATAAGTGAAATTATACTATATGCATTTTCTAGTTTTGGTATTTCTCAGGGAAAATGTTCATTCCATTTTTTTTTTGTTCTCTAGTAAATTGTTCCAGAAGTTTGTGGCACAAGTAGCCTTAATTTGCTCATGGAAGCATAGAATCAGTGTTCAGAAGGTATTTGAAGAAAATATGTCCTTATTTCTCAAAAGAAGTAGAGGCTGGAGACATCTGAAGTTCCTCTGTCCATGTGTCTGGAGACTAGGTACTTCAGTCCTCTCCATGTGCGCTTCCCCATGGGGCCTGCCTCTGTAAGCTGGCTTTGGCTTCCTTGCTAGATGGTAATGCTGAGAGAGAGAGAGAGAGAGAGAGAGAGAGAGAGAGAGAGAGAGAGAGAGAGAGAGAGAGAGAGCTTTATAAAGTTGTTTCTATCAAAGAAAAATGAAGACCTGATTTATTTGCATGTGACAGCAGGTTCTAAAAGCATCAACTGTCAAGGATGACAGTGGCCTCCATAAGACACAGGTATTCTTCACTGAAGCTTACACTGATTATCCTTAGAGAAAGAGAAAAAGATGATCACAGATCTTTTTGTGTCTTCTTATATTTCACATAAGTGCACCTTTGATAGCTTTCTTAAGTAACCATCAATATACCCATTTTAAGCACCAACAATTGAGGCTCAGAGGTGTTCAGTAATGTGTTCTAAGTCACTAGATGAGAAATTGCTAAACTGAAAATCAGACATGATTTTAAAGTCTGCTTAATCATGCCAGCATCAGGAGATTCATTTGCTTGTAAGCTGTTTCTTCACATTCATAAACATGAGTAGTATGCTGTACTGAGTTATTGCACAGCCTTACACATTTTGTGCACATTATTTTAGTCTATTCCTATGTGTGTACATGTTCATCTCTGTAGATATGCACATATGGGGTCTGGAGTTCCATGCCAGTGATCTTCCTCAATGTCACTCCAGGTTCTTTTTGAGATGAGTTTTAACCTGATATCCACTGATTAGGCTGGACAGGCTAGAGAGTAAGCCCCAGAAAGTTCTGTGGTTATGAGATATGCTCATACACCTGACTTTTTATGTGTGTACTGGGGTTCCAAATTCAGGGCCTTATGTATGTGTGGCAAGCACTTTACAGACTAAGCCAATTCCCCATCCCTATGCTTTTAATCTTTGTGCAAAACCTCCATGAGATAATTATTATTACCTTCATTTTCCGGGGAGGGACCAGATCTATGTTCTTCCAGTTGGTAAGCTGAAGTGTTGGCAATTCCAAAGAGAGATTGTCCAGGAATATGAACCCATTTGAGAGTTTGTGTTAACTCACCAATTAAAGCATTATAAATTATTATTACCCAAATGTTGACCTTGAGTCTGTAGTAGAACACTGTGCAGCTATCCTTCATTCCCTACCAAATGTCCTTCACGGCTTCTCTTGGAGGCAGGATTGTGGCCTGAAGAGAGCTAGTGAGCCCAGAAAAGCATCGCTAAGTGCTAGAATTTATATGAAACTTGAACATTGTGCCCTGGCTAAGTGACCCATGAATTTACTTCATGTTTAGCAATAGGATTCCCATGCCACCTGGTAGATCTAATTAACCCACCTCATCTTCTCAGTGAGGCCAGATGAACACATCCACGCTAGAGCAGAGAACCTCCTTCAGCTTGCTGGAATGTGAAGGGGCTGAGTACTCTGGAAAGGCTTCTCTGAAGTCAGCAGATTGTTGATGAGCAACTTCCCTAACAGAGAGGGGCAAGTTGGAACCCAGCAGCTCCTCTGCTCCAAGAGCATGCACATCCATTCGTGGAGAGGTAAGGTCCAGTCAAAACTGATGGCTCAGACACCCTAATTACTAACTCAGCATGGGAAAGGCTCAGCCTCCAGGCACGACTACTGCTGTCAACTCAACTTGTGGAAGAAACTGTGGAGGAGCAGTTATCAGCTGTTGCTTCTGGGGAAAGAATGCCAGCTGTGGACATCTGGCTTTAAATGAGTTCCTACAGAAGAAGAATGATAAGTTCGGGCAGCGACAGAAGTCACAACTCTGAGGTTCTCTTCTCAAAATCATAGCCTTTCAGAGCCCAGACTTTTCACCCAACCTTCCCATTTTAGGAGTGAAAAAGTGGGTGAAAATAACTCAATAAAAAAGTTGTAAAATTAAAAAGAGACATTAGTGGTAAAAAAACAGATTAGAAACCTGCCAGAAACCGATTAAACAGTGAGCAACCTACTTTTCAGAGATGTGTACTCTAGGGAAAAACAAATAAATAAAAAACAAAATAAAACTCCTTTTCATTAAAAAAAATAGAACTCTAATTTCAATGGTCAATCTTCATCAACTTGACTGAGTTTTGAATCACTTAGGACATCTAACTCTCAATTTAGGTGTGAGTGTGATCCTTCTAGTCAGTTTTAATTGAGGACAGAGGACCTACCTAGAATGTGGGCAGTGTCCTCCCATGGGTTGAAGCCCTGAAGTAAAAGAGAAAGAGCAAAGGGAGAAAAGCGGTCGGATGGTAGCATTCCTTTCTCTTCTTCCTGACTGTAGACGCAGAGAGACCAGTCACCCCATGCTCATGCTTCCATCACTTCCTCAACACAACAGACTACATCCTCAAACTGTGAGCCAAAGCAGTCCTCCTGCTTTAAGATGCTCTTGTCAGGTATTTTTTTTTCATAGCAACAAGAAATGTGACTAATGCATGAACAATTATAGTATTATAATATTGACATCTTAAATCATGGATCTGAACTATTATTTAATTTCTTAAAGATTAAATTAAATACAGAAAAATTTAGTATTTTCTTGAAACAGTTTAATCATCATAGAGCATAATATAATTTAGGTATTCAGAATCTTTGAACTAACACAGCTCATTTCAAGAAAATGATGTTAAGGAAAATGTATTTTATCTTGGAGCTAAGCTAGCTATTGTCTAGTTTCCTGAAGATATTCATACTCAATAAATGATGATTTATCTAAGATCATGGATTCACTATTCAAATCTGGCAAAAAATTTTAAAAATGTAATTTAAGAGTTTATTTCTTGATGAATTCCCTGGAAAGCTTCTGTCAACTGTGAGAAGCCTGCTGCCATCTGGTCCAGGTCTGGTGTGGGGTTGCCCACGCTTGTCTCCTGAGGCAATAGTTTAATCCAGCAACTTTTCTTTGTATGAGACAATAAAGTGCAACTTTTGCAGCAGAACTCAGTGCTCAACAGTGAGGCACACAAATTCTGTTTGATCCAAACTAGTGAATACAAAACTGTGCTCTTCCCATCTTGCTTCCTCTGCCCTCGGCACCACCGGCTGTAATCTGCTAAAGTATCTCTAGCCTTAATTCCCAACTCAAGACTAGCATCTCAGTCTATGGCAATCTAGGGCAAGGAGGCAGTTCTGCCAGCTGTTTTCCAGCATAGCCCTCTAGTTACCAAATCACCATTTTTATTAAAGAGTTCTGACCCTGAAGAGGTGGCACTTGTACCCTGCTTGGGTCCTTAGCCCCCAGCATCTATTGTAACCTGCAGTACTGGGCGGGGGATACTGAGGATCTTATGCAGGAATCAGGCAGGAATTCTTCCCTGTCTAGGGAATTGGGTAAGCGGGGGGGGGGGGGGGGGGGGCTCTCTTCTTCCACAGCAGTTTCTAATCAATGGAGTTTGTGAAATATAAGGAAACCTTAAATTCTTATATTTTTAAAGAGGAAACCCTTATTTAAACCTTTATTTTTGTTCTAGATCTGTTTAAACACATAGCTTAATGCTTAGTTTTAGTTTTAGTTTTGATGCTGTGAGAATATTCAAAGAATCTTATAAAACAACATCAAAACCTCTGGCCTTGCACAGACATCCTGCTCTCTCTAGTTCTGTTCTCAAGATGCTTGGGTCTAATGAGGCCTCAGTGTGAGTCACCGCTCAGGGGAAGCTATTACATGTTCATTGCCCTTCTATCTGCTTTACTCACATGAAGGGGTCGGCAGGAGGCAACTCACAAAGCATGTCCTGGGTAGGAGAGCTCTGAACTCAGCTGCTCCCCATTGTCTCTCTCAGCTGTTCCACAGACTAGCTCTGAACCACCTCCCAGCACTCCACATCTGCTTGAGTTAGCTCTTCACCCTCATTGTTTGACCCGGGATCTGCTATGGAGTTCTGCTCCGTACACAGCAGTTAATAGAGTTAATGTAGGAAAAACAGTGGTTTGCTATGGAAAAAGTTGAAATACCCTTCACTACAGCCTTATTTCCCAGAGACATGACCATGTTTAGAATATGCTATTTCTTTAGCGTAAATATTGGATTTCTCATATATGAGTCTATAATTCCTTAGAAGCCTACTCACGGGTATATGGGCTTTGGCATTTGTTCTTTGATGACATTGTAGAAAACTCAGAACAATTTTGACCTCAAGTCATAATATTTGAACTCTAAGTTAATAAATCAGAATTCAATGAACATTGATGGATTTTAGTCAATGAGTTTCCATTGATAAAGCAGTTCTGGTCATCATCTCAGGCCAATTTAATATCCTGGAAAATTTTCTAAACAGTGCAATTAAATGATTTACTATTTTCTTTTTATGCAATTCTATTTCATTTAATTAAAATTATTTTCACCAGGAATAATTAGTCTTGTATAAAATTTACAATCAGGATTTGATACATCAATCATCTGTATAAAATTTTATAGCAATGTTTCTTACCAATCTGAATTTTCTTCATGGCAGTTATATCTACTATAAATAACTAAATAAGACTCTTCAGATCAAAACTTGGGCTAGAATATTAGGTTCTGTCAATTTTAATCAATAACATATTTTTTCCGCAATGTAGTTTTAGCCATTTCCAGTTTTATGTTGCAGTGACTTGTTTCTACTAAGAATCTTGAGTCGATTTTTGCAGTTTGGGAAGTTATTAAAATGATGGGATCTTTCAATTGATTTTTCTTTTAATTTTGCTGTGTGCAGTTTTAGCTTTTCTCAATTTAACTTTGTTGATTATTTTGTGCAGTATTTGTTTATTTCTTGGAATAAAAAATCCTCGATGAATCAAAGATCTTGCAAGATGAAGACAAAAGACAGGATTAAAATATTCTATAGGAGAGCATGGAGAGCTTTGCTCACAGAGAACTCGGAGCATTATTACCTTCAGAATTCCTATTTAATTATCTCCAGTGACAGACACAGGAATGGAATGACCCAGGAGGCAATTTCATCTGAAAATGCAAGAAATATCTAACAACCAAAACAATTCCTGTTGAAATGGAGTCCACAAGAAACACATATGGGTGAAAATTTGTTGGAAATCCCATTCAATTTTTTAAGCTTTTCTTTCAAAAGTCTCTATCAAATAGCACTTTGGGTATCAATTTATATTCCTTTCATCCCAAATTATGGTTTTCACAACAACGTGCATCTGTAACAAGTCAGGCACCAAGCTCACTCTTGGGGAGACAGATGTAGCTGGTTTTCCAGGATTCTAACTGGCTGGAATCTACATTTAGCCTGCCTTTTGACGAGTAGCTGCTCTAGACATTTTAGTACCTCTTATTCTATGCTGAGTACAACGCATGGCTCCATGACAGTGTAAGCAAGGTGGCCTTGCAGATGCGTGGTGCATACCAGTCAAAGTGGATGGAATGCAACGGAGCACAGAAAGCTAAGTTAGAGGAGGGTTATCTAATTATCAGAATGTTCTTTCCAACCCAAGCAATCTGTAGTCCCTCATCCTTCATTCAGTCCTACTGACCATGCTTCCTTGGTCTCCACATTTGCTCTATAGATAGAGCTGATTCTCCATAAGGAGTTCCACTTACAGTCAAGTATGAATGCTTCTTTTCCAAGAACCTAAGAATACTCATGTTGAAAACAAATCTGGAAACATACACATTCTCATATAATGTGCATGTTTTCCCTTGAAGGCAGTACCATATGGACCAATAATAACAGCAAGAATTTCTTCTGTTTTACCATATTTATTTTTTACATAGAATATCCATTCTTTTAAGTGGCCTAAACTCAATTTTTCCCTGAGTAACCTTTACTGAGCTTTTATGCACGTGATCTTAGTTAATCAGCCTAATCCAGCTTTTAGCAAGGCACAAAGATCCTCACAAAAGCTTCCTTTGGTGGCTGTGGTGATGAAGCTACGCATTTCGATGGTCCCATTGTCTTTTATAATTATTCTTGGAGTCTGTGACACTAATTATTTTCCCTTTCCCTCAGTTTTGAAGTTCCCTCTCTTTTTTCCTCTTCTTTTTCCCTGCTTTCTGTTCTCCTGTCTTTTTCTTCTTTTCTTTGCTAAGATACACAGCAGGTAAATAGTCTTCCAACAGCTGATTTTTGCCCACAAACCAGAAAAAGAAATGTGGATTCTGTGCTTCTAACCTTCTAAATTTGGGTGACTTTTCCCTAAGAATTACTATGCTCATGTCTTTCTCATAAAAAGTTTAGGATTGATGGAGGTGGGTCTTGTATTAATCTGTTGCTTTCATTGGTTAATTAATAAAGAAACTGCCTAGGCCCATTTGATAGGCCAACCCTTAGGTGGGTGGAGTAAACAGAACAGAATGCTGGGAGAAAGAAGCCGAGTCAGTGAGTCGCCATGATTCTCCCACTCCAGACAGATGCAGGTTAAGATCTTTCCTGGTAAGCTAGCTCATGGTGCTACACAAAATATTAAAAATGGGTTAGATCAATATGTAAGAGCTAGCCAATAAGAGGCTGAAACTAATGGGCCAGGCAGTGTTTAAAAGAATACAATTTCTGTGTAATTATTTCGGGTAAAGCTAGCCGGGTAATGGGACGCAGCCCTGCCACCGCTCTTATTACAACAGAGTGGTGCAAAAAGCAAGAGTTCCCCACCATACCTCTTGCTTTATATTGTGACACCCCTTCCTAATTCCTCTTCTGTGCTGGCTTTTCTTTTTCATTGACCTGGTACAATGGTCATTGTACTGGTCATCACCTTCCACTTGAGTAGTATCTCTTGCATTTGATCCTCTTCCACAAGGCAGATTGTCAGAAACTCCACATAGACCTTGCTTCTTTAACTGTATTGTGTTGACCTCATTGTCTACTTTCCTGAATTAAGGAAACTGAATTTTATAGTAACAAATTTGAGGCAATGTCTTTTTGCTCCAAAACAAATGTTCTCTTTTCAAAATAAGCCATTCTCAACCATTTGAATGCTTCTTCAGAGCCCCACCTGCTTTTTCTTGATAGCGTTCTGTTCCCAGGCAGCCCTGAAACTCTCTGGTTAATGTGGCCCTCCAGCCTCAGCCTCCTGAATAGTTGAGGCAAGCCCCACTACACCCATTACTCAACTTTTTAAAATTATTAGCACCATGCTTTGCACATGGATTTTATCCCAATTTCCTTTCGATGGTTTCTATGATCTCCAGCTTACAGACAGTGTCAAAATAGATGTACACACAATTTCTTGACTGATTTTTGCATCACCTTTAAATATTTGCAGACACTATACAATTTTACACGAATATATTCTCTATCTAATAAGCGTTCATAATAGTTGATTAATCACAAAGCCCAAGTGTTAGTACATGAAACAGGAATGAGTGTGATGCCTCTACACCTGGGCATAGATGTCTAACTTACAGACCTTGACCACTAGAGAGAAATTTAAAAATTAACTTCTGTCTCTGGCCTCTGTGAGTCAGGGAATATTTCCCCTTTTCCTTAATAGGCACAGCCAGATGGGAAGATTTCTCTCAGTGTTACTTCCAGGTGTCCTCTGAAGAGTCAGTCTACAAGAAGGTGAGCTGGATTTCCCAGCAACTGGATTAGTGGATGCAGCTGCTGAATGCTGCTCTTAAGATGGGGATAAAGGAGCAGTTGTCAGGCTATCAGTGAGAGGAGGCTGCTAAGGTTTCCAGCTACAAGCAGCCTGCTACAGGATGCTGCACTTCAGCATGGCACAACTGGCGCATGCTAACTTCTATGTCCTCTGCAGTAGTGCCTTGTGAGTGGCAGATAGGCAATTCCTCAACAGTGGGCTCCACTATGACTCGATAAGCCAGCAACGAGGTCTGTCAGACAGATGTCCAGGGAAGAAGAAGGTCTGGGGGTCAGGACTGAAATCTAAGACATCATCTCCCGGCTCATGTTCAGACCCCACCATTTACCATGTATCCTATACCCTGTTGTATTTGTCGTCAAGACCTTCCAGTCAGTGACTCACATTTACCTTCCCTTAGCCCTTTCTAATTTTACTTTTTTAAATCAGCAGACACATGAAGCAAAAATACTTTCTTACGGAATTTTCATACAATCTTAGTTTTTGTTGATCCCCTCCTTCTCCCCCACTTTCTCTACCCATTTTCCCTCTTTACCCTTGCATTGTGAATATTCCCTTACATATGTTCTCTTCCCCCTTTGTTTAAAGCCTCCATTCCACACACATCATGTCATTTCCTGCCTTCCACATGCATTCATCCACGCATAAATACTCATAAAAATTAGAAGTCATGGCCTTCATATGAGAGAGATCACGTGACAGTCATGTTTCAGAGTCTGTATTATTTCATACATCTCTAGTTTTTCTTTTCTTTTTTTTTTTTTTCTTTTTGGGACTCCCACATCATTTATTAATTTGTATATTGCCACGTGGCTGTGGCTTAACGGGTAAAGTTCCCAGCATTTGTCTCTGGTGGCTCCATGGCTTCTCTATGACTCCACACTCTTTCTCCCAGCATACAGCCTAGCTTTTCCTGCCTAGTTCTGTTCTGCCCTTGCCATAGGCTCAAAGCAGTTCTTTATTCATTAACCAATAAAAGTAACACATAGACAGAAGGACCTCCCACATCAATTAGTCTTTTTCTATATTATTTTTAAATTCTTATAGTAAGGTGGACATAGTATATAGAAGAAACAGACCCATAACCGAGATGGTAATTGCTCCATCAGGACAGCCCATACACAACAGTGGCCAGAGAAATTCAGCAAACAACACAAGTGGCTGCCCATTACAATTCTACAAACATTTCCTTATCGTCACTTTCTCTTGCCATTCTCCTTCCCTTCCTATCTAGTTTTTCTTGGTATCTCTTTCTGCTGCCTCTAGTCCTCAACAAGCATCTTGAGAAAAACATCTTTCTCCTGGGGTTCTGTTGTTATTATTAGTATTCTGATTGGTAACTATTTCACTGTGCTCCATCCCTATCTCCTAGCAGCAAGACTCACCTCACCTCATGGAATGAGAACTAAGGGCCACTAAACTCCTGAACGTGGAGACTCTTGTGGCTAGATCCTTTCTGTTAACCTAGTCTCTGCACCTTGCCCTGTGATAGGGATTACCATTCTTTATTTTATTTATGGGTAGACGGAGGCTTAGCAATATTAGCTTTCTCAAAGTCCTTATTAAGTGGTAGAGCCAGGTTTGAAGCCGGGTCTGACATTCGATCACATGTCCTTCTCTTACTCTGCCTGGCAGACCTTTGAGGTGGAGCTCACTGCCAGCACCAAGCCCTTTATTCACTGCGGCCTCAGGCAATGCTGCTGTATTCCTTTTCCTTTTCCTACCTCCTATCAGAGCCTCCTTCAGCTGTGACTAAACTTGCCAACTTCATTCTCTGTTGATAAGATTTGCAACTTGAGTGACAGAGAGTAACTGATGCCATCGCTACCTATCTCACTTGGGAGGCAGAGGCAGTTGTATCTCCATGAGTTTGAGGCCATCCTGGTTTATTTAGTGAGTTTCAGGAAAGCTAAGCCTACATAGAAAGATTCTGCTTCAAATAACAACAACAACAACAAAAAAAAAAAATTAAAAGATTTACAAAGTTTTAATATCCACATCATAGTTAGGATAATGAACGAATATCTCCCTTCATGAATATTATATCCATCAAAAGCTAACATGTATGTTTTACACACACACATATTTACAATTATCTTATTAAAATTTGAATTATTAAATGGTTCAGTTATAAAACTGACAGCTTTAAAGCTTGATTCATTCATTATATTTCATGCTAAAATTTAAAATATATAATTTTTATCCTTGTGCTTTATGTGATAGCAACTTCTTTATCCAAGTGCATTCAATTTTCAGTAGTTAGGCACTTTCAAAACAATTACTTTTTAATTTTAGTGTGTAGATGCTTATGTTTAATAGAACCCAAATTATGTGTAAAAACTGATGATAAAAATGAATCATTATAATAAAATAAGGGTGAGAAATACGTTTGTGTAATAAGTATATGTTATAAATTTCCTTTTTTATCAAAATATCTAGACCCATGATGTTTTTATACTTCAGCCACAGCGTTTACTTATAGAAAAGTCTCTATGGGGACTATCTTAATAAGTGTTCTATTGCTGTGAAGAGACACCTTGACTAAGGCAACCTTTATAAAAGAAACACTTTAATTTCCTTTCTTACAGTTTTAGTCCATGATCATCATGCCGGGAAGCAGACAGACATGGAGTTAGAGTAGTAGCTGAGAGTTTTGCATCCTGATTCGTAGGCTGCAGGCAGAGAGAGAAAAACAGAGAACCTAGCCTGGGCTTTTCATACATCTTCTCCAAAAAGGCCACATATCCTAATTGTGGTGGTGAATAAAAATGGCTTCCAGAGGCTCATAGGCAATGGCACTGTTAGTAGGTGTAGCCTTGTTGAACTTTCAAATGCTCAAAGTAGACCCAGTGTCTCTCTCTTCCTGATACCTGCCGAGATATAGAACTCTCAGCTACCACACCATGTCTGCCTGCACGCCACCATGTTTCCTGTCATGAAAATAAATGTACTAAACCTCCGAACTGTAAGACAGCCCCAATTAAGTGCTTTCCTTTATAAGAGTTGCTGTGTGTCATGACAGTAATAGAAAGTCTAACTAAGACACTAATTCTTTAAAGCATTCATCAACCAATGTCTAAGTATGCAAATATACAAACCTATGGGTGGCATTCTCATTCAAAACACCAGAAGGGCTCCCTGACTCTACCTTCTTTTCTCCTCTATCTCATAAAGCAGGAAATTTCAAAGACAGTTCTGCCTATATTGGCAGTTTGTCATTCACTTTTTTGTGTGTCCTGCAGAATGCTTGGCAGACTCTTTCATAAAGCAGAAACCCTGAACAAGTGTGTCACTTTATTTTTGGCAACTTCAGCAGTCATTTTTCTGTGGGTCTTGAATGTCCAGTTTATACAGCATACCATCAAGTAGTCCAGGAAAGAGCAGTTTCTTGCTCAAATGACTAACAAATTCCATAAGGAACCTCTTTAATTCCCATTTTCCTCTTGAAGTAATTGGTGCTGCCAAGAGCAGATGTATCTCATTGTCTTCAAAAGTCCCGAGTTCTTAAAACCTTTTAAATGCTATATTCTGTTAGTCTTTGAAAGTTTTGAATAGTACCTATCCAGAAACATACATATAACAATTACCTTAAATTTTTATTAACAGACCAAGATCCATAATGCAAAGTATTTATCTCAATATCATATCCCCTTTTAAATATAAACAAACATTTATAAACAATCATTTAGGGAATTTGGGCTTTGTTCTCCAGAATACTTCCTGCTGATTGGGGGCACTGTTAATAAGGTATTTCATGGGGTATTCTGTGTGGTAGGTCTACCTTAGTCAGTAGTCCTGAAACTGTCATGAGTGTTGGAATGTTTGAGCCATTGCTTCAGGAGGACTTGATTGATGAAAACATATTAGCTGTTAAGGAATCCATAGATTTCTATTCTCTGTGGAAACAAAAGCACAACCTCTTTTCCAAAGCAACAAATTCTTAGACCCAAATTTTGAAGTCAATATACCTTTAAAGTATATATATATATATATATATATATATATATATATATATATATATAGTTTTAGCTTAGCAGCCTGCACAACGAAATGTCTCTCTGAACTTAGCTCATTCACAGTCAAAAAATTAAAAAAAAACACAATAATATACATAATCTTGACTCTGTATATTTTCCATATTTACATGGCTTGTTTTTCTTACTGTATTACTTTTTTCAACAAGTTTAATATTTATTTTATTGTATTTACTTTTTTAATCTATCACGGTCTGTACTCTTTATTATAACTGTCTAATATCCTTTTCTCTCTCTCTCCCAAGCCTATATGTACATTTATATAATGCTGTGACCCATTTAGATGTCTTTTATTTTTTTAAATCTGAATCTGTCTTTATTACGTGCATATCTGTAAGTATTTTTTGACCAAGAGTGCTTTTTAAAAAAAATGCTAAGCAGGTGTGAGTAGGTCCAACTCTGAGGCCCTGCCAGTGGGCTTCACCCAGCCCAACATCGTGGAGGCATGCTCATTGCCTCTGAGAGCTAGCTCCAGGGTCCTAGTGGGTCTTTATTACCATTAAGTGATTTGTAACATGCTGCTTGCAGATTCCATTTAAGCGCTCAGCCTTCTGAAAGTGTCAGAATTATTCTTGCAGCTAGGATGTACCTGTAAGCACTCCCCTACAGAAGTCACCTAACCTTCACTGCAAATGCTTAGTCAGGAAGAGCTCTCTTAAAGGAGCCGCGGTGTCCCTGCTTGCTACCAGTAAATGAGCCCATCAAAAAACAAAAACAAAAACAAAAAACAAACAAACAAACAAACAAAAAAAAAACAAAAAACACGGCTACCAAAGAAGCTGTGCTATACTTTGTTCTTTTGTGTCTAGAATTTCTTTTTAAGTTTTTTCCAGTTTTATGTTGGACATAGTCAGCCCACATTGACACACCAATTTGTAGGTGAGACTACTCATTTATTCCAGGCTGCCCAGACCTGAAATAATCACACAGAAACTGTAATAATTACAATACTGATTAGGCTTCTTATTTACTACCTCTTACATATTAAATTAACTCATTTCTTTTATTTTATATTTTACTACGAGGCTCATGGTTGATAGCTAAGGTTCCAGGGCAGGCATATTTCTTCTTTGGCAGCTACATGGCATATCCCTGATTCTGCCTTCTTTCCTCCTCTACCTGATTGGAATTCCCATGTTACACTATTCTGCCCTGTCACAGGCCAAAGCAACTTTATTCATTAACCAATAAAAACAACATATATACAGAAAGACTTCCCACTCCAGGTATACACATGCCTCACACACACAAGGAAATAAATAAATATATGTAATTTAAAATTTGCATATTGTCTTTGGAAACTTGGATTTTGCTACTTGAGTATGTATTTTCCAAGTAGGTATTTGGAGCACATAATACTGTGGTCAATTATAAATTCTTAATATTGGAGTCTGAGGCAAGAGCATTCTGGCGAAAGTCTTGTTTGCCCTGAAGTACATAGCCATCTGATAGAGGATTAACCTGTTGGCTGCATTCTGATTATTGTTAACTCAATATTATTGTCTTTTAGAGCTGAAGCAGGACTGCATGCCCATGCCAGTGCTTTTTAGTCATAAAGCAGGACACCAGCTCTTAGGTTTGAATTGTTTAGCCCCACTGCCTGTCTAAAATGCTTTAAAAATACTGAATGAAAATCTATTCTCATATAATTACACACTGTAGAATTTTCAACTCAAAAGAAAGTTTTTGGACAACACATACCACTTAAATGCTCATTGCCCTGTGCTGTTGGAGGCAGCCCATTTTCTTCTGTGCTAGCTTGCTTTTGAAGGGCTGAAATGTTCCCATCGTTCTGTCTTTGTAATGTGCCCCTATCAGAGACATCGTTTCTGCTATACTTTTCATTTGATTGTTCCTCTTGCTTGTTTTTAAAATTGAAATAATTCTGAAAGAATTGCAACTCAAAAACACTTCCATCTCCTGTGAGCCTTACTATTTTGAAAACAAAACAAACAAAACAGGACTTAGCTGAGTGTCTGTTTTTTATCTCTGACCTTAAATTCCCCAAATGTATAGCCAACGAATGAAATTCCTAATGTAGGAACTCCACACTGACATCATAATGTGCTCTTGTGTTTTAATTCTATTTCCCAATTCATTTATATATTATTTTTGTTTGTCACAAGACCAGAGTAATGATATCTCTTTTTGGCTTCCTCCTCCAACCACATTGCTATGATGAGCTTAAGGAGTATCAGCTACTGGACCTTGAACACAACTAGGCCAGTGGGTGCATTGATAACAGCAGTATATGCACAAGTAACTGCTTGAGAGTATCACTGAAACAGTGTTTTAGTTTTTATTTCATACTATTGTGAAATCACCTGTACCTTAATACCAAGTATCCTGGACAAAGAAAATTGGCTTTAGTAAGAGCAAGTGCCTTCATGGCCAGTTAGAAGGATTTCTAAATATTCATTTTAGCAACATTTCTCCCCAAATGTGGAAATACTGCTTTCATTTTTCTTCTCCCCATGGAGCATTGTATCCAAAGATCGGCAAGGAATAAAGAAAACCACAATTGCATTATGGAGCTGACAGTGTGTGTACAGAACATTAGCTGTGTGGGGTGGCAGAGCAGCACTTCACAAAGCGATGAGCATGAGTGCTATGCCTTCCTCCTGCTGCCTACTCTCCAAGGTCTCAAGCAATGGTTCATTAGAAGTCAAAAGTAAACCCTGTTGAGCTTATATATCCAACTTAGGGATGAACAAGAATTAATTATACCTTCTGCTACTTTGCAGAGGGTTGTCACCAATAAATTCTAATAAACAAGAGTGATAAGATGTATTCATGCTGTTCCTAAGAAATTAGAACATAGTAGCATTGCTTAGAAATGTGGAGGTTATATTTCTGTGTTGTTTAAATGAAAATGGAGAGGTATATCAAGAGTGTGAGAAGGGTTGGAGCCAACTACTATTGTAAGGGTGCCAAAGACTCTCCCTCCCTTAAGATGTTTTGCCTAATTTTGCAAACCTTATTCTTTTTCTTAATATTTAATTATGTCAATACCATCCTTTACAATATTTATGTGAGTGCCTTATTTAAACTGTATCTTTATTAGTTTAGTCTCTGGAGTGGTCTGATATGGTGCTACCACCTAGTGTGAAGTAAGCAGAATAGATGACTACAAGATGCTCTTGGTAACTTCTGCTTAGTGAATCTGCCGTTAAGCATGTTGCTGAGCTATGGTTCTACTGAAGAGGGGGCTTTTGGAGAACAGTACTTCTGGGACATAGGGCTGCAGGAGAGCAAAGTTGATGGCAGAGCATGCTGTTGGGGAAGCAGGGCTACTAAAGGGCAGCCCCATTGGGAGTGGTGTGTGTAGAACTGGATGCATTAGGAAGAGGGTCAGTGGAGGAGTGGGTTAGTGGGGACTGAGGATGTAAAGGCGTAGGCAGGTGTGGGGTAGGTATGTGAAGGAGTGGGCTTCTAAAGAACAGGGAGGCTAAGGTAAACACTATGGATGTGGACAGAGTACCTTGGGTGGCTGTCAGCCTGAGGGTGCTGGATGAAGACACATTGTGACACTGACTTGTTGTTTGGGGCATTTTGCCCATTTTGCCCATTAGCTCACCTAATTTTGTATTGTGATGGATCTTCTAGAGCTAGACACTTATGCCCATGTTTCATTTTATGAAGTTAATAACAATCTTCAGAGGAAAGATTTATGATAACCAACTGCTGAAAAATTAACTAGTCAGGTGACCTGTTCTGTTCAACTTGCAGGCACTCACAGGGTCAGTGAGTTTCTGTCTCTATGTCTGTGTTTCTCTGTCTCTCTCTTTCTCTCTATCTCGTGTGTGTGTGTGTATGTGTGTATTTATTGTTTGAAATGTTCTTATTATTGTGCTCCAAGTGATTTGAGTTGTGCTTTAATTGTTGGTATGATCTTCTCTCTGTGTCTTCTGCCACCTCTTTAGACATGCTGAAAGAAGTCGGGAGAATACCAGTCTACTTGAACTCAGCTGCTTTGAATCTAAATGCTCAGCACAAGTTCTAAAGCTCTGGCTCTGGGGCTACAAATCTGCTTTAGCAGCAGGTGAAGTTGCAAATACAGAATCCATAAATAAGGATGATTCAGAGGTTGCATTTTTTTTATACATTTCTCGAGATGCCATAAATGGAGAATTTGGTCTTCTGTTAGTAGTAACTACTGCATAAAGGTTTGCTGAGTGAATGAATCATAAGTTTCACAACTGAAGAGAATGAGATTGGGACCTGGAGAAATGACTTACTAGGCAATAGGATTCTTCTATAAGCATAAAGACCTCAATTTGATCCCTAGGACCTACATGAAGATCTGGTCCTGGCAGCCTAGGTAACTAAGGTGATTCAAGGAAAGGAGACAACAGGAACCTGAGGGCTTACTGACCAGCTAGACTAGCTAATTAGTGAGCTCTAGCTCCAGTGAGAGAGCATGCCCTCTGGAATTAAAGTGGAGACAGTCAAGGGAGACATCTCTGGCCTCTACATGTGTATGCACAGATGAACGGGTCTATATAAGCATGTGCATATGTGCATATATCCCAGAGAGAGGGGAGAGAGAGAGAGAGAGAGAGAGAGAGAGAGAGAGAGAGAGAGAGAGAGAGAAGAGAGAGAAGAGAAGAGAGGAGGGAGGGAGAGAGAAAAGGAACATAAGATTTGCTTATTTCCTTTATACTGTACCTTCCAGGGTTGTGAATTCAGGTCTGGAGGAGATGTGCAAGGGAACTTTAGATACAGATGGTCTAGCCCTAGTCCTCATACGTCCACTAGGATGGCACTGAAGTTCACTTCCCTCTTTTGTAAAACGAAGCATAAAATAGTAAGTTATTACTGGGATTAAGTGAATTAATAGCAAAAAAGCTTTGTAAGTATCTGGCTTTTGATGTTATACAGATCTTTGAATAAAACAACAGTAACAGTCACTAATACCACACTTTGCATGTTAATAGAACTGTTTAATATATCAAAAATATCCTCTTTGTATGTTTTCATGTTTGTGTCTTTATTGTAGATAAAAACAACCACAATGCCTTTTTTTATAAGGTCAGTGGGAAAATACAATGAGGCTATGTTGAAAAGTGCAGCATAAAGAAATGCAAAAGAAATGCAAAATATCACTATAACTCTTTTGTATGCAAGTCTGACCATTTCTAAGGCTCAGGTGTGGCCTAGCACCACTCTGAGACTTGCTCTTTGTGGCTCGCCCAGAACATAGACAGGTAGCAATTTTATTGTGACTTTCTCATGCTTAATGTCTTTGAGTGAGCTGACAGAGCTCTCTGCCTCACTGCTGGGAAATAGCCGTTTAGGGGAGAACTGTGTACATTTCTCCCTTTTTCCACCAATCCACAAGTTGTAACTTCTGATAGAAACGAGGCCCCTGAGTTCATGCTAGAAATGGGGGGAAAGTAAGAAATGATAGGCTGTCAGATTTCCTGAGAAGGTGCAAGGCAGCAGAAGCAGAAATCAAGGCTGAGCTCTGCACAGAAGGCTGGGTGGCATTCAGATATTACCTACGTCTACCTTAATGATTCCATTTAAGCTGTCATTTTCTGCATTTACCTTGCAGCATTCAAAAGCAACTATACCTACGTGCTCACAGCCAACGCACTGTCAGCATTTCAAAAGGAGTGAGAAATGAAGGAAAATGGTATACGATGTATTTCAAAAAATAGTTTCCTTGTAGAAAATTAACAGTAATTTTGACACCACTCTTAAAGAAAAAAAATCAACTCTCTTTGGAGATTATAAAAAAATGCTGGCAATGAACAAAAAGAAGGGGAGATACATGTAACACATAAAAAAGAGGGAAGAAATAAAGAAGGGAGAGAAAAAAGGATGGGGGAGAGAGGGAGACACTAAACTTGCTATGTTTCATCCTTTTGCTAGCTCCTGAAATACTGCTAAGCCCCTTAGTGTGGACTGCAGGAAGGTTGGGAATGATGTCATTCTGCCTCTGCTCACTGTATAACTCTCGCTGAGCCTGGTAAAATGCAGAGATTTCCTTCCTCTATTTTCTGAGGCTTTGCTTAGCTTCCTCTAGGATGGTGGTAGCAATGGCTTTAGTGTCCAAATGTCATCAGGAAGGTCTCAAGAACTTAGCTGCTTTTGAAAATCCCAATACTTGTGATGTAGGATTGCACACTACTTTAAATGTGGTAATTTTGTGATCACTGGCAAGATACTCTGAATCAATTACTACAACTTCTTCCTTAAATTGGCTTCATTTCCCAAGTTCCAGCTGGAATCGTCTTCTCACTTCTCAGGGCCATTGGGCACGAGGGTCCCTGTGATTCTGGCTCACCTGACTTCTACTCTGCTCATTGAGCACTAACCCCGAACTTTGAATTGTTTGGTTCTGTAATGGTGTGGCTGGGGAGCATCAACTTTATGTGTAACAGGGCTCATCTTCATTATAGCTGTGGTCGGCTCCTCGCATCAGCTAATAGAAGATCAAAGGGTAAGAGAATCATCAGGGTAGTACCTGATGATCTTATCTATGCCCTTTGGCATCTTCCCACCACTATATATAGGTCTTCTCTCACTGACTGTGGGCTCCTGGTCTCTGGAGCAGCTAGAATATGTGAACTTTGGGAAGCTACCCAACGTGGTATTCAGTCTATACTGCTGTGAAGAAGTCAGAATGCCCGCTGGGTGAGACTTTCTGGTGGAGCAGCCACATTGTGGTCACTCACAGTCAAGATATGTAACAAGTCAACAAGCACATTAGTTCCCCAGATTCGACTTTGAAGGAATCATATCTTGGTTTGTTGTTGGAGTCTTTTAAAGAGTTGGTGGACATTTATTTATACCTCTCCAAGGAAAGTATTCTCAAGACAGATGTGTATTTTCTCCTTTTTCTACTTTTTCCCCAAATTTTATGTGTGAGTATCATATTTGCATCATTTCCATGTCTCCCTATTTTCTATCCAACTCCTCTCATGACTTCCAACTCCCTCTTAAGTTTATATTTAAAATATTATTGCTGCATATGCATAAAAAATGGATATATAAATACAGCTCGCTGAGACCATTTAGTATAGCTCATATATATATACATACATGTTTAGGACCAACTCCTTGCTATTGAATAACCTATCAGGGGGTTCGCCCTTGAAACACACTGATTCTCCCTCTCTCAACATCCATTGAATGTCTGTAGCTCTTTATCTATGGGTAAGGATTTATGGGATTTCCCATCCATGTTAGTATGCCAGCTGGTATTTTCATTATTTATGTATTGCTTTATTGCTTAAATGATCATCTTTTTATATTTCATGGGTATAGATTCCCTGTTATATCTCGAAGACACTGTGTCGCAGTACATGTCCTAGTCCTCTGGCTCTTATAATCTTTCTACTCCATTCAAGGTGTTCCTGAAGCCTACGTTTAGGTGTTGTCTTGTAAATATATCTATCAGTTGAGCATTGACACCCCATGGTCAGTTCTCTGCATTTTAACAAGTTGTACTTTTCTGTAATGTGTTATAAAAGTTAATTTTATAAATTAATTTTTAAATTATTATAATTATTGTGTGTGAGCACGTGCTTGTTGAGTCATACATTTAGAAGTATGCAGACTATGTAACAGGGAATGTTTGTTTGTATCAATGATCATCTGTGTGGGATGAATTTGAGACCCATGCACTTTTAGAGCTCTGTTTATTCATTGTCCTGAAGTCCTTCCTCTGTCTATTTTACCTGTTTATAGGGCCTATCTACTAAAGTATTTGAATAGTTTCAAACTAATGATGCTAATATTATGGGTGGGGTATGACTTGATTTCCTCAAGCTTTATATGTTGACATTCAATTCTGTTACTAAGTATTGAATGGGTGGTAATTAAACGGTAATTAACGGGTATGATGTTTTAAGGCAGGGTGTTTGGGAAGCAATTAGGATTAGATATCCTCCTTAGGGTTGAGTTCTGATGATTGACTTTTGATGACTTTTTAAGGGAGGGAGGGAAGATGGGTGGGAGTGAGAGAATGAAAGGGAGAGGGAGAACGAGTGATGCATAAGACAATAATTGTTCTTTCTGAGAACTCTGCTAGAAAGACTACCCTCACCAAATGCAGTCTTGAAACTTGGAGCTAGATATGTAAGGCAAAATGAACCTATTTTCTTTAAAACTTGCCTGGTATGTGGTACTGCAATACCAATTAATACATGCAGTAAACTGAATAAACATGAGATGCTTGTTCAGGGAAACTTGCCTTCATGGAAGGAACACTGGCTTGTCACTAAGCAGACCTGACCCATCTCCCTGGGATTGTCTACCGTAAGGCCTCTTTTGTGGAGGTAGCAATGAAGTCATCTTTATGAGACTACAGCGTCTGCTTACACAAAGTGGGACTTCATAAGTCTCTTTTTAATAAACAGATGCAATAATGTATTAATAAACAAAGCCAGCATGCTTGAGTAATTCTCTTAGTCCCTTTTGGTGTCCTTTTACCCTGGGGATGGTGCTGCGTGTCCTTTTACTCTAAACATGTGAGTCTACATTCTCGATTCTCTTTTTAAGAGAAATAGTGCTCTATCATTTATTATTATTTTGAGGAACGGATACTTTAAAGGAAAAGAAAATTAGATTTTCTGAAATAGCTGGTAGGCAAGAAATGTTATTTTTGTTATTGAGAAGAGATTTGACTTCCTATAAGGTGGAGGACACTGGGAACCTGGTCTATAGATACATTATGATTTTTAATTATTTTTCTCTCTTAGCTTATGAGAAATGGTTTTGTCTTAATTTGGCATTGCCTTCAAGTGCTACATAGCTTCTAGAACATGATCAGTGTTCAAACATTGTTTCTGAATCAATAGTCAAGAGCACAAAAGGTCACAGTGTCAGAAATCCAGGCTAGAATGGAGCTGGAAGGCATTGGGAAATATTTCACAAGTATTCTACCTCTTATTTTCCCTAGAATCCTGCAGGTGGGCTGTGAGCAATAAGAAGGATAAGGGAGGAATGCTGAGATGTCTTCTAGGTTGATGTGCTAGGCACATCCTTTCTTGGAACTCCTAAGGCCAATAACACTTTTTGCTTCACCTTTGCCCTCTTCCTTCCCATCAATCTGTCTTGTTGGAGAGCTACAATAGCTATGCAGGTGTTAATATTTGCATGCAGTTGCTTAAGCTTTCATAAATAGTTGACTTTACCAAGAAACAAACCCAGAAGAGAGAATGCAGTAGAAGCCAGCGCAAGGTTGCAGAATGTTGTTACTTTGTTAATTAATAATAGACTTCTACCTTTTCCAGAAGAGTCATGTGATTTTCAAAATCTGAAAAGGATGCTTAAATACAAGTAAACACAGTGAATGACCGATCCTGTAGCTCAATGAAAGAATATTTACATACTTTGTATGACTGTGCCCTGGATTCGATCCTTTGCATATATACAAAATTAATCAAACTAAAAGATTTAAAAAATTAAACACACTAGATTTATCTACTCCATGTGTTTAATATATAAAATTCTTATGTAAGCGTTCAAATTTCTCAGTGATTTTCCATGGTACTTTTTTCTTTCCAACAGATTGTGTTCAGAGATTATCATCCCACAGGAAACTGGGGTTTTTATTATAAACCACATCAAGACACTCCTTCTACATTTTAAGGATAATAAACCTCAACCCTGAAGTTAGGATGGAGTGGAACAGAAATATTGTTAACTCTGCTGTCCATTACGGCATTCACAGCATCACTCACTTTAAAGGACAAGAATATCAATACCACTTCCCTTTTAGTCGAACAAGAAAGAATACAAGATAGGTGTGTGAAACAATCTTTGATATCAGACCGCTGCCTGGCATTATGACCCTTTCAGTTATTGTTGGGATTGAAACAATGACTCTCTGAATTCCATGCTGTATTATAAATCCATATAGGTTTATATTTATGTAACTCATAAATCATATCTCTATTTTTCTCTGCTGCCTCAATACCATTAATCTATAAAGCATACTTTAAGCTCAATAATTTCCTGAAAAAAACCCACAGGTATCAGGCTACATGGATGCAGGCTGATCAAATTGCAATATTATGCTTTCCACAATCATGCACTGGACCATGTGGTAGGTATCAAAATTTAGATTTCATTTTTCTGCAAAGTTGAAAGAAAATTTCAGCTAAATGTGTCAGGAACTCAGGAAGCTCAGCTCCCCACAGGTGTTTAACCATCAGGCGTGCTCCTCAGGGATAGCGCTGCCGGCTGGCTAGACCATGGTCCACAGATGGGGGGAAGCCAGTATGGGAAGAGAGGGAGGTCAGAAGAGCAGGAGAGTATCAAAACCTGGAGAAATTCCAAAGAAAACCTCATCTCTCATTTCAGGCCTTTGCTGTCTGCTGTCAGTCTCTCCCCAGAAAGCATTATTACTTTGTAGCACTCCACAGGAGCTGATGGGCATCCGCCCCGCTTCCCCCGGCTCACTGCCTGGTGGATGGACTTCTTCATTACACCACAGCTCTCTGGGCTTAATGGGCATAAATATAGCTACTGAAAGAGGGAAGCACTTTCCTGTCCACGAGGATATTACATCCAAGAGACGAAAGGAAAACCTGCTAATTGAGAATCGCACTTCAGTTTAATTACACAGATGCTAGAATAATGCAACTGAAGCGCCTTAAAAATATAATTATCTGCTATGCAATGCTTGAGAGCATGCTTTATCTTCATGCCTTTAATGTACATGATCAAGAAAAAGGCAACAAAAGAATCATTCCTGGGTAATTTGGGAAACTGGGACATGTCTGGGTTTGAAAGATGTTTCAGAAAGCATCTTGCGTTTGGAAGGACTCATCAGAGGGATTTTGTGAGCAACTACACATGAAATCCCTCTTTTAGCCTGTGGGTTCTTCAAAGGCTCCTGGGTTTAAAATAAATAGTGGATTTTGTGGTGCTGTGTAACTGCCTAATTCTCTCCTCCAACATCGGAACATCAGAAAGTGTGAGGATGTGTGTTTGGGAAGGAAGACATGCTGTTTTTAATAGTGTGACTTGAAGTCTACAAAGATCTCTTAATAAGTTAAGGATTCCTTTCACAGATTCCTTCTCTACCCTCAAGTCTCACATTGTTTAACTTGTCATTAATACCATACTGACTTCTTACAAAATTTCCAAATCTTTTTCAGATAATACCATTCCCTCAGAACTGTCCCGTGACTTCTCAGGTGTCTATGATTAGTGGTACCCAAGAGTTAGGAGTATTGGATGCTTGCTGAAGCAGTTCTATTCTCATAATTCAAAGTGGGCAGGGGCTACTCTGCTGCTCTTCTTAGAATCTCAGGCAGAAAAAAATTATCATTCCCCCAAAGGAACACCAACAAAATCTGTTTCCATATAGCAGTCCATGTGCTACTGAAAGAACTTCAGAGATCAGGTTCAGATTTGCAGAGGTACAGAAAACTGTAGGCACTGGAAAAGGAGTAACATCAGAGAGAGTATTGTACAACATTTGTAAGGCAAAGGGTAAAATGAATCTCCTTGGTCATTCTCAACGGTACATTCATAGATCTTCTTGGATATTCCTAATGATGTATCTACTGACTGCTTCTATCACCCTTATCAATGTATTCAGAAACCTCTCTCATCGTCAAGGCTGCACAGGGGTAGGGAGGAGTGACCACGGGGTTATGCTGTGTCTTAAAAATGTGGGATCCTTTCTCCCAAGCTCCTGACCACAGAGCTCAGAAAGAACATGTAATGGTTAAACTTGATTGTCAACCTCATTGGATTGATAAATGCTTAGGGAATTAGCAAGGCATATTCCATATGTGCTTCAGGCATTTACAGAGACAGTCAACTAAAGGAGACAATTTACCAGAATGTAGGTGGCACTATTCCAATGCTGGGGTATCTGCTGGAAGAAAAGTAGAAAAAGGAGAAAGCTGGATAGCCTGAGATTTTTTTTTTCTATCTCCACCACTACCTCACATTCTCTCCACCCAGATGGATGGAAATCTCTGAAATCATGATCACATAGAATATATTATCTTCTTAAATTCTTTTTAAAAATATTTTGCTATAGTGACAATAAGCAGGGGGTTAGTATTTAGTCTCCAGGGTCAGTGAATCTTGACCTTTCCCCAAGTTCAGGCACTAGAGTCTAAACACCTGGACTCTGATATAGATACCACCCCCAGTAGCTGTAGTGCTTAGAAAACCTTACTTATCCATTTCTTGGTTTCCTTCTTCATGAAATAAAGTTAGTGATAGTACAAGCTTTGAATATCTGGAATAAATGAAACCAGCTGAATAATGCATTTAAAAAAGCACCTAGATCCTTGTGAACACTCAAAAAAATCATCTGGCATCTTAGCTTACGCTAACTCTACTGAGTACCTAAGGATAATGTTCTTTGCCAAATCATATATACATTCAAACATCTTATTGTGAGCACACAGAAGGTCAGCTGTAGATTACAGAACCTGGGAAAATAAGAAAATAATAAACCACAAAGTCTGGAGAATCTTGGAATATAAATCTATCACTCAGCAGATCTGTCTGTATGTGACACTCTTACTTTTTGGGGCAAAGCAAAGCACCTTAGCTGATAAACCGGAATTGTGACTTTGCTGGGTAGGTCTCAGCTTGTAGAGTTTCAGATGGGCTTGTCTTCGTATCTAGATGGTGCAAAGCTCATTACCTCTGGGCAAGGGGCTGCTGGGTGCCTGGGCATTTGCTAATGAAGCTGGATCTGCCACAGCAGATAGTCCAGATAGTTGTATTTTCAATTTTGGTGGAATGGTGTACCACAATTTTGAGTGAAATAGGAATACAGTGAGATATCGTGTATATTTGTTAACCAATCATAATAGTTGCCATTTATAATTAATGTTATTCAATTTTTTTGGTAATGATAAAACTTAAAAAAAATTCAGCATGTATAGAGTATTTCCATGTATATATTGACATTTATTGAAAAATAAATCAGGAACTCTAATAGCACATTTGAAGAGCGATATTTGTAGCTTATACTAACAATACTCTCTTCTTGCTGATGATTGATACAGAAATCTCCAAGCAAATTCCCTTGCACAGTTTGATGTGTGCCCTTCTAGTTCGGAAACACATAATATGGATAGAGGCAGTGCAGTGTGAGGGGGATTGAGGATTAAGCAAACCTGAGTTCAATATTAACTCACTTTCCTGCTGTATTACAGTTTTCAAACCTTGAACAAATCAGATTTACTGAATCTGTTTTCTTCATTCTGACCTGGGGATGCTGTGTTTACTTTTGGGTCTGTGTAGTGGAACTACTGGATATAACTTGAGCAGGATATGAAATAGTATCTGTCATTTGGTAGCTTTCATGTTGATCAGTCATGATAGTAAAAATTACTGAGGATGCTCAGTGATTTGCACAGTATCGTTGTACAATCCCAATGTCAGTCTCCATCAGGGAGACAAAACTGTCATAAGCACTAAACACTCTTTCAAAATTCACCTTAGTCCTGACCTTTCTCCCTTCTTCAGTGTGTCACCCAAATGAGGTCCCCACGATGCTTCATCTGAGCATCTACTATACCCTACTAGCCAGATTCTGATCCACACATTCTCCCCATCATATTCCCTGCCAGCATTAGAATCTTTTTACATTTAAATGTAAATATTCCATGACCATGCTGAAGCTGTCTGGAACTCCCTGTTACACAAAATACTGGCAAGATCACATCTGTGGGTGACCTAGACCCGTGTGTATCTCAGTTATCATCCTTCTTACTCTCTAGTTCACTTACCAAGCCAATTGCAATCTGAGCACATGCCTACCCCTAATCTTTTTCGGGTCAGCCCACACTGTCCTTATTCTTCATGAAATTGGTCACTAACCACACCTATGTTTATTTATCAGAATGCCACTTTCTCCTTCCTTCCACAGACTTTAGAGCAGTGGTTCTCAATATATGGGTCACAATACCTTTAGGGGTCACCAAAGACCATTGAAAAGCATAGATATTTACATTACAATTTATAACAGTAGCAACATTGCAGTTATGAAGTAGCAACTAAAATAATTTATAGTTGTGGTGACCACAACATGAAGAACTGTCTTACAGGGCCACAGCATTAGGACAGTTGAGAACTACTGCTTTAGAGTCATGGGAGCAAAGTTCTTGTGTCTCTGAAATCACAACTGTTCAATACCAGTATGGGAACACAGTAATAACTTAATAAATGAAACATGTCATTAAAGTGAGACTATTACAAATTAATCGCTGATGACCACTCAGGTCATATATCCAATTTCTTTTGCTGTTAAAAACAGAGTTTTTAATCCACTTCCAAGTGAGTACATATGATGTCTGTCTTTCTGGGTCTGGGTTACCTCACTCAGGGTGATTTTTTTTTCTATATCTGGCTCTTTACCTTCAGAATTCATGGTGTGATTTTTTTAAACAACTGAGTAATACTCTATTGTGTAAACGTACCACATTTTTGTCTATTCTTCAGTTGAGAGACATCTAGATTGCTTCTAGTTTCTGTCTATTATGAATGAAGCTGAAATAAACATGAGCAAGTATCCTTGTGGTAAGATGGATTGTCCTTTAGTTATATGCCCAAGAGTGATATTGAGGTATATTGAATCCCAAGTTTCTGAAATACCACGATATTGGGTTCCAAAATGGCTATGCAGGTTTGTCCTCACACCAACAATGGAGGAGTGCTCCCCTTGCTCCACATCTTTTCCAGCATGAATTGTCACTTGTGGTTTTAATCTTAGCCATCCTGACATGTGTAATGAAATCTCAGTGTCATTTTAATTTTTATTTGCTTAATGACCAAGGATGCTGGGCATTTCTTAAGAGATTCTCAGCCATTTCAGATTCTTCTGTTGAGAATTCTTTGCTTAAATCTGTACACCATTTTTTAATTGGATAAGTTGGTGTTTTGATAATCAGTTTCTTGAGTAATTTATATATTTTGAATGTTGGTTTTTTTGTCATATATGAATTTTATGAAGTTCTTTTCTCATTCTGTGGCCTGCCATTTTGTCCTTTGTTAGTTTTTTAGTTTCATGAAGTCCCATTTGATAAGAGTAAGGTTTAGTGCTTGCACAGTTGGTGTTCTGTTCAGGAAGTTGTCTCCTGTGTCAACGTATTCAAGGCTATTTCCCACTTTTTCTTTTATCAAATTCAGAGTATCTGATTTTATGTTGAAGACTTTGATCCACTTGGACTTGAATATTGACCAGGATGATAGATATGCATCTCTTTGCATTCTTCTACATGCAGACATCCAGTTAGACCAGCACCATTTGCTAAAGATGTTCCATTGTTTATTTCTGGCTTTTTGATCAAAAAATCAGATGTCCATAGTTGTGTGGATTTATGCCTGTGTCTTTGATACAATTCCGTTGATAAGCATGTCTGTTTCTATGCCAAAACCATGTGGTTTTTACTACTAAAGCTCTGTATTACCGCTTGAAATCAGGGATGGCGATACCTCTGGAAGTTCTTTTATTGTACAGGATTATTTTAGCTATCCTGGGTTTTTTGTTTTTCCACACAAAGTTGAGTATTGTCCTTTCAAGGTCTGTAAAGAATTGTGTTGGAATTTTAGTGGGGATTGCATTGAAATCTGTAGATTGCTTTTGATAAGATGGCCATTCTTACTATGCTAATCCTACCAATACAGAAGCAGGACATAAGTAAGAGGCTAAGTAGCCAGGAGGACTCAGTTGGTGGGTGTGTGCATCTCTCTGTGAAGGGGAAATAAAATAGATTTTGCAGGTGGGCTACGGGCAGGTACAGATGGGAACAAGAGGGATCAAGTGAAAGATGGAAGTAGAGAGTATATAGAGAGATGTCTGGAATTAGAGGAGCACTTGGGAAGCAATGTGGAGACCTATTGCTGCCATGAGGATCAGCCTTCAGCAGCTTAGGGATTGAGGAGATCTATGGAGTTGGTGAGCTAATCACTCAGTTTTACTTCTCTGAGGGCCAAAGCTTAGTTCTTCATTTTATTATTTTTTTCTGTTGCCGTTCTACTCTATTCTTGTTTGTTCTGTTCTTCTACTCAGACATTTTACTTTCTCTGCTTTCCTGGTGGCTTCTTTCTACATTACTTCCTGATGTCTGCCTTTTACATCTTTCCTTCTACATCTTTTCTGTTATTTTCCTTCTCTTGAGTCTTTGTTTTTTCTTTTACAACATATATATATATATATATATATATATATATATATATATATATATTCCAGCAACATTTTCCAAGCAGTGTAAAGAATTGCAATGTGGATACATTCTATTCTTAAGTGAATGATTACAATGCATACAAGTTAAAAATAGCATGCTTTCCATATCTTTTACATGATTAAACAGTCAAGTATTAAGTGGAGCTCAAGGGACCCTGAAGAAGATGGGGAGGATGGATTGGAGGAGCCAGAGGGATTGAGGATACCTTGAGAACACGGCCCACAGAATCAACTAAGCAGAGTCCTAGGGGCTCATAGAACTGGCAACAATCACAGAGCCTACATGATATTGTACTAGATCCTTTGCATATATGCTATTGTTGTGTAGTTTGCTGTTTTTGTGGAAATCCTAATAGTGGGAGTGGGGAATGTCTCTGACTATTTTGCCTTCTCTTGGGACCCCTTTCCTCCTACTGGGTTGCCTCATTCAGCCTTTAGGTAAAGGTTTCTGCCTAGTCTTGTTGTAACTTGCTACACCATGTTTGGTTGATATCCCTGGGATTTTCCAAAGGGAAACAGAGCTGAGTGGATTTGGGGAGAGGGGAGGCGGGAGGCACTGAGAGGAGCAGAGGGAGGGAAACTGTAGTCAGGAGGTAATTTGTGAAAGAAGAACAAATAAAAATAAAGCCAAAAGCAACAACAACAAAAGAGATGAAGTGAATCTCCTCATGCTTTTCATGAAGGGTTGTGATGTCATCAAGAAGAGTTGATCTTTAACTTGAGTCCCCATGATATTCTTAAAGCGTTCTAACTTACTCTTTCATGATCATGGCTTAATATGTGTCTCATTGTTTATTTCCTGTTTTCTTTGACCAATCTATCATTTGCAGATGGGAAGCAGTCCTTTCCCTGTTATTTCTAAGAATTGCAAAAAGTATTTTATAGAGAAGGGTTAGAGTGTGAGAACAAGATGTGAGTAATATGCCTGGTGATTCAGTTATATAACTTGTAAATGAAAAAAAGGATAAAAAGTTTGAGGATACAAATTTGATGATAAGTTAATCCATGAATGATTCACTGTTGAGATGCAGGATGTCCCAGTGGGTGAAAGTATGTGAGACCAATGAATCTTTCTGACCCCAGTGGTTTCCGGAAGTTTTCTTATACCATTACACAAAGGGTTAAGACTTCAACATACAGAATTAGGGGGATACATTCTTTCCATTTGTATTCATTTGAAAACAAACTGTCACAGGCTCTTTTGTTGGATGTTTGGTCATTAGCATTGAGGTAAGGAACCTTTTATACAGCATACTTCCACCACTATGATACTAACCAAGCTATGGAGCCAAACAAGCAATGAGCTTAAAAATGATTTGTCCTTCTAAGTTGTTTATGTCAGGCATAACATTACCACTATGAGAAAGTTCATTAATATAAAATCCTATGAATCCTAAAATCAGTATTTATTGAGCATTCTGCTTAATACTAACTTACTAAGTTGTTGCTATATCTTCTAGAGCAACAAACAGCCTTATTATTCCAGGGTTGACCAGATGTATAGTGGTTGGTATTTAACAATCACCTTTAGAAGAAAGGGAAACACTTGGTTTGTGGCGTATGCTTATTTTTGTAGTGCAAACATTCCTTCTCTGGTTGAGTTTATGATTGCATTAACAATACTGTGCCACTGAATGTCGAGCTGAGGATGATGGGAAGACCTGGATCCTCGGAGCCAAGATAAGCTGTTTCCCCTCTGGATAAAATAAGTCAAACTTTCCCCTGCTGGTGTCTCAGGTCAGCATGATCAGAAGGACAAAGCAAGACCCTGTCACTCACAATTGTTTCAAGATATGGACTGAAAGTATCTCCCATTGTAAGTCTGCTCCTGCCCACATCATGTACGGCACTGACACCTGCAGAAAGGTTGAGCAGCAGATCTATGCCTATCAATGCTTCTTCTCATTTTCCTTGGCTAAT
This sequence comes from Chionomys nivalis, assembly GCF_950005125.1. NCBI lineage: Eukaryota > Metazoa > Chordata > Mammalia > Rodentia > Cricetidae > Chionomys > Chionomys nivalis. The sequence goes on from NC_080099.1 coordinate 51,692,289, forward strand.
ACTCACAGAACAGCAGGGGGGACCGAGAGACACAGTCTAGGTATGTGCTCAGCTGTTCGGAGGAGCACAGCATTGTCTTAGCTGAGACTAACCTCTGGCAAGCAGCCTTCCTACCCATCTCATTATTTCTACCCTATATCGCACTTCTTTAAAGGCTTTGAATAGTCTAAGGCAAACACCCCCTGGTTGACTAGTTTTGTTTTCTAGGTCAGCCATAAGAAAGTACCACAAACTGGGCATTTAAAAACAGCAGAAATACATTCTCTTTCAGTGTGGGGGATGAGAAATCTGAAGTCAGGGTGTTAGCAGGAATACATTTGCTCTGAAATCTAGAATGAAAGCTTGCTTATTGCTTTTAGCTTCTGAGGGAGCTCACAAATACGCGATTTTAGAACCTAGGCCTTCTTATGCGTGGCTTCTTTCTCTCTACATCTGTATGTGTGTCCAGACTTACCTCTCATGCATCAATGTACAATTATGGGAAAAGAATACATTTGTGTTAACTAAAACACACATTTGTAAAAGAGGGAAGTCATAAAGAAGACAGGTGTTACTGGTAGGCAGCCGTCTGCTATTCCCCGAGGGTGATGGCATGCCCTTCTTTCTGGCAGTGGGCAGGTTCTCATGGGTTTGCTTTTATTGAGACATTTCCTTTACCTGCTTTTCATCTTGGCTTCTGACACTGCTTCCTCATGCGGTTCTTCGTTTGTGTGATGACTTAAGGCCCCAATCACTGGATTCTTCCTATGACCATTTGTTTCTTTCCATATAATGATAAATATTCTCTTGAACTTACCACTCTATCATAATAGGTGGCCAATGTTTAAAGTACATTTTATAAAGTCTTTGAGAATTCCCTACAATGTATTTTGGTCACGTTCACCACTACCTCTCCTCTTAACTCCTCCAAGATCCACCCCATTTCTCACCTGTCCATATTTTCTATTGTTAATCACTCCCTGAGTTCAACTTCTGCTGCCCATGTATTTATAGCTGTGGAGTCATAGACAAGAGTGTGTGTGTGTTACCACTGTGGCTGATGGTTCCTCTGACTCTTATTTTCTTGACTTCAACCAGTTTGTGAATTAAAAAAAAATGAACACATTTAGCAATAACTATAAATACCGTCCATCTAATCACTTCCTCTCATGCAATAAGCCCAGTTGACTATAGGGTTCCCTCTAACAACAACTGTGGTACAGGAGCTCTGGCTCCATGCTCAGGTATCAGACTCACTGTTCTAACTTCCAAGTCGAGGCCTCATGATTCTGAGTTTTGCTACAATCAAGCCACAATTCAAAATACCAGTTTCCATGCTAGAGTAAGGAATGCTGACCACAGGAAGCTAACCTCCCCTTTCCTACTGCCCTCCATCCACACTCAGCTTACTCTTTACTAGTGACTCATAAAAAGAGGTACAGGACTCTGCTCTAGGTGGTCAGTCACAAAGTTAGGATCTAGATGGGATCTGTATGCCAGTCTCCTTATGTTTATATGGCTTCCCCACATGCGGGGTAGGGGAGACACAGTTTATCAGTGAGTTCAGAAAGAGGAAATATATTTGCTGAGCAGCCAGAATGCATTCAGCAATCTTTCCATTTGTTTCGTTTATTATGAAAGCATTTTTTTTCTATGTAATTTTGAAGACTAAAAACTAAGTGAGCCATGTAGTGGGGGTAAAGAGAGCATGAGCAAACCACTCATGATTCAATCGAATCAGTATTTACTCAACACCTGCTACCTCCTTAACTCTGTGTAGATGGTCTCAGAGGCCTGCCAGTGCAGTTAATAGAGAATAAAGCTGGATGCTGTTTCATCACTGTTACTCAAGATTCTGGTTTTTGTTCTAAGATAGTTTTAAGGTTAGGGAAACTTCTATACTAGATGGTCTATGCTATCCTCCAGTTTACTGTTAGAAAAAAGGGAAATATTATGTAGTTAAATCTCGTTAAGGCTCAGTTCTCTCTCTCTTTATTGTCCTGAGGAAGATACAGCCGTGTAGTGCCCAGGTCCGAGGGCACTGCTGCAACCAAACATTTCTGTTGGAAGCTGAGCTGCACAATGCCTGAGCACAGCATCCTTGTATTCCCCACCATCCCTTGCCTTCCTGCTCCTGCAGAGCCAAGGGCTTTGTTTTTCAAAGCCTCTGGGATGCCTCACAAACAACCAGTATTTAGTTCACAGATTCCAAAGATGATAGTCAGTGCCTTCTCCTGCATGTATGGACACTAATCTTCTGATGGAGGAAATCTGATTATTGGCATCCTTCGAGCAAATGGCCCTGTCCAAAATCAAACACCATCTGAGCTATTTAAAACCTAATGAAAAAGGCCTGAGAGTCCAGCAAACTCGAGTTCATGCTGATCTCCACTTGCTGAATACATAAAACAGCATGCTTATTAAGAGGCAGATTTGAGCCATTTGGGGTTGAGAACTTTGGTTTGCTGATTTTGAAAGAAAGAAAAGGAAAAAAAAAAAAAACAAAAAAAACTCAGGCAGCTGCCCTAGTTTCTAGCAGGACACGAGAGTATTTACTGAGCCCAGAGCCAGTCTGAAGCTAATGGCTCTGAGTGCCTCTAATAGGCCTTGGGGTCAGGCAGGGCAGATTGTGGCAAGAGCAGAGGGGTGTCCACATGAGAGCAGCGGCTGTCCTCAGGGGGGCTCACACAGCCTTCCTGTTCATCTGCGGAGTATGTGTGCAGCTTCCAAAGCTCAAGAGCTTGGATCAATAGCTAAAAGTTTGGAGGCTTATGAAATCTTCCAAATTGGAGTGAGAACATCTCCCCGGGTATTCTGCAGTACTGGTAAATGGAAATGAAACATCTGAGTGAAAGCAAAGCGTTCCCCAGACCTTCATCTTATTTCCACTCAGATGTAATCCAAAATTAACACTTGGTCCAGACACCCAGCCTATTAGCACAATGATTTTTCAGCTTCCTGGAGAAGGGCAGTGGCTGGGGGCCAGATAAGCAGTGAGGGGCTCCCCCACTTGGAATTCTACCCTGGTAACCCAACAAGAGAAGCGCATTACCGTTTAATTATAATGACAGAACAGATGTGATAACAAGGTTGTCTTCTCTGGCTGCGTTCCTGATGTCACCACAAGGGTTTCCAGTTGTTGCTCTTTCTCATTTTGTGCTTCCTCATTAATCTCGCTCCTCCAGCTGCTTCCTGCTCGCCTCCCTGATTGTCTGGCTTCCTTTGTGAGAAACGGTCATGGCATTTCAGAGTGGCTGTGCAGGATGGATTTCAAGTTTGTTCCTGGATGCCATCGTGGCCCTCTTAGAGACCAGCAACTCCATGATCACACCACCACACCCACAGAAGACTTTTCATTCTGCGACCGCTGTTTCCAGTTATGCTTCCTCATCTGCTGACTGACTCTGAGTCCCCTCCTTCCTCTCTTGTCTGTTGTCTAAACTCTCCACCTGGGTACAATGAGTTTAGTTTTCCAAAGCTCAGGCTATTTAGACCCTACCTTAGGAGGAAAGTCATAGATTCTTTCCTTCAGTCTACGGAGGGTAAAACTGCACATCTCCTCTTACGATAGTCAAACATGGGGTAAGATTAATAGGGATAAAATTCGGTAGAAAATAGTTCACATAACTGTGCTGGAGACTTTGAATACAAGTAGGTATATGAGCCCATCTACAGTCTCTAGTTACCTAATCCTTGGGAACAGCAGGCCATGGAGTGCATTTGTCAATTCTAGACAAGAGTGGGTGGATATGTAAGGGTTTGGAGGGGGCTTGCATGTGTTACTTTTTTGCATCCTCATTGATACAGAGGACATGGTAACTTCCTTTACAAAAACAATTTCATCTAGTATTTGGCAATTTTGTGCAAGCATGTTATGTATCTTTGATCACATCCGCTCTCGGCTCCCTCATACTTCCTCCTAGCAGGTGATGCTCTCATCTCCATTTGTTTGTTTGTTGCTGTTGCTATTCCATACTGCGCAGATTAGTGCTACCTGCTGTCCAGGCTTGCTCAGCCAATCCTGCAGGGAGGATTTAGAACCCAGCGCTCGAAGAGATTGATCTACTTTTGGATGATTATCAAGGCAGAGATCTAACTCTTTTCAAAGTTAGCTTCCTTTCCATTTTTTTTTAAAATTTTTTATGGCCCGTTTCCTTTCTTTGCTGCTCCTTCCGACTTCCTTTATCTCTCTGGAGTTTATGAGACAGGAACTTCTTATGTAACCCTGGCCTGGTACTTGCTGTGTACCTCAGGGTGGCATTTAACTCATGACAATCCTTCTCACTCAGTCTTTGAGTACTGAAATTGTAGGTTTGCACCGACACATGGCTCCTTTTCAGCATACACCACCTTCCTAAGTTATACTGTTCAAAACCTCGAGGCAGAAGAGCATATCTACATAGAATGGATCTCCTGCGAGTTCTGAACTCTGGGAAAGTGACAAGCCGCCTGAGAATCAGTAGCAGGCTTTGTGAATGGGTCACTTACTTGCTGCCCATCAAATGACCATCTTTTTCAAAATCAATTGTACATGGTATGCTGCTCTGACTAGACTGGATGCAAGGTAGATGGCAGAACTTGGAATTTTACTTAGAGGCCATATTGATCACCCCTTTTGTGGAGCAATGTCTTGTGCTATAGGTATATTTAAGGTCTGAATGGGGAGGTATCTTTATGAACCATGGAGAAGAGCTGGGAGTCTTCGGTGTTGAAATTTCTTTCTTCAAATCCTCTGCTAGCTCTTCAAGCAGTTTTTCCCAGCAGGCACTTCTGGATGCAATACTGACCATCTGACTCCAGCTGACTTCTTGATTGATCTCAACTGATCAATGCAGAAGACTCATAGCAGAGGTCATTCCATACAGCTGCACGTTTAGGTGAAGTCAAAGAAAAAAAATGTGATTATGCACAAAGTACAAGAAGTTCCAGAGTTTTAGAAGCAATTACATCATTGTGAAGATGAAGATGAGAAAGATTTCAAGTAGAATGGTTTATATGGATTTGCATTAACTCTTTAGTTAATTCAATGCCACCTTGGAAAAATTAAGTAGATAAGTAATTAGTTTGTTGGGTATAGAGCACCATCAGGTGAAACATTCTTGTATGTATGTGTGTGTGTGTGTGTGTGTGTGTGTGTGTGTGTGTATGCGCACACATGTGTAGGGGATGGATGACTGTATGCAGAAACCAGAGATCAATCTCAGTTATCATCTATTCACCTTGTCTGTTGAGACAGGGTCTCTTATTGACCTGAGGCTTGTCACATAGGCTAGCTTGGCCTATTGGCCAGCCAAGTGAACCCTAGGGATCCACCTACCTCAATTTTCCAAGTGCATGCCACCTTGCCTGATCTTTTACATGGATATTAGGGATTGAACCTGGGTCCTTATGCTTGCCTGGCAAGCACTTTACTGATTTTGCTATTTCCAAAGCCCTGATGTTCTTGAGTTTGATTTCAAGATACACTGATATCAATAATCACATAGCCATTGGGGCTGTGTGCTTACAGGTCTATTCCCAAGGAGGAGTGTGGGTTTGGGATAAACAAGCAGGAACAAAGCCACTTAACCAGTTCCAAGTTTATTATTTCTCTGGTGTTATTACTATTGGTAACTTATGAGGCTGTCTATCTGTGGTATGACTGTTGGTAACTTATGAGACTGTCTATCTGTGGTATGACTGTTGGTAATTTATGAGACTGTGTGTGGTATGACTGTTGGTAACTTATGAAGCTGTCTATCTGTGGTATGACTGTTGGTAACTTATGAGACTATCTGTGGTATACCTGTTGGTAACTTATGAGACTATCTATTTGTGGTATGACTGTTGGTAACTTATGAGACTATCTGTGGTATGACTATTGGTAACTTATGAGACTATCTATCTGTGGTATGACTGTTGGTAATTTATGAGGCTGTCTATCTGTGGTATGACTGTTGGTAATTTATGAGACTGTCTGTGGTATACCTGTTGGTAACTTATGAGACTATCTATCTGTGGTATACCTGTTGGTAACTTATGAGACTATCTATCTGTGGTATGACTGTTGGTAACTTATGAGACTATCTGTGGTATGACTATTGGTAACTTATGAGACTATCTATCTGTGGTATGACTGTTGGTAACTTATGAGACTGTCTATCTGTGGTATGACTATTGGTAACTTATGAGACTATCTATCTGTGGTATACCTGTTGGTAACTTATGAGACTATCTATCTGTGGTATGACTGTTGGTAACTTATGAGACTATCTGTGGTATGACTGTTGGTAAGTTATGAGACTGTCTATCTGTGGATTGACTATTGGTAACTTATGAGACTATCTGTGGTATGACTGTTGGTAACTTATGAGGCTGTGGAGTTCAGCAGTCCCTGAGTCCTCCGATGTCATAAAACATTCATGTCGTTCTCCAGAGTTAAGTGACTGACACATCAAGAAGTGCTATTTGATTGATATGCTTTTGCATAGGAAATGGAACTGATGCTGTATTTTCAGGCTAGAGAGGCGAAGAAGGAAGTTAGGCAATCTACTTATATTGAGCAGGAGGCCTCACAGTTGGTAATACACAGAGATTCTCTTTTTATTTAGCACGTTGGAGGGGCATAGGCCATTAGAACACTAAAATCTCAACATGGATCTGTCAGCTTGAAGTCTTTAATGTGACCCCTCGTATCTTTCAAAGAATCCAAAATAGGATTTTTTTTCTTTCTAATAATTGGTCTGGTCTGGCTACCCTTATGTAAAGATGCAAGCTACTCTGCTTTTTCTAATAATTAAAAATGAACTATAATCTCAGTTATAAGAAGGGCATTCTAGTTAGTCCTCATTTTCAGGGAGTCACTCCTTTATGATAAAATTTCCAGAAGAGAGATGTTACAATCTCACATTGGGTAGTGTGGTTTGGATACTCCATCCCTGAGTGAGCAATCTGACTTTTAACTCATGTGTCCCTAGAAGGGAATATCTATTTTACCAATCCTGTTAAAGTTATAAAATCACAATTTTTAATGATGAAGGGGAAATCTGTATTAATCAAATTATGATTATAAGGGTTGAATTACCCACAATCCTAGACAGTTGTGAAGTCTGGATAATTTGAGACATTGCACGCTTCTGGGACCTGTTTATAGAGTGTATGCTTGTGTAAGTCTTCCTGTGAGATACTGTGGTCATGGTGCTCCTAGTGACACCCATGCTGTTGGTGACAGGCAGGATTCTAATGAAGATCATGAGATTATCTGTCCGAATGCAAGAAGCTTCCATTGGCAGAGCGCAAATGGACAAGTGAATATGTATTGACCTGGGCTCCTGCAGCTGCTTATTGAAGGCCATGGTGTCATACATTTGATGCCTGCCGTTTCATGCCAGGATATAGGATAGTTTTCTTCCGTTAGAAGTACTTTTTCTGTGCCTAGAGCATATTTCGTCAATGTTGAAAGTTTGCTTAATGGACAATTCAGAAGGAATAGGATTCAATTCTTTATACCTGCCATTCCCAGTGGAAATCAGCTAATCCGTTGCAGGGGACTCTTGCAATAACAGCCCAGCACCACAGGGGAGTGGTTACAGGAGAAGCTAGTGATCAAATTCTTCTCGGGGGGTCCCTAGAAAAAGCACCCCTTACAAGGGTCTGAGTACTCGTCAGTAACTTATGTGAAGTTCGGATGCCTCTGCAGTAATTCTTCCAAGTGTCTGACTCAATAGCGGTCTTCAAACAGTATATTTTATCTATGACAGTTGCGGCTTTCAATCCTAGATTGGATTTCTCCCTGTCCTCCCAGAAGATGTTTTAGTGATGTAGGCTTTAGCATATGATTGGTAAGACCTTGAAATAAATTCCCAGCCAACAGAAAGGCATAGTAGGACCGGGTAGAAAAGGACACTAAGATTCACTACTAAATCTAATATCTGGCTAACACTGTTTTGAGGGAGGTGGCGTTTCTTCTTCATTTTTGCATCCTTTCTGTTTCTCCACTTTCTATCTTTTTATTGTCATTCCTCTGTGGAATGAATTAATCAGGTGTTCTGTCACTCTTCTAAAATTTGTCATGTCTAGTTGCTGTCAGAGAATTGATTTGCTCATCTGATGTAGTGCAAGGGGCCAGTCAATGCATGAATCTCCTGGGCTTTGATTTCCTCCTCAGCAATAACATGCTGTGGTTATGAGCAAATGTTCCTGCCAGGGCCTTTACTGTATAAGACTCAGTTTGCCCTTAATCCTCCTATCAGATAAAGAGGAGACTGATACCTAAACTTTGAGAGCTTTAAATAAACATATTTCCAACCATGACCCATGATCAGAAAGAGATTCATAGAGAAGGAATGAACTTGATGTGTGAGGACAATGGAGAAGGAAAAGGAGAGGGCACCATCCTTTGGGGCAAGGGAGAAAACACAGTTGTGGTCATGGGACAAGAGAGGTGCAGAGGTATCTAAAAGCAAAACCTTCCCTGGAGGACTTTACCTAACACTGGAGGAGGACTTTACCTAACACTAACATGATACCTTGCCAGTGTGTCATGTACCATCAGGCAAGCTCACCTTTGCTAACGGTGGAGGCAGTGGCTTCTTCGTGGCTTTGAGAAGGTGGAAGCTGCCAAGAAGATGTGTCATTTCAAGATGTCTCACCAGAGATCTACCGGAGTTGCTCACATTGTGAAATCTGAGCCATTAGTAAGGCATGCATGTGCCTCAGGAGGATTCCAGAAAGTTCTGCATCACTGAACAGGAATGCTCTTCACACTTTTCCTGTACATACTGGTGTAGATTCAGCAATAGTCCTATTGTCCTGGGATAGTAAAATACAGAAGGCAAGTGTATAGCAGGTTCGGGTATTTTTTTTTATTTGGGAAAATTAAAGCTCGACATATGACATGTGAGGGAGTAGGTAAATGTGTGAATATGAGAATATGTGTAAGTGTATAAGTACATATGGATATATGTGTGAACATGACTATATTGTGTGATGCTGTGTGCATGGGTACGAAGGAGTGAGTGTATATGTGCAATGTGTTTATGGGAATTTATGGATGTGTTTATAAGTGTATCTCTGTGTGAGAGCATGTGAGCATATATGCATATATAAGTATTTACATTTTTAAAAATAGTTTTAACACTCAAAGGAGAGAAATTAATGGTGGAAAAAGACTAGGGGTATTTTCGGGAAGGAGGGAGATTGTGGGACGATATGGGCAGTTTGGTGGTTGGAGGACATTCAGTGGGAAAGTTACTCCTGGTGGAAAGTTGAGTACCAGATACAGGCTACTGTAAATCATGCCGTAGTCTGTGACAGTTAGAAAATCCAGATTACATAGAAATGGAGAAAGCAGTATTTAAAGGAGATGCTTTTTCCCGTTGAGATGAAAGGTCAGTCCCTGAGCCCTTGGGAGGTCACAACCTGTGACTTCACGCTGGGTCTGGCTGAAGCGGTTCCTCTATTTTCTTCCTGAAAATGGTTAACTTTGCATCTTACAAATGGTTCTCAGCTTATGTCTGCTTTGGTTGTGGAAAAAGGGTTCATATCTTGATGTATAGATTACCATTATGTGTTTAGCTGTATTGATTTGGAGATCCGCAGGCGATGACCTCTCAGACTCAAAATTGTGGATTTTTTTTTTTACATGCAGCCAATTCTGATCTATCAGTAGGCATAGTATTCGGCAGTGAGTAATGCAAAACTTGATTACAGATGCTGATTATGCAAACAGGGATGGATTCTTCTCATACAGCCTGTCCAGAGGTGAGCAGGGACAGGGATCGCTTCAGTGGTTTAATGGTATCAGGGCTGAATTCTGTTATTCTCTTAATTTGCTCCTTATTGTCTCAAGATGGTTATAGCCATAATATTCATAATCAGGTTAGGAGGAGAAGAGGAGGGAGGAGCAGCTCTTCCTGTTAAAGGCAAAGCTGCGCAAGGAGCTTCTTGACTTTCTTCTTCCATCCTGTGAAACAGGACAAGGAGAAGATGAATGGGAATGGAGTTTCCTTGTCACAACTTGTTGCCACCATTTCCAGAGTATCTCCATAGTGATGTTTGGTTGAAACTTTAAATTGAGAATATCCCTGTTTATGTGACTGTATAAAAGTCCATGGTAGGTTCCAGGTGCCCAGAGATTAGTATTAGATAGCAACTATCTTTTTCTACTTTCTTCTGAATTTTATTCTTTCAGATAAATTTATAAATAATAACCACCTTTTCTGTGAGCATCTATTTTCCTGTTAAAATAACAATGCCAGGTATTAAAGCCTTTCCAAGAAGCTGCATCTCTGCATACTCACCTGCCTAACTGCTTCCTGTCAGCATTGATTTTCTTCTTGATACATGGTATCTTTATATTTATCTCTAGTTTTCAAGGTATTTTAAAGTTGTTTGTGCTGTTACATTTTTATCAAATAAGGAAACTAAAGGTATTAGATATGAATAAAAGGTATTCATATCTCTGTGACAAAATACCTGATCAAATGGCTTGAGAAGGAAGGGTTCATTTTGGCTTATGGTCTCAGAGAATATGGTTCGTGATGCTCTTCTCAAGTTCCATTGCTTTGAGTAGAACATCACGGCAGTGGAAGTGTGTATTGAGGATAACCCTTCCCACCATAGTGGACAGGAGACAAGGGAGCCATGAAATGACGAAGAGATCCCATGGAGCTGCCTGAGATCCACCTCCTCTAGGTGTGCCTACCTCCTCTAGAACAATTGTATCAACGTTGGAGACCAGCTATTTAAACCAGGAACCTATGGAGAATGCTGCAGATTCCAACTGCAGATTCTCAAGGATACTTGACTTAAAGGTGGCAGAATCAATTAAAAATTGCATCTCTACATTTTAAGCTTCCTTTGTTTATACAACAATGCTATACCTGTGTTATTTAAAGGAGTTTGTATATATCTACTTCTACATCCAATCTATGTAACTATGGCGAGGTCAGTGTAATTCTTACTGTAATTCAACTTGGGCAATAGTTAACTGCTATAAAATATAATGGACCAACTCCAAGGATCGCAAAGGTGGAGCTGTGCTGCTTAAGTCTTCTTCCTTCAATCAGCAGAGGTACAATGATAATCAGGCTTGTGATAACCTCAGACACTCCCTTGCCATTGCTCTCTCAGCTGCTTCATTTTAGGGGGAGGGCGACTTTCTTTTCCTGATGAGACTCTATATGTCAGTCTTTAATATGGGTTTGTGAGAAGGAGACTGGCCAGCTAGGATTCCCTAAGGAACGTCCAAGAGGTATCTGGCATGTTGGATCCCAATACTAGAATCACCATATTAGAGTACTACTCAGCAGTAAAAAACAATGACTTCTTGAATTTTGCATGCAAATGGACGGAAATAGAAAACACTATCCTGAGTGAGGTAAGCCAGACCCAAAAAGAGGAACATGGGATGTACTCACTCATATTTGGTTTCTAGCCATAAATAAAGGACATTGAGCCTAGAATTCGTGATCCTAGAGAAGCTAAATAAGAAGGTGAACCCGAAGAAAAACATATTGGCATCCTCCTGAACAGTAACCTTCATCAGGCGATGAAAGGAGACAGATACAAAGACCCACATTGGAGCACCGGACTGAAATCTCAAGGTCCAAATCAGGAGCAGAAGGAGAGAGAGCACGAGCAAGGAACTCAGGACCGCGAGGGGGACACCCACACACTGAGACAATGGGGATGTTCTATCGGGAACTCACTAAGGCCAGCTGGCCTGGGTCAGAAAAAGCATGGGATAAAACCGGACTTGCTGAACTAGCGGACAATGAGGACTACTGAGAACTCAAGAACAATGGCAATGGGTTTTTGATCCTACTGCACGTACTGGCTTTGTGGGAGGCTAGGCAGTTTGGATACAGGGATGGAGGTGGATGGTCTTTGGACTTCCCACAGGGCAGGGAACCCTGATTACTCTTAGGGGTGACGAGGGAGGGGGACTTGATTGGGGGAGGGAAATGGGAGGTGGGGGTGGGGAGGAGGCAGAATTCTTAAATAAATAAATAAATAAATAAAATAAAAAAATGAAAAACACACACACACACACAAAATAAATGTTGAAGCATATGAAAGCCTGCATCAATCTACAGCGATTCAAATTTAATTGGTGCAAAGCGGGGCCCAGGATTATTTATTTTTTTTCAAGCCTGGGCTTTTTGTTTTGTTTTTTAGCTCCCTGGGTGATTTTAGTGTTCAGCTTGAATAGAAAACCATTGGCCTAGATGATTAATAGAGGTGCTAATGGAGGGAAAGAAAGAGAGCCCAGAGTGAGTGGTCCTCCAAACTTTTGGTCTGTAGAGCATTTTATGAGGGTGTAGAAGGAAATAGGTCTCTTTAGAATTAGCAGAGATAATTGCATTGCTTTTGATGAGACACCAATGAGCATAAGAATATATAAATGACTAAGAGAGAGAAGTTGTATGAAGAGAACTACTTTATTGTATGTTTCTACGATGCTTTTATAGTTTTTAAGGTACCATCACCTGAATTTACCAATGAAAAACACCGAGTCTTTTCGGGAATAAATACTTTAAGATACCATCATGTTAGTCCATGGAAAACTTGAACTGCCACTTTGGTCTATGAACACATGGTTTAGCTTCTTTGTACATAATCAGGAAAGTCCCAGAGGAGCCTCACAGCCCTGCTGCTGTGGCTGGGGGGCCCCAGATGAGCACCTTTCTGGTTGTACAGGTTTGTAGTCTGGAGGGAGAAATGATGAATTCTTAGTTTAGGTGTTTCTATTTGATACCATTTTCTTATGACAGTGGAAGAAGCCTACTGTGCATATGAACCCAAACCCCATCAAGGTAGATGACTGGCATGGGTATTTTAATTCCCTGGGACGAAAGTAATTCTTTTTATGGAATGGTGGAAATCTCTTTGTTTTCCAAATCACATTTTCTATTCTCTTTTATTTCCCTACTGTTTTTTGGTTGATCCATCCAAAATCCATATATTGTTTTGCAGATGTGAGTAGCTTTTCCCAGGTTAAATTATTTAATGTCATTGTTTTATTGAAGACTTCAGAGTAGATGCTGGCACTTATCGGCAGAAAGAAATACGTTTTTCCATTGGTATAAAACATACTTTTTATTAGAGTAAAGAACAACTAAATTGAGTTTCTGTCTTTTAAATCCTGGCTCTGCCAAATGAACACATCCAGTGTTTGCACTGATAACTCACCTTTGTATCAAAATTAAGCACCACAGATCCCACGTGGTTCCTTCCTCTCTCCCATATTCTCTCTTCTTCTTCATCCTTCTCTTGTCTTCCTTTATTTATTCTCCCCTCCTCCTCACTTTGCTTTGTTTATTGTCTCATTTTTTCCTTCCTCTCCCTTGGTTATTACAGCTCTCCCCCTTTCTCTCTCTACCCTTGTGCCCTACTTTACCTTTTCTAACTTGCTCATTTGGGATCTTATCATCTCATCCTCCTGGTATTTATTCATCTGGGTTTGAAATTTTTAATTCCAAATGCCACTTTATCTTGGAGTGAATAAACCAGAGGGAAAACATTGAGGCTTTCCTTCAGCGGCCTTCCTGCAGTTGTCAGGGACTTTCCCTAAGAATTTCACAGACCCAACCAAAAACTATCAATTCCTCTGCTTTACTGTCTGGATAAAGAAGCAAGTGAGGCTGAGATGGCCAGCAGCTGGGTGTTCCTCCTTCCTTGGGGCTGTGGCTCTGAAGCATCTGACTGCAATGAATCGCCCATTGGCCATCCTTTGTGGGAACCTGATATTTCTGTAGGGATTTCATGCACTTTTAGTTTTCTTAATAATTTCAAGCCATAATCTTGAGTTCATCCCATGCAACTTCCTCATGCAGCCTCAGCCTACTTAGTATAAATGAGGGCAGTGACCGAAGCTTTGCTAGGAGAGATCCTTAGCTTTTTGAGGGCAGAAGTGCCTTGTATGAGAAGCAGGGAGGAAAAGGAGGGTTGGTAGGCTAGCGTAGCAACTTTTTGTTATTAAATTAAAAAGTGGGGTTTTGGAGAAGGGCAGAAAAAGACAAAGAAGAATTTTCTCTATTTAAAATTTCAAAGTTCTGTTTTCTTTTGTAAGTGAAATTTTACAAAGAAAAGAAAATTGAAGAGTAAAGAAAGAAGAGAAAGGGGAAGAGAAGGAAGAGATCTAAAAGTAGAATGGGGCTGCTAGGGAAGAGAAACAGTATCAATATTAGTACAAGGAGGCACTAGGGGAGCAGTGTGAACATCATCATCACATATACATTCCAGAAAATGTCACAAATTTCTGCAAATGAATAAATGTTAAATAAATATCTCTTCAACTTTTTTTTTTAAATCATGGAGGGTATAGGAAGGTAGCCAGGAAAAGATACCTTATAAGGTGGGGTCACGTATGGCCTGTGCAAAGATGTCCAAAAGGGACACTCCAATGGCGTAACCATAGCCTCCAGCTTTCGGAAGTGGGTTCTAAGGGCCGGGATTTTTATCTAAGCTAAAATCCTCCATGACCTCCATCAACCATATTTCCTTCTTGAAACCAGTAACAACCAGGACCCCTAGCATCTCCTACTTTGTAAGAGTAGGGTTCATGGCCAGGTATCAGGGTCCCTGATGCTTAGATTAGTTTCAGCATATTTATAAAAAGCTGTAATGCAAAATTGCTCCTAAAATTATTTCAAAAGAGTTTGAGGAGACTTCCTCAGAAATCTGTTATAGATGAGGATGTTGTAATCTTGGGGCAACCAGATGTTACCCATGAGTAATTAAGCCAAGCACTCTCTAGGCACTCTGCTCTATGGCCATCCCTTGACTGCCATGCTTCAAGCGTCCATTCTCACTGGTACACCCTCCTCTGCTTCAGGGCAGAACTTCCTCTCTGTGAATGCACAACTGGACTCAATTATTTAATTCTAACAAAGGTCCCAGGAACTGAGAGCACATGGGTAAAAGCAGGGGCTCATTGCCTTGAAACTGACACACAAGGCAACCAAACAGAATCCTGACTAGAAGGAAAAATAGATGACTTCAGAGAAAGCCGTGAAGTTCCTGTTTAGGAACCTTCATCTGTCTAGGCTGAGAATGTGGAAGAGATCAGGAGTTATGTAACATGCTGCAAAGTACATAATATATCACACAGTCCTCTAGTGGGTGTAGATGATCATAACTGGGTTACTTTTTTATCATTCATGGAATATTTTCTTAACCACTGTTCTCCAAGCTCCTGAACATAAAGTAACAATTGACTCTGGAGCTATATCTATCTGATATATATATCAAACCTTACTGTTACTAAAGATAGGAAGCCTGTTGTTCCTTGCTTCCATCATCAAAGCTCTGGACAGGCACAGAGGTTACTCTGGAGATGAGCAAGCACATGTCATGACACCAAGGAGTGGAGATGGATCAAGAGCATTCTATATGCAACCAGGCTAGCACAATGAACTATGGTGTTAGACTTCTACATCAAAAATAATTTTATTTAGGACTTGATTGAGATGCTGGAGTAAGGCAATCTCTAACCACAAGAGGAGTCGTCTCTGTAGACAGAAGAACAAGGATAGGAAATCTATAACTACTTCCTAGGTCTGTTCCATAGGCACTCTGTTGCTTATCTGTAATAGTGACTTGTATCGAGCTACAATCTTGTAGGCAAATAAATTGATTTTGGCTATTCTGACCAGCCATTGCTAGGTCCAATAGAAAATGAAATGCATGGGTCAAGTAACATTGAAAATAGGATGAACCACTGCACAATTAAAGGTATTTTGTAAATTTACAAAGCCCTTTTCATTCTGGGACCATTTTCTAGGCACCCTCTATTTGTGTCCTACTTCTTGCTTTCATCAGTGTTCTCTTTGTCCAGAATTACATCAGTGAGTTTGAAGAGTGACAGAGAGATAGCAGAGCTTTTTACATTCATCTATAAATAGACTAATTAACAGAAAATTAATTCAATAACATGTACTGTGAACCTTTCTCTATAAGAGCCTTAAAGGTTTCAAAGATGCTTGGATCTTTGGGATTTTCAAAGATGAATGAAACTTTTAGGGCAGATCTTTTCCTTAGAGAAATCACAGACAGAGAAAACAGGGAATATATAAGGACGGTTGTGTAAAACATGCGAATCCACTAGAGGCATATGTCTAAAACCCTAGGGAAGCTCCAGGAAGGCAGCGATTTCTTCAAGTTAGGTTATCTCAGGGAGAAATAGGGAATGGTGCAAGAGAGAAGTAGCACTTGCTCAGGGAAGCCATGAGATGATAAGAAGAGAAGGAAATAAGCTAGGCTGAAAATTGATGAAATTGTGATATGTAAGTCGGAACAGTATACTGTGTGAGGACAATGGCAGGACATTATACTCCACCATTTTTTACTATTATTGCATAAATATAGAAAGCTAGCCCTATAGAGAAAACTCATATATGTATATCAAGAATTTAGAAGTTAAAATAGTTTCCATGGCATGGTAAAACCACCCCCTCCCCAACACTGATGTTATGCTTAGGTCCATCCCAGGGTCATCTTCAGCAACTTTCAGGAAGGTTGGTGGCGGGGGGTATTGATCTCATCGTGCGAAAGAAACCCAGAGAGAGATTCTGGTAAGGCTAGTTTCCAGGCTTTGATAACAAATCTCCTTGACAATTAAAACTGCAGTCCCAGAATAAAACTCTAATCCATCCAAGGGCAGCAGCAACCACGTATGATCCAGAAGCCTCCAGACAGATCACACCTTTTAAGGTTCCATTCTTTTTGTTATCCTTTGCAGTCCAAAATTTCAATATTTGACCTCTTGGGGATACAGTCAACTGTATGTGTGCTGGGTTCATTTCTTTCTCACAATGTGAACATGATATTAGTTATAACCCAAATTTGTTCTGAAAATCTGCTCCTATATCATTCAAAATACCAAGTGAAAATTCTCATCTCATCTTAGGGGAAATTTCCCAGACATACACTGGTGTACAATGAAACAAGTTGTATACTTGCAAGATACAACTGCATTCTGGGTCCAAAGCAAACATTTCCACTCTAAAAGAGAGAAGGAAAGAGAAAAGAATAATCAATACGAAGAAAAGTTGATACCCAGTGAGGCTCTCAAATCTTGTGTTTTGTGCACGTTGTAGTGAAGGACAGGTGTCCCAGTCCTTAGCCTACACAGTGGGGCAGGTCGTTTCCACACATGGTTGTCTTCTGGGCTTTGAGATGGTATTGGTAGCTTTTCCAGTGGGTGTAGCACATAGCTGTCCATCTTCTTTAGGAAGGCTTCAGTGTGACTTCCCTTCATAGCTCCATTACTAGCTAGTTCTGCTCATTACAGAAGCTCACACTGTGTGAATCTGTGGCAAACTACTACCATAGTTTTCCTTGTATTCTCTTGGGAAGCTTCCTAGTACCATGATTCACATTTTACATATCTTCAAAATAAGCTTTATGTGAACACTACTACTATGAGCTATGTTAGGTATGCTTGAACCATGGCTGCATGAAACACTTTCTGGAAAGTCAGAGTCATGAGGTGGCCTAGATTTGGGCAGCAACTCTGTTTAAGAGTGCTTAAGGGCTATAAAACTCTTCTGTCCTAGAAGTTCTTTGGGATTATGATAAGAAGGGCAGCATTAAAAGTTGCTTAAACTGCTCTGTGGCCTCCTCTAGTTGTCTTCTCCATGCAAAGTTCCTGGCTCATTTGATCAGAACGTGTCTTTCCAACATGTAGTTTATTGATATACCCGTGCACACTCATTCTTTACCAGGACTAGCAGTGTATATCTCCCAAATCAACACCCTCTTTTTTTTGTTCCCAAATCTCACCATTAACTTGACCTAAAAGAAAGTAACAACCATGTCACATTATCAATTCTTTCTTTTAAAATTCCCCTAGTGTCTACTATTACTGTTTGGCCTTGTGCAACATCTTAGCATAAGACATAGAATGCAGCTAAGATCTCTGCAATTTAACAAAAATGGTCTTTTATGCAATTTCCACCTGGATCTTCATTGCTATCTGAGACCTCACCAGCATGGCCATTATTGTTATTGCCAATTCACCAATCTTTAAGATATTTTTGCTTTTCCCTAGTCTAGCTAGCTTCTCATATATCACCAGAATTGCCCATAAATTTTGCTTATCACATTCTAAGTATTTTTCAGTATGTTCTTCAAACTCTTTCAAAGATGCTGTAACAATTTCAAGTATAGTTAGAGTAACGATGGCCTTTATCTTGATACTAGTGCTCTGTATTGGTCCATTTCTTATTACTGTAAGATTATCTAAGGTAATCCAGCTTTATAAAGAAAGTAGTTTTGTGTAGTGTACAATGCTGGAGGTACAAGTTCTGCTGATTCATCTGGCAATGACATCCTTGTAGTCAGAATCTACACAGTGCAGGCACCACATGGCAAAAGGAAACAGAATATATGTATGAATATGACATGTTGTAGAAGCAATGCGTTCAACTTTAGAAGGGTCACCCTCATGTCCCTGTCTAAGAAACATTTCTTTGCAAGGGTCCTGTAAATATATATAACTGCAATTAAGTTTCTACCTTCTCAATGCCTCATAGTAAAGATTTGTTTTCAACACGGTAAACTTTGGAAGATACTGGAGCAACATCCAAGCCATAGTATAAAGTATTTTTAGAAAGGTCAATGTGGACTCATTTCAGGACATGTAATGACACTAGAGACTCATACTTTATGGTACAGCAGCCAATCAGAAACTGATGACAAGCTGTTTTGGTGTAATGTTATATTCAAAAGTGAATGTTGGGTATATTAGTTAAGCTATCAATCATGTATTGTTTTGGGGGGGGCATATTTTCCCTGTTGCAATGTACCTTGCTAAATGATGATAATAGAAAAAGGATATATTGTATAATCCCTGATCTGAAAATCTAATTCATATATATATATATATATATACTGAATATATAGATTAATACTGACATTGAACTCTGATAGAGCACCAATTGTCAACAATGTTTTGTCTGTGACAATAGCCAGCTCTAAGTATTTGCTAGTAGAAAAAGTGTTATATAGTAGACTAGACTGTTTAAAACCACCATCTGGAGGTTGGACTTAAAATTTCCAAAGTTCCTCCCTTCAGTCACTATGTAGTTCATCTATCTAAATAGACATTCTTTCCTTGTCTCAATGATTAATTGTTCCCTATAGTGATCTAAACTTGATATTTAATTATTTTTAAGTGCTTTAGAATGATAGATCATATATCTCCAGGATCATGGGCACTGGCGAAGGATGTTGGTTGACCAATCACTTCTCTAATCACTGTAAAGTTTGCCAAAGAAGTGCATCTACCTCTTTATTCTGGCTTAGAAACACAAGAGCTTCACCAGAATGAAGAGATGACATCACCTAGGAAGCTATTAATATCTCAGGCAACAGCTGGAATCTGGACGCTTTGAGAGATCTCAGCTGTTAATCCTATTCAGTTCCTTATCAGTTAGGCACACGTGTGTATATGTACACAGCAGCCCAATACTGACAATATAGGTATTAGAAAATTAAGTGTTTGCTTTGTTTTATGTTTTGTTTCCTTTAGTTTAGGAAATTACTACCATAAATTACTTTCCTTTGTTGAAGAAACCTTGAAAATGATTTTCTTCTTTGCTGTCATTACTACCACTATTAGCCTTAGAACATGAGATAACCCCAGAAACTCTCACATGCAGAAGGCTTAGTATAGGGCAATGTTCAGAGGCTGGGCTTTTCAGAAGTGAGAGGGTCATTGAGCTCTAATTTCATCAATGAATTCATCTTTTGATGGATTTATAATCTGATGGCATCATTTAGAGGCTGTGGATAATTAGGTGGTTGGAGAAAGTAGGTCAATTGGAGTGTGTCTCTGAAAGAAATGTCTCATTGTCTCCCACAGTGCCTGGTTCCTGGTCACAATGAGGTGAGCCTTTTCACGTCAACTATGGACTGGAGTCACAAAAGCTACATGCTCAAATAAATCTTCCTTTTAACTGTTTCTCTTTGAAACTTATCCGAGACAAGAAATGCATGACTAACGCAACTTTCACCGCTACTGCCACTGTTAAATTCTGTGGAGTTCCACCCATAAGTAGTGTTCTGGGTCTGGACACTCCATTCTTTATTAAAAAGATACATTTAGAATCCTTTGTGGCCAAGAGATAGCATCTCCATCCCAACACTATTCTGGCAGGCAGAGGCGGCCAGCTGTGCTCCTGGCTAGCTCTCCCTGAAGGATGACTAACCGGAATGCGGAGCTTAGCCTGGAGCCAAAGCCTGTAACACCTGTAAAGGTAGGACCTATGCTTTGTATGCGTTAGATCTTGTTCTCTCTGTACAGAAATCCACTGGCTAATTGCCTACAGGCAGATAAGGAACTGAGAGTTCATGCATTAGGTAGTGATGAAGCTGCTGAATTTCTTCTCAAAATAGCCTTCCTTTTCCTGTTTTCTTCTTCGTATAAAATCTTTCTCCCAGACGTGTCTGAGACCATTCTTAAAACTGGCACACATGCAAACCATACATCTGCCCCCGAGTTTGTTACTCTGCGCCCGAAAGTGCGACTCAGGCAGTAATAAGAATATAAATAAAAGATGTGAAAATTAGATTCCTTCTCTCATCCTAAGCGCTTCTACAGGTATTTGAGTTTTCTGGGTCAGCCGCCAATGCACTCGATGCTGTTGAGAGAGGAAAGGTCCGTGAATATGTTCTGGGCTAACAGATGTTTGCCCCTCTCCATCTTCCCAGCTGCACCATACCTCACAGCCTGAAACTGATTTCCCTTTATGGTATCTCACGGCACATTGCAGACCGAAATGGAGTCCTGTTTCCTAAATACATTAAATATTAGCCACATATAAAGGTGTGAACACAGCCAGCGATCCATGAATATCCAAATACATTTCAAAACATTTTCTACTTTGAGAATCAGAAAATGGTGTTTCTGGGAGCAGTGAAGTCGGATACAGACCCCGAACAGAAGTATGCCTGCCTGTGTATCTCCCTATCACTATTACATCCACCACCACAGCACCTGGGCCTTTTGTTGAGAAACACTCTCTGTCTTAATGATGATAAACTCAGGAATATGCAGGAGCAAGAGAGCTAATTTATAAATAACGTGAATCTCATCCACAACGGCCAGTATCAGGAGGCCATTATGTAGATGTGTCCAGATCGTTAAGAGGTAAGGCTGGCAACGTTACAAATTCCTCTTCACTGTGAAGCGAGGCTGGGGGAGGCTGGGGAAAGGGAAAAGGGATGACGGGCAGGTGTTTTTTTTCTTTTTTAAACTGGAACCTCTTGATTTCAAGTTTCACATTTCTGGCTTCTGTAAGCACTGTTGCCCTTTGTAACCAAGGTCCGGGCTTCGCTGATCTTGTGTTCGTCTTCTTTGTTAAATCTGCTTCTGGAAGTGAAAGGGCTACCAAGAGATTCAATGAGAAGCACATCACTGCCTTTGCTTTATTTTTATTGTGGGCTACATAAAAATTTTCCATTCTCATAGTTTCCAACACCACAACTAAATCCGTCCTGATTCACGTCGTGAAACTATGCTGAAATTTGCCTCCTCAGGAACCTGGTTCAAGGTCGAGCCCAGTGTCAATGATTTCAAAGAATACCTTGCCTTCCATTACTCTTGTAGCTAAATACTCTCTAGACTGGCTGTGTTTCTAGAACATTTGAACCGCTTAGTTCAAATGTTATATAATGTTTTATAATTGTGTTATGCGGTTTTTGTAATGTGGTTGTGGTGATTTGAATGAGAAATGTCCCTCATAGACGCATGAATTTATACACTTTATCTCCTGCTGGTGGTGCTTTTGGGGATGGTTCTGGAACCTTTCAGAGGTTCCTTCTTTCTGGGGGCTTTATAGTCTTGTCCCAGTTCCTTTTCATTCTCTCTGGTTCTTGTGTGTGTTTGAAGATGTGACCACGCAGCTTTCTGCTCCTCCTGCCGTACCACCATGAGGAACTCAATGCCTCTGGAACACAGGCCCAAAATAGGCTCTCTTTTCCTTACATTCCTCTTTTTAATCTCAGAAGATTTTTTTTATTGCTTATGTTATTTTTATCACAGCAACATATAAGTAACTAATATAGAAACTCAGAGCAGACTTCCACATTTCAATCTTTTTCATCTCATTAAAAACTCCAAAGCCTGGTAATTATTGCAGGTAACATGGTCACCTGGTTTAATTTTCCTACATATTATAATAGCAATATCTAATCATGGAGTAAAGTATTGTATTTCCCCACATGACCATCCTTCTTCTCCAAAACTGGTATAAAATATATTTGATCTGAGGACCTAGTGGTGATTGGGGTAATGATGAGGACTGTGAAGATTGAGTCTCCTTTCTTCTGAATTCTTTTTTTTTTTCTACACACAGTGAAAGTTAAAGGTTGTAACCATCATTTCTTGGTTCATATATCGTACTAGGGGTGGGGAATGGGCAAATGAAGGGATAAATGAATTGTATATTTAATGCAGCAGACTATATTACTTGACCCAGAAGTGAAAATCTTTTTCCCCAGGACAAGGAGCACCATGAGAAAAAACAAAACCAAAACCAACTGAAAGAGATTCCGCATACCCAAAAGAATGACAGCCAGGGACCAAATTGACAGCATAATGCTTGACACAAGGCCGGGTGTATTTTGGTCTGCCCAGTACCTTATTTTACTCTGATGTTTGTGTTCTTCTGCAACTTTTCTGCGCAGGAAGTGGGCTGGAATTCCTCTTCAAGGCATTCATTCATTTGCACCAGCAGAGCTTTGCAGATCCTATCTGTTGTTCAGCAGGAGTGCCAAAATAATTATCGGGAATGCCTGCCTATTTTGCTGCTGCTTCTCTGTTCTTCTTCCACCTTCTCTTGAAGCTCTGTCCTCTGCAGAGCCCTTTCTCTGTCCACACTGCTCCTCCATCTCCTGCTTTAGACTTTCAATCATCCACGGTGGCTCAGACCCACATGGCACCATCTGCTTATTCTCTTTTTTTGGCTGCTCAACAGAATCACCCATGCAAAGATCTTTTTATTTCTTGTTTGTATTTTTTTAGTGTTGAGTCACTTTGAATGATGAATGGCTTTTTATTTGGCTAGGGAACTCTGCAGCTACAGGAAGGTTGTACCCAGCAATAGTATGGGTGGCCCAGTCTGCAGGTTCGTGATGCCCGGTGGATGATTCAGGGGTTCTGCACTGTTTCTGAATTATTGATTTAATATTTGGTGTTGCCTACTTCTGCTTAATTGTGAGTAAAGCTTTCCGTTGGAACTCGAACATGATGCATGTAGTTTCAGAGGAGTCTGCATTGTCAGTCACAGGGTGGGTCAATTCTCATTCAGAGTCTTGTACAAGGAATAGGTCTGACCCCAGATCTGCCCCTTCTTGCTTCCTATTGAACACCTCTCAGCAGGGCAGACATGCAAAGGCAATCTCTTTCCTCAGCTCCCAAAGGACATACACAGACACACATACCACTACACACACACACACACACACACACTCACACACACACACACACCACTATACCACACAAATACACATCAGGAAAACATTATTTTACAGGAAGAACAGCCTGCAGGCAGTCTCAAATATTTTAGAGAATTCACAATTTATATGCAGGACAGTAACTGCCTATGAAAATAAGTCTGAGATAATCTGATGATGTAATCCATATTTAACCATGGTGGTTAGCTCAGGAAAAGCTCTAGACTTTTACCGACCAGACCCAAAGGAGGGAGCTAGCAGCGGCAAGGGTCACTGATTTGCAAGTTCCTCTGGCCCTATTTATCTAAGAGAAACGGAAAGATCATAACTGGAAATCCATAGCTGTGGGAGCATGGTCAAAGACGGTCGGTCACGTTTGTGGCTCAGGCAGTCTCTTCCTCTGCCAGGCCCATCAGATAGGGTCACTTCTGGGTCAGAAAGATGGCCCTGATTTTTCTCTTACAGAGTCCCTGCTCTGCAGAAAGCTGAAACAGCATGGTGATTACTCCCTCTGCCCTCCTTCAGGAGCCCTTCGCCAGTCCCTCTTGCTTCCTCAAGGCTGGTGTGAGAGAATGCCTTAGGCTGGGCTCAGGCAGGGAAGCAGGGCAGAGCGCCCCATCCACTCCAGAGGTGCCACTTTGGCCTTGCTTCTAGGTCAGAATGACTTACTTGGCCTAGTTCCTGCAAGCCTCTTTGCTACTCCCCTCAGCGTGGAGGCAAGGCCTACTTTTCCATATGCGTTCAGACACGCAGAAGCGAATGCCAAAAAGAATTAGCCGGAATAGCTCTATTAATTTATGCTTCGACAGTAATGACCTTAAGACACAGAAGAATTATATATTAATTTGTTTTTAGTGTATAGCACTGCTAAGTTAACACATTTAGGAGACTATGCTTCCCTGTCTCCAGCTGAGAAGGTAAATGAGGCTGGTGGATCTAGGGCCCCGAGTTCCGCAGCGCCCCGCTAGGTGGCAGGGTGACCTCAGGGATGGACATGGCCCGCCGCAAAACACTCCCTTACAGTCTCCGACAAACTCAAAAATCGACCATGTTTCTCCTGTTGTTTATTTGAAAATTATATTTAAGCGTATTTATTTACACGGACACATACATAGCGTGCGTATTTACAAACAAATGTGTCAACACTGTCCGAGGTAAGAGAGCTTGAGAGGCAAGGCTCGTCCAGCCTGAGGGAATTGGACGAAACTGCTCGCTCTGAGGACTCCCTGCCGTGTCCTGCGCCCGTGCAAACACCACCGCACTTCTCTGATGCCTGGAGGAAGAAAGGGCATAACCCCTTCCGTGAGGGAAACTGTTTTTAACATAGGCTTTGGTGGTTCGGTCAGTTGGGGCACGGAAAACAGCAGCAGCATGTGGGTCTTGCATTTCTAGAAGAAGATGAAAAGTCAAAGCAGATTAGAGACCTGGATTTTATTTAAATCCGTTCAGCTCTAATCCCTCCCACTCTTTCTCTCTCCTCCTTTTGTTCTTATTTCTGTCTTCTGTCTTTGCCCCTTTCTGACCTGTCTGTATTTCCAAAGCTCTCTGTTTTTAGTTCTCCGTTCTCAGAATTTGGTGCTGTGTTGATGTCTCTGATTTCCACACTCACTTTATGCAGTCTTTCCCAGCTAATGAACTGTTAAAATTTCACAAGAAATTAGGACCAAGCCTTTCACTATTCCTGGCCACCGCAGTGTGTAAGCTGTTTTTCCTCAGAGCAGAGGACTCTCAGTCCTGGGATTCGGTCAGACTCTCCTTCAGGATGCAGGGCTGTCTGTCTGTCTGTCTGCCTCTCTTTTTCTTCCTCTGTCTTTCACTCTGTCTTTCTCTCTTTTCTTTCCATTCAAGTTTAGGCAGGATTGGAATTTCAGTTAAGGAAGATTCTGAGAAAATTGCTCTATGTACTCAGAGAAACGGCAGCTTCTGTAGTGTTCGGTAGGGGAAGCATTTCAGGCAATGTGTACAAGCAGAGGCCAACCTACTGCATCTCCAGCATGAGACTCTTGGGAACAGTTCTGCCTCCTTTGCCTAACAGGCAAACTCTCGTCTAAAATGGAAGATGTCGTGTATTTTCTTCAAAGACAAAATTAAAGCCAGCGTCTTGGCTAGTCCTCAGTTGCGCATATATAGGGTTGTGTGGCTGGGTGTCTTTTTTCTTTTCTGCCTTGCAAATGTATATGTAGACGATAGAAGAGATAATAATGTGTAAATGGCAATCTAGATTAAAAGGAGATATTTCCCTTTAAAATCTATGTATAGGGTGGGTAGGCAATGGTACAGAGGTATAAAATGTGCATGTATGCTTATATAAAGAAGAAAGAAGCCTTACCCTTTCATCTTTGCTCCACCTAAGTTGTAAGTCTTATTAGCGTCAATCCCAGAACTACACAGATAATTTCAGCATCATGCACCACTTTATACCTTGCAACATTGTTTATAGAGGTCGGTATACCTTAAGCACGTAAAATTCTCATTTCTTCCATAAATCTTCCTGAAGAGTGCTGTGTAACTGTAATTGCTTTGTTACATATTTCTATTAATAGGAAATTAAGCCCAGTATGTGCACAGTTTCAGATACGAAGAAATGTTGTCTGACTCTAACATCCCACTCGTTAAAGATGGTGGTGTTCTTTGGTCTTTATTGTCCTGTAGTTCCCTCTTTTGTTTTCTTTGTTCCCTCCTTTTTTCCCCCTCTTTACATCTTCCTCCTGTGTCACTTTGGTTATTAAGGAGAAATTTATATCTGTAATTTTTGAATGTCCTAAATCATATTAGCATTTTCCTCGAACTGCAGATGCTGACTACCCCAGTGCATAAAAGAAATGCTCCAGCATTTTCCTTTACCGACCACCAGGTCCTAGGTTGTTGAAAGAAAATATTTCTTCTGAGCCAATACTGGTCACATTTAGAAATCTAAGAAAAAAAATCATTCCCTTAGGTGACTGTGGAGATTCTTCCCATTGTTCAGTGAATAATTGAGCAGTTTATTTTAATCAAGAGCTGTTGCAGAGGAGGGTGATGGAAAAAGTTAATTGCTAGGGTAAAACAACCAAAGGGACTAATTGGGTAACAGGTGAACACGAATAGTGTACAAAGGAAATTAGAGCACAGGAAGAAAGTCAAGGCAGTGTGCAAAACTCCACAGCCCTTACAAACACGCCGAAGACATGGCTGGCACAGGCTGAGGAGTGAGCGGGGCTTTAGGCTGCCATGCTACTAGGGGATTGGTATGAGGAGGAAGGAGGAAGGTGGAGTGATACTATCTGGGTCAGACACTGGTTTGGGGATGGTCAGCATCGGTGGATATGGATACAGGAGCTCTGTGTGCAGCGGGGCTGACTCTCAGTCGCATAGGATTGGTGACTCAAGCCTGCTGAGCGCATTAGTGGCTGTGCTCCTTTCAGGAGGATTCAGTGCTGCTTGAGCGGCAAAGGGTGGGCTTAAATCGCAGGCTTTCCTGACAGTCTGGTGAGGTGTTCCCACTTTTCAGTGCACTGAACCAGGCATGTGCCCTAAGACCTGGTCAGGAAGAAGAGAGGTGGATCAGTGGCCTTCTTTTCTTGGCTGACAGTGGGAGTGTCTGAGGATCATTGAGATGCTCTTTGTTCCAATTAAGCATGTAGATAAAGGGGATTAGAATCTCTGAGGATGGAGCTCACACTTTTGGAAACTTCAGTATAACCCAGGTCAATCTGACCTGTGATGTGACTGAGCACCAGGGACTTGGACACTTGAACTGAGTTTGGAAGAGAGCAGCTTTCTGTGCTGTATGTGATGTACAGTACTTATTTTTGTTGTTATTGTTGTTTGTTTAACCTTAATGTCTTTCTTGGGAGCTTCAGTGGGTACAAAGGAAGATTTTGTACAGAGATCATATATAAGTCTGCAAACTTATTAAAAGGTGATATCCTACTGGCCCAACGGGAAAGAGTCCTATTTCAGACAAGAATTAGGAACTGGAAAAGAGGAGTGCAAAGAAGAAAAGGAGACCCATGGTCTTTTGCTTCAGAGTGACAAGAGAAAGAAATCTAAAATTATGGTGGATTTCTGCTGATAATAGATAACTGCACATCTTTCTAATCAGATAATTAGATAAATGGGCCTGACATTCTTTGTAATAACCATTCAGCATGCTATAGAAGTCACCATATCTAGGTGGGTCTAAAGCAAAAGCTTGTTATCTCTCTGTCTCAGAAAGATGCCTTCCCAGTATCTTGAAACTCCTTTCCAGAAATCATCTTCTTCCTATTTTGTTCTATGAATAGAATAGGGACTGTGTTAGAAGATCTTGAGGTAGCAAGTTTGAAAAGAACAGCATAAATTTGTAGTGACTTTTGTGAACTCTTTTTGACTAATAATCTTTACTTAATTTCTTATAATCTTCATTTTGCTTTCTGTAGTGTTGGTTCCCTCCTTCACTTACATCCATCCATTTCATCACCCATCCTTTCCCAGAATAGTATGGAATAGTAACTATGGGAAAGGGCAGTGATGTTATTGGTTAAGTACTGGGACACAGAAATAAACACAGAGGCCTCAAACTCAGAGGAGTGCGGTAATAAAACATCTTTGCTTCACTAGCTGCCACAGTTTTCTTATGTAATTTACCCCGTCCATCTCCTTTGCGCATTGTCTTCTCTAATCATCTCCATTTGGTTCTCTCTCTTAGGTAGTCCTTAGAGCACTCTTGTTGGCTGTCCATAAACTCCTGTATGTCCTTATAGATGTACATTGACTCTTTGCATGTGTGAAGAATTTTAATAGAAAAAATTATTGCATGGTGATACTGATTTTCTTTCTGAGATTTTAAGGTCAGCACTTTGTAAAATGTACTTTTATTGTACAGCTGTGTAGTATTCCATAACAGTCATTGGCCCATCTTAACGCTCATCTTCTCTAGTGGGCACCAAAGCTACTCCACATCTTGACGATAAATGTTTGGTAAATATTGTGTTGATCTGTAGACTACATGTTTATATAATTGGGTCAAGTTTCGCTACTGCACTCAAGCAATGGAGATATCAATATCTCTCTGAACTAACCTTTATTTTCCCAGCAGCATTTAGCATTGGCAGATTTCTTATTTTTTGTTATTAAAATATCGTCTCATCATTTTAAATTCTATTTATTGCTGATACTGATAATCTTTTCATATTTCTGATAATTAGTTGGATATCCACTTTTGTGAAATATCTGTTTGTTTCTTTTTTCCCCCAAATTTTAGTTTGCTTTTCGTCATTGTTAATTTTTTTAGGAATATGATTTCTGTTTTGGAACTCTGCTATCCATACAAAGAAACTAGCCACTTAGTAGTCTTTAAGCTTAAGGAAAATGTTATTATATTATTTTACTTTCAGGGCCTTATCTACTTATTTGCCTTTGTGGTGCCCCAAGTATATATGCGACTACATAACTACTGGGCCATTAGTCTTGTCTGCGCTCTAACAAAATTCCTGTGGTAGATCAACTTTGTAAAGAAACAAGGCTATGCCGGGCAGTGGTGGCACACATCTTGAATTCCAGCACTGGGAAGGCAGAGGCAGGCAGATCTCTGTGAATTCGAGGCCAGCCTGGTCTACAAGAGCTAGTTCCAGGACAGGCTCCAAAGCTACACAGAGAAACCCTGTTTCTAAAAACTGAAAAAAAAAGAAACAAGGTTCTCTATCTCCCAGTTCTAAAGATTCAAGAGCCAGCTACAGATACTGGCTTAGTTCTAGTGCGACTGTCAGATCCACTGGCATACTGATGAAAATGTGTGTGGGAGGAGATCACTCAGTGAGGAAGGACACAGAGAGATGTTAGTGTCACAGGTTAAGGGCCTATGTGAGCCCTTGGACAATAAGTAGTCCCTTCGAAAGCAGCGTCTCCAGTGACCTTGAGACATGCAATTGGCCTTCCGTCTTATAGTCCTGTGATCTTCCACATCAGGAATTAGGCACTCATGGTACTTTAAGCAATGCACTCCACTCCTGATCCACAATGGCTACTATATTAGAGAGTGCAAACACGCTTCCATGATAGCAGAACACTGTTTTGAACCATGCAATTCTACAGATACTGGTAAGTTCATTGTTTGTTTATTTTAGACATGATCAACACCTTCCTCTAAACGTACCACCAGTTAATTCCAGAACAGGATATTTTAAAGGTGTATGCCCATTACTTAGACCTCTTAGTAACTACAGTCTATGCCTCCTCAAGTTAACTTGGGGATATGGAATAAAGTGAAAATTCTTAATGAATGACTCAGTGAACTGGCTGCTTCTACTTTCTCTCACACAATCTATGTAAGCTTGGAGCTTCTGTGAAAGCAGTCTGACTCCTTGGAAGGCACAGAGCTATGTAGAGACAGGTGCAGCTCTACACAGCCTGCCACCAAGTCTTTCTCCAGACCAGGAGACACATATGGAAACTTTCTGATGAGAGCGCTATGAGATAAGTTCTGTCAATGCAGCAGTAACCCAGCTGAGCCCTTTCTACATTCCTGACCCACAAAATGATGAAACATAAATAAATTTTTAATCTGCTAAGTGTTAAGGTATTTTTAAATGCAGCAATAGTTAACCAAAATGCATGATAATTAATCAAAACTGGATCCTAAACTGTTGAGCTGCCGCTCTGAAGGATGAGACCTCAGCAACAGTGGGGATAGACCATGGTTCTGCCTATTGAGAGAGGAGTATCCCTCAGTTTGAACATGATTTTTCTATCATCATTTGCAAAAGATGGGGACCACTGCATCACAACAATGAGATGTGAAGAAAGCTCTTAGCTCATTGCTCCGATCAAGACCTCCCCACTGTGAAGACCTAATAAATAACTTGTGCTTAGCTAGGTGAGATGCAGCGAGGCTGTTAGGATGTCTGTATCTGACTCTGCAGAACTGGAGAGTCAGCTGAGCAGCGGCAGTGAGACAGAACAGTAGCAGATGTACTTAAGAGAGGAAGGATGTTTCAGGCAGAACACTGGTGATGTGTGATCACAGCCCCAACCTTGTTGATTCATTTGCTGAAAATTTATGAAATTTTCTTTCGGTTTTCACAGTTATGAAGGCTATCTAAAGATGAAGGGGAATGCTCATTATACTGCTAAATGAGCAGAACCAAGACAGAGCGGGCCAGGTTCCAACTCTGCTAGAAGATGAATGAATTTGTTTAGTTAAAAGAATGGAAGAAATACCTAAATATATTTGCCATGATTATTTCTGGGCAGTGAACCCAAAGGACATTTTGTTAACCATTTCCATAGTTTTTCAGGTGTTTTGTAATTTTTTAAAAATAGTGAGTACAACTAACTGCCTTTTAATCTAAAGAAGCCAGTGCACCCCAATGCACAGGACATTCTTATGCACAAAAAAGTGCCAAGTGAAGAGAAAGCTGTTTCTACAGAATGTTTCACAGTTCTCCATCACTCGTATCTTGACTCTTACCTTTGGCTGGTCCAGCTCCCTTATTGGCCCTACCTGGACCATTTGCAGTGGAGCTAATGCTGGAATTGATTTGTTTCTGAAAGTAGCTCCACTTCCAACACGAAAAGTACTTCAGCTGCTAAGTCAGGTTTGGGTCCTTATAAAATTCAACAAAGACAACACAGGATTCTCCAATAGGCTTTTGTCTACCTACAACCTGCTGCTTGCTTATTGAGCTATCTATCTCTAGGGTTAGACACTAGACCTTGAGATTTCCACACCTGAGGCCAAAGCACTAGGGCTTCAAAAATGTTTTTGCACTAATTGTTTCTTTTTTTAAAAAAAATATAGACTCTGCTGATGTTGACTTATATATTCCTACAGGAGTTGATAGGATTTTTAAAAATAGCTCATCTCTCACTTCTTGTTCTCAGCAGAACTGTCTTTGCCTGTGGGTCCAGAGGCCTCCATCAGCACGGAGATAGCTAAAATGGCTGCATCTATCTTGGGTCCCTGTTCGTTGGCCCCAGTATGACTTCTGGAAAGACATCATACCAATGAAGGAATTGCTACTGTTTCAGGTCATGACTCAGATGAGATTATGGGAACCAAGTAGATGTCCGGGTCACTGTCTGATTGCATCTTCTGGAAGCCATTGCTTTGTAATCAGGTTTGCTTTTTGCCATCAATTTCATCTGTGATTTGGGAAGTCTGGACTCTGCAAAATCTCTGGTAGTATGGTACTTTGGGAGGGTACACACTACTAGAAGTTATATTCATTTGCTAACCTGTGTCTAATGATTCTCGATTTTGTATTTCTAATATTTGTCTATCGAAACAGCCTGTGGTCTTTTGAGATCAAATCTTCAATGTTTCTACCTTCTTGTTTAATAAAACGTAAGTCTCGTCTTCAAGGAATTATAGTAGAAATATCAAAATATCCAGTCCCACTTAATAGTCCCTTCTGTCTTACATTTTCTAGAACATCACGTCTCTAAGCTAGCCATAGTTTCATAAAGGATCAGGGACTTTATAGGCATAATTGTATGTTTCTGCCTGAGTCCAAAATATTATTTCCCCAAAGCAAAAGCTTGGAAGACTTTCTTATCTAATATTTTGGAATTTTCTTGTTATCAGAGAATCCCATATGGAATCTAGCCCCACAAGTGACTGTCTTCCTGATCTGTGTTCCTGATGTCCTGTGTTGACATAACCAACACCGTTAGATGTTTGTATACTTATCTTCTTATTGAAACCACAAGGCTCTCGTAGACAAAGATAAAACCTAGTTCACATTCTGGCTTCTGGGAGACCCACTGAACCACATTTTACCTTTCCTCATTCAGAATGACAAAGGTCTACTGATGCTGATGGCCTGAAAGAATCAAGGAAAATATAAACAGGGAAAACTCTAGTACTTGAGACCTTGCCATTTTCCATTTGACGGCAAATTATTTTTAACTTGCCGGTTTTTTTTCCTACTGAAAACCTACCAGTCTTCCACTGGATTTCATCATCCCAGACCCGCATGTTGCTGTCTTTCTTACCACTCTTGTTTTAATTCTGATTATAAAGAGACTTTTTTTCCCCTTCAGGAGAGTGCAGATTCCCTATTTATGTAGACAGCTAGAAAACTTAGTAAAGACAAAACAGGAACATTAAGAAAAGCCTATGTGAAGAGAAAGTGGGAAGTACACTTGAACGTGCTGGCACAGAAGACCACTTCCAAAATAACCCCACTGGCACAGACACTGAGAGAAACAACTGATAAATGGGACCTCCTGAAACTGAAAAGCTTCTGTAAAGCAAAGGACATGGTCAACAAGACAAAATGACAGTCTACAGAATGGGGAAAGATCTTCACCAACCCCGCATCAGTCAGAGAGTGGACTGATCTCAAAATATACAAAGAACCCAAGAAATTGGTCATCAAAAGAACAAATAACCCAATAAAAATGGAATATAGACCTAAACAGAGAACTCACAACAGAGGAATCTAAAATGGCTGAAAGACACTTC
The DNA here is from genome assembly GCF_950005125.1 of Chionomys nivalis. Taxonomy (NCBI): domain Eukaryota; kingdom Metazoa; phylum Chordata; class Mammalia; order Rodentia; family Cricetidae; genus Chionomys; species Chionomys nivalis. Next base: position 51,725,137 of record NC_080099.1, read on the forward strand.
AGGAAATGCTCAACATCTTTAGTCATCAGAGAAATGAAAATCAAAACAACTCTGAAATTCCATCTTACACCTGTAAGAATGGCCAAGATCAAAAACACTGATGAAAACTTATGCTGGAGAGGTTGTGGGGAAAAGGGAACACTCTTGCATTGCTGGTGGGAATGCAAGCTGGTACAACCCCTTTGGATGTCAGTGTGGTGATTTCTCAGAAAATTAGGAAACAACCTTCCTCAAGACCCAATGATACCACTTTTTTGGTATATATCCAAAGGATGCTCAATTGTACCACAAGGACATGTGCTCAACCATGTTCATAGCAGCATTGTTTGTTGCAGCCCAAACCTGGAAACAACCTAAATGCCCCTCGACCAAAGAATAGATAAGGAAAATGTAATTTACACAATGGAGTACTACACAGCAGAAAATAATAATGGCACCTTGAAATTTGCAGGCAAATGGATGGATATAGAAACCATTATATTGAGAGACATAACACAGGTGCAGAAAGACAAATATCATATTTACTCACTCATAAATGATTTTTAGACATAAAGCAAAGAAAACCAGCCTACAAATCACAAGTGCAGAGAACACTGACAACAATGAGGACTCTAAGAGAGACATACGTGTATCTAATCTACATGGGAAGTAGACAAAGACAAAATCTCCTGAGTAAATTGGGAGCATGGGGACTATGGAGGAGGGTTGAAAGGGAGGGGAGAAGAAGGGAGGCGAGCAGAGAAAAATGTATAGCTCAATAAAATAAATTAAAAAGGGTAAAATCTATGTAAAAATTCCTTCTCCACCCTCACTGTCTTTTGCTCTTTCCTCTCTCACCCACTGTCTTTCTCAAAACTTTGACTATATTGACATACTCATCAAGTTTTGTGTGTTAAGAAAAGTATCAAACTGCAAATATTGATAAAAAAAAACCAAAATAACAAAACATGTTTCTGTCTGATCAGAGATAACACTGCTTATAAAAATGTCCTTTTTGATAACATTTATTCTTTCCTAAAATTATAAATGTTTTCTCTTAAATTCAGTTTGTTTAATTTTTTCTAATGTAATTTCTTATATCTGCATGTAATTTATGTATGTGTTTAACAGGTCTTCTGGTGGAATTTAAACTGACATAGCAAAACGGTTAGGGCAGCTATGATGTGTTTTGTCGATGATGAGTAAGAAAATAAATGTGAACAATCAATTGCTTACAGTGATCCTTTTGTAATGACTTTTACCTTGACTAATTCACATATGTATGTACTATTTATGTTGAAGAAATCTGCTAAATAATAATCTGATAACGGACCAAATAGACAGTGTTTGCTCACTAGGGCTGAACAAGGTGTCTGGGATGTATACAAGTTGTACTTATTACTGTGAGAGATGTAATTGAGTTAAGAAATCCTTCCACAGGGCTGGTGAAGCAGCTCAGTTGGTGAAGTGCTACCCTCACATGCACAATGTTCTAGATTCCGTCCCCAGCAATTCATAAATCAAGAGTGGATGTACAAGCCTAAAGCTAAAGCCCTAGTAGGTGAAGGCAGGAGGATCAGAAATGCAAGTAAATTCTCAGCTACATAGCAAGTTAAAAGCCAGCTTGAGCTATATGAGATTGTATCTCGTGTCATTGTAATGTAAAATGTACTCCAATAATCTTACAGAGTTTAGAATAATCACTTAATGCATAATGTGCTAATCATACAGAGTTTGGAATAATCACTTAATGCATAATGTACTTTCATTTTCTCATTTGAAAATGATCTATGCTGTCCAGGGAGGTGGCTCAACAGGTAGAAGACCCTTGCCATTTAGCCTGGCAACCTGAGTTTGATCCCCAGGATCTACATAGTGGAAGGGGAAACTGACTCCCAAAACCTGTCCTCTGACCTCCAGGTACCTGTTCTGGCTTGCATTTGTCTTCCCAATTAACCATTGAATCAATTAATGTAAAGATGTTGTGAGAAAAAATAAAATGGCCAATGTCACTATATCATTATTAGTGATATGCAAAATGAATGAAAATAAATCCTGAGTTGTTCTGGTTCTAAAACACAGAAGGAAATTTTATGAAAGCATTTGATGCTGAGACCACCTTACAGAAAGGATGGTAGCTGTTTCTATGGGAGAGGAAGTGAGCAGACACCGCCAGAGACGTGGTCACTGCCTACTTTCTGCTTGCTGAAAATTAGAATGAGATAGGTGCATTACTCATACTAGTGGGGAGACTAGACTTGCTCACTGGAAAAACTAGAAATAACGTTCAATATAGATTGGGTCCAGTTGATGAAATATCTTGTTAGAAGAAAATAGTAGAAAAATAATAACTTGTTTAGACTCATAAGAAATTATTCTTCATCTCCTCTTGCTGACTTGAGCAAATCTTACAGCTTTTCTGCATCTCAACTTTCTCATCTTTAATAAAATAATACTGCTATGAGATAGCTATTCATTCTTAAGTAAAAAACCTATTTAGCTTATTGCAACTTCTATAATATAGAGAAAGACACATCAGGGCCAGTATTAATATAGGACAATGTACTTACAAGGACACTATAAATACCACTGCAGCTCCACGCAGTGTGGAAATGTAAGAAAACACATGGATATTCACTGTTATCAACATTAATAGCCTGTGTAAGTTGAGGAATTGATTTCATTATGTAAAAGACAAATGATGGTTGATTGTCTATAAGGAAGAGTCCTGAGGAAAATAACATGGTAGAAATACTCACCCCCTAAAGTGTTTTAGAATGTCACATGGAAAAAAACAGCATGTAGAAAACATCAATTCCTTTTAGAAAGAATGATGTTTTAACTTGTTTTACATATATGACTGTATCACCTGATTCGAGTATATTACTTACATACAGTGCCTGCAGAGGCCAGAATAAAGTATAGGGTGCTTTGGATATGGAGTTGCAGATGCTTGTGAATTGCCCTGTGGTTGCTAGGAAATGAACCTGGGTTCTTTGCTGGAGAAACAAATGCTCTTAATCAGTAAGCCGTCTCTCTAGCCCTGGGGTGGAGAGGGTGGTAATTCTTATACTTGCCACAGGTCCTGGTTAGTTTTTATTGTCTACTGGATACAATTAAAAGTTTCCTGGTATGAAGGAGCCTTAAGTAAGGGATGATCCAGATAAGATTGGCCTGTGTCTGTGTCTGGGACAATTTTGTTGATTATTGATTGATGTGGGAGGGCCCAACCTACTACAGGCAGTGCCTCTGCTGGGCAGGTGGTCCTGGAATGTAAAGACATCCACGTGAGCATAAGCTGGAGGGAGCATCCAGTGGCCAACTTTCCTTCATGGTTTATGCTGCAGTTCCTGATTGTGCCCCTGCTCTGTTTTTCCTCAATAATGGACTGTAACTGGAGGAGTAAGCCAATCAAGTCCTCTTCCCTGTAAGTTGCATTTGGTCCCGGTGCTCATCGCAGCAGAACAAAGTGGGACACTGAACAAAAGGTTTTATCTCCCACAGCGGTAAAGGGAACAAGGGATGCACAAATCATTTCAACTTACTGAAAACTCCTAAGATTTTAAGTCTAGTAAATGTATTTACCTTGTTTTGTGATCAAAAGAATATCAATTAGAAAGTGACTGTCAATCATTACAAAGAAAGAAATTTAAGCATAAGCTGCAGTTTTGGAAGATATAAGAAAATGGTAATTTACAAAACTGTGGTCAAGGCACACCGGTAGAAAATTGTTTGGAAATATCTATCAGTATGTTTAAAAACTGAAAATTCTTTAACATGAAAATTACCACTTTTAAGAATTTGTTGTTAACTAATTTGTTAAGAACTAGTTCTGGATCAATACTTGAGGGTCTCCTCATCTATAATGATTACTACTTATAGAAAGAAATTGGGAGCTGGGCGATGGTGGTGCACGCCTTTAATCCCAGCACTCGGGAGGCAGAGGCAGGCGGATCTCTGTGAGTTCGAGACCAGCCTGGTCTACAGAGCTAGTTCCAGGACAGGCTCCAAAGCCACAGAGAAACCCTGTCTCGAAAAAACCAAAAAAAAAAAAAAACAAAAAAAAAAAAGAAAGAAATTGGGAATATCTTCCATGTCCAAGCTCAGTAAATTAGTAGCTAGATAATATAAAACTACAACTAGAAATATTCTGTTGCTACTTAAGTCATGCAACGATCTCAAGAAAGAGTATGGAAAGATGCATAGAACATCACAAAGATGGTTTCAAATTTAAATCTACTCTGTGGTCTTTATCAAATTTGACATATACAGGCAAACAAAAACATAAAGATGCAAAAGAAAGTGCAGTATTTGGCATGCTAGATTTATATTTCTAATTAATTGGTGTCTTTTGAAGTATCTTTCTGAGGTTTTCTGTACTATGTTCTATACTAATTGAAATTGTTTTAAAATAAAACAAGCATCTTGGCATTGGTAGCATCAGAAGCTGATGTTCTCAGGGGAGGTGGCTGGTCCCCCGAGTCACTGCTTTCATTCTGTTCTTATTGGTATGCATAGACGGATGTGTGACTTCTGACCTATGGCAGACAAGGAAGTCTATCATCCATCGATCCGTGTTTGATTTTCTATCCTATGACAACTTCATAAAAATTTGAGTTATTTGGATATTTAATCATAGCTAGTCAAAGACCAAATGATACTACTGAGTTTCCTTTGGCAATTTCCCACATGTTCCAAGTCCCCACAGCAGTAAAGAAGGAAATGTTAGTAGATAGCATTCCCACCTCTTGGCAGTGCTGAGACAGACGCTAACAAATGTATTTTTCAGTGTGGCGGTTTCTCAGGAAAGTCGGGTTCAACCTACCTCTTGACCCAGCAATACCACTATTGGGAATATACCCAAGAGATGCCCAAACATACAACAAAAGTATATGCTCAACTATGTTCATAGCAGCATTGTTTGTAATTGCCAGAACCTGGAAACAACCTAGATGTCCTTCAATGGAAGAATGGATGAAGAAAGTATGGAATATATACATATTAGAGTACTACTCAGCAGTAAAAAACAATGACTTCTTGAATTTTGCATACAAATGGACGGAAATTGAAAACACTATCCTGAGTGAGGTAAGCCAGACCCAAAAAGAGGAACATGGGATGTACTCACTCATATTTGGTTTCTAGCCATAAATAAAGGACATTGAGACTATAATTCGTGACTCTAGAGAAGCTAAATAAGAAGGTGAACCCAAAGAAAAACATATAAGCATCCCCCTGAATATTAACCTTCATCAGGCGATGAAAGAAGACAGAGACAGAGACCAACATTGGAGCACTGGACTGAAGTCTCACGATCCAAAGGAGGAGCAGAAGGAGAGTGAGCACGAGCAAGGAACTCAGGACGGCGAGGGGAGCACCCACACACTGAGGCAATGGGGATGATCTATCGGGAACTCACCAAGGCCAGCTGGCCGGGGACTGAAAAAGCATGGGACAAAACCGGTCTCGCTGAACATAATGGACAATGAGGACTACTGAGAACTGAAGAACAATGGCAATGGGTTCTTGATCCTATTGCATGTAATGGCTTTGTGGGAGCCCAGGTAGTTTGGATGCTCACCTTAATAGACCTGGATGGAGGTGGGTGGTCCTTGGACCTCCCACAGGGCAGAGAAACCTGCTTGCTCTTTGGGCTGAGGAGGAAGGAAGACTTGATTGGGGGAGGGGGAGGGAATGGGAGGTGGTGGCGGGGAAGAGGCAGAAATCTTTAATAATTAAATTAATTAATTAATAAAAACAAACAAACAAACAAAAAAAATAAATAATAAAAAAAAATCATATTTAACCAGTTATTCTGGAGGCCATCTAAACTTCTGCTTGACAAGTATGAACAACTAGCTAATGAATTAAAGATAACACAGTCCTTGTTATTCAAATTATCTGCCCCATCTTCCAATTCTGGAAAGGACACGTGTGTACATACACACAGAGTTATCAAAGCTTTTGTAAATTTGTTGGTGGTGCCCAGTGGCCAGGATAAGAAGGGTTTGAAGGCCAACATCATTGTTCAGCCTACACTGTTTTCTTTTATCCTAGGTAGATTTGGGAGCTTGCTGTGAGTGAAACTCTGTCCCAGGTTGTTTAGACAGGTGAAGGCTTGGGGTCTGACCTGTAGTATTTACCCAGCTCTTGTAGGTAAATGATTATAACCTAGTCAGCTTCAAGTTCTGATTGACACTGAAGGTAGCCAGAAAGGAGAGTATGGAGTAGCTGTTGCAGACACAGAATGAAATTTCCCACCCAAACGCATGGAATGTTTCTTTAGTCTGTCTTACTAGTGTGTGTTTGACATGGCTCTTTGTTTACACATCATGGGTCATGGGTTGTGATGCCACTAAAGGAAAAAGAATGTGTTAAACTTTGTTCCTTGGGTGCCTTGCATAGTGTGAGTGCAAAGCAACATCTGTGGAAAACTAAATCCTTTGGGTGATGTCTCACATGTGTTACAGAATACATGATAAAGTTGGGCGAAATGAGAATTTAATTACATTGAAGATATATTTTGTATGAATTTTTTTCTTGTCTGCAAAAACACAGTAGGTGCTAAATACATATGAGTTTGAAATGCATCATGCTGTGTGGGAGAATTTGTTTCAGAATCAGAAAAAAAATGAAATAAACACAAAAACAAACTGTTAATAACAGAGGAATGCTTCCATGCCTAAAGTTAAATGCTGGGAAAAGAAGCAATTCAGTTTCCCAATATTAATTATTGGACTATATCCTGCTATTGATTTGCACATGTAAAAATCAATGCAAAGATAAGGACCTTTGTAATTGACAGCTGTAATTTTGAGGAATACATTCATTGACATTCAAAAGGCCAGGAAACAGAAAAAGAAAAATAAAATATGGATGAGTATACTTTGGATTCATCTGGTTTAAATAACTATTTTTCAAACTTTCAGATGCGGTAGGGAGGAGGTAGAAGCAAAGAAACACATTATATTATTTGTAGTCTTTGTAGGCTTGCAAAAATGTGTACAACCAGCATTTAGCCATCTTACATTCATGAAGCCTGCTTTAAGCTTGCGAAGTCCCTTCACATCACATTTGTGTTTGATTTTCATTACAGCCATATATAGAAGCTATACAGTTTTTTTTTCAGTATTTTACAGATGGGGTAACGTGGTTATCTCCCAGGAATCTGATTCCTATTTACTTCTATTTATATTTTATTAGAATATTTCTTCCTGATGAGTGTTTGTTGATACTTTGTATTTTTGATACCGGAAAGATAAAAGTTTGGACGTATTGTCATGAGACTCTAAAAGTTCTGAATTTGCTGATGGAAAATATCTTTGTTTTTTTTTTTTTGCATGCTGTTCCTCTTATGACCTGTCTTCTGTCTGAGCCATGGTGGCTGTGCTTTCTATTGGCACTTTAATGGGATGTCTGCTCTAAGAAAATAGCATTGGTATTAAGAAAGCAAACTCCATCCATAGTGGCTGTACTATCTATTCATTCGGATTAGTTATCTTTCCAGCTAACTAAGGAACAAATGACAGTTCTTTCTTCAGTCAGGCTTATCCAACATCAGGTTATCCTCTATGAAAACAGACATGGAGTTGAGAAGGTAGCTTAGTCAGTAAAGTACTTGCCAGATGAACAGGATGACTTGAGTTCACTCTGCAGCTCTTAGGCAAAACTAGAGATGTAATTGCACCTCCGGGTAGATGAAGAAAGGAGGGGGAATCTCAGGCTTATTGATTAGCTAGTGAGTAAGGTTTAATGAGTGACCCTGCCTCTAAAAAATATGAACAGTTGAGGAAGACCCGTGATGTTGACTGCTGGCCTCCACATGCAACCTTAGGTTGGCTAATGGTCTCTACAAGCAAATACACACAGGAACACATACACACACACCAATTTCTTGCTTTGTAAAAATATGTCTTCAAATAATGAAATATATAAATTCTTTCAGGTTAGTTTTACCTTTGCTTTTAACATTTCCATTTCCTTGTTAGATAAAGAAAATAACATGTACTCTCCTATACACCAATTAGTGAAAGTTTTAAAAAAATCAATGTATTGAGGTTTGTTTAATTGTACTCCAATTTTTTTTTTAATGTATGGCATTTGGAAGCTTCTTCAGTACAGAGTGAGTCAAAGCAAGCTTGAATCTAGGACAATAATGATAGGGTCCTCAGGTGTTTCTCAGTCAAAGCCTGTTTTGCTACAGGAAACCAAAATGAAACCCAGTTCATTGTAAAGACATAAGCTGCTAGGACTGCAGTTATTCAGCTTGTGGGAGTACATCCTACTACAGCCCGTGAAACAGGGACTGGAAGAGACTGGCGTGAGAAGAAACACTGCGTGGATCTTGGAGGGATCGTATGACCTTGGCTGAAGGGCCCTTTGCCTGCCTGAGCCATTTCACTCCTCGTCTTGGTTGGGTGCTTCTACAATTCATAGCTTGCCTACTCCCTATTCTGTACTGTCCTCCTGTCTTCCTTGGTAATGCTGAATTTGAGATCTCAATATTTTCCAACTGGGTCTAAATGCTGCCAAGAAGCAGTCTTATTATCTAGAAGCATGTAGCTACTCAGCCTGGAGCTTCATATCAACCTGGGGTGGATATTCACCCTGATTCTAGGTTGTAAAGGTGATAAGACTTTCTTCGAGGAGTGCATACATTAGGATAGATAGCAAATTGGAAGAGCAAAAGGATGAAAGCCCAACATTAAGACATGATGCCTGATAATGAAATGGATGTTAATAACCCTGATTTGATCATTACATCTCATAAAAAGGTGTCAAATTCTCACCCTCTACTTCATGAATATGTAAAATTATTCCATGTTAAAAAGTATGAAATCCAAAACTGGGACTATTGAAATTGTAACATAAGGGCATAGCAAGGAAAGAGTGTCAGCTGAAGTTCAATGTAGTTTGCTAATTTATAGTATGGAGTTTTACCATTTAAGATGTTAGAACATGTTATTCAGGTTTTGGCTTGGTAGCATAGGCAGTGGCAATATCCTAAAAAGTCTTTATGGGGTAAATTATAGCCTGGGTATGAGTGGATAGAGTTGGAATCCTAGAGAGGAATTAATTATGACCTCAGACCTTATGTGAGCAACATAGTTATTATGGTCTATAAAAATTATAGATATTTTTTATGTAAGATTCGGTCTTTTTATGTTGTGGCTCTTATAGGTTCCCTTCTAACTTCCATGAGTCAGATGACATGGCCCTCTTTTCTTTCTCCCTTTCTTGAAAGAAAGCACGTGGTCAGCCTCAGTGATGTAAATCATTTAAAAGAATATAACATATCACACCACTCAACCCTATACTCATATGAATTAAGGATATTTCTGTTGTTCCAAAAGAATATAATTTTTATGTTTATACATTTATAAATATTTTTTACCTGTTTATTTAGCATTGTGACTGATATATGACTTCAATAAATTACAATTTTCCTTTCTACTCCAGACATTTTCTGGCATACATAATGCTTTTCAAGATATAAAAATAAGACCATATTGTGATTAAGGGGATGTTAAGATTTCATAAAAATGAGAAGAATGACAAGAGATGGGTCATCTTTAGAATTTTTATAGGCTCTACAGCTGTGCTCATAGGTCTTCTCAGAAGTGTTTGTGTTATGCACCCATAGAAGATGATGGGGGTGGTGAAGGAGGCTAGAAGACCCTGTTCTTGGTTGAGAAAACAATGCATCTTTGGAACTAGAGTCACTTACATTAGGCCAGCTGAATACTATCGAGGTAAGACGAATGGGACAAGGTTTGTGTGGTTCTGGATTAGAAAGAGCAAATAAACAGATACAATGAAAGGCAGTTAATTCTCAGAGGTTACAGTTAAGGAGTCATATTATTAAGTGCGGACGCACTTTCCAGAGACAGAAGAACTCGGAATGAGATTGGCTTTCAAAATCACTTCAATTAGCAGAAAGTGTTCAAATAGAGACTAATTATCTGAGGCGAATGGCAGTGAGCTTCTCTCTGTCTGGCGGAAGGTTGTATTAAATTCCAAAGACCTTTGTTATATTTGCTGAATTGAATCAGAGCTTTGTGTATCTAAATATGATCCACAAACACGATGATGTCTACATTCTTTTTATAGAAATTCTCTAATCAATTTGAATAGTTACTTAAAAGCCTTTCTGCAATCCTTTTCCTTATAAAAGTTAAGAGCAGATATAAAAATAACATTTTAAATCATCTTGTACCTAAGGAAAAAAAATGTCTAAGAAGGAAGAAATGACAGGCTTGTTAAGAGTAGGAAAGGCTCCCAGGAAGATTAGCAAGTATGAATCATACGTCGAGATCAGAAGGGTCAATTCAGTGAGGCAAGCTTTAAAAAGGTCCATTGGTCTGATCCCCAAGAGACAGGTTATGAAATGACTGATGCCAATCAAATCTCAAGTTGAAGGCTCTGTGTGTGTGAGTGTGAGGTTGCCTGTGTATTTCCACGGCTGAAATGTCAAATCAAAACCAACGTCAGTCATCATGGTGTCAGTGTGGTGGAGATGGGGTTGACATGTAGCTAGAGACTGGAGAAATGAAAGGTCTCTTTAAATGTTGAGAATTCATCTTATAGAGTATTGGCAAGCAGGATTGAAGGCACTGTGCATCATTCCAGGCACGTTTGGGACTGGAAAGTTCCTACACTAACGATGGAAGAATAACCATCTGCTATAATATTGAATGCCTCTTTCAGACAAGATATAATTGGAGGCTTCTTATTTCTAATTCATTTAAGCCCAGCACTAGTGTCTCACTCTTTCACTTCCCCCTTCACAGCTCTTTACTATTGACTACAGATATCTGTTTGTATTTTTTATCTTAGAGTTCCCCAAAGACACAATTATTATATATTTATGCATTGTTTCTTCTATTTTTGAAATATTCATATTCATCATTCTGGTTATTCATTACAACATAGGATTTAAAAAGTCTGAATGCACCATCCTGAAAGCATAAGGAGGTTCTATTTCACACATACAATGCTTTTTAAGAATTTGTACATCACTGTCTCCCTAGTCTTGCCCTGATTATTCTTGTCCACAATGCTCTTTGCTTACCACTTGTTCCTGAAAGGCAACCCAAAAGGTTCAAGAGGAATAAAAAACCACTCAACAATTGCTTTTTGCCCTCAACATTTGTGTCATGGCAGTAATAAAATAACGCCCAAATTTTGAGTTCAATAAATTTCTTATTCTCCCATGGTTTCTTTTCTCACAGTCTTTTGAAAAGCACTATTGCACACTTAAACTTAATCATTATAAATTATATTTAAAGTTAACAGAAATGTGGTTGATTTTAATATATGTGGTATAAGATTGATATCTGTGGCCTCTTCAACTTGACTAGGTTTTGCTGGTTTCATTGGGATTTGATAAAGTGTGAGTAACTTAAAGACAGGAGCTCATGGCTAACATACAAATCATATCTATGTATTCACTCATTTGATAAATATTTTTGAACCTTAATTATGGTGCCTGCAGTATGTGAGGCTCTAGGGTAACAGAGGCAAAGAACTGGACAGTCTGTTTATTGCCATTCAACAGAGAGAGAGTACAGATTCAAGACCAACAAGGTTGAACACTAGGGACAACTCTTAGAATATTCATAACCTTGAGGGCACTACCTGAGTCTTGTTTATGTTTTCAAACAGGAAACAGAGGGATCTGATTGGTAAGGAACTCTTGAGAATTCATTGAATTAATACAGTGTGCTTTGATCACATAATATGTGGTAATTAGTCTCATGATTACAGAATTTATATTCTATCTAAGGAATGGATAAATTAAGAACAAGCACATCAGAAAGGATGTATGGGATTCTGAAGAAGAACCCTACATAGATCTCTGTGCAGAGAAAGGGTCAGGGGTAGCAATCATGCTCCTTGTGAGACATGCTCAGTTGATGCCTCAAGTGAGTGCCATAGGAAATTTCATCCCATATGGGAACATTATCATTATTCATGTTAGGAGTGGTCTTGCCTTTTCTACTTCCCTCTGAATTCTCTGTCTGCTAACAGACAGTGTGCACAGCCCTTGATAAGGCATTGTTGAGTTGCTGCATGCTTCTGTGGCTGATTTAACAAAACACTTCGTAGCTGGGGTAGCTTTCACTCATGTGAGAAGTGCTACCTCAGACCCCACTGGTAACCGCGAAGGGATGGAAACTCAGAGGAATGGGAAGGCTCCATATAAGACCAGAGCTGACATATCATCCCAAAGGAGGTGATGTTTGTCTTCAGTGCTTGTTACTCTGGAGACCCAGTATCAAGCCTCTACAAGTTTATTTTGTTCCTAAGGATAGTCTAACAAGGATTAACTAGAAATATGGATTTTGCAGGTCTTGTTTCTCCACAATTCTTCACACAAAGATCTGACCATTTGGTGTTCATAAGCCAATTCCAAGTGGGAAAAGGATTGTATAATTTGTTTCTTAATGCAACTTTTAATAATGAAAAGATTTGCTGCTAATTATTTCAAGGCAATTAACATAACCTGGAGATGACTTGGGTCAGTCAGGTTATGTGATCAACAAGAAACTAAGGCATCCTACAGATTTTAGACACACTTCAGTGTGGACTTAGTAAACACTGTGATTCTAGCCCTTTTTATCTATTGATAAAAATACTAAGAGAAGGCCGGGCGGTGGTGGCGCACGCCTTTAATCCCAGCACTTGGGAGGCAGAGGCAGGCGGCTCTCTGTGAGTTCGAGACCAGCCTGGTCTACAAGAGCTAGTTCCAGGACAGGCTCCAAAACCACAGAGAAACCCTGTCTCAAAAAAACCAAAAAAAAAAAAATACTAAGAGAAGAGACTCAAACTGTTGACTATTTAGCAATAGAATTTTATAAACTTTAGTCTAGAATATAGGAGGCAGCTAATAGTTGACAACATTCTAAGCACTTGTTGAATTATATACCTAAAAAGTGAATCTAAGCCTGGCCTTTGTACAACCTTTAAGAAGTGTGAGTGTCGATAGGAATACATAACAACAAAGCTGGCAAATCATTTTCATTTCAGTTCATACACATCAAGTGCACATCGCAATGAGACCAGGCATTAAAGCTAAACTACATCTAGTGGTAAACAATTCTCGCCACATCTTCTTTCCTCATCTTACTGACTTCACCCAAACTGAGATTCATTTTGTGTTCCATTGCTCCTTTGAGAAATAATCACTCACCACCTTAGCCCTTTTCCCAGTTTCTGTCTTCCTGACAAGGTCTGTGGTTTCAAAATGCCTCATTATCCTGGCTCTCCCACTGAGCCCGCGGTGTGACGGCATCTGCCTCGCCTGTGGAAAGAACAGACAGGTTTTCCTCTCAACAGTCCTGTGCAGAGATCTAACCAGCACGTTGTCAAGCTGATTCTGAATGCAGTCCCTGGGAACAGGATAGCAGACTGTCTGGGCCCAGTGTCATCCACCAGGAGGATGTTGTGCCATTTCCTAGTCAAGGAGTAAAGTTCTGTGCTGTTGAAAAGACAAAGTTGTATATGTTTGTTTGAGAGCTAATGAACAAGGCCTGGGTGGGAGAGTTACAGAACTCTCTCTCTCCTCTCTCTCTCTCTCTCTCTCTCTGTCTGTCTCTCTCTCTTTCTCTCTCTCTGTCTCTGTCTCTCATATACACACACTAGGTCTGGTCACTTGAAGGTAGAATTGATTGATATACTTAGTAGTCTGGATAGATTGTTTTCTTTTTGACTTGTTTGTCATATATTCTGTTGACAGATTCTTGCTACCTCTCACCAAACAGTAAAAATCTTTTAAGAAGACCAAACTGCTCTATTAACTTCTGTAAAGAGAACAAAATTGCAGAAAGTTAGCCTGCAGGAACTTCATTTTTCATAGATATGCAATTTATGCTATTTAAATATAAGCTTTTGATTCAAGGTTGAAGTGATCCTATCAAAAAGGTATGTGAAAGTCTTTCCTGCTCAGCTCTTTGCTACTTAGGGTCACAGGTGAATCTTCTTAAGTCTTTGCTACATAGAATTCTTGACTGGCACCTGACTTCACTTTTCCTGAATGGTTGAAACTGTTGCAGGAATGGCTACAAACTGATGCAGCAATGTCTTTTTTGGCCCCCACCTCCCTTTTAAAAATTTTGTGGGATTAAGGCTAGAGCTTGATGAAGCCTGTATGGGGTTCTTGTGAAAAGCACATTTTAAGAAGGCAGCAAAGTAACAAGAAACAAAACAAAAACAAAAATCTCAAAAGGTACTAGTAGTCAAAGTAAGTATTGTTTTAGCATAATATTAAAAAAAAAACAAAATCAGCCAAACTCCACGATGAAAAAATTATCAAAAACTGAAAGTGAGACATGATCGGTATTACTAATTTTACTTCTTACATGGGTACAGGAATGATTGTCACAGCACGGAATGGTTATCAGTGACAACCAGCAGTATAGGGAGTGGCATTTCTGAGCAGGAGAACCTCTATTCCATTTTAGCCAGGAAAAGGTTGGACAATGAATTCACGGATGAAAGTCATGGGCTGTAGTAAGTTCTCTTCATTAAACACACTATGGTCACATTTAGTATTTAGGATATGTGACCCAAATAAACCCTTTTCTCTCCCAAGCTGCTTTCAGCCATGGTGTTTTATTGAAGCAATGACAATTTTTTTTTTTTTTTTTTTTTTTTTTTTTGGTTTTTTGAGACAGGGTTTCTCTGTGGTTTTGGAGCCTGTCCTGGAACTAGCTCTGTAGACCAGGCTGGTCTCGAACTCACAGAGATCCGCCTGCCTCTGCCTCCCAAGTGCTGGGCTTAAAGGCGTGCGCCACCACCGCCCGGCCAAGCAATGACAATTTTAATTAAGATGGTGGGTAAGGTGCTTGCTGTGCAAGAATGAAGATCTGTGTCTGGATTGGTAACTGTGGCTCCTATGGCCAGAGGGTCAGAGGAAAGATGATCCCCAGCTAGACTGGCATACACAGTGCTGAAAACCAGGAGACTCTGCATCAAGCAATGAGGATGGCAAGGAGTGATACCATGATACCAGAGGTTATCTTATGACCTCCACACATGTACTGGACCATTTGCATACCTACAGGCAGACACATAAACACACACACAATTCAGGCAGACACATACACAATAAAAACAACAACAATAATAACAACTAGTATCCACCCATAGGGCATTTTGAACTTGAAATTTTCACCTGAAGCATTGTACTAATTGCACAACTCCCTTTTCCCTGTAACATGTAACACCTCCTGTCCGTGGATTTCATGACCAGGTCTCACATGACTGGAGTCATACACATTTTATCCTTCTGTGTCTGACTTGTTTTACCAGTCAGGGCATCTTCAAGGATTCATATAAGTTGTAGCAAAGTCCTCTATTTCCATGAACCCTGTAGAGTTTCCCTTGTGCACCTTTTTCTTCCTTGTCTATCCACCTGCGGATAGATGCTTAGTCTTGGTCACCTGTTAGCTCTTGGAAATAGTACTGTTACATGTGTGAGTGAAAAAGTATCCCCTTGGGTTCTCCACTTTTGAATCTTTAAGATCCCATATGTGAGTGCATATTTGTGCCCAATATGTACATGCACGTATACATGTTTACAGGTGTACACAGAGAACGAGAGCCGTTGTACCATCTGGCAATTCTGTGCTTAATCAGAGGTCCAGGGCTGCCAGCACATTTTACATAGTGGCCACACATTTCACATTCTCATTAACTCTACAGTGACCTGAAATTCCATTTCCTCCTCATCTTACTTACACTTAAGGTTTTGCAACCATTTTAGTCTTTTCTTTCTCCTTGGAGTGACCATCCCAATGGGTGTAAGTTATTATCTCATTGTGACTTTGATTCTTTTCCATGATTAGTGATGATGATAATCTGTCCAAGTGTTTACCTGTGTATACCCTCTTTGGAGAAAGGTGGACTGAAGGTGTCTGCACATTGTTAATTGGTGGTTAGATTTCTTATGTTTGAGATTAAGCAGTTCTTCATATATTTCAGATGTTAATCTATCAGATAAATAATTTATAAGTGATTATTTTCCATATCACAATTGATTTTTTTTAACTCTACAAAGTGTGTTTTGAAAGATAAGAGGTTTGAATTTTAAGGAAGCCTTCTTGGTTTTGGTCATGTTTTTAAGCAATAATTGCCAAGTTCAGTATCACAAGGAGCCTTCCCCTTTCATCCATTAGCTTTGTAGTTCTCACTCTTACTTGTATGTAGGTCATGGTCCAGATTGAGATAATTTGTTTGAATATGCTGTAAGGGCATGATTTCCTTCTTTTGCACATGAACATTCCGCTTCTCTGACAGTGTTTGCTGCTAGCCTGTCTTTCCAGCTGTATTCCTGTCTTTCCAGCCTATAATCCTGCTGAAAATCAGTCGACGATGTGTAGAAGCTTGTGAGTCTGGGCTCTCTAGTCTACTTCCCCCATCTCTGTGCAGTGTTTTCATTGCTGTTAACAGTGCATGAAGTTTTAAAATCAGGAGGCCTCCTCCTCGCCACCCCATGAGGGGTGCACCCACACACTGAGACAATGGGGATGTTCTTTTGGGAACTCACCAAGGCCAGCTGGACTGGGTCTGAAAAAGAATGGGATAAAGCCAGACTCGCTGAACATAGCGGACAATGAGGACTACTGAGAAGTCAAAAACAATGGCACTGGGTTTTGATCCTACTGCACGTACTGGCTTTGTGGGAGCCTAGGCAGTTTGGATGCTCACCTTACTAGACCTGGAAGGAGGTGGGAGGTCCTCGGACTTCCGACAGGCCAGGGAACCCTGACTGCTCTTTGGGCTGATGAGGGAGGGGGACTTGGTTGGGGGAGGGGGAGGGAAATGGGAGGCGGTGGTGGGGAGGAGGCAGAAATCTTTAATAAATAAATAAATAAATAAAATAAAAGCAAAAAAAAATAAAATCAGGAGGCAAGAAATCTCCAACTTGCTTCTTTTTGTTAAGATTTCTCTGGTAATTCAGGGATCTTCATGATCTCATATTATCCTACCCCTCCCCTTTATTCTGTTGTGTTTGTTTGGTTGGTTATTGAGACAAAATCTTGTATAGCTCAGGTTGACCTTAGCATCATGGCACTGTCCCTGCTTTGGCCTCTTGAATGTTAGGATCACAGGCATGTGCCATTTTGCCAAGTGGTTGTTGTATGACTTTTCATGAGGAGGGATGAACAAATTTGTTATTGACCCCAGATAGGCACTAATGGCAGATCAAAGAAACGATTGTACCCAAGACTAATTTAGTAAAGCAGTGAAATTATTGTGATTATCACAGGAACATGGGTGAGAATGTTACTTAGAGGGGCATGGATGATCCAAGGGTAGTTAAATCACCTAAAAGTGCCCCCCATGTATGCATACCAGCATGGGTGATGACTCATGAAAGCTGTACCCCAGGAGCTCCTTGTGTATTTTAGCCAGTTGAAGAGTCTCTGATCCCAACAATTGTTGCTTCCTATATAACCTTAAGGAGGGATGCTTAAAAGCCTGTAGTTTATTGGATCCTCAGTTCCACATATGCTTTGTTTATTTTCTGAGCCACATACATTTCTGAGGGGTGTGTGTTCATCTCATCCGTTCACTTCAGGAGATCTAGAATCACCTAGAGAACAAGCATCTGGGCACACATGGGACAGAATATTTAAATTAAGGTTAGCCTTTCAGTATGCCTGTGAGGGGTATTCTAGAGTAGGTTGATGTGGGAAGATCCACTTACATTAGCTGTAACTACAACCATCTCCTGGGCTGCAATGCTAGACTGTATGAATGAAGAAAGCTAGCGGAGCATCAGCTGTTGACTGTAGGCTACAGAATGCCCTAGCCTGGCTCCCAAGCACAAAAACTGAGTCGCTCACACAAAAACTTTGATAAGCTTGGTAATAGTGTTAGTATGCTAGACAGGTGGCTCAGACTATACACAACTTCGGTGACAGATTGTTTACTGTGTATAGCACATGCTAGACTGGTGGAAGAGGAGAGACTTCTTGACAGGAGATGACTAAATCTCAGTGCAAGATATTTACAGAGGTCCCCATATCTACTTTCTGAATAGGAATCCAGGTGCATCCAAGATTTGAGGGACATCTGGCCAGGATGGGAGCCACAGAGCTGGAAAAGCAACAGAACACCGAAAACACAGACTGAGCCTTGTCATTGAGCACAGGGAAGATTTGCATGTGGAGAACCGTATAATGAGGGTTCAGAGATATGAAGAGGCACACACTGTGAAACAGATGCAGTGACGTTGATTCTTTTTGGCCCTTCTGTGGGCCAAGCACACACACACAAAAGAACTTGAACTGCTGGTATTAAGTCAAGTCAATGTTCAGTAACGGAATGCTCGGCTATATTAGAATATCACCAGGTATTAGAAAGGTACTTAAGCGTGTTCATTGTAGCCTATCTTTTGTACATTTTCTTTATTTACATGAACACCATAGGTGAAGAATCTCCAGGAACATAAAGGGATTTTTAACATTTAAATGTAGATTATTTGTAGCCTATCTTTTGTACATTTTCTTTATTTACATGAACACCATAGGTGAAGAATCTCCAGGAACATAAAGGGATTTTTAACATTTAGATGTAGATTATTCCATTCCTTTACCAGAGTCACTGTGAGAATAGAATGCATATTTGAACCAGAGTTTTAGCGAGGGGTTGGGGGAAAAACCAAGTATTATTAATTTTCTGTATATGTTTTCATTACTTACTTTTAAAAGAGCTTTGGGCCACATTTCAGTGTCGGATTACACAAATGCCACAACACAAATCATAGGCTTGGATAAGAGAAAGAATAGCTTGCCTCACACATGAACTCCAAGATCAGCAGCGTCTATGCTTCCTGTCACCTTCCTGGCTCACCCTCTGGCACCCAGACTGACTTTGCCTGCCTTGGTTCCATGTCTGCTACACTTAACTTAGTTCTGAGTTCCTTGATTTTTACCCCGCCCCCCTTTTTTTTTTGTCTAGGATCAAAACTGTACCTTCCTTTTGTTCTGTTGTACAAAAAAGCACCACTGAAAATGTGTTCTGAGCCAAGAAATTCAAGGGATAATAGGCTATAGATTATTATACCCATAGAAACTGTTGGTCTTTGATCAGGGCCATTTAAAACCTTGTTGGATGCAAGTAATTTTATGATGCCAATGTGAACACTTGTGGCCTGTGGGAGGGGTCCCCAGAGGTGGGTGTTCTCATCACAGGGGATATGGGGAATTACTGGCTGATGAGGATTCTATTGGACCTGTTTTCTTTTCCTGGGGACCACAGAAAACAGGGTGTGTAGAGTGGAGGTTGAGGTTGCTTTGAATATTTACACTGATTCTTCTGTGCTAGTTAAGAAATCACTGTGGTATAGCTATTTGAGGCTGTGTTTTTCACACTTTATCTAGCATCCTGTGTCTCTGTTGCCTGGGAACTGTATTTATATTTACACTGTGAAGCGTGAATATGCTGCTGTCCTTTGGGGAAAAGATCTATCAAATAATCCTTCGGTTTGAGTATTATTAAGTGGACCATGGCATTTTCCCTGTTAGTTTTTGCTTGGAGCCCTTGGGACATGTGAGGTGGCCTTGTCCACTTCAGTGGGTTTCCGAAGGGTGAGCCAGATTTAAAGAAGCATAAATTTAGTTGAAAGGGTAACATGGCATAACTGAATAATGGCCTTTAATAGGCAAACCAAATAGCCAAACGCAAGATGCTCACTGCATGCTACGACTTCAGGAATGCATATTCAACGCAATGCATTATTAAATACAGCATTGAGCATATGGGTATCCACAATTAATGTATATAAATAGCTGATAAAATTGCTCAGTATTAGAAAGCTAGCGGCAAAAATGACCTAATATGTCAAGCAGACAAGTAGGCAGCTACCATTTTCTTTGTACACCTTACAGATGATAAATTAGTTTTATGGTCTGCATGGGGCTCTTATCACACCACAGCACCAAGTGTCTGATAAAGAAAAAAAATGCCTCGGCTCAAAAATCGAACTAGAATTTGGAGTCCCAGCAGAGCTCATTTTTAAATGTAAAGAATTTTAGCCTGCTTCCTTTGGGGAAGATTTATTGAGACCAAGAGAAATGTAGATCTTGGTTATGTGTTTTGATTAAAACTTGATTTTTGTTTTTATTGACACTAGCTGAAATGCGAATCTGTCATAACTGGCTGCCTATTGATTGAGAGCAATTTAGTCCAATGGGCACAGGACAGGAAGGGGAAAGAAAGGCTGGGGTTTTATTTCCAGTTCTTCTGCTAACAGGGGAAGCTGACCTTGGAGACAACTTTGTAACTCTTTGCTGGCTTTTCTTGCTCTGTTTAATTCCCCCCACAAGTGGAAAGGAAGCACTTTGTCTTTTACCCTAGGCCGGTAGGATATAGGAGAACAGCTTTTACCAACATTGAAGGAAAACGGACTAATGTGTCTTAGCATCTTTTGCGGCAAGCGTTACTTAAATAAATGGTATTATGGTGCGGTGTGTTTGTGTTTGCAGAAGTTCCCTACATCTTTTTAAAAACCTTCTGTGGAAACAAATCCAAGCAAGACGAGGGTTGAATGGCTTATGTGTGTGGTTACTTGTGCTTTGTGAGATTGAATGCTTCTCTTTGATAAACTTGAAAATTGTGTGCTCTTTATTTCCACACTTGAAATCCAAAATAATTTAAATACTGAGACAAGACTAAATTACTGTAATAGGACTGAGCTGAGTTTTGTTTCCTACTGACCAGAGACTTGTTCCCCAAATCCTTACTTTCTCGGAACCATGATGTCACCTACCCCGCCTCTTGTCAGGCTTTCTATATGACTATTTTGTTGGTTCATTGTTCTAGACTCACTCGAGCAATGAACTTTTCTATGACAGAAAGAACTGCTGCCCTCTGAGGTGTCCCTAAGCCTTCAGAGGTGACCATCTCCCTTGGTTTAGATCAGCATGCAACAGAGGTGTGAGAGTGGAGGCCCAATGGGGACGAGCTTATTGCAGTAAGTCGATGGTTCCATCTTCACACTTACTTTTTTTTAATCCAAGCTTGTTTTTTGTCTTATGTGCTCTGGGAAAATGACATTTTCTTTTGAAAGATACTGTTAAGAAGTCACTTTATTCCTATAGATAATTAGTGTTTATTCATTACAGCTTCTTACAGGATGAGCAGAAGAATGTGCCCAGTTATCCTTGAGTGATGGCATGGTTGTTACTTAAATGAACCACACATTGAGACTTGCTAAGAATAAGTCAGAAGAAAAGGTTATGTTTCAAAGTGGAAAGTTCTTCTTTGTCTGTAGAACATTACTAATATTTGACATATCCTAAAACTTCCAGTTTCCATCTTTCCTTCCTTCCCTCTTCTCCCTCTTCTATCTTTTCCATTATTCTTTCTTTTATCCATATGTTAATTCCATACAAATTTAATTAGCATCTACTCTGGGCCAAGGGCTAGTGATATACCATTATTCATGAATCTGCTTGTCACCATTTTCAAATACAACTTCATTTCTCATTTCCAGTATCATTATCTCTCCAAATTCATGCCACATTAGAACTCCACCAGAGTCTTCCAGCCTTGAATGATTTCTGGGCTTTCTTGCATATGAGCCTCCACACACAAGGTTTCTGTGTCCAAACGCTTTTCTCTTCCTCTCCTTTTGACTCATACCTGGTACTTCTAGGCGTCTAGTAAAGGATGCATGACCTAGGAAGCCTCAGCTAGATGCTTTAGACTAGGTTGGATGCTCTTGTTGAGGTTTGCTGCTACATCTGCTCAGCTGTATTCCACAAAGCAAAGGCCCGGGCCATCATTATACCCCCACCATCTACCAAGACCCTGGTATATAGAAGACATCTATAAATAAGTGAAAGAAACCCCAATGGTTTTTTTTTTTTTTTTTTTTTTTATCAGCTCAGGGAAGGCTCCAGGCTGAAGTTTCAAAATCCCAGAAGGATAGACTTCATCTTTGCTTGCCTGACACAGCTTAGGTTTGTCTAGGTGCATTGTTTGAGATAACAAAAACATTCAGTGGACTGTGGAGCATGGAGATGCTTTTAGTTGACCACCAGCTGAAAACACTGGCATTACCTGGATTGGTTCCATGTGTGTTTATGCTGTAACTAAGTTCATGCCGGTTTCATGTGCTATGGAAGTAAGGTTGAACACAGGTTTCTGCTGATGTACATGCAGCAGAATTACTGGAAATGATGAAGGAAGGCTCTTGGTCCTTTCTCCTTGAACTCTTGTCTGAGAAATGCTTCCTGGCACCCTGCAGTAGCCCCTTCTGTGTAATATGTGCACAGTTGCTCACACAGCTCCACAGGGAGGTTGTCATTTATTGGCTGACAATATACTTTTTGTAATTTAGAGGAAACTAGCCAGGATAGATGAGTGAAGCCATTTTGTAGTTTTGCAAATACAGCCATTAGAAGTAAAGGAAGGCTTTTTTGGGAAGGCAGGGAACCTTGCCAGGTAGTGGTATTGTTTTGAGCAGAACACGCCAGCACTGTCACAGGAGAAAAAAAAAAAATCAGCAGGATTTTCAAACAAATGCGATTTTGTTTATTTTTTTCATTGTTTGTTTTGTTTTGATTCTGAGTTTGACTTGAGCTTATTAGCAGCAGGAAAGCTGATTTGAAATGGAACAGAAGTGATGTTCACAAGCGGGACCCAGTCAGGCAGTTGATAGCAGCAGAAGACACAGGACATGATGCTCACCAAACACATGCAGAGGCAGCCTTGATCTCAGTTTAGCTCAGGACTCTGCCCTCCCTCCCAGTCCCAGAGACTCTGACAAAAGGACACAGTGGTGCTTTGTTCCTGTTTGTGGGAAAAGGGATCCAGGATGTGCTGCTGACAGAAGGGCTGGAAACTGGCTTCTTTTCACAGAGATTCTAAATGAGCACGTAGACAAATATGCACGGAGGAGGATTTATGCCTCTGAATGTGGCTTGCAAAGAGGGAGTAAACCTCCTGAATTTAGCAATCAAATTTGTTAAGGCTTCTCTAAAGCCTAAACTTCCAATTAACAAGCAAATCATCATCAGGCAGCCAGAGAATGGCAGATTCTTTCCATCCAACATCTTTTCAAAAGTGGATTTCATGCACTTATCTCCATGAAAACCCAGCGGGAAGATTTTCCCTGGGAGTGCTCCTACATCTGCCTGCTTCTAATGACAGTAATGGCAAGCAATATCCTACAATTACGGTGGGGATCTTGCTTCACGCATGCAAATCATATCATTGAAGAGCCCAGCAAAAGCCATTTGCTCCTTGGAACCACCAAATAGGTTTTACGGGGGTGAGTAAACGCTATTTGGAAATAGCCAAGCCCTCTGTTCCATAACCTCAATTGCATGGGGGTTGAGATTGTACAAGTTCAAGAAAGACACCCAGTGTCTAGGCCTCAAAGAAGTCAGCTCACAATCCATTCCTTAGGTACAGAGGCTTCTTTGGGGGCTTTTCAGGAATGATTAATTTTGTCACTTAATTACTAGTCCAAATGCACTCATTTAAAGAAAAATAAAGACAAAGACTGACATACATGCACACTTAAACTCACATGAGCACACGACACACTCACACATGTATGCACATGCACACTCACATTCACATATGCACCCACTCAAGCCAGTACATTCACCGTGAATGTAGTCGAAGTCAAGGTGGCACTGCTCAAGATGGAGTATTTCCTTCGAAGCCATGTTGGTATTAGTACCTTTCCCGTTTTTCTGTGGTTACACCTGTCTCATCTGAGCTGTAAAAAGGCTGGAAGCTGGTTTTATAAGGATATATCGTGATATAACATTTAGAGTTGTGTACATGGTGCTCTCACAGTTCTCCTTTACACAGGCTTTCCTGCCGCTCCAGATACTGATCACATCCTGGCTTCATCCTTTAGTTTTTTTTAAGAGTGAAGGATTGTTGACTCAAATCAGTTGGAGAGAACATTGTTGCAAGGCAATCTCCCATCGTCACCATCTTTGAAGACTGCCTCAAATTCCTCTGTTTGGATCTTGCAGCAGTGATTGATCAATAACAGTGTGAAGCCTTCTTAATTTACTCTTCTAACTCTGAGTCACGCTCATGCTTAGCTGAGTCAGCCTAGTGTGAGCGCTTGACCATCTCTGCCACTCCACAATGGACAATGAATCATGTCACTACAAGACATGTGTTCTGTTAAGATGCTCATAGTTACTGTTGCTTTCTAGCCATTTGTGATTTAGGATAAATGAATTTCAGTTTTTTTTTTTCCCCCCTATGGGAAATTTCTTAGACGAAGAGAAAAGGAGGCAGTTGTCGTAGAAGATAGTGGATAAAGTCAAGGAGTTATTTGGAGACCTCAGAGCCAATCACTGAGTATTGTGCTGTTTTTCTTCCCAGAAATTACAGTAAAATATTATTAGAAATAAAAGTATGCCACTCTAAGGAGTCACTTAAGGCTCAAAGGGTCATGAGTTTTACCCTTATCTGGGAGGAACCACAAGAATGACTCTACTCTGAGATGGGGCTTGTGTAGTTACCTAAGTTTGGCTGCAGGAGTTTTCAGTTTACTGAGGGAGTTAGTCTTTACCTGTGATGAAATGTGAGTCCTTCCCTTCTTTGTTAGTTCTGCTCCCCTATTGCTATCAATAGATCCTGTTCTCATAGCACCTGCTTCCTCAGTCTCTGCTCTTTCAAACCTCTGCCTACTCGTGATTTTAATAAATCCCTCTTTTACTTTAAAATATTTCCTAGAATAAAATTTAGTTTTATCTGTCCTGTTGTTTTTCAACAGCTTCTAACGAAGTGAAACAAGCTCTGACTCAGTGATTCCTCCATTGTTTGCTGGGCTGCTCATCAACAAGGCTCTTTGTGGATCAGGTCTGCCTTCCTAAGGATAGACAATTATTTATAACTTCAGAGTTAAGGAGAAGCGATGACTCACTAGAGAGGACCCATGTATTTTTGAGGCTGACTGAATATCTTTAAGGAGCGCTGTGGGTGAGGAAGGTACCATAGTTTGGCCATCTAGAGCATTATCTTAGATTTTAAACTTGGAGGTTTGGGCCTAGGTTAGCATTCCATTTATGAAACAGGTACATTTTATTACCTTTGTGATGACATAACTTCCTTTAAGTCATTCTATTGTCAATCATTTTAGTAGAAATAGTAACAAATTCACCTATTGAGAGTTCAGTTTTTCTCAGCAGGATTATTAAAAAAAGAAAAATGTTAAGTAATACTCTTTATCTCCAGAGATTGTGATTTGATTTTTTTTTCCTGTAAAGACAATGGGTGCCATAGAGCAACATTTTTGCAAGGGATGAAAGTCTTTTAACAAACATGCTATTCAGTATTGGCTGGGAAGAAGAAAAAGACAACCCAAAGTCATGGTTTAGTGGGATCCCAATTGTTAGAAGGGGAAGAGGCCTTGGGTTGGGGTAATCAGAAAAGATGCTATGCAGAGTTAGGAAGTCATATTAATGGGGAAATGTCTCAGTGAAGAAGACTATGGGAGGATAATATTGACGTGAGAATCTTTGACCTCATTCAAAAAGGTGGAGAACTCAATTTATGTTAACATAGCTGAGACTGAAAGTAGAAGGGAAAATTAGACAAGAGGCAGAGGGGAGGTTAAGAAAGCTTATGTGCCTAAAAACTAAGGGAACCTTAGGTAGGTATATCTGCTTACCCAGTTTTGTCTACATTGAACATATGATCTTGACACTAGTCACAAGGAAGTATCCTACAGTTTTAGGTAGATCCTTTTCCTTGGAGAATTCCTTCATGAACTTACTATGAAGATCCTGAAACTGACAGATATGCTCCTCTCATCATCATATTATTTATTTTTTAATTGATTTTTATTGAGCTCTACATTTTTCTTTGCTCCCCTCCCTGTCTCTCCCCTCCCCCGTTCAACCCTCTCCCAAGGTCCTCATGCTCCCAATTTGCTCAGGAGATCTTGTCTTTTTCTACTTCACTTAGTGTCCTTATTGTTGTCTAAGTTCTCTGGGATTGTGGTTTGTAGGCTGGCTTTCTTTGCTTTATGTTTAAAAACCACCTATGAGTGAGTACTTCTGATAATTGTCTTTCTGTGTCTGGATTTCCTCACTCAAAATAATGTTTTCTAGCTCCATCAATGTTCCTGCAAAATTCAAGATGTTGTTATTTTTTCTGCTGTGTAGTACTCCATTGTGTAAATGTACCACATTTCCTTATCCATTCTTCGGTTGAGGGGCATTTAGGTTGTTTCCAGGTTTTGGCTATGACAAACAAAACTGTTATGAACATAGCCGAGCACATGTCCTTGTGGCATGATTGAACATCCTTTGGATATATACCCAATAGTAGTATTACTGGGTCTTGAGGATGGTTGTTTCCTAATTTTCTGAGAAATCACCACAATGATATCGAAAGGGGTTCTACAAGCTTGCATTCCCACCAGCAATGCAGAAATGTTTCCTTTCCCCCACAACCTCTCCATCATAAGTTGTCATCAGTGTTTTTGATCTTGGCCATTCTTACAGGTGTAAGATGAAATTTCAGTGTTGAATATTTCCTTAAGTGTCTTTCAGCCATTTTAGATTCATCTGTTGAGAGTTCTCTGTTCAGGTCTGTACTCCATTTTTTTAATTGTATTATGTGTTCTTTTGGTGACCAAATTCTTGAGTTCTTTGTATATTTTGGAGATCAGACCTCTGTCTGATGGGGGGTTAGTAAAGATCCTTTCCCATTCTGTAGGCTGTCATTTTGTCTTGTTGACTGTGTGCTTTACAGAAGCTTTTCAGTTTCAGGAGATCCCATTTATTAATTGCTTCTCTCAGTATCTGTGCTACTGGGGTTATAGTTAGGAAGTGGTCTTCTGTGACAATGCATTCAAGTGTATTTCCCACTTTCTCTTCTATAAGGTTCAGTGTGGCTGGCTTTATGTTGAGGTCTTTGATCCATTTGGACTTGAGTTTGGTGCATGGTAATAGATATGGATCTATTTTCATTCTTCTACATGTTGATATCCAGTTATGCCAGCACCACTTGTTAAATATGCTTTCTTTTTTTTTACATTTGATATATTTTCTTCTTTGTCAAAAATCAGGTGTTTGAAGATGTGTGGATTGATATCCAGCTCTTCTATTTGATTCCATTGGTCCTCCTGTCTGTTCTTATGCCAATACCAGGCTGTTTTCAGTACTGTAGCTCTGTAGCAGAGTTTGAAGTCAAGGATTATGAGGCCTCCAGAAGTTCTTTTATTGTATAGGATTGTTATGGCTATCCTGAGTTTTTTGCTTTTCCATATGAAGTTGAGTACCATTCTTTCGATGTCTGAGAAGAGTTTTGCTGGGCATTGCATTGAATCTATAGATTGCTTTTGGTTATATTATTTATTTGAGCAAGGCAGATAAAATATCAGGTTATGAACTTGGGATATGGGATGGATATGACATCAATTTCTAGGTACCACTCCACAATGAAATATCAAGCTTTTACCTGTTATTATTAACAAAATTTCTTTCATTGGATACTATTTAAATATTTTAATATTCAAATTATGCTAATTACTATGCCAGGTGAAATGACACACTTGTTGACAGAGGTTTCTGTCCTACCAGGTCCCACAGCCGTTCAGTCCCAAAGAAACACACAGAGGTTTACATTAATTATAAACTGGTTGGCCTATTAGCTCAGGCTTCTTATTAAATCTTATATCTTACATTAGCCCATAATTCTTGTCTGTGTTAGCTACATGGCTTGGTACCTTTTATCAGTGAAGCATTCTCATCTTGTGTCCTCTGTGTCTGGGTGACGACTGCAGACTGAGCCTTTCCTCTACCCAGAATTCTCTTATTCGGGTTACTCCTCCTATACTTCCTGCCTGGCTACTGGCCAATCAGCATTTTACTAAACCAATACAAGTGACAAATCTTTACAGGGTACAAGCCCATTGTCTGACAGCAACTTGTGATCCCAGTACTTGGGAGGATAAAGTTGGAGGATTGTGAGTTTCAGGCCATGCTATATAGTAAGATCTTGTTTCAAAAACCCAAACACCAGCACCAAAACATTCTACAAATACTTTATTATGCTTTTATTCTCTGTAAAATTACATTCTTACATTAAGACAATTGTTTTATAGTCAGAAAATATCAGTTGAAGGGTGGATAAAAATGGTCAAAATTTCTTTCAGGCAAAACATGTTAGTTCTGTGAGTCTCTATTTTTGTCCAATTCACTTTTGTCCCACTGTCTTAAGACCCCATGGGCTCTATGCAGAGAATCACATCTGCTCAGTCTGTGTATGCAAGTGGAAGTGTTCATGTTTTGTATAAAATCATATCAAAGACTGGAGACCAGCTTGCTAATAGATTTTACGAAGGGACAGCATCTCCCTCCAGTGAAACGCTATTGTTCTAGCAATGTGGAGCCATTTGTGCACCATTTTTTTTACCCCATCTTTTTAAGAAGCAGATTCCATACAATGTTTGTTGACATCAATGGCATTCACATCAAAGGAGTTGTTTCTGAACAATAATGTCGGAATAACTTGCTTAAGCAGTGTTTTAAGAGGACTTATCAAGATGTACTCAGCAGAATGTAATAATATTTATGGGCATATTAAATGTTCTACTCTGAACTTTTATGTATATTATCTCATTTAATGCATTATTTTTGTGGGCAATGGGTACCTTAGAGTCACTGAAATTGTTACGATACTGGGTGATAATAGCTCATGCATTTTTCTTACAGATTTATGATTTTAGGAAGCTGAGTGTTTTGCAGTTCTCTCTCTCTCTCTTTTTTTTTTTTTTTGGTTTTTTTGAGACAGGGTTTCTCTGTAGCTTTGGTGCCTGTCCTGGAATGCAGTTCTCTTAAGATACTAGGCCAACCACAGAAGAGCACTTCCTAAATATAATCCCATTAGCACAGAAAATGAGAGCAACAATTAATATATGGGACCTCCTGACACTGAGAAGCTTCTGTAAAACAAAGGACACAGTCAACAAGATAAAAAAACAGCTTACAGAATGGGAAAAGATCTTTGCCAATCTCATATCCAACAGAGGGCTGATATCCAAATTATACAAAGAACTCAAGAAAATTTGTCACCAAAAAAACAAATTAGCCAGTAAAAATTGGGGTACAGACCTAAACAGAGATCTCTCAACAGATGAATCTAAAATGGCTGAAAGTCACTTAAAGAAATACTTAATTTCCTTATCTATTCAGAAAAATAAAATCAAAATAACTCTGAGATTCCATCTTACATCTATCAGAATAGACAAAATCGGAAACACTGATGACAACTTATACTGGAGAGGATGTCGGATGTGATTGCTAGTGGGAGTGCAAACTGGTACAGCCCCTTTGGATTTCTCAAAAAAATTAGGAAACAACCTATCTCAAGACCCAGCAATACTACTTTTGAGTATATACCCAAAGGATGCTCAATTATACCACAAGGATTTGTGCTCAACTATGTTCATAGCAGCATTATTTCTCATGGCCAGAACCTGGAAACAACTTAAATGCCCCTTGACCAAAAAATGGATAAAGAAAATGTGATTCATTTACACAATGGAGTACTACATAGCAGAAAAATTAATGACATCTTGAAATTTGCAGGCAAATGGATGAATCTAGAAAACATCATTTTGAGAGACATAACCCAGACCCAGAAAGACAAATATCATATCTACTCACTCATAAATGGCTTTTAGCCATATAGCAAAGAAAAGCCAGTCTGTAATTGACAATCCCAAAGAACCTAGAAAACAATGAGGACCCTAAGAGAGACATACATGGATCTAATCTACATGGGAAGTAGAAAAAGACAAGATCTCCTGAGTAAATTGGGAGCATAAGGCTCATGCTAAAGGGTAGAAGGAGAGGAAAAGGAAGGGAAGGGAGAGGAGTGGAGAAAAATATATAGCTCAAAAATAGGAACAACAACAAAAAGATACTAGGCAACAATGGACCCTGTAGATAGATCAGCTATCATGACTATGTATATATAGACTAGAATTGCTTAAAGCTTCTGTTTACTTGGCTCTTGAGCACCTGAGTTACACTCCAAGTAGCTATAACGCAGTTTTAGAGGAAGCCCTTCATTTAACACCCATAACTGAGCTGTCCTTTTTTCTGACAGTGTATTGTCAGGGGAAATGTTTGAACTTTTTCCCCTCTAGCCCTTATAGAAATGATCACCCTGGAGAATCAATAACCTTCACGTCATTAGCTCTGAGCTCTTGATCCCCCAAGCTTGATTTTAATTTGGTCATCAGGTATCTTTATAGCTTAGTCTCACAGTCACTGTTCTTAGCTCTTCATTCTGCCATTCAGGAACTGACCCGACTTTTAGATTCCTTTTAGCTGAGAAGTGATCATTTCCTATCTGAATCTGTAATACATATATGTATACAAACACACACCCATATGTATATACATGTGTACATGTATACAATGAAACTCAAGGGAGGGTTCAGAGTACAAAGTCCAGAAGGAAACAATTTCACTGAATTGGAGGGAAGAATCTAAAAATGTTGCCAACCCAAGGAGCAAGAAATGGATGTTGGCAGCCAGCATATAGGGCCAGGAAGGCAAACACTCTGAGAGCAAACTATTACAATAACCAGGAAATGGATTTCTGTCTGTTGCTGGCTCTTGTCAGATTCCTCTGCAGGGAAGGTGATAAGTGTGCCTGCAATTGTAAATGACTAGACGAATGGAATGGCTTCTTTCAAACTGCCCACCCCCAGAAATTCCTTACCATGTATATGGTATACATGAATATACCATGCTATGTATGTTCATTTGGCCTCTGTTATCTTTTATTCCATTTACAATTAATTATGGTCCTTGCATGTGAATCTTACATTCCTACTGTATCTTTAAAATTATTTCTTTAGTTTTTTTTTGAGATTATAATATGATTTTATCATTACCCCTTCCATTTCCTTCCTTCAAGCCCTCCCATATACTGATCCTTGTTCTCTTTCAGATTCACTATCTCATGTGTACTTTATTGTTTGGCGGGTGATATGATATATATAGTCTACTATAACAGATATTCAGTATATACTTTTTAAAAAAACACTCATTTTATGCTAGGTATAAGTGCACCTTGTGCATGCAGTACCCTTGGACACCAGAAAAGGGAGTCATATAACCTGAACTGGAACTACAGATTATTGTGAGCAAACATGCGGAAATCAAGCTTTGGGCTTCTGTAAGAGCAGTAAGTGTTCTAAACAGATGAGCCATCTCTCTAACCCCTCAATATACAGTTCTGACTGCAACCAAAATTAAATATGGAGAAAGTTATACAGTCTTTTAACATATTTTTTGACGAGTGTTTGCTAAATAAATTCTTCTTGTTGTTTTGATAGGAACCTCCTCAGAGTTCTATCACTTTAATTGTCTTTAATTCCAAAGCAATGCCACCCACCCCTTGCCTTTTTAGTGTAAATATTCAAAGCCCAATAAGGATTTTCCCAAGGAGAGATAGTGTAGGTAGCATATTGAATGTAGTGAAAGGCAGATAATAAAAGTCTTCTCTGAAGGGACAGCTTTTGAGTTCCCTGTCCTTTAACATTAAGCCAGATAACGGGGTCTGCGGAAATTAAGAGTTGGGGAAAGGGTCGTTTACCAAATGTTTGCTAATTCAAATTATCAAACCTTTCCTTTTAGAAAATGCCAGTCTATTCTCTGGATATCTCAGACTTCATTAGATGTGAGAAAGTTTGGAGAAGCTGAACAATTTCTGTGATCTCATTCCTGGCATGTACTTTGTTTATGGGAATCATGGCACAGTGTATCTTGACTACATTCAATTGTATCTTGACTGTATTCAATATTTCTCAACATAATGTTTTTAAAGCTAATTATAAATAATTTGGAGTGAGATATCTTGAAGATTTTATGATAAATCACTTCTATGTGCTTTGAGTTTTGTTTGTGTACTTCAGATAAATACTTTATTTTTGAATGATAAAATTATTGCTCTCGTACCATAACATATCCATTGTAACACACTTGGAAGCCATCCATAAAAACAAAATAAGAAGGTGAAGAATTGACTTAATGATGGTTTTCAGCAAAACCACAGATGAGTACAGAGTACCACACGAATACAGGATGCAGATAGGTTTGCCTTAGCCAGGTTTTTGAAACTATGTTCTTAAACGTCACCTCCATATTGTTTTGAAGTTCTCTGAACTCAGATTGTCTGAGAAATTTAAAGCTCTAACACTAAGCTTTTGTTACATATGCTATATATTTCCTCTTTCTGAGAAGTTGCTCTTAAATTACAGATGTGAAAATCTTGGAAAGGGCCATTGCCTTTTTTTCTTAATTCTTAAGATGAAGTCCATGCTCAATAAATGTTAACACATTACCAATTGCCATGGCAACTGATGATCCAGTAACAAGTCTATGGAAAAGTTCATATGCAGCTGAGAGTGTTAATGAAAGCAGAGTTTCATATTTTCAACTTGTCTTTACTTCTCTCCTTCAGTTGTGGACTTTCCGACTAGTTTTTTGTCTTTTCTTTTTTTCTTTTTTTTTTTTTATTCTTTTTTAATTAAAATTTCCAACTGCTCCCCGTTTCCCATTTCCCTCCCCTCCTCCCACACATTGCCCTCTCCCCCCACTCCCCTCCCCCATCCCCACTCCTCTTCTCCTCCCCCCAGTCCATTCCCCCTCCCTCTCGATACTGAAGAGCAGTCCAAATTCCCTGCCCTACAGGAAGACCAAGGTCCTCCCACTTCCATCCAGGCCCAGGAAGGTGAGCATCAAAACAGGCTAAGCTCCCACAAAGCCAGTTCATGTATTAGGATCGAAACCTAGTGCCATTGTCCTTGGCTTCTCATCAGCCTTCATTGTCCGCCATGTTCAGAGAGTCCAGTTTCAACCCATGCTTATTCAGTCCCAGTCCAGCTGGCCTTGAAGAGCTCCCAATAGAGCAGTTCCACTGTCACAGTGGGTGGGTGCACGCCTCGTGGTCCTGATTTCCTTGGTCATGTTCTCCCTCCTTCTGCTCCTCATTTGGACCTTAAGAGCTCAGACCATTGCTCCAATTTGGGTCTCTGTCTCTCTCGATCTATCGCCAGTTGAAAGTTCCTGTGCCATTCTCCTTGGCCTCTCGTCAGCTCTCATTGTCCGCCACATTCCGAGAGTCCGGTTTTATCCCATGTTTTTTCAGTAGCAGTCCAGCTGACCTTGGTGAGCTCCCAATAGATCGGCCCCACTGTCTCAGTGGTTGGATGCACCCCTCATGGTCCTGACTTCCTTGTTCATGTTCTCTCTCCTTCTGCTCCTCATTATAACCTTGGGAGCTCAGTCCGGTGCTCCAGTGTGGGTCTCTGTCTCTATCTCCATCCATCGCTAGATGAAGGTTCTATGGCGATATGCAAGATATTCATCAGTATGATTATAGGATAGGTTCATTTCAGGTTCCCTATCCTCAGGTGCCCCAATGAACTAACTGGGGACATTGCCCTGGGCATCTGGTAGCCATTCCAAGTTCAAGTCTCTTGCCACCCCTTAGGTGGCTCCCTTACCTAAGGTATGAGTTTCCCTGCTCCCCTATCCAACCTTCCTTTATCCCCAATCACCCCGATTCCCCCAGTTCCCATCATCCTCTCCTTCACACTTTTCTCTCTCCATCACCCCTCATCCCCATCCCACCCCACCCCCAAGATTCCAATTTTTTGCCCATCAGTCATGTCTATTTCCCATAGCTGGGAGGATATCTATATGTTTTTCCTTGGGTTTACCCTCTTGTTTAGCTTCTTTAGGATCACAAATTATAGACTCAGTGGCCCCTATCCATGGCTAGAAACCAATTATGAGTGAGTACATCCCATGTTCTTCTTTTTGGGTCTGGGTTACCTCACTAAGGATCGTATTTTCTTCAAGTATTCTGAGGCAAACATGAACACAACCTGATTGTTCATGATAGTCAAATTTTGTTGAATCTGTCAGCCAAGACTCAGTAGGGTCAGAGCTGGAAGGAACATAAGTGCTCAGCTTCTTATGAAGATGGCCACCATGTCTCAATTTCCTGGGAGTGATGGGGACCGGCTTCTCCAAGTTGTCAGCCTGATGCTTCTGAACAGCATCGATGAAACCACTAGACAGCATCGAAAAGCCTCTGAGATTCAAAGGGTTTTGGTGGATGAGGGTTGAGTTTGTTGAAAATAAAACTGCTTTGCCAGCCTCCAGCATCTGTACTTTGCTGTACTATAATTAAAGTACACATATGAAATTCTTTCAGACAAGCACAGTCCCATGAGTGATTGGCACCTGGCCTCTGAAAATATCCTGTGAAGAGCCAAGCTCTCAGTGGTGTGTTTGACAGGCTTGGCTCCCTTTCTGTGTGCCCTTGCTTCTCCAAGTGGCAAACCAATGCATGAATATGGAGATTGTTCCAGCTGAATATCAATCAGTCAGATGGTTCTTCAATCAATGACTTGAGTCAGTTTCCCTGCACACTCTCACTTACCCCATATCGGCACATGAGAAGATAACAAGGGGGAAAGTCTACCTCACTAATTGGAGGATGTTTTGTCCCGGCAGTGCTAAGAAAGAAGGACCTAGTTTGTCTGAAAAAAAAAATGTGAGTCCCTGGTGAGACAGAGAATTGTCTTTGCCTGCTGGTCCAAATAGCATTAGTTTTTGCATAGAAATTTCACCCAATTAAAGGAGTTTTATTTGAACCCAAGATTTGTGGCCTCCCTGGGAGGGAGAGATTATCTTAAGAGAGGAGAGGAAAGGCCTTTCTCATCATCTTGTTTTTCACGCCCGTGTCATTTACATGAGAACAAGACAATGTGTGATTGCACATGGGTTCTCCCTCAGAGCATCCTAAATAAGAATATGTTGGACACGATTCATTTTTCCCCTAAGCAGTCAAATGAGCCTAATCATATGAATATACAATGAGATAAAACACCAATCTTGGGCAGAAAGGTTTTTATAATTTTAAGTAGACTTCTGCTAAACTCTTATCATAATTGTAATTAGAAAGAGCAGGCTAGTTTCCTGCTGTTTCTACTCACATTTGACATGTGAACAGTGTGAGGTTAGAAGCCAGTGCTGAATTACTGATTTGCACTAGTTCAGAGTTGCTATTTGTGCAGCAGCAAGTAGAGGTCATGCAAAGCAGCATTAATAGTGCTCACAACAAATATTTCATCTCTCTATAATATCTACAGGCAGGTGATACATCAACTCTGTGCTATACAAGGTTGGTAGTATCTCTTAGGCTGGATAATTCAGCGTCCTAACAAGGCAGACCAGGGATATAAGAGTTACAAACTGAGGACACAGAAAATGATCCTATTTTGACATTTTTAGAAGTCATTTTATGGGAGGCATGACTTTTGACAGGTGATTAAACCCATTTCTCAGGCTTTGCATTGCCAGTCTGTGCAGTAAAGCAGAAACTGAGAGATGAGCTGAAAGAGCAGAATACCATTGCGAGATAGATTCTACAAAACTCATTGGTTAGCTAATCCCTGTGAGCTTTATACTTTAATTAAATGTTTTGTGGAGTTTCCAATAGCCTTTGAAAACACAGCTACACAGCGACTGAGGGTCATGGTATTAGCGGCTTTTCTGTTGCTGTGGGAAAACACCATGACCAAGTCATCTGACACAGATGAGGGTTTATTTGAGCTTATGTTACTGGAGGGGTGAGTTCATCATGGTCAAGAAACACGGCAGAAAGCAGCTGGAAATGGGTAGGAGCAGCACACTGAGAGTACAGATTTTCAAATTGCAAGCAGGAAGCAAAGAGAGCAAAGTTGAAGTGGATGAGTTTTTTAAACCTTAGATCCCCCTTTAGTGGCACATTCTCTTCAGTAATGCTGTACACCATAAATCTCCCAAAATAGTACCACCAATTTGAGACCTGGGGTGTTCAAATATTTTAGCATAGGAGGGACATTCTCATTCACACTACTATATTAGTGTCTGCCTACATTGCAATGCCCACCTTCGTATCTTTAGACTATTGAAATCCTGGATGTTGCATGCGGGAAAGCACCCAAGGTATACTGCAGTCCATTTTCCTCAGGTGGAGCAGATATTTCCAAAGATAGTTATGCAATAAAATATCACATCCTGTAGCTAATTATGGAAGATAAAGGCAGCATTGTTAGACCTTGGAACATCATTCAATATGCTTTCCTAGTTAGCTATTCATTAGAAATGTGGCCTGGATGGAATATGAGTAACAGTACAGGACTCTGCCCATGCAGCATTAGAACTATGAGTTACTCTGAACATAGTTAAGAAAGAATGATGTTGCCGGGCGGTGGTGGCGCACGCCTTTAATCCCAGCACTTGGGAGGCAGAGGCAGGTGGATCTCTGTGAGTTCGAGACCAGCCTGATCTACAAGAGCTAGTTCCAGGACAGGCTCCAAAACCACAGAGAAACCCTGTCTTGAAAAACCAAAAAAAAAAAAAAAAAAAAAAGAATGATGTTAAAACAGCTTCTTTCCCCCCTTGGAGTTTCAGCTTATGAGTTGCAACTAATACATTTTTAACAATTGTGTTAGCTGTTAGATGTCACATTGTAAGCTTAAGATCTGCCTAAGGGGAAGAACCTAAATAATTAAGATCAATGTATAGAGTGAAAATGGCAATGTTAGCTTAGGTGAGTGTAACAGGCTTTCACAATACACCAAGCCCTTATTCAAAGAGAAAATAACAAATGTCCATCTTTTAACACACATTAGTAAGAAATAGTGGCATAGATGAGGGATCCAGTGGAGCAGTAGTTTAGCTTCTGCGATGTCGAATCAGCCACAGTGAGGCTTTTTATACCATGGAGTCTAACAAACCCCACAAATCAGGTTTGGGTCAATGTTTCTATCATCCCTACAGAGAGATTATTATTAAACATCTATCAGTATATCACAGAGTAACAGTAGTGAACATTTAACTCAAAAGAGTTTTTAAGGATTCTTTATATATATATATATATATATATATATATATATATATATATATATATATGACATATCCATAAGTAGGTCTGTGACTTGAAGAGAGATTTGTCTCACATAGGTACAAAAAAGGAATATTTTAAAATGAAAAATTAGAACTAAAGTCCAACAGGAAGACCTGCATATAATCCACTTATCATTTCATACATTTTATTAGGCATTACACAATAGCTATAAATATACAGATACTCTAGGGAATACGGAAATTTTGTACTGGAGGGATTAAAGTTTACCTAAGAAGAAACAGACTTTTGGAAGATGCTGCACTGAAGGTGTTGTGAGCTGGAATGGGGCCATGGCTGAGTACTTGAAGGAATCCCTAGTCCGAGCTTATGAAGGTGAAACTCAGTAAGAGTCTTACAGGAGGAACAACTACATTTGGATGGTGCTGGGAGAAGGAGAGAAAGAGTAAAACGAAGGACAAGAAACAGGGCATACCCCATGACATAACACAGCTTAGTGTGAAGTGGTCTCACTTTAACCACACTGATTTCAGGTCATTGATTGGACACTTTATTTCACAAATAAGGAAACTAAGGCAGAGTCAAATGAGCTTTCTAAGAATCACAGTTAATAAGAGTCCTATCTACAATACCTGGTCTTGTGTATACGTGTTTGTGCAAATATGTATTGGTATGGGGGTCACATATCTGTGGAGGCCAGATGTAGGAGGATAGGAGGAGACTGTTCTTTCATTTTTCTGCACTCACACCTGAATAATTACATAGAAACTATATTAATTACAATACTCTTTGGCCAATAGCTTACACATATTTCTTTTTTTTAAAAAAATAATTATTTATTATGTATACAATAGTCAGTCTGTGTGTATGCCTGCAGGCCAGAAGAGGGCACCAGACCTCATTACAGATGGTTGTGAACCACCATGTGGTTGCTGGGAATTGAACTCAGGACCTTTGGAAGAGCAGGCAATACTCTTAACCACTGAGCCATCTCTCCAGTCCAACTAGCTCTTACATCTTAAATTAAACCATTTCTATTAATCTGTGAATCACTATGAGACTGTGACCTACTAATAAGTTTCTGAGGTGTCTCTCCTTTGGCAGCTACATAGTGTCTCTTGGCCCCTGACACTGCCTACTCTTTTTGTATTTGTATTTGTATTTTTATTTGTTTGGATTTTCCACCTGGCTTTATTCTGTCCTGCCATAGGCTGAAGCAGCTTTACAACATATGTACAGAAGGACATCTCTCTCTCTCTCTCTCTTTTTTTTTTTTAATTACAACACTGTTTGGTTTATTAGCTTAGGCTTCTTATTAACTAATTCTTCTATCTTAACCTAATACATTTCTATTAATCTGTGCATTGACATTAGGCTATGGCTTATTGGTAAGAGTCTGGTGGGAATCATTCTCCTTTAGTAACTACATGGCATCTCCTTGAGTCTGCCTACTCTCTCTCTCTGTATCTTTTCTAGTCTGCTTATATTCTACCCTCCTATAGGCCAAAGCAACACATATCCATCCCACATCATCTCCCCTTTTCAGTCTAAATAAAAAGGAATGTTTTAACTTTAACAAAATAACAGTACATATACAAAACAGTTATCAAGTAATAATTAGAGTTAAAATATTTAGTCCATTTACATTTGACATATTAAGGAAAATACTTTATCATCTATCCTATCTTTGTGAATCTAAAGTTTTATATCTACTTTATCTTTTATCATAACTAAAAAAACTATAGTTATAACAATCTGTCTTCAACTCTTCAAAGACCCCAGAAAGACATAATATTACCTAAGTAATCAGAAAGTAAATTGTAAGCAACTTCCAAAGCTCTAGAATTGACAGAGACATTTCACTGCCTGGACTCCCAAAGTTTTTCTGTAATATTGGTGCATTAATCTTCAGTCTATAGGCTCATAGTATTCAGCAGACTTTTATACAAAGCAGGAAATCTGGATATTTGTTCTGCTTTGTAATGGCAAACTTCATCAATTGCTTTCTTCTGTATCCTGCAGGATGTCTGGCAGTTTCTTCTGTGAGTCAGGAACCCTACAGGACCATCTCCCATCTTTAGAAAAGTTCATCAGTCACTTTTCTGTGTGTCCTGCATGTCCAGTTCATACAGCATATCATCAAACAGTCCAGACAAGAGCTGGACTGACCCAAATGGCTGACCTTGTCACATTGAAGGCAAATTCCATAACAACTTTTTCAGTGCCTATCAACCTCCCCAAAATAATTGGTGTTGCCAGAAGCAGACATATCTCACTGTCGAAAAAGTTTTAAGTTCTTTAAACATTTTAAATACCATTGTCTGTAAGTCTTTGAAAGTTTGAAGAATATATCTATACATGTGAAATATATCTCTGTACATCTAGAAAACCTGACTAACATGACTACAGGTATGACTATTATAAATGACTATCTATTAGTCTGTATTTCTTAATTATACATTACATTTTTAAATGAGTTATACAAACACAATACCCAAAACAAGAACAGAAATACATATGCAAAATGTAACAAATCAACCTTAAATTTGTATCAATAGTTCAAAGTCCATATTAATGTAAAGTATTTATTTCTATTTCATATCCTCCTTTAAATGAAAATAAACATTTATAAGCAATCATTTTGGGGATTTGGGTACAGTTTTCTCCAAACTGCTTTCTGTCATTTACTGAGTGAATTGATTTTAGGGATTCATGGAGCCCTTTCAAGTGGTCTTGTTCCATCAAACCACATTGGCCTGGAAGGAATCAACAGGTTCTCATCTTCTGTGAAAACAAAAGCAGAACCTCTTTTCCAAAATAATATATCCTTAGACCCAAATTTTGAAAACAAAATATCTTTATGTTGATTTAACTTAGAAGCCTCCAGAATCAGATGTCTCCCTGCAGTCAAAAATTAAAAGAAAATATAATAATACACATAATCCAGACTCTAGGTGTATATTCCATTTTATTTTTCTTTACTACTTTAATCTATGACTGTCTGTATATTATTGTCTTTTATATTATTACTTTGTTTTATTTTTAAAAACTATTTACTTCTTTGTATAACTGTCTATATGATTTTTCATCTCTCCCAATTATATGTAAATTAAAAAGCATACTATGAACTGTTGAGAAATTTATTGTTATCAGAAACTGTCTTTATTGCATATCTATAATTATTTTCTGACCAGAAAGACTTTTAAAATGGTAAGTAGCTTGGTGGCAGCGGCCGTGTATGTTGACTCCTCTATTGGCCTTTCAATATGCCAGAGGTACATTTACTGCCAGCTCTTCAAGCCATGTTCACTGCCCCAGCTCTAGAGACACAGCTGGTTTATGTTGTCATTAAGCAAGTTGTAGCACACTGCTCACAAACTCCATTTAAGTGCAAGACCTCCCAAAAGAGCCAGAGTTCATACTACTAGCTTGAACTAGGAAGCCACCAATTTTTAAAGAAGCCATGTCATTTCAACTGCTAATATTGGGTCAGGAAGACGTTTCTTAGAGGAGCTATGCCTCTGCTTGCTGCCAGCAAAGAGAGGCTATCTGAAAAAAAAAAAATACAGCTACCAAGAAACTGTTCTTATCTCTGCCCTTTTGTGTCTAGAATTACTTCCCAAGCTCTCTCAGTTTTTATGTGGTTGTAGTTACAATTCTCTAAGAATGTATACATCTTATTTCTTGAGACAAGATCTCTCACTGACCTGGAACTCTGCAGCTATGCTAGACTGACTGACCAGCAAGCACTAGGAATTCAGCTGTGTCCATCTCTCTGGTGTTGGGATCACCACTGTGTGTTACTGTATCTGACTTCACTTTACATGAGTTCTGATGATCAAATTCAGGTCCTATGCTTGGAAGGCAATTATTTTCCAACTGACCTATCTCTCAGCCCTAAGACATGTCACTATTAATTTCTTGAAACTCTAGCAGTTTTCAGAAGTCCTTGTTTTACTTAAATGCCAAAAAGAAAGGTGAAGAACTCACCTGCTAGAATATTGATGTGTGTGTGTGTGTGGGGGGGGGGGGGGAGTATTGTTGAGCCAGTTGTTCCTAGGCAATCAGAAATTTAACAAATGGCTTGTGTGTGGAAAGAACTCTCCACTATTCCAGTATAGGTTAAGGTAGCCAAAGGGCCAAAAGTCTAGTCATAAGATATTGGAAAAAACAAGTTAAAGTAAAAATGCAGAAGACGGAAGAGTCAATGAGAAGGAAATACAGGATTTTAAGCATTTACTAGGAACTACAAATCTAGTCTTTCCCAAATGGCAGAACTACTGCAAATTGTCTTACTGTGGCTCAAAATATACTTTTGACAGAGCCACAAATCCCCTGGAGAAGATAAATGATGGGTAATTTGAAGTAGTCCCAAACTTTTTTGCAAGCCTCAAGATCACTGCACAGTACTGGATCTGCTCATAATGGCCTGGACTGTGTCCCAAAAACACCAATGGGAAAGACTCAAGCAGACTGTCCAGGGTAGAGAATAAAAATGAAGCCATTTGGACTTGTTTAAGACACTTGATGGCCTGACAATTTGCAATTTATAGATTTTTAAAGTCCCTTTAACATTCTTATCTGCTTTTAAATAAAAATAGCCTCAAACAGACTATGGCCCAAGTTCATGCTCAGCTTACCACATTCCATGAAGCACACAGCAACAGAAAGAGAGAAATAGATCCAACATGTCTTTGCAATGCATTTCAGCTTCCAGAGCTGTGTTAGATGGATGGATGAGTGAGAGTCCCATATATGTCAGGCAGCCTGAGAGCCCTGCCAGGATCCTTAATAGTTCCTTTTGACAACTCTGTCCAACAGACTCTTATCTCCTTAAGGGACAGTGATAAGCATTTTAACACAATGCGGTTCTGGTTGTTTTGAAGTATGAAACTCAGTAGGATGGAGAATCTGATAAGCTTTGGCCATAGTTTATGTAACTGTGGCTCCTTCCATCTGAGTGCCAGTGGTTTGCCTTCTGGGTGTTCCGAATAGATTAGGTTGTCTGGGACACATTGCTCAGGTTTCTTTCTAACTCTGTGTGGTAGATGACAAGGTTCCAGTGTGTTTCATTGTTCACTGTGTAGCCGTGTCTTTCAGCCTTTTTGTTAAATCACGGAAGACTATTTGCTTTTTAACTGATGTCACACATGGGGAAAACATTTTTGTCCAGTAGTCCTCAATGCTGTTGCTTGAATCTTTTCTATCAGGGGTTAGGAAGTCCCTAGCTAAAATGAAAAGTCAGAGTGTCTCTGGGCACTTGGTTATCTTTACGTCAAACAACAAATATGTCATTGTTCGTCATGCTATCCTATTACAGAAATTTCACAGGAATCATCAATATCTTCTCAGAAGGCACCATTCAAAACTCACTGGCAAATACCAGTTCTAAATATGTGTAACATTAATATCATTTAACAAGAGAGACTTTCCCAAAAAAACTAGATAACCCTGGATCAGATGTTCCTCAGTTGAGGCCTGTTCACACCGCCAGAAAGCCATGCGAAAGCTGTTCTGCATTGTCTAAAATTTCCTTTCCTTTCAATGTGTAAAATAATTTGATTCCATTGATTAGAGGTTAGTTTGGACTTCAATCATACTGTGTGATTGAAAATACTCTATATGTTTTGATCTTACTTTTTGAAAATAATAACTATGGTAAGATCGAGAAGACATCTATCATTCATATCTTAGAGAAATTTATTTAATTACCCTGCTCTCCTCCTGATATACGTTGGGCACCAGTAACACTGAGGAATCCAATCAACTTATGAAAAGTTTTGTACCTTTTACCCATCATCTCCTCATGAATTTGCTAACCACACTCACCTATATAAACATGCAAATGTGCATGCATACATGTACACACATATGTGATGACAGACATGTAGATTCAATTTACTTGTAGTTGTCAGTTAACAGTATATACATGTATTAAGCCATCATACTTTACAAATAATGAGTATTTGTCAGGTTTCAATCCACAAAGCTAGAAAACAAAACAAAACATAAAACATAAAACAATGGTAGAAGAAGTCAGGAAGAAGGCAAAAACCGAAATTTGAGCAAGTAAGAGATTAGAGTCTGAAGCAGCATGGAAGTGAATTCCTTTGGTGGAAGTAGAAACAGAGAAGTTGTCACATTGAACTGAATCCTGAAATTTGGCCATAGGGAACACTTACAGACATCAAAGACATCCCAATTTAATTGAAACAAATGAATAAAATCTCTTCTTTTCTCCTTTGGTCACTGTTCAAATGGGAACATTAAAAACTTGATATATGCAGTGCACCATCAGTCCGTCTTCCTTGATTTCTTGAGTAGCATCATCTCCAGCATCAAACTTGCCTCTTTCTTCAAATGTTATTTTTCAGTTTTCAATTGCTACTCCCATAGAGAGGAAGTGGGCCCAGGCTTTATATAACATCTCTTAGTTTACAGAAATATTACATTACAATACTGGTTCAGCTGAGTTCTGTAGGTCTACAGTGAGTGGTCCTTGAATGTCTGCAATAATTCTTGGAAAAGTTGAACTAATTCCCTTAGATCATTCCACCTCTGATATAGTGACCACATTTCTATTTCCATTTTGAATTTAAGAACTATTCATTTTCTCACTGATTGTTAGAACAGGGTTTTGTCATTGTAATGGATTAATGTTACAGAAGAGACTGTTGCATATCAGACCTAACACTAAATACATGATGGTAAGGACCCCATATGGTCCTCTCATAGTCCTTTGACTGACATGGTTCACTTGGCAGAGTTAGACAAGGAAGCTTACCTTAATCAGTTAGTCTTGTTCCTCAAGTATAATGTCAACTGAGGCTGATCATGGAAACCTGCTGGATTTGTGAAGAAAATGATTCTATTGATTCCCTAGGAGAGTTCTTAGAATGCTGTGAAAAACCCGTGGAGTTCAATGCTAGGACAATGTCAAAGGCTTCCATTCATAATTATTTATCTATTCAGTTTACTTCTCTTGAGAAGGCTCAAGCATTCAGACTAGTACTATAGTATTTTCAGAACCTTTATTACTCTCCATGGATTGTCTACCCTTTGGAATACTGTTGAGAATGTACAACACAATTGAAGTTGAACTTATGACCCTTGTTGGTTATTATTTCTGTGTCAATACCTACTATCTGTTTAATATCATACATTTCCTTATCACCTTTAAAATAAGTAATGTGATGTTAAGATTAGTAAAATCTTGGGATGTAGATAATGTTCCATCAATGTTCTTGTATCTATTACATGATCATTAGTTTGTTCATATTGTAGCTATGTTAGACTAACTTTATCTCTTATCCGGACTTTCTCAAAGCCAGTCCTTAGCATTTTAAAACATGTGTTTTTGCTGTATTCTACAAATAAGTGACAAAGGTAATTATGTACAAACATTATTAGAAAACAAAATATGTGATGTCATATAATTATGACCATAGTGTATTAGACAACGCCATACAGGTCTCTCACTTTGTGTATACATTTTACTCATGCTAAGGCTTCTGTGGCAGACAGTTTATATGTATGATAGTTGTCAGCTGTCCTAGGATGAAAATCATCTCTTTTTTATG
The DNA here is from genome assembly GCF_950005125.1 of Chionomys nivalis. Classification (NCBI taxonomy): domain Eukaryota; kingdom Metazoa; phylum Chordata; class Mammalia; order Rodentia; family Cricetidae; genus Chionomys; species Chionomys nivalis. The sequence continues at coordinate 51,769,635 of NC_080099.1, forward strand.
GTTGTTTTCTGTTGTTGGTTGGGTTAATCTCTAAATTTCAAGATATGTTTTGCTTTAAAGACTTGTAGTTTCTGCATACTCTTAATTTTGGCTTACAGTCCTTCAATATATTGCCATTAAGTTTCTCAGAAGCTAATTACAAGGTGACCTATGGTCCTTTCTACTTTGAGAAGACACAAGAGCAAGAAGTTGAAAAGGGATTCAGCACCCCACTTTCTAGTATCTTTAGTGGTGGCTATTTTCAACATGTGTCTTCTTTCAAGGAATTTCAAGTTAGATTATGTAAAAATGTGTCTCTGTGCTATAAATTGAATCTTTTCCTTAGCCTCTTGCCTCTGACAACTTGAAGTAAACACTTTGACTAAATGCTGTGTCTGGAGAGCTGAGTAAACCATATTATCTCAGTTTTAAAGGAGGAGAGGGAGCCAGAAATTGCATCTATCCAGCAACTTTCTCCTTCTGTTCCTCAGGGTCTGCACTGCAACATCACAGAAAGAAGAGAATTTACATGGGATTCATAGGTGGTTTTGAAAGGGACATAACAAGGTTATATAATTCATCACACAGTCCAATAAATATCAGAAGCTACAGCAACTGTTGTAGAAGCTTGAAAAGGATGCATTTACAATATCTGCTGCTCTCCAAGCTTATGACTTGTTTGATCTAACACAAGAGAATTTGCATGCTCTGCCACTGGAAATACTAAATTCACCTCAAGACTACTTCTTTATCTTACAGTATGGTTAAGAGTCATTAATTTGGGGTCATTGATGAAGGAAGAGATAAGACAAAGTGGGGACTTCAAAATGAATTTCTTTTGGTGGAAGGGAAAGATGATATTTAAATGCACAAAATGTACATATGTGATAAAATTGGCAAGTATCTGTTGAGATTTAGCAGGGCAAGATACATGAATAAAAACATAATTATATAACATATAACCATTTGTATAGTTTAAATATGGCTAAAAATTAAAAAATGGAGTAAAGATAAGATGGGAGACATTTGAACTAAACAGAAATCATAAAATTCATAATAAACAAGGTAAATGCCTCCAAATTCGTGCAGGAAATCACATAGCTAAGATAGAGCTGGACAGTGCCATCAGTGAAGTCCTGGCTTTATGCATTCTGAACTTAGAAGGGGCATTTAGAGAAAATATGATACCTTATTTACAATAAAAAAGCCTAAACTTTTTTTTTAAAAAAAGTAAGGGTCAAGAACATATTTAGAACAAATGCATAGAAAAAAAACCAAAGTTATATTTAAATAAAAGAATTTTAAGAAAGCTGAATTCAATTTAAACTGTGGCTCATAAAACAATATTTTAAATAAACCATTTTTTAAACAAACAAGAAATAGCTGGTTTGATGCTTGGGGGACAGAAAGATGACAGAAAAACAAGCGGGACAGCTCACTATTGCGCTGCTTTTGTTTGGTTCTCTCATTTTCTCACTGTCGGGTCCCTCTTCATCCTGAAGAATAAGACCTTCAGTATGATGACACTGCCACTGTCCTTGCTTTCTTGCAATAAACATCTCTATCATTTTATGGTAGATATCTTTTTCTATCTGTAGAAATACATGGATATGCCATTGTATCTGGAGACTATCTACCGTGTATTACTTTAGGTTCTTTATTGATCAAAGTCAATACGCCAATAGAATTCAAGGTTACTAACGCTACCCTGATCAGAACATCACTCTAGTCTGTGAGTATGACCACATTCATTTTAAGTGTAATTTTTCTTTTATTTTAACACTTAAGAACTAAAACTCCAAGAAAAAAAAAACCCTTAGTACTTTATTTTAGTCTGAAAGTGATCTGAAGGTAGTTAACCTTGGAAAGAAGGAAGAAATGAAGATAAACTTGCTTCCTGGCCTCCTGATGCCTCTGTGTGAATTGATGGATCCCTCAAGGATGAGCGCGACACTATGACAAGTGCACGGGGAGAAGTTATGCTGAAGCTGACATTCACAGCGTGGATTAATTATAAGTATCCATCTCCCTGGTGATCATGTGCTTTTTCTCCCCAGGAAGCAAACCAACCAAGAATTTTACTTTTGATGGAAATGAAGAATGTTTGGAGTTCCTGTTAAGTTTCAATAGTTTTAAGTTAAATTCATCTTCACGTTAACTTTAGAGAGACTCAACTTTCAACCTTCCCCATAAAAAAGGGTTGAGTGAAGTACATTTTTATGGGCTGTGTAGAACTTTTAGTAAACCCCAAATTCAAAATATGGGTAGTAGGAATTGCACTTTCATTTGGTGGCTGAGGGGGAGAATTTTTTTATAGGGTATAACCACGATGTTTTGTTAAGATGTGGAAGTATTCCTATCTTTTTTTTTTTCTTTCTTTCCCGGCTATGAAGTATTCCTATCTTTAAGACTTGGATGCTAAGCACATTCACAGCTATGAGGCAAAGACAGAGCATGTGGAGGGAGGAAGGTAGGGGAAGTCAGCCGGAAGTCGTCATTGCAGACTCTGTAGAGTGGGGCTTCCTGATGAGATGATGCTTTCGTGAGTGCACCCCAGAGTGGGCTCCACCTCCCTTTAGCTCTGAAGTCCTGGCCAGTTCCCTTAAGGAGGAAGCATCTGTTTTGTTGACTGTCATGTTTTGAGACAAGATGTAAAGAGATGCTGTTGACAGTGTGTTCACAAAGAAGTACTTTGGCAGCAAGATGCAGTTGTATTTATATATTCTTCTCATGCTACTGGGTGACAAACAGAACACCCCAGACAGCTTGTCTGACTAATTTGTGTCAAACTCAGAGCACTTTCTCAACAGGTTCTTCAGTGAAGCTTAAATGAAGTCCACACTTGCCCCCATGCCACACACACTCACATATATGCATACACACGCGCATGCTCACAGCTCCATACCCACTTCAGATTCTGTAATTCACTTTCTAAGAGGATACTTTTTGGCTCGAGGAATTTCTCAACTCCTTCTCTCCCAGTGATTATTGTTACTAGCTTTCCTCCAGAAGTTTCAGAGGATCTGAAGAACTGACTTTCTTTAAATTGGACATAAACTTCTTTGAAATGTTTTTAATGCCAACTTCCTTCCAAAACTCAATTTTAATGAATATAATCAAGTAAACAAGCTCATGCAGAAATGTTAGGAAATGGGCTAAAAAGACAGATCTGCTTTTTAAACCAAGCCTTTTTGAGATATTTTTTATTTATTGGGATGATCATAAAAACCTGCATGGATTTTCTGGAAGCAGGAAATTACCACTTTGATTGCAAGGTTCTGTTCTCCAACACGTTATGAAAATTCCCACCCCTTATTCACAGCACTTAATTTTGCTGTCTTTACAACATGAACTTTATAATACAGAGATGCCCAAGAGCTGCTTTCTTTTAGTCAAATGTTTTCCTACTAGGAAATGTCACCATTCAATAAGTCAAAAGAAGATCAACTCATGAATATTCATTGGGAATATTTTGTGTACTCTATTACCTACTTAATGCTCTTTTACTGGCTACATCACCCATATTCCTGATTACTTTTCCCCATTCAGTCCTTAATTGCTATTTAAACCAAGCAATTTTTCATAGTAATTCTTGTCCAGTCTAATGTTGGGATATTGCCACTTGATATTACATATGATATATAATTCCCTCATTCTCTAGAAGTTTATGTGTGAGTAATTATTTGCTTTGCTTTTCAAATAGAGGTATTTTTTAAAATTTTTAGATCTTAAATAATAATCTTTCTAGTATTATTTTATGGGTAAAGATTATTTTGACTATCTTGGGTCCTTTGTTGTTCCATATGAATTTTAGAATATTCTTTTTTATTTATGTGATGAATAAAATGGGATTTTCATTGAAATTTCACTGAATCTATAAATAACGTTTGATTGCTGTCCTGACTAGCTTTATATAAACTTGAAAGAATCTAGAGACATCTGTATGGTCATCAGTTGAGGAATTTCCTCCATAAGACCTAGCTCTAAAGCATTTTACTAAATTAATGATCGATGTGGTAGAGCCTAGACTATTGTGGATAGTCTTACCATTTGCATGCTTGTCTTTGATTCTGTTAGAAATCAGGCTAAGCAAACAATGAAGAGCAGTCCAGTAAACAGTACACCTCCATAGTCTCTGTATCAGTTCCTGCCTCCAGGTTCCTGTTCTGTTTGTGTTCTTCTCCTGGATTTCTTCAACTATGGATATAATATAGAATTGTAACCAATATAAACCCTTTCCTACCAAACTAGATTTTTGTGATGGTGTTTTATCATGGCAACAAATAACACCAAAACAATAATACTAAACAATTAACATTTTCATATGGTTAATTATGCCAATCCATGAACATTATGTCTTCCTTTGTCCTAGTGTCTTTCTCTGCCTATTACATTACAGATTTAAAGTTTTCATTTCAGAACTCCTTCACTTCCTTATTTAGGTTCATTTTTTTCTTATTTTATTTTCTTTGTGATTTGGAGTATGTTCCTGATCTTGTTTGATGCATGTTTGTGGTTGGATATATAAAAGCTCTTGATTTGTATGAGTTGTTTCTGTATTTTGTCCCACTGCTGAATTTATTATTTCTAAGAATTTTTCTGGTAGAAGTTTGGGGATCTCTAATATCTTGTCACCTGCAAATAAAGGTAGGTTGATTACATCTCTATTTTGTATCCTTTAAATTTTGTTTTTTCACTTTATTACTCCAGATAATACTTCAAGCACAATATTAAAATTTAGTGGGATTAGTGTAAAAAAAAACCATTGCCCATATTTGACAAAATAGAGAACTTTGAACTATTTGAAATAGATTTCAATATGAAAACAATATATCACTCCCAGTTCACATAAAATAGGCTTTGAATATAATGAAGAAACTGCTTTGTACTTCAGTATTTATTTCACTTGGTACTAGATATACTGATATGTAATCTTTAGCTGATTTTCCTCTACAAGAATGCCATGCCCAGCTTAAAACAAGGGGTGGGGGACCTAAGTCCTACCTCAACTTGATATGCCATGCTTTGTTGATACCCATGGGAGGCCTACTCCTTTCTGAATAGAAACAGAGAAAAAGTGGATTGACAGAACAGAGTTAAGGTAGGGGCAAGCAATGGGGAAAAAGGAGAGAGGAAGAACTTTGATAGGGATGTAAAATAAATAATTTAAATAAAAGAATCTCAACAATTTCAAACAGGATGTCTTAGGGTTTCTGTTTCTGTGAATGGAAACCATGACCATGGCAACTTTTATAAGAGAAAAAATTTAATTGAGGTACAGGCTTACAGTTCAGAGGGCTAGTCCATTATGGTCATGGTGGGGAATGCAACTGGCTGCAGGAAGCATGGTGGCATGTAGGCAGACATGATGTTGGTTACATCTTGATCAGAAGGTAACTGGAAGTTGACTGATATACTAGGCAGTACCCCGAGCATAGGAAATCTTAAAGCCCACTCCCACAGTGACACACTTTCTCAAACAAGGTCATATCTACTCCAAAAAAGCCACACCTCTTAATAGTGCCATTCCCTAGGAGATTATGGGGACCAATTGCATTCAAACTACCATAGAAAAACAAACAATCGAAAAAAGAAACTTATACACACAGATATGAATAACACACACACAGAGGTCCAAAATTGGAAATCAAAATAGAAAAGTAATACAAAAATTCTAAAACAATGCAAAATAAGGTGAAAATATTCAAAAATACTTTTGAAGTAGTTTTGCATTAATCAATTACTCCTGTCATGAAATATGGTTAATGTACATGGTGAAACTCCATTGGAGAAAACTAATTTTTCTTTTGTCAGCAAGTGTCAATTGTAGATTGTTTCTTGGTTAGGAGTGGAAGTCTATGTCTACTCTCTCCTCCCAGTGCTATGACACCATCTGGCTTAAACTTGTGTAGGCCTCATGCATGGTGCCACAGTCTCAGGTGTGATCAGTTCTCTTGTGTCTGGAAGATACTGTTTTTTTGGAGTTTTATGTCACCTCTGGCTCTTATAATATTTCTGCCTCCTCTTTATCATTGATTTCTAAAACGTGAGGGGAGGGTATTGAAGACATCCCACTTAGGACTGAGTGCTCCAAAGTCTCTCATACTCTGCACATTCTCCAGTTGTGGGTCTCTGTGTTTGTTCCCATCTACTGCAAGAAGAAGCTTTTATGATGATTGATTGAGGCACTAATCTATTAATACAGCAGAATGTCATTAGGAGTCATTTTAATGATATTTTCCTTTAGCAGAATAATACTAGTAGGTTTCCTGTTTGACTCAAAAACTATCCAGAATGGCCATTTTAACAGTGTCAAGTATGGGCTTGTAATAGGCCTTAAGTCAATTCAGAAACTTGGTTGGTTACTCCCATGACATTTGTGCCTCTACAGCATTGATATATCTTGCTGGCAGAACACCACTATAGGTTATGGGGTTTGAGAAGTGAGATATTGATGATTACCTTTCTCTTCTTGTAAGATGCAGAGTACCATGAACTCACCAGCTTGACTTCTTGGTGTTTGATATAAATGTTGGTTTCAGGGGCTGGAGAGATGGCTCAGTGGTTAAGAGCACTAGCTGTTCTTCCAGAGGTCCTGAGTTCAATTCTCAGCAACCAAATGGTGGTTCACAACCATCTGTAATAAGATCAAGATCTGGCGCCCTCTTCTGGTGTGCAGGCATACATGGAGGCAGAATGTTGTATACATAATAAATAAGTAAATAAATCTTTAAAAAAAATTGTTGGTTTCAGTAATAGGGACTTACTGTCAGATTGTGGAGATTAACCAATAGTCCTGCTAATATCCTGTGATATTTGGGGCTTTTCATGAGCTCCCTTTGACTAATGGCTCAAGACCTAACATGCTCCTGGCACTGGAGGGTTTGTTTGGTGGTGTAAGATTGCTTTTGGGGGGCATCCCTCTCCTATTATATGGTGACCCCATTTAGGTTCTTTCATATATGTATGTGTTTTCAGTACAATCTATAGCAGTAGATTTCCATGTGGGTTTTTTCTAAATAATGCTAAATTGCCTTTCGTGTTAGTTATCCCTCATCATATTTCCTTTTGACTATTTATGTTTGTGACTTTGTACCGATGTCTAGGAATCTTGAATTATGTTTAATGTGTTTGGTGTTGATATATGGTCTCGTCTTAGTTGGCTGTGTGCACCATTCTTTGGTTTCTGCCCACTCTGGATCCTAGATAAGCGTGAAGGATACAGATATCCTGGTTGAGAGCTCTTCTGTGGGTGGGCAGATGGGTTGGTAGTTGGAAGAAAGGAATGGAGATGGGCTGTAATGAAGAGCTGAGAAGGGATGTGGGAAGGAGCTAGGGGATCTTGTTCTGAGACAGAGTCCCTGGAGAATGCAGGTAGGGTGAGAAGATGGGTTCTTGCAAACAGGCTGTAGTAGGAAAAAATTAAGTCTGGAAAGACAGGACTGAAAGAGTTAGGGGAATCCTGCATCTGAACACAAAGAGGTGAAATCCTTTTGGTCTGGAGGTGGGATAAGAGAAGGATGTTTTGTAAACAGATTGCTAAAGACAAGTGAGTCTGTAACAGATTCTAGTGGAGGACAGGAAGGGTAGTGAAAATCACCTATCTAAGGCCTGGCCTGGTGTGGTTACTCAGATGTCGTGGGTAGAATGTGATTCTATAGATGGGCAACTGAAATCAAGGAATAGAGATGGACTAGAAGGGAAGGCTGAGGGAGTTGGTGGAAAAGACCTAAGCTAGGTCCTCACCAGGAGGCATGCATACTTCTTAATTCTTAACTTGACTCCTTAAGAACCAGTCTCTGCCACACTGATGGATTGGTCCAGTGTACTGGCCATGTATAGGAGTACTGTGAGATGTGATTAGAGGGATTTCTGTTGTAGAATAGACATCATTGTGGTGGGGGTTGTTGGCTATTGTGACTGAATTAAGAAACCCCTAAGAGGATGGTAAAACACAACCTTTGACATATCTATGATATCATTTTTTAGGGGGGAAAATTAGCACATGATAGGTTTGTCCCAATCAATAGATTAATCCTTTGGTAGATTCCTACCAACACAAAGTAAAGCCTACCTGGAGGATATAATTGCTTGGTGCAATAACTCACTCTGATCCACTTTATATTCCCCACTTCTCTGCTTTGTTGAGACACTCCCATTGCCTTGATTTTCTGTCCAAGTTCATGGGGACAAGTGACCTTTGGTTGAATCCCCTTAAACCAGGAGAAGAAATAAATTCCTCCCTTGAATAGTTTCTGACACATGTTTTTTTTTCATAACAAACAAGCTATCCAATACAATGGCAAGACTATTTTATTGCATATCACCGTGAAAGCACTTCATAATAGAGGAAGAAATTTAAGAGACAATTTGCTTTCACCTTTTAGAGATGGGTTATTTAAAGGTAATATTGAAGCCATTACAATACAGTAGTTTTGGATCTAGTCAAACCAGATCTGGTGCTGTTTCTTCCAGTTCCCCAATATATGTTTTTAAGCTAGTTACTAATTTTCTCCAATTTTCAGTTTCTTCAATAATTATATGTAGATAGGAAATACTGGCATGTAAAAGCCCTATCCATGCAAAGCAGTTGATCTTCTGCAAAGTTCCACAGAAACCAGTCATGAATCAGGGCCACATGGAAATGCTTAGGCCTGAAAACTGCTCTCCTCACACTCATACATACTGCCATAGAGAGCCAGGTGTTCCTCAAGCAAGAATGTTAGAGTGTAGCCCCTACCACTACTTCCTAGGAATCCATGTAATGACACAGGTTGGACCCAGATGTGACCTCTACCACTACTTCCTAGAAATCTGTTTAATAACAAAGCTTGGACCCAGGTTTGGTCTCTACCACTACTTACTAGGAATCCAGGAATCCATGTAATGACAAAGCTTGGACCCAGGTGGACCTCTACCACTGCCTCCTATCAATCTGTGTAATGACAAAGCTTGGACCCAGGTGTGACCTCTACCACTACCTCCTATCAATCTGTGTAATGACAAAGCTTGGATCTAGGTGATACCTGGAAAGATGCAGTTCTCTCTTACATCATGGATAGTCTGCTTTTAGAAAGGGGTTGATACTAAGGTTTCACAGACTCAACTGTGAATTAAACTTCTAGTGACGGTACCATAGCTCTGCATCAGGCAGTGCCTGTCTTCTAGGCATAGGAAGTCTGCTTAGATGGCTCTAATATGTAGAGAAAATGTTGGAGTACATGAGCATATCAACCACCACCTACATAATTTTCACAAAAAAAGATGCTCCAGAGGATTAGAACAAATTCCCAATTATCCAAAGTCACTTTTGTTAGTGTTTAAATTCATCAGATAATTGTTCAATTATCCACTTTGTTTTGTCTGTGTAGATATCCTGGCTTAAGTCCATTAACCAACTAATGTACAAAAAGATGAGAAAATTAGGAGATTGTGCCGATGTTGATATTTCTGTTCTCAACCCAATGGTTGGTCTGTGCCATTGATGCTTTCTGTCCTCATTAGGAGTTTTCACAGTAATGTTTATTGCATCCAGAAAGTGAATTTAAATATGTTTGTGTTTACTCTTTGCCTACCAGCCTGAAAAAGCGCAGCAGATACCGGCTTTTTTCTTCTTTTACTTCCTTTTGAGATTATAATATAATTATAATATTTTTTCTCTTTCCTTTCTCCCCTCCAAACCCTCCTATGTACCCCTCTGTACTCTCTTTCAAATTCTTGATCTTTCTTTTAATTAATTGTTAACATATGCATGCATACATATATTTCTAAACATAACCTGTTAAATTTGTATAATGTTGCCTGTATGCATAATTTGAGAATAGCATTTTGATATCGAATAGCCATTTGGTGTGCTATTCCCTAGGAAAGACTATTTCTCATATTCAAAAAATTCCTTTGTTTCCTCTCGTTCTTTGTGTAGGACTGAGGCCTTGTGGGGTTTTCCCTATTCTCTTTGGCATGTCTATTGGTGTCTTCCTTGTTCAGCTCACAGAAGACATTTCAGAAGAAAATCATTTAAAATACAAGGATCTGCCAATGAATTACATCATGGGTGTTGTTCTCAGCTGGTACAGTTGATGGCTTGTTATCTTTAAGATCATATTTATCTACTTCCAGAGAATGTCTAGACCACCAGAGGCTCAATGATGTACTTGTTTTTAGTTGACTAGCTGGTGACACCTGACCTCTGGTGAGCTTCTATTGGGCAACAAATAAAATAATGGCATCATTATTATCATCTTATAACATTCATTTTCTTCCTCAGGAATTACCTCTGACTATGCTGTAGCTAGGATAGAGTTGCCTGCTCTGTCACATGAGAATTTGTATCCAGCATGAAACTCTATAAAGATCACAGCCATTGGATTTGGATTGTGCATTCTGTAATTTTAAATTAACTTACTGTTAACAAGTTGCCTAATTCCTTTACCTATCATGCTGCTTGTATGTACAGTATAAGGCTCATATCACAGTTTGTGATGGTACATTGGGATAAAGCAGATGATGGAGGGTGGAAGTGCAGTGATGTTCAGTATTAAATGTCATGCTATTATATCTTTCTGCGACTGAGTTATTATTTAGGCACACACTGAGACACATCTGGTACTTTAAATCAGTTAATATCTGTCATGTGCTTCACTGTACTTGAGCAGTGTATGAAGCAGGGCTTCTAGGAATGCTCAATGAACCACTAAGGAGACTGCAGTTGCTTCATCCTTTAAAATGCATTGTGTTTTCCCCTTTACCCAGCTGTGTTGTCCCAGACAGGCTTTCTGATCACAAAGGAGGAGGAAACATCTAGGACTTCAGTCTAGACTGTTAGAGATGAGAGACAGTGTCAAGGGAATTTGATGTGTGCTCTGGGTGGTATGAAATGTCATCATTAATTTCAATACCTATCATTAAAATTAAATTGCCAAATTAACTTGATTTAAACAATGGAGGAATGTGGCATTGCTATTACTGCTGAAGAGCTTTAGGAATCACTGTAAGGTGGAGAGCAGCAAAAAAATCCATTATTGTTAACAATATTTAAAAGGCTATTTGACAGCATAACCATGTAGCAAAACAATGAGAGGTTTCCTCCTAGGGCCCATGATCTCCACAGCTATGGTTTTTCACTAGGTTTACAGAATCAGGCATGACTCTCCTCCTGTGTAGAAGGCCTCAAATCCAATCAGAAACTGGTTGGTTACTCCCATAACAGTCATGCCATTATTGCACCTATAGGCACACCTTGCCTGGCAGATTGCTATTTTTGCAAATAGTTAAGACCATTAATTGTTTTATAGATAGTCTACATAGAACCTTCTGGCATTATGAATGTTAACCAGCAGAAGATTTTCTTGTTCAGTTCCATAGTAACATTTTTTTGTCCTACAATTGAAGTGAAAGTATAATTGAATTTTATATATCTGAATTCTAAATTACCTAAGTTGCAGATTAATTCTTTTGTCCTACAGCAAAAGTGAAAGTGTAATTGAGTTTTATATATCAAAACTTAAAATTACCAACTTACTGAATCAATAATTTTCAGTGTTTTCTAGAGAGGCATTAGAATTAACCATATATGATTACATTACCTGCAATTACTGACAACATTATTTTCTGTCTTGATTCTTGTTATATCATTCTTTTTTCTAATCATCCTGGATAATAGTTGAATTGGAGGGACAAGAGTCCATATCTTTATCATAGTGATGATCTTAGTGTCTCAAAATTAAGTGGGCGTTTCCAGTGAGTTTTCTGTAGATATCCTTCATCACGTTGATGCTATTCTCGTTGTATTCTCATTTGGTTGAGTGGTGATTTTTTTTTTAATCATGAAAGAAAATTGAATTTTGTCAAACATTTTACAGAAAAGATTAACAAATTCTACAACATAGACTTTTAAAACCATGCCACCAATCTACTTTTCTAAGTTATAAGATTTGTTTTTAGTGTCAACAGCCTCATTTGTATTTTCCTGGTCTTTGTTTGCAGATAGGATGTCTTCTTCTCACATCTGTGCTCTCATAGAATGTCCTTAATACATTCTTTTGATTATTTGTAACTTCTCCATGGTCAGGTTTCTCTCAGTTAGAGGAGGGGGATCATCACACATTGCATTCCTAGCTTGGTTAGGGTTTCCTATTGCTGTGAAGAGACACCATGGCTATGGCAACTCTTAGAAGTAAAACATTGGATTGTGGTGGCTCCATTATCATCATGGTCAAGAGCATGGGGGCATGCAGGCAGACATTGTGCTGCAGTTAAGAGTCCTACATCTTATAGGCAACAGGAAGTTGACTGAACGTCATACTGAGTGAAGCTTGAGAAAAAGACCTGACTGACATCCCACTCACACAGTGACACACTTCCTTCAACAAGGCTATAACTCATAATAGTGCCACTCCTTTTGGGGGCCATTTTCTTTCAAACCACCACAATTCCCAATGTAAAAACACTACAGATTTGGAACAGTCAAGGATAATTTTCTTTATTCTGTTCAAGGGTGACTATCAGAGATTTGGAGTTGGTGATTCTGTGAATGGAGAATTCAGAATGGAGCATGTAAACATATTTGTTGACTGTGATTGTCCACTTGTTAAAATGACAAAATTCTTTGATGAGGAATGAGAACTACACTCATTTGTGTGTATACGAATAAATGTTTAGAATGTAGTTAAGAACTGAACTGGTAAAGAGTCAGTGGTAGATTATCTTCCAAGACCCATTACTGTCTCGCCCTAGTTAGCTGGCTAGGTTTCCTGTATCAAGCCTGAATTTACTCTTGTTGCTTGTCTTAAGGCCAATCAGAGAGCTGTTGTTTATGACTAAGGTGTGTACTATTGCACACTAGGGGAGTTATGCCATGTTGATCATCTTATATGTATAAGTCACATTATATATACTAAGCAGGTTGTCTTTATACATTTAGCAATATATGTCACAACAATTAAAAAGAAACGGAGCCCATGTATCTGATGGGGTTATATGAGAAAAGTTGGAGAGAGAAAACATAAGGGGAGAAATGATGTAATTACATTATCATTTCAAAATTTCATTAAAAAAATTAAATGTTTCCCCCAAAACAAATCTTTGGAAGAGAAGAAGAGAATATACTTTGTTTTCTCAAAAGTGAATGTATCAATAGAATACATCTTATAAAACGATTTGTGACAAAAGTTTCTGTTTCCTTCCAAAGTGTCCTTCTGCTGCATGGAATGGGAATGTAATTTGAAGCATGAGTGTGTCATCATTCATCTTAAATACTTTTTGTGGTGCTTCTGTTGCTCAGTAGCCAAATGGAAGATTAATCACAGAATTAGCATTTTCAAATTGCCAACAATCTCCTTTGCAGATGTGCTGCTATGTGGCTGAAGTCTGTTGTTTTACCCTACATTTAGTGTTAATAATTAATGTATATTTCTAGATAAAAATTATGTGCTGCCACCATCTGGTTAATTTAATAGAAATAGTCAAATCTAAAGTACTTTATTAAATGTGTTGGGAATAATTATTCTCATTACTGTAATGTAATAAGCATCATGATTTTTTTCAATCAAAAATGTGAGAAAATAGAGCGACGCATATCGTCTTAGTTATTTTTGCTACATACTCATTATCGAGAAACTCTTTCCTCATATGGTACAGTCAGAGTGGGAATTAAGAGAAAATGAAGACTGTGCTTTAAGAAGTAGACCACAATAGTTTATCATATTCTCAGGTATAAAGAGCTTAGATAATAAAAGTAAATTGTGTTAGAAAGGTAAAAAGAAATTATTTTCTCCTTCCTCAGATTAGTTTTCATATTGAATAGCAATATGTGTGGAAAGGAACATAATTATTTGGCATTTTTCTTCTTGGAACTGTCTCAAGGAAATAAATGGTGTGCGGTAGATGCTCTGAGCTGGTAGAACGCTCCTATAATGAGAACTTAGCACTCTGCCATTGTGTGGCACAGCTCTTTTGATAAGTTTCCCCTGAAGATTGAAGGCTTCCTCTCAATGAGCTTTTTTAAAAAACTTTTTTAGGTTATATTTATTTGTTTGTGTACTCTTCATATGGTCCTCGCAACAGTGTGTGTGTGTGTGTGTGTGTGTGTGTGTGGTCTTGTATGAAAGCACATGTGTGGAAGCCAGAATAATTTGTGGAAGTTTGTTCTTGCCTACTTTGTGGGACTAAGGAGATGAACGCAATCCATTAGAGGGGCAGCAAGTGCCTTTACCTGCTGAGACACCTCTCCAGCTCCACCTTGAGCATTTAAAATCTTATTGCCCTACTTGTGGGATATACTGTTCAGCTCAGTCTTCCCACCAAGGATAGACCAGGATGTGTTCAGGTTCCCATACCCTGTGGGCCTTGTTTCTTATCTTGACAATTGCTTTCATATTCATTTTCTTTGTAACTTAAATATACTAACCCCTCATCCTCCTTGTCTTCCTACTGTAGCAGCCAAGGTCTGAACAATGGTTGGTAAGATCTCTCATCCCTCTTTTTGTCTTACTCTTCCATTTTCCTTCAGGTGTACACACTGCCATATTTATTCCCAAGTGATCTGTCCAGTGTGTGACTGGAAATTGGCATATGCTGAGATTCCATCTGAATCCTAACATACATCAGAAGACTTTTACAAGCAGAAATGAAAAATAGACTAGACATAGGGTTATATGTATGTGAGGAAAACTGAACTGAAGGAGAGAATGAAATTACTGGGTTCACCTGTGAACTAAGCTATCATTCCTGTACCCCATTTAATCCTGGAAGACATTTTCTACATGCTCTGTGGATAACCTTAATCCTTGTAGGAATGCATTGATGAAGGTATAAATACTAATCCTTTTCACGAACTGGAGAGTTACCATCTCACTGGACCCCAGTCATAGAGCCATAATGTCAGTAGACACATCAGTAGTGTGGTGTTCAGTTTTGGTTTTCCTTTGGAAGCCTCTGGAGAATCCTGAAAAGTTATCAATGACCAGGTATTTTTTTTTTCATGGGCAATAATTAGTCTGGGGTGAAGCCAAGGGATCCTCTAAAGGTGATTCAGCTATTACCAGCATTGGGAACACAGACCCAGAGGTTGCGTTTCTTTTGCTTCTTTGTTTCTTTTCCTTGTGTATGTGTATGTATGTCATGTTATGTACATGAAGGTTTGAGGAAGCAAGAAGGAGTTCATTCCCTCCTTTCATGCTGTGGGCTCTGGCATCCTAACTCAGGTCATTAGTCTTGTAAAAAAAGCACTATTACCTGTGGAACCATCTCACCAGCCCTGAAGCTTTGCTATTCAGGAACAATTGGCTCTGATTGGGATTCGACTAACAGTAGCGATGTCTTCAGAGTACATTGTATTGATTGCTTCTTACCACACCCCTGTGAAGAAGAGTGAGACAGGTTGTTAACTTTCACACATTAGGTATTCAGTGCACCAACACTGAACTGCCTATGCTGCTCCGACTAAAACCAACAACAAACTCTAGATAGGTGCAAAGTTGCTTTAAGACCCAAGAATAGGACTTCTTAAAGAAGATCTGCTGTATAGAAAGTAGCAAATATTTATTGTCTAGCTATTATGTGATGGAAAATTCATTGTTCTGGCAGAACATGTACTATAGAAAATCATGTCACAGAGGTACAGTAAAGATTCTAGGTAAAGATGCTAAACAAGGTGAACATTCGGCCACCTGAGTTACAATCCCCACTTCTGCACAGGTGTATTTTTGTAAGATAGTGACCAGAGTGCTGACACTTTTGGAAGAAGATGGATGAAAATACTGCCACTATGCACAGCTTAGCCACAGGAATGCTAGCTAGCAGCAGGAGATGCAAGATCCAGCTCCCAAATCAGAAGCCATACTCACGTAATAGGAAAAAACGAAATGCAATATTCTCTTTGCTCTCGTCATATTTGTTTTGGAAGAACGGTTAAAGACTCAGCCATTGTCCAACCCAATTACCATGTTCACAAAGACATCACGACAGCAAAAGCAGAATGGTCTAGAGAGTCATGGATATCATAAATGCTGAACATTTCATTTAGCTGGCAAAGTATTTCACTTTTGACAGTGATGGGGATTATGCTAAGTCAAATAGGATTCAGGTGATGGTCTGGCTTTATGAACGGGGTGGTTCCCCCTTCCCAACAGACTGTTAATATTTAGGGACAAAATTTTAGTCTCCTATTTTGTGTTTGATATTTGTTGGTTTTTTTTTGTTGTTGTATTTTGGGGGGATCTTCACTAGCACTGGTATCTTGACAAGGAACTAGAGACTCAATTTCTCTGTTTGTAACATTTATACAAAATAGTTGTGCTTTTCTAAGGTTTAATATTTATCTAACATGGTCATCATTCACCCTTTCATGCATACAAGCTTGCTACAGAACTGACGAATCTCGTCAAGGCATATGTGTATGCAACAAAAAAAATCTAAGTCTCGAAACTGGAGCATCCTGGTGTTCGTTGGTTAAAGTGAAGAGAAATTAGGGAGAAAAGAACAAATGTCCTGTGTGTTAGAAAGAGAAACCAGAGTAGCGTCCCACAAGAGAAGAGAAGGGATAGTTTTAGAGAGAGGACGTGACTAGGTATGGTCATTGTTAATTTTAGTTTTTGGCTTGTCTGATTTTGAAATCAAATAAAATACAGGCCAGCAAGCACACTCCATGAGAGATCCTGGACTGTGGGTGGTGCCACTCCCTGCCTGGGAGTAGTATCTGGGATCCTGGTCTGCATGACAGAAGAGAACTGAGCAGCGGCAAGCATTTCTCTCTCTGTTTCCTGACTGCGGATGTGATGGGACCAAATGAGTTCTCTGCTACAGCTAATCATGAACTTGAACGGTGACACAGACTAAACCCTCTCCTCTCGAGTCACCGTCCTCACAGTATTTTATCACAACATCAGGGAAACTATGAAGAGAATGTGAAATTCTGCTGGTGGGAGGCACCAGAAGAGAGCTGAAAATTCCATCATTGGCAGTAGCCATGAGGAGGGTATTAGTAACTTTCTTCTCACTTCTGATTTTAAAGAAACTATTCTCCTGCATGTTCCAAAGTCAAAATACTACTTAAAAACATATGTGTTATATCACTTTGCTAGACAGGTGAATGAGAAAGATAAGCTTTCGTTTTACTTTTGAATCTTTTCTCACTTTTATTAGTTTACCATTTTTTTTTTTAGCTTAGTAAGATATGTGAACTAATCTTGCCAGTGGTGAAAAACTTTTCCAATGGACAAATCTAGATACAGCACATGGAGAAGATAAGACAATGTAAATCGGTTTCAGCTGTACTTATTCAATAAGAGCCAACTGAACTGCATGTTCGCCCACCATGATGACCCTGGAAGGCAATGCCTAGAAACTAGGATTGAATTTAGAATCCTGAAGCGGCTCGGAATTGTTCTTAACGCTTGGATAAGATGGATGAAAGTATCAGGAATGTTGGCCTTGTAAGTTCTTCAGGAGTCTGGTACCTGCAGAAAGAGGTTCTGCCCACTGATGGCTGGAACGGACAGGGCTGCTAAGGGTGGCTTAACACATCATGCTCGTGATTCACCTGCACCAGGCAGTCCCATTGTCTACTCCAGTGTCACAATGGGAACACATCAAGAAATGGAGGGAAATCTGGGTCGTTGCAAACATTCACTTTCCACATTCAGGGGAATATGTAAGACACAACTGTCTTAAACTAGTCCATCTAAACAAGCAAACTTCTACTCGGAATTTGCTTTACATCCATCTCCTCTCCTCTTCTGCACTCAAGGTGACTCTCACATCTCTGCTGTTGGTTAGACCAGAGTTTCTTGGTTCCAGAATTTTCATGTCAGAAGGAGACACTTAACTTTTCTTGACCTTAGCTCCAGTGTTGTGAAGCGGAAATGAGAATTAGCTCATCCCGATGATCTGTCCGGGTGCTGTGAACAAAGATTTTTAAATTAAAAATTACATGGTTGTGTGTTAATATACATGAAATTCGAGAGGCTATTCATCATTAGGGCAGAGTTGACACCATGATGACCTCCAGGCACCTTAGGAAAGGAGGAAAAGTTACACAGTATCTTGTAATCCGGAGATGCTGCGGGTAATGACCCATTTGAGCAAAGCTTTCTTTGTGTTTTGATGGGGAAGTTAGAGCAAAGTGAAAATAAAGTCGTGCAATTATGAAATCTGCTCACTTTGCTCTTTCTGCTCTTCAAAGTAAATTCCGTGTTAATAGAGAAAAGTTAGTTAGTGTAACAGACCCCTAATTTGTTACCATTATAATTGCTTTTTTTCAGACCCATTAACAATTGTGAACAAATTTAATGCTCAGGAAAATGACAATCTCAGCCACAATGTGACCCAGTCCTGTTGCTGCCTGCTGGGATAAGAACCTTCTAAAGTGTTTCCAATGTACCTCATTTTCACATAAAGGATATTCTTTATGTCTATGGAGACTTGCTTACCTGAGATTAAGTGCTCTGTATTTCACATCGTAATCATTTCTTCAATCAGTCATTCATAACTTACTGAACTGGTTTAAGCCAGGTACAAGTTAAACCTGCCTGTCCTCTGAGTAAGATGCTCCTTCCTTCCTTCCTTCCTTCCTTCCTTCCTTCCTTCCTTCCTTCCTTCCTTCCTTCTTTCCTTTCTTCCTTTTTCCCTCCCTCCCTTCCTCCTTCCCTCCCTCCCTCTCTCTCTCTCTCTCTTTCTTTCTTTCTTTCTTTCTTTCTTTCTTTCTTTCTTTCTTTCTTTCTTTCTTTCTTTCTTTCTTTCTTCCCCCCTCTCTCCCTCCCTTCCTTCCTTTTTCTCTCTTTCTTTCTTTTTTGGTTCGGGGGACAAGACACAGGTATTTATTAATGCTAGGTAAGTACCCTGTGGAATCTACTATGGAAGCACATAATCCATCCTAAGGATGTATATCTAAACAAACAACCAAGTAGGGTACATTTTGTGGCAGATCAATTGAGGTGGATTAGAACAGAGGAATTCTGGAGGAAGGGAAGTTTCATTTGAAATGTAAGAATGAACTGGAAGTAGCCAAGTGGCACACATGCCGCTTTCTGTCGATGGCTGTATGCCTTAGTGAGCTTGCACAGTATGAATTCAGGTAGGAAAGCAATATTTTTAGGGGGAAGAAAGCATCATAGTGATATTAAGGAATCCAATAGAACTCAATATTAACAAAGTCGAATGCTGTGTGTCAAAGGAAAGAAAACTAATGAGAAGTGAGATTGGAGAAGTCAGTAGGGAAAACCGTGTAATAAATAAAGCAGTTCTGCTTTTAATTCTAAGGTCAAAAGTAAAAAGAAAACTATGATTACATGTGTATTAGAGAAAGAACACATCCTTTCTAGCGAACAGTGAATCAAGAGCCAAGAAAGTGAGAGAAAGCATGATCTACTGTCAGAGAGAGGGAAAGAGAGAGAGGGAGAGAGAGAAAGAGAGAGAGGGAAAGTGAGAGGGAGAGAGAGAGAGAAAGAGAAAGAGAGAATAGTATCTTGGTCTAGGTCATTGACTCAGAGCATGGGCTTTTAGGGTTATTTAAGGGATGGTTAGGTGTAAGGAATGAAGGAGAGAGGAATGAAGGATGCCTCCTTGACTTTGTCTGAGCACATGGAGAAGTGGTGGCAAGCATGGCACTCTACTTTACCAAGATGGGAAACTCAAGCGGAAGATAGCAGGTCAGTGGTTCTAGAGAAAGAGAAGTGTGGATTCTGCTTGGATCTCCTTAAATTGAGGAGAGTGTGCTGACTAGTCCTATGTCAAACTGACATGCAAACTGAAGGTATCTGGAAGGAAGAAACCCCAGATGAGAAAACACATCCAGCTGTAAGTCATTCTCTTAGTGATTGATGGGGGATGGCCCAGTTTATTGTTGGTGGTGCCATCCTTGGGTGGTAGTCCTGAATTCTGTAAGAAAGCAAGCTGAGCAAACCAGTAAGCAGCACCCTTTCATGGCCTCTGCATCAGCTCTAGCCCCAACGATCCTGTCCTGTTAGAGTTCCTCCTGACTTCCTTCAGTGATGAACAGCAATATGGAAGTATAAGCCAAAGAAACCCTTTCCTCCTAAACTTGGTTTGTTTGTTTGTTTGTTTGTTTGTTTTGGTCATGGTGTCTCATCGCAGCAATAGAAAGCTTAACTAAGACGAGAATGAAATATGTTTACACAAACAAACCAACACGAAGACATCATGGGATCTGAAACACAGGAACTACATCTTGGTATGGTGTGACAAACATTGGTTGTCCCCGGCCGTGGTAGCACCACGCTTGCCTCTCTCCCATCAAGCTTGGTTTATGTTGAACTATCCACATCTCTCTGCTCTCTTCACTTGCCCCCTCTAGAGTGGGTCCTCCAGGAGAGACTCTGCGTCACCTATTATCTACTGTCACCATTTCAGGGTATAACTTAGTGAGCTCTACACTGGGGCCTTACTCAGTGATTGCATACCAAATAAGGCTGTTTTTGATGATCATTCCTTACCAACTGTCATGGTCATTGGTCACCAAGCTCTGTGTTTTAAAGACAAAGCCCTTTTTCTTTTTCTGCTTTAAACCCTGCTTTATTGTTGTGTTCTAGCTGTGTATGATCTAGAGAGGAAAATAGAACACAAAAGAATTATGGCCTGGAGGTGGGGAGAGCATGGAGCAGCATCTTATGTTTCTTTTGAGGTGGGGCAGTTATGGGCAAGTGATTTCTCAGTTATGTCTTTTTGCAAGAGATGATCTCAGGATGGGAGATGTCTCAGTGTTTAAAGTGCTTGCTGTGTGAATATGATAATCTGAGTACATTTTGGATGGCTCTGGTGCTTCCCAGTATTTTCATTCTTGGAAAGCAGAGTTGGTATCCTTATGGCAAACTGACTAACCAGATGAACCATATTGATTCAGTCTAGATTTGATTAGGAGATTCCACTTTAATGAATAAAATGGAAAAGGAGGTAGAGGGTGATTCTCAGCATTAACCTCAGTCCTTCCTATGCTTCTAAACACATGTGCACATGTAACAACACAAGTATGTGCCCCCACAAATGAAACTATCATGTGGACATACAGGGAACTCAAAAATGAAAAAAAAAATGATCTCCAAGCTCCCTTATAGACTTCAATTTGATTTTTTGTCTCTTCATTTGAGTTATATTTTGTTCTCCTGTTTTCTTAACTGTACACACTGGTGCTACAGTCCTAAATGTGTGACTATTTGTGCTTTTTCTTTGCTAACATTGAAAACCTTGCGAAGAGTTGCATTTTCTGGTCCTCAACATAGTTCTCCATCTATTGCAGTAATAAACTCTCATAGGATGCTCAGTAAAGGCTCATTGGATGCAATCAGAAGCAAAAGACTCACCAATGCACATATAGTTATTCTACTGGTCTCAATACTTCTGCTTCTCTCAGCTTCAACTCTACAAACTATTGTGAGGAAGGCACTTTATCCTCCTGTTTGTTCAGACTTGTTCAATCTCAGATGCTAACTTTTCCAATGCTTTACCATATGAGTACTCCCCTGAGATCATTCTAAGAAAGAAAGAATTTTTTTCAACAGTAATATCACATCTCAAAACGTATTATAAAGCAAATATAAATGGGTATCATTATAATCGTGGTGCAAACTGGATCCTCTCCCTGCCTCTCCTCTCTGGATATTCAGAGCTCTTTGGTTTCTGGAAGTAACTATGTTCCAGTTATATAATTCTAACTGCCAGTGTATGATAGAGTCTCACTCCTCATACCGAGCTTACATAAGATGCTGGGGCTTTCAGAAATGAAGAAAATGTAGCATCTTCCACTTTTTGTAAGAATAACCTACCTCCCATGGACAAAGCGGGTAGAAGAGGCTTTCTAACAGCTTAATGTGTTTTTCTGTCTGTGGAAGAGATAAAGCAGGTGGTCCATACACTCTTCCAGCTTTCACATTCCCTGACTCTAAGTGTTAATGATGTGGCCATGTGCAGTGAGTGCTTTGAGCTCAGGAGTAACATACTATATAAATTCAAGGACCATTACGTGCATAATCACAGCTGCTAAGCAGGGACAAATTCCCTATTTGCATGATGTCCTCCTGAAACCTCAAGGGAAACACTATTTAGTATCAGAAGTCTATTTATTACCTTTTCCTTCTGAAAGAAAGAAAAAAAGAAAGAAGAAAGAAAGAAAGAAAGAAAGAAAGAAAGAAAGAAAGAAAGAGGGGAAATAAGAAATAATGGAAGGAGAGAAAAAATTCTATGTACCGCCAGCTCTGTTCCTCAGCACACTGCTGCAGGTAAATCATTCATCCGTCACTTAGGAAAATATCACAAATAATATTCTCCCCTGATTCAAATAAAATTTCCAATGCCAAGCTGTGCAGGTTGCCAGAAGTGTGTCTAGGTTAATTGCACACCTGCATTTTATTTCAAGTAAATTGCAAGCTTCCCCCCCCGCCCCGTGCCCCTTGCAAAGCAGGAGCCCACCTGTCTGGAGGCTCTTTGAGCAATGAAGGGCTTGCAAAAAAAAATTAGTCATCCTCTTTTCTTCCCTGTGACTTCTTTGACCTTGGGACTTCTAATGGCATCTCAGACAAAATGAACATAATGTAATGGACAGCAGGGAAGAGGGAACGGCTGGGTACATCTGTCGCATTACTGGGCTGTCTGAACAGTCAATGAAGCAGGGCCAAACCATAAGAGGCCTGTTCAGTTTAGCTTCAGGGTCCGCAGACAAGGAGCACAATCATTTATCTTTATTTACTGAACTCTGCTTTCTGTTTAAGAAAAAAAAAATTGACAGGTTGACAAAAACCCGCGTTTGTGCTGCCCGCTGCCCAGAGATAAATGCTATTTGTGCTCTGGAGAGTCAAGGACAGTTTGTGATGCCCTTTAGCTGGTTTCAGTAGGTGCCTATTAGATAGAAGCAAAAACACTTAGCCCCTTGCATCCTCCTTCCACACCAGCACCTGTACCCTTCCTCGGAAGTGTTCTTGTATGTGTCACCGCAAGGAAGAATCATATTAAGTGGAATAGCGACTCCTGAAAGCAAAGCAAATTTGGAGGCTTTAGAGAATCAGAGATGTTTCCTCTCCTACAGGTTTCTCCATGATAAGACAGTGTGAAACCTTCCTATGGCGTCCATGATGGTATACACTTACATAGAGTGGAGAGAGACACCAGCAATGTAGGTTCACCTGCACAGGGAACTTTACCTGGTGCTGTAAAGGAGGCATTTGGAAATTGAGTGGTAAAGTCCTGTCCGCCAGTTTCTCCTTCAGCTGTGTTACATTATTCATCTGCTTGGCGTAAGAGCTAGAGCTTTTGACACCATCCTAGGGATGTTCATCACCACTGTGGGATTCTGGGGACTAGGTGTGGATAAATCTAAGCTATGGGGAAGACACACCATGTCTGCTCATGTTTTAATTCTTCTCTCTTCTATCATTGTTTAACATTTTTGAGCATTTTATTATGCATCTATGTAACAGTACCTAGTTACAATTTATGACAGCAAAGGAAGCATCAGGTACACAGACCTTTGTACAGACAGGATCACAGTGGAGCACACTGAAGACAATCTGAGCTTTAGGAATGTACTAGACCACTATTGTCTGCTTCAGGTGAGTTTCCTGTGCAGAAGGAGCCTTGATGTATATAGAGAACCTTTGCTGAGATTCTGGGAAAAATATTCTCCCCAGTTTTTTTTGTTTTTTTTTTTTTTTCTTTTTCTTTTTTAACAGGCTTCATGTAGTACATGCTGGCCTGGAACTTCCTAGCCACCATGACCACTGGTCTTCATTCCTTCACTTTCTAAGTGATAGGGTCACAGATAGGAGCTGCCACAAGCAGTTAGTGAAATTCTGAGGATCAACCTCAAGGTTCCAGGCCTGTCAGATAAACACTGTAACTGAGCTACATCCTCAACTTGGAGCCATTTCTTCATTTTCTCTAATTCTTGAATAATGTTGCATGCTACCCTGATGGATCATCAGTCTTTTCTCTGTGTCAAGATAATTCACACACTTAAAAAAAATTACCAGGAATTAATTAGAAAGGTCATCCCTGCTTACTCCATTTGCACAATAGCCACCGAGATACTGCAGGCAAAGGGCACAGGTTGGGGGTTGAGTGGGGAAAAGGCAGGAATGATGTAGAGACCTGGGTTTTTTGCCTTTGGGTATATGGTAAAGAAGACGGCTCAATCTGTCATAGCTGTTCTTTCTATACTTAGGAAGACAGTTCAAACATCAGCTTCCATCCTCTTGACTGATTTTACAGTTTTATGTATGAACTCTTAAAAACAAACAAACAAGCAAGCAAACAAACAACAGCAGCCAACCCCAACAACTGTGAGGTTCCAGTGTATGCTCCTGAAGACTTTGTATTGAAAGATTTGGTGTCAGAGCTCGTACTAGGAAACCTGCTGTAGAGGCGCCCCTATCTCGGTGTTGGAGGCTACAATGAGCAAAGGCAGGCTGGAGATGCATTTTTACATAGCACAGCAGAAAAACTTGTAGAAAAGCTGAAAAGGATCCTACTGGCAGGCACAATCTCATTAGCTGGGTGTTAATGAACCAAACCCCAGCGTAATGGCAGAAGAGACTATCTTCAGGGCATAAGTGGAAGGATGTCAAAAAATAGCAACTGGGGATGAGTTAGGTTGAGCTTTACTGTGACTGTTCTAGAATTCTTGGCAGTGAGTCTTATAGAAGGGAAGTTCTAGCAAGAGTTTCTCTTTCGCATGTCGTGCATAGCTTTCTTGCACACATTCTATCTTCATCCTTCAGGGGTTCATTGTGTCTCCTAGCCCATGAGCTTTGTTACCTGTATGTTACAGAATGACCTAGGTATAAAACACTTGTATCTGTGGTACTTGGTGTGGCTACTCTAGAGTTCAAAGTACATCCAGTATAAGATTGAGGAGATGAGCAAATATTGCAACTGAAAATATTCCTAGGATCCAGGTCATAGAGATATGAGGGAATAATACAAGTATTAAGAACATGTGGGCCTGAGCCAAGAAGCAGAGGCACATTCGTCACTTAAGGATGACAGCTGTGCCTTAAGAAGAGTGAGGGTTTAAACGAAGCTTGCGTGAAAGAAAGACAAAGGCATCCTGAAACAAGAACGTGTGACTTTCTAGAAGAGCAGTCAACCAAAGCCAAAGGCACAGATATGTGTTCTAATTCACCAACTGCTTCCTTTCCCTTATTCTTTGGAGTCTTATTCTAAGACTATGATGACCCTTCTTGTTCTTTAGATTTATAATATTTACTATGAGAATAAAATGGGAGTATTTTATAAACTGGCATTTGTAATACGTAAATAATTAAAACCATTTTAAAAATGGCCTCAAGGATTTGAGTTATGTATCTATGATAATCCTACATTTCTAACAGGAAAGAGGAGATGTGACAGTGGGAGACAGGATGATACATTTGGGCTTAGACACAAAGAATGAGCAATAGTTGGGTGGATAGACCCAACAGCACTATGCCATAGCTGAGTTTCCCGGATGGTCCCAACATGACCTGTATGTACATAACTTTTTAAGGCAAGTGTAGGAAGAAAATGGAAAACCAGACCAGGAACAAGGTCATAAGGCTCAGATTTCAGGAAAGACACTATGGGGAATATGGTAACCTTATTCCAGTTTTAGAAAACTCCAGATGGTAAGTGCTGCCTCAGTGGTCCTTCCCTTGATGGAACATCAAGGGTCTATAGTGCTGTAGCCTGAAGGGTCAGATGTTGCATAAAGACCCAGGAAGCACAAATTTCAAAGTTTTTTGAGTTGTGATGCTGCTTCAGGAACCAGGGAGAAAAATACAGTAAGTGAAGCAGTGGACTTCAGATACAATCAGCCGATGTCCTTACAGGTCTGAGGGAAACTTTTGATGGATTCAAAAGTGAAAATTGAATAAAGTGATATTTCTATATTTAAAACATCTAGTTAGTAAAGGATTCTGTGTTACTGAAGCTTTTATGAGCCTTAATGATTTTTTTTCATAAATTTCCAATTTATTAACACTTAAGTTACTCTTTCTTTGGGAAGGCATATATACACAGGTGTGTACAACCAATGCCACAACCAATACAGGTCTGGGTTCTTTTACATTAAGAGAAGGGCCACAGAGATAGCACCACTAACTGTCTGGAGTTTCCAGAACTACACTAAAGTTACCACACTCCACACAGCAAATTTCCGGAAATCCAAGTCTCATGGCCTCTTTCCTGGTTTAGTTTTCAACTTTTTCCCTAAACTTACCTTAACAAGTAATGTGCACATATATAATCTTGGGGCCTTCTGAGGAACTCTGCTATTCAGTTCTGCCTTTGAGTCTGTGTATATTTCTTCTGTTGGACTTGGAAATCTAAAGTCTAGCCTTATCACTTAGGGAAACTTATAATGAATGTTCTACCAGACATCGGAAAGACTTCAACATCTTCTCAAATGATGGTGTTGGTCAGCCCCACTTTCTGTAGGATTCTCTCATCATCCTATCACTCCCAATGGGACCAACAGGTTCAGCTGGGGTCAAGCAGAAATGGTCCTCTCCAACGTCTCACTCCATTCTTCACTTCCTCTGGAATTTTAAGGATGATATTTAATAACAAATGTATTTCTAATGATTCAATCTTAGGGGATATCAAATAATTATTAAGCAATTTTTTAAAAATTATCATTACTTTTATTGGTCCATAACTTTTTATAGAATGTAAGGATTTGAACAGATGTAGTTATTCTCGTCTCACCCTGTCATGGATGTTTTGAAACATTGGACATTTCAAAACAGAAGAGTCTCCATTTGTTTCAAAGAGAGTTTTTTATGATGAGGGGTGAGAGCCACATGTATCTGTGGATATAAGGATGCTAAAATAGCCAGGGGAAACACCCCAAGGCATCACCCTATGTAACAAAAGAACTACAGGCAACTAAGGAATGCTCATAGTGGGAAAATTAGTCTTCCCTAGTTGGCTATCCAATACCCAAAGGTCAAATCTGAAAATATGCATACCAGTAACATTATACAAAAGGAGCGGGTTTTATTTAGGAAGATATAGCAAAGAAGTGTATATGGGATGGGGCAGTTTTGAGGAAGGAAAGGGAGGGTTAAGCGATGTAATTTTATTATAACCTAAGAATATAAAAGTAATAAAAAACCAGAATACTCATCTGAACTTGTGCTTGCTGTCACAGTTTTTGAGTTCATATGTGCATCAGTCATGGTGTGTCTGGAAGATGCTGTTCTCTTGGAGACATTCACCACTTCTGGCTCTTAAAGTCTTCCTGCATTCTTTTCTACATAGTTGCCGGAGACTTCAGGGCAAGGGCTTGATAAAGACATCCCACTTATGATTGAGTGCTCCTGACAAAATCCCAGTACTGAAAATCAGAATTGGATATGCAGTCTCATCTCCAATCAGGAAGCAATTTGCTATTGATAACCTGATAGCTGTTTTCTCCAATGAAGAATCACTGGGTGTACCAACCACACCCAAGAGCAGGCCCTATGCTCAGGAGTGGTTCACCAAACAAATCAGACTCATTTTGTGTGTGTGTGTGTGTGTGTATGTGCACTTTTATTTTGGTTGTTGTTGTCTTATTGATCTTTTTATTGATTTATTTTGACCTTTGTTACTCTCTGGAGTTGTGTTTTTAGAGCAAGTGAATGAGCAAGTGTGTGTGTGAGTGTGTGAGTGTGTGTGTGTGTGTGTGTGTGTGAGAGAGAGAGAGAGAGAGAGAGAGAGAGAGAGAGAGAGAGAGAGAGAACATGACCATGAACATGAAATGGAGTGGGTATGTGGGAGGAATTGGGGAAGGAATATTGTCCAAATGTATTGCTTGTTAATTTAAAATGAAACAAAATAGAATACTTAGCTGGGTGTGGTGGTGTATACCTTTAATATCAGCACTTGGGAGGCAGAAGCTTGCAGATCTCTGAGTTAAGGCTGACCTAGTCTACAGAGTGAGTTCCCAGACAACCATGGTTATGCAGAGAAACCTTGTTAAAAGCAAACAACCAATAAAGCAGAATACTTTCAGGAAACATTTTCCATGCACCACACAAACCATGTGCAAACAAACTTCACCTGCTGAGAAAGAAGACAAGAGTTTGACCATAAGGAACAAAGCCCTTCTGTGCAGGAACTTCTGATTTTCTCATCGACACACAAGTATCGTAGAGGCGTCTGAAGACAGATCTTCCACAGGATGCTTTCTGAGTCCTCAAATGAAGTCAGACACTTGTGTTTTTTCCTCCCTGGGAAGTGAGGATTTATGTGGCAGAATTTTTACTTAGTAATTAATTTGGACCCCGACTGCGTGGAGATGGTGAGAAAGGGACCCTATTAAGACTTGATATTAAGTTAATAGCAGGTGACAGGGACTTCATCAAAACCCCTGTGCAAAACATCAAGTAGATGGAAATTTCAGTTCTGGTACATTACTCAGCTGAGTATCATCAGACCTGCTTACAAGGGTCATAAAGATTATTTGTACATTAAAGAAAAGCCTGTCCATCAAGCTCAGTATGAAAGAGAAGGAAAATTACCATCTCATCAGATGCAAAAAATAGTCAGTGTGATTCTGCTAATGAAACACCCAATAATGTGGAAAGTTCTTACTTGCTATTTTTCATTATTTCCTTAGACACACACACCACATGCATGCATGCTCACACACACACCATACATTCTTTCAAGAAGAATGTGAAGGAGAATGAAAGATTTCTCTATCACCTGAGCAAACGTCTATAGAGAGAGGTTGGGAGGAGCATCGGCAGGATTGTCATTGTGATTCAGACAACCTTGCTAGCACACTAAGTAGTAAAGGTCACCAATTAAAAAAAAAATCCTGCTATCTTTGGAATGGTGACCCTTCTGTTTCATTGCTGTGCGAAGTTGTTATGTGCTGGGTCCTTGGATCAGGAAAAAAAAAGAGCAGTAACAGAAAATGTCTGAAATAAAACTTCAACGTTTTCCACTGTATAAAACTGTCCATAAAAGGACGATGCAATTCTGTGTTCAGGTGCAAGAATTGGGATGGTGGGGGAGGGGATGTCAAAGGGCACCCATTCCATCTTGGGCAATTTAGAAGATTAGCAGGGTATACTGGATTCAAAAACTCCCCCGGTATTTGGAATGAGAATTTCGGAAGTTGTGTGCAGCTTATTCACAGCAGGAATATCTTTGTTTCTTACCTCTGTCCCTTGTGCCTTCTATAAGCCAAAAGGACATTTCTGATTAATACAGTCATTAGAAGGTTATTAAAAACAGTAATCATCTAGGAATTATTTGGTGTCATAAACATCCCACACAGAGAAAATATTTGAACATTTAAAAGTTGAACATTACAATTGGCTTCATATGCAGGAAGCCAAAGGAGACATAAAGAATTTTTAAGTTCCCAAGAAAGCACTCAAGTTAAGAACAAGTTGTCTCCTCCATCAGGTTGGAAGTTAGTGTCCCACATCCAACAGATTCCCCTTGTGACCGGTTGCAATGAACCCGTTTCTATTAATGAAGAGCTCATGTTTATGGCTAATATAGAAGAAAATGTACTGAAGAGGGCTGCTCAGTCATTCACTGGAGATAGCTTAATTCTGGTAATTTCCAATTTCCGAGCTTGTTTTAATTTGTTATCAAAGTAATCACTCATCCTGGCTGCAGTCAGAAATAGCTTTTTTGTCATCTGTAGCTTGACAGATTACTCAGATGGAACCCCATCTTTTAAAGCTCACCTGCCCAGCATCTGGGATACGCTCACAAGCTCCAGGAGGCAAAGCTTGCAGCTTCAGTGCCAGGGTGAAAGGAGCAGGAGCTGCTCTCCCAAAGTTCTCAGAGCCAGAGAAGGGCTGCCCAGCTCTCCGTCTCAACTGAAACTCACAAACAAAAGCAGAAAACCGTGAGCATGTGGATGGGAAGTAGGTAGCCACTGAATGTCCCCATGTGCACAGCTAACCTTGGAAGCCGCTGAATGTCCCCCACGTACCAACTTAACCTTGAAAATATCCTTGCCCACCCTCACCACAGGGAAACAAGTGAATTTTCCTACAGATACGAGGGTAGTACTACATGACTACCTTCGCCTTTTCAAGTATGGTTTATTGTCTCAGATCCACAGTATTCATTTACCCACAATGTCCAGGAGGTTGGTCATCTCAGTGTGTTTGGCCAGCTGCACAGAAGCTCGGCAAATGATGCTGTGTAAATATGAAACACTATTTAGAAATCAAACTTTGAAGTCCTTATTGGGTCTTGCAATTTACAATGCTGGCTCTAGCCAACAGAAACCTGGACATTACTTTGTACTGTTTTGTTGGGAACGGAGGAATGAAATCAAAGGTTCATAGTGCCCTGCTTGGTTCTAAAGCCACATAGAAGGCATATAGTAAGCAAATAGAAATTTATTTATAATTGGAGGAGTTGGATAGAATATAGGACCACTAGCACAGGAGAAGAAATAGCATCTGGCTTGATTTGCACATTTATGCAACTTGGTAAAGTCATTATGAGACCTTAGGTCTTGAATCAAAACCAGAGAAAGATGACTTTGAAGCAGAGATGTCAGGGAAACAGAAGACAAAGTAAGGAAATTCACCTTGGGTATGGGAAACGAAAGGAGAAAAGAAGAGATGCTATCCTTGTCTTAATCACTAACTAGCCCAAATTTGCTGCTTCTTGTGTGTTCTGAAAGATCCAGGTTTGGTTTTGTAGTTGTTCTTACTGTTGTTTGCATTTGTTCTATTATTCTGAGAACTTAGAGAGGAGAATATCAGAGAAGATGAAGCTGATTGCCACCAAAACCACAACTCCAGGATTCTTTTTGAATGCATTTAGAGCAGATTCAAACCACAGGTCCCTCACTGTCACTGAGTAGCTTCCAGGGATGGAAATGAACAATCGTCCCCTCTTTATTGCATTGGCGAATGCTCGAGTCTGTGAAGCCAAGAATCTGGATCTCCCAGAACCAGGCAGTGGGAAAACAATACATTAGCATTGAATAATAAGTTCTCTTGTGGCTGCATTGCAAGGCAAAAAAAGGGTTAATAGAACTGGGACTTCATATAAAGAGAATCTCCCATTTTTTCATATAAAGAGAACCTCTCATTTTTTTCTAGGCTGGGAGGATGAGAAAAGAGCCTTAGGGGAGGATCCTATCTTATGATAAAAACAAGCTGACTCCCTTACCTGCTATCTCTTTCCACCACGTTTCTGATTTCTCTACTAAACTACAAATAAAGCCTACAAGTGTCTACTAAAAAAAGTGTTTTTTTGCATTAAATATATGAAAAATATATTATAAAGAATATAATTGCTTGGGGAAGTGAAGTTTTATCCACATGCCTGCACCTTCCATAGTAGCAGTGAGTCTTGCTGGGACTGCGTTCTGTACAGGGTCAGGCTTCCAGCATCTAATGTGAACCATGGTGTCTGAATTCCAGCATAGCCCTGCTTCTCTTCTCAAGGACACACTCGGCCTTCCCTGCACTGATGCTCTAGTGTGACCCGTGTCCTTTTACATTTAGAGAAGCTTAAAATGCAGTGGCACCTCCCCAGCCAGGTTGGAACTGTCATTAGCACACACTTTACTGATGGCTTCACACAAGTTTGGCAAGAGAATTTCCGTGATGAGTCATTGCAGTGTGGGAAGAGATGAGTCTCTCAGCCCACCAGCCACCTAAGACACATTTGCGACCTGTGCACTGAACACCAAACATTCACGGAACCACAATTCTACTGCGCACCCACCCGTCACTTAAGAAATATTTCTTTCCAACCCATAAGATAGCAGGACACCCATCCACCCATGCAGCTACTAAGCATCTACGAGCCTTCCAACCAGCATCTTCTATCTACCGACAAAATTCCAGACACCATCCTTCAGCAACACAGCCACTGAAAATCCACCAGACATCTAAGAAGCCTTTCTTAATTACCCACCAGATGTCAGACGCCATCCTGCAGCTACACAGTCACTGAGCATCTGCTGTGAGATCTGCTTCACAACGCAGCCACGATTTCCTGCCATTTTCATAATAAGGAAACTAAGTCAGGAAGGATTCTGGGCTGGGATCATGCCCTATGATACATGTTGTCCTTTTAATCTAAGGTCACCCTTGTCCCCTCCATAGATGTGTGCTCTTCATATGTGTTGTGCAAAGAATGAGGCAGGAGAGCAGGACAGAGTGAGCTCTGCAGAGCCTTGGGTGAAGGCTGTGAGATTAGTACATGAGAAAAGTCAGTACCCCAAAGGAAGGGATAGAGATGTTCTAGCTGCTAAAGCTGATTAAGTTCAGCTTGGGCCAGGCATGGAGGTGCAGACCCACGTTACAGTGTATAAAATAACCTGTGCCTCACAAGACCAAAACACACATGTCTGGGTAAAGGCCAAAGATGCTGGTGAGACAGTGATACGTGAAGCTTTTTGCATGGTTACGTGGAACAGATAACACAATGAAGGAAGTACTCACTATGCTGTGGACTCAGAAAGCTACCATACTGCCACAGAAAAACCCACTCCGTTGTATGAGTGTGAGCATTTGAGGTTTTGAAGTCCTCTTCTCTGCTTCAGTCTGTTTCCTCTTCCTGGGATGTGTACTGTCTGATAAGAGACTCTGATTCTGCTTGTATCCATGTATCTCTGATCCATCTCTTGTTCTAGGACACAAACCCTGAATCCTCTCTGGGGATGCTTACCAAACTCCAGTATCTCTGATAACCATAACACATTCTGTCTTTCAGAACCCGACTGGTCTATAAGATGTTTCCCTCCAATAACTTCCTTTGTGTCCACCTTGCCTTCCCTTTTCCCAAACTGAAACTCACTCTTCTGATTCTTTTTTAAAACACCAATGCAGGACACATAAGAATCAGGCTTTTCTTGGGCAAGTGCAATAGATGTAATGCTCCTGACCTGCCTGGGGTGAGGGTTGTTTGCTAGAACACAGGTAGAGAGGGACATAAAGGATAAATTGTAATCGGGAATCTAAGGTGACCAAACAAACGTGTCTGATTTTAAGAGGACAACAGAATGAGACCTGGGGACCTTCTGATGTTTCAGCAGGTGAAGGCAAGGTCTGAGCTTGACCTTGCGATCTCTGAGTCATATGGAGAGTTGTGGAAGAGAAGACAACAGCCAGCTCCATGGCAGAAGGAAGGGCATTTCTTATTCCTTTAATTGGAGAGGCAGGGGGATTTGTTTTTAGATCCATTGCTGTTCCTTGTCTCTGCTGAAATTCAACTCTGACTTTCCAGGGGTGATCTCTGTGTGCCTGTGTCTAGGTCAGCGACTCACAGACTTATTTTGAATGCCGCCTGGGCCTGCATCTGGCATCAATATCACCACCCTGCTTTTTCTACTGTGATTCCTTGAGTGGCTACCTAGTTCGCATTCGGTTGCAGAAGGTTGTCTCCTTGTCTTTGAAACTGCATCCTTAGTTCAGCACCTTGCCTCCAGGAGGCATCATTAATTATAAGCGAGGAGCAGTAATTCAGACTGGAAAGGAGGATTCTCTGGGATGGGAAAGCTCAAACAAAGGTGAAGTGACATGAAGGGGCAGGCAAGAACAAGGTGAACTCTGGAGCCTGCAGTGGCTCCAGCTGCTCTGGGGTCCCTGGCATCCAGATCCATGACTAGGTAGAGGATGCCCTTCAACACCCTTTGTGGTTTTTCTTGGAGCTTGCTTTTCCCGCGATCCTGGCTGTCACTTTCGCTCTTCCCCCTGTGGCTGGCTCTGATGCCACTGCTGTGAGGAAGTTTTGCAGGCAGTTCAGCAAAGGGAAGCAGAGGGTATTGTATTCTCCCAGCCTCACATGAATCCCTGCCCCTCCCTGCTTCCGCCCTACAAATATTTATAGATATCATTATGCCTCCCTTAGCTATCATTTATCCAAGCAGTAACAGCACCGGTCTTTCCATCTTGTCTCATAAATCAACCCCTCCAGCCCCCGTAATCATCTCTCTGCTCCTCTCCGAGCTCTCCAAGGTCTGACAACATCTTAATAAGGTACCCCAAACTGAGGGCTTGTCTCTACCAGGGTCCAAAAGCAATTACCTATGTATTAGGGAGATGGCATATGCTAAAAATATTCCTTGGCCTTGTCAGTGTCATCAGAGAGTTCATGCTCATTTCTCACTTGTGGTTACCCTTTCACTCCAGAATATTCTTTTTGCCATTGCTACCCATGTGTCCTTCTCTGTCTACTGCCCATGACCACATAAAGAAGAATAAGGTGAAATATTCCGCTGCCTCTTCTCTTCTTCTGTACACACTTCCTCTATCTAATCCTTACAGCTTTGGGCTTCTTGACGATGTCCACTGGTATACTTGAGTCTTGACTGTGTGTTTCTGTTTCAAACTTTACTGTTTCCCTTTCCTGGTTCTGTATCAAATCATTGAGGCCAGGGCAGTAATCCACTTGGTTCCCAACAGTGGGCTGTGGGTGATTTGACCTAAGCTATTTAGCTTACGGGACCTTGATTCCTCTTACCAAAAAGATAAGAATTAGAATGGTATCTAATGCAATTAACTGTAATGTCTTCTTTCTCCTTCCTTCCTTTTTATGGTTCTCTCCTCCTTCCATTTCATGTTTTCTATCTCAAGTGAGGATTTAAGTCAGCAATTCACAAGTCAAAGAAGAGTGTGTTTGC
Organism: Chionomys nivalis; assembly: GCF_950005125.1. Lineage (NCBI taxonomy): Eukaryota > Metazoa > Chordata > Mammalia > Rodentia > Cricetidae > Chionomys > Chionomys nivalis. The sequence goes on from NC_080099.1 coordinate 51,804,202, forward strand.
TTTCATTGCATAGCTATGCTAAAGAAAGGGTGGCTTGGTTTTGGTGGTGACTGTTTTTGTTCTTTCTTTCTTGAGTGTAAGAAAGTGCTGTGTGGTGGTGGGGAATTTTGTGAGGATGCCACGCCTACTTTTATTATTTACTCATTCCCATGTTATTCATTATAAAGAACCAGGAAGAAGAAGAAAAGGAACTGACAAGAGGAGATAAGTTAAATTCCTTCTGGAGAAGCCATGACACTGTCTAGAAAAATCAAGTAAGAAATAGGATGTATTTGACAGCATCAGAGAACATTTTAGTATATGAATTGATAAATATTATGTGAGAGGTACTGCTGTAGTTATCAGTCAGATCTAATTAGGAAAACAGAGATTATTCCAGGTAGTTCAATAGTGGGAATTTATTTCTGACAACTACTTAAAAGGGAGTTCATTAGAGTACAGAACCAAATATTATCAATGGTAAGAAGATCAGTAGGAAGGAATGGAGGAACCAAAGGGCAAGATGGTATCACCAGAATTCAAAGACCACCTATCTGGAAGCCATTGGCACTACACTGAGGTTACTACCAAGGAAAAGAGGCAGTATGGCCTGGACACTTGCCACGAAGAGGACTGGGGCACACTTCTCCCTTCCCTAAAGTGTTCCACTATTAGCTAAGCTTAGCTGGAAAATAGTTAATAAAATACTGTGAACCAGCTCTTGTGATACAAATCAGAGAGGGGAGGAAGAAGGGAAAACACACGCGGATGAGGAGACAGCACTACAGTTGTGTGCCTGGAGAGAGGTACAGTAGTTATGAGAGCTTGCTGCTCCTGTAGTAGACATGGGATTGTGTCCCAGAGCCCACACAGTGGCTCACAACCATCTGTTTCTCAGTTCCAGGGGATCTGGAATTCGCATCTAGCCTTCTCAGGCACACAACATGTATGTATTACATATATATGCAGATAAACATATACATACAATAAAAATAAATTGATCTTTAAAAACACAATACACTACCTGAAGCAACAGTTAGTAGAATGTGCAGGAATTATAGAGCACTCTCTATCATCTGTCTGTCTGTCAAATTTATATTTCTCTCTCTCTCTCTCTCTCTCTCTCTCTCTCTCTCTTTCTCATTACTTTTATTGTCCTTATTTTTACTCTTTCTCCAGCTTTCTATTACTTCTACTTCTCTAACTAAGGGAAGTTTGCTCTCCTTAAGGAAAACCAGTTTGGTGGTTTGAAAAAAAAAAGGCACCAGAGGAAGTGGCACTATTAGGTGGTGTGACCTTGTTGGAGTAGGTGTGGTCTTGTTGGAGGAAGTGTGTTACTGTGGGGGCAGGTTTTGAGATCTCTTTTCTCAAACTTCACTCAGGTGAGAGTCAGTCAACTTTCTTTTGCCTCTGAGTCAAGACATAAGGACTCTCAGCTCCAGCACCACATCTGCCTGCATGCCACCATGCCTCCTACCATGATGATTGATAGTGGACTGAACCTCTGAAACTGTTTGTGAGCCACCCCCAATGGAATGGTTTCTTTATAAGAATTGCTGTGGCCATGGTTTCTCTTCAGAGCAGTAATAGACCCTAACTAAGACAATCAGACAGAGTAAACTGCATCAGTAATTCAGGCAATAAAAATGAGATATGGAGAACTGATAGGGTGGTAAAAATGATTAATTACTAATAGTCATAAAACAGAGACCTAAGAAGTAACAGTGGTTGCAACCACAGAAAGCAACGACCATTCCTAACACTGGTCAAAGAAGACCAGGAAAAGGTGTTTGGAAACTCTCAGAAAAGTGCTCCTGAGGCTGGAGTCTTGCCCCACCCCTCAGAGGAAGGCAGGTCAGGTTCCTTGCAGTTTCTTGCTTGTACCACCTCAACAAGAAACACACTAAAAACAGTGTTTCTGTCTGAGACACAATAAATCCAAGTTGGCAGATCTTCAAAACCTTAGCAATTTAGACCCTCCTTGTCTAAGTTTAGGTCCTCTCTTTTTTTTTTTTTTATTTAATCCGTTATCTGTGGGTGAAATTGAAGATGGACACAGATCTGCACGTTTGATGAAGGCTGGAACAGCAGGCAATCATAGCAGCATCATTCCTTGTTCTCTCTGAACTTTGTAAACCTAGGCTGGGTATGACTCATCACACCAAAAGGCTGCTAAATACGGAGTCTATCTTGATTGAATCAACAAGAGGAAATTCCCATAGGTGAGCAGATGCTCCACTAGGAGCTTAGGAAATTGTTTCTCTTTCCTTTTAGCTTATCGAAGTTAGATCCTTGATTCAGGGTTATGCTGCAGCCCCATTCCCTTTCCTCGTCTCTCATCACCTCATCAACTTCCCTCAACACAGACCTTTTTAATGCTGTGTTTTTTTCCCTAACCATCCTTCTGAAAAAGTCCAATCTTTCTCTTTCTCATTGGTATTTTTAGTGCTCTGTGAATTCAGAGGTGGTGGTTCAGTTGGAGTTATACACAGCAGGTGACCTGGAGTTCATCTAGATGCATTGTGTGTACACATTGTGCATGCAAGTGTGTGTAGACAAGTGTGCACCATGTGCACAAATGTGTGTGTATGTGTGTTTGTGTGTGAATGCATGCTGTTTCAAATGATGAGATCCGTCTTTTTTCAACATAGTCCTCAACATGCTGAGGAATACACAGACCAAGTCTACTAGGCTAGAAATCAGTAAACATGGAGGTAGGGATCACGGAGGACAGTGTAGAAAACAAAGAGTATTTGAGATACATGCTTTCTCCTCTCAAAATTGTAAGCTGGCGTTTTGTTTATTGGGAGTTCACAAAACATTCATTTTTTATTAGCAGTAATCCTCATTCAGGAAATTATTTCTCTTTTCCCAACACCTTGTGAAAATGTATGTTCTCTTTGTGTTGTTTGTCCTTGCTGAACGAGTGTGCAGTGGACAATCCATCAGGGCATCTCCTGGTCATCTTTCCAGAGTTGCATTGTTCTCAGCATAATGCCAGTCTTGCTCATGTCCTTTGTCTGTTCTGTTCTGTGTTTCTTTTTTTTTCCTCGAGAGCCGAAGCTGCCTGCGTATAGTTGGACAGATTGTCCATGACTAATAAATCTCAGCACCAGGGCCTGCTTCCCTGTACTTATCCGGAGTGGTAGCCTTTATTTGTCTGGGACTGGTTCTATCAAAATACACTTTCTATGGTGTTATTCATTAGTTTCCTATTTTGGGTTTTGCTTAGGGATATTCTCTGGGAAGGTGGATTGTGGTAATTGCCCTCGGCATTATGCTTTATCACTTAACATTGCTGTAATTTAGGGACAGAATATGAGTGAAAATAGAACTCCAACAGCCAAGAACTCAGTATACTCAGTCCCACATGGTCCTGTCTCCATCTTGCGCAGTGTAGAGTTGAAAGACTTCTTTCCCATATGAGCTCCCCCTTTTCCTCTTTCCTCAAATATAACCAGAATGTGTATCATAGGACATTTACTCAGGAAACAAAAGCAGCTCCAAACTTTAGCCTTGGGGAAACAGCCGGGTACTATAAAATACTTACAAATCTTCAGGAACTTTATACATGAGAACACATTTAATTTTGACAAGGCGCTCACACTGGCTCTCTCTCTCTCTCTCTCTCTCTCTCTCTCTCTCTCTGCTGTTGTTGCTCTACTTTGTTTTGTTTCTCAGAAAATGATTGGTCAGTGTTCATAAGTTTCACACAAAGCTAAGCTAGATACAACCTCAGGTCCCCTCCAAATATTATTCACTGCTCTGTGGTCACAGCTCATTTATGTAGGCACATGTCACTGCACAGCAAGGTAAGCATATGGGACAGTGCACACGAGGGGACAGAGGAGCTCTGATGTGTCTCCCCCAAGGCTCTTCATCTTGTTACCTCTCCTTCTGGAGCAGCACTAGAGAAGAGGTATACCCAGTGGGGTCACAACAGCTAACAGCAACCAGACATACTTGTATTATCTGGAACAGGGCAAGTTCTTTCCTTACAAGTTTAGCATCCAGGAAAAAAAAAAAAAAACTCCACAATATTATACCTGTTGCTAAACAGACAATGCTGGCTTAGCACCAGGAAGCTGATTTGGCAGTCAGAGCTTACAACAGAGGATGGGTGCGTCTGTGATTACGACCTAGCACCCTAGGTCATGTTCCAGGGGTGCTGGGACCAGTTCAGGCACTGTCCCAAACTCTGTTCCACATCCAATTCTGTGATCTATAAATTCACCTTTTCCTTAGGGCTTCAGATTTGATCTCTCAGTGGTTAGCAATCACCCTGTTCAGTGATCGTTTAGTTCTTTGAACTTGTGGTTGAAACAAAGAGAGTGCGAACTCCAGGAGCCTCAGTTCCAAGATAGAGTTTGTACAGCCTTGTTTAATAGAATCAATATAATAGCGTGTGTTCTCAGCAGACTCAGTGCGCAAGCAGAAAGCCACTGGCCTGGCAGTCGCTGAATGATCTGGACGTGTGTTTCTCCTTGTTTCTGTGTCAAGGTGAGTGAAGAAATTATGCAAATTAGGTCGCTGTAAACAATAGAAATAGGTAAATAGGTAATGCCTGGTGCTACACAGGAGAAATAGCAGATACTGAGTGAAAACACTTTATCAGATCATCCTGAGAGCCCTGAAATTAAATATTAAAGTTTTATTTATTTATTTTTTATGATTAATAAAAGGTTTGTTTATTTAAGAGGAAAATTTGCAGATCACTGTCCTAAACAACAACCCTCTGCGCGACCAGAAACAGAATCTAGTAGCCAGATGCAGAGCCGAAGCAAGAGAGGGAGAACAGAGCCACTGTTGCTTTTTTTTTTATATATATAATTTATGTTTTTTTTTGTTGAAACAATTTCCACCTCCTCCCCGCCTCCCATTTCCCTCCTCCTCCTCCCACTTCTCTCCCCCTAACTCCACTCCTCTCCCCCCACTCCCCCCTTCCCCCATTCCATTCCCCCTCCCTCTCCAGTCTGAAGAGCAGTCTGGATTCCCTGCCCTGTGGGAAGTTCAAGGTCCTCCCCACTCCATCCAGGTCCAGGAAGGTGAGCATCCAAACAGACTAGCCTCCCACAAAGCCAGTTCCTGAAGTAGGATCAAAACCTAGTGTCATTGTCCTTGGCTTCTCATCAGCCTTCATTGTCGGCCATGTTCAGAGAGTCCAGTTTTATCCCATGCTGATTCAGTCCCAGTCTAGCTGGCCTTGGTGAGCTTCCAATAGATCAGCCTCACTGTCACAGTGGGTGGGTGCACCCCTCGTGGTCCTGACTTCCTTGCTCAGTCTGATGCTCCAATGTGGGTCTCTGTCACTGTATCGATCCATCACCAGATGAAGATTCAAAGGTGATATGCAAGATATTCATTAGTATGGCTATAGGATAGAATCATTTCAGGTTCCCTCTCCTCAGTTGCCCAAGGTACTAGCTGGGGACATCTCCCTGGACACCTGTGAGCCCCTCTTGAGTCAAGTCTCTTGCCAACCCGAAGATGGCTCCCTTAATTAGGATATATACTTCCCTGCTCCCATATCCACCCTTCCTTTATCCCAACCATCCCATTCCCCCAAGCTCCCCCCATCCTCCCCTTCTCACTTTTTTCACCCCATTTCCCCTTACCCCCATCCCCCTCAACCCCACATTCCCAGTTTTTGTCCGGCAATCTTGTCTACTTCCCATATCCAGGCGGATGACTATATGTTTTTCTTTGGGTTCACCTTCTTATTTAGCTTCTCTTGGATCACGAATTATAGGCTCAATGTCCTTTATTTATGGTTAGAAACCAATTATGAGTGAGTACATCCCACGTTCATCTTTTTGGGTCTGGGTTACCTCACTCAGGATAGTGTTTTCTATTTCCATCCATTTGCATGCAAAATTCACGATGTCATTGTTTTTTTACGGCTGAGTAGTACTCTAATGTGTATATATTCTACACTTTCTTCATCCATTCTTCCATTGAAGGGCATCTAGGTTGTTTCCAGGTTCTGGCTATTACAAACAATGCTGCTATGAACATAGTTGAACAAATGCTTTTGTCATATGATAGGGCATCTCTTGGGTATATTCCCAAGAGTGGTATTACTGGGTCTTGGGGTAGGTTGACCCCAAATTTCCTGAGAAATCGCCACACTGATTTCCAAAGTTCACAAGTTTGCATTCCCACCAGCAATGGATGAGTGTACCCCTTACTCCACAACCCCTCCAGCAAAGGCTATCATTGGTGTTTTTGATTTTAGCCATTCTGAATATTATTGGTGTTTTAAACTGTCATCTCACCTTGTACTGAATTTCATTAAAATATTTTTGCAAATTCCAAAAGCCAGTCTACAACTTCATTGTAATGATATTGCCAAAAGGAAAAAGAAATCTTAAGAAAGATTCTAAGGTGAAATTTTTTCTTTTCATTGTTTATTAATTTTTTTTCATACTATTGACTTTTTTGTCCATTCTGACAGAAATAAGTTTAACCAATTTAAATTTAAAAGACTATATATCATCGACCATATACTCTTTAAATTAACCCAGCACTATATCCTTTTCATGTTATTTCCTGGGGAGTAGCCAAGGATTTATTCAAAATCATGAAATGCCTAAAATAAGCATTACTCCCTCTCTTATAAGAGGCAGCATTATATCGGGGGCCCTCTCACTTACAGGCATGTCTGTCAAAGGGACCATTTTTCAGGCTCACAGTTCCCAAGACTCTGTCACTTTCTTACTTACAGAGGCCCAAAATGGAAACTATTTTTCTTTTCATTATGAGCTGTCACTTTTTCATCTTGGCACCGCAATGATAGACTTTCATTCATCTTCTGTATTACCTTTCCTGAAACCTCTGACACACACTGACACAATGCAAAATGCAGGGATCCTGGTACAGGCAGTGGCAATTTTGAGGAAAGGCTGAGGCTTGTCCTGATCTGCTATTTTAAATATATATATGTATTGGAAATGCTGGAATTCACGATGTGGTAGACTGGAGATGCTAATGGGCCATGCTCTGTTTGTATACGTCCTTATTAAACCCAGTCCCCAGCCTCAAGTCTAACTGAAGGGTTGACAGAGGACAGCACAATTGCCAAGCCTTTACCCAAGTGGAAGAAGAGTGGAAAGTTTGCTCAAAATCCAAGGAGAGGGAATGGAGGGGGAAATTGCTACATTTTAATAAAAAATTCCTTCTCAGACTTTTGAAGATAATAGTGATGCCTGTGTTTATGGTGACTGATCCAAACTATGGTAGGTCCTTTGGCAAGAACACCTCACCTCATGGACGGACATACTGAGCAGAATTAGAGAAGCATTAGGAAGAACATCTTCCCTCACGGATGCACATACTGAGCAGAATCAGAAGCGTGACGGTGCAGGTGCAGTTCTGCAGCTGTTCTCAGTGGGGTTGCCACAGCAGGAATTCTTATGACACAGGAGGCCAGAGGAAGAGTGGGGTGGGAGTAAGGAAACCCAGCTTCCCTCGGGCCACCTTGCTTCATGCTGACCGTCTACTCAGTTTATTTGTAGATGTAAACATGTTTGCATCAACTGTTTATGTCTAACTGGGGATATGGAGCACAGACAGATGCTGTGTTCTTGACCTGCGTTTCTTATGGATTCAGAGCTGACTATGAAAAAAAATTACAGAACAGGGAGTTTAGAACTCTTCCAAGAGAGTTCACTTATTTATTGGATCAGAATTCCACTGACTGACAGTTTTGAAAAGTGAGACAAGAAAGACAGAAGAGAGAGAGAGAGAGAGAGAGAGAGAGAGAGAGAGAGAGAGAGAGAGAGAGAGATCTTATCATGGAAGTTCTAGTGTGACAGCGAGTCCATGTATCTTTACTTGCAAGTGTCCATTGCAAAGAGTCATGGGTCTGGTTCAAGGCCTCTGGTTCCTGCTACACTATCAATGTTGGGCCCTCACTGGGACTCCTCTTGGATATCCTGTTGCTGCCCTGCGTCATGGAGATCCTGCAGCTTTTGGGTCTATGGGACTGGCCCCTTCACATGCTCCAGCAGGTCACAGATGGGGGGGGTGAATTTTGGGGTGGGCCAACTCGTAAAACTGGCTTGGGCCTGGGTAGTTGTGAGTTGGTCAGCTGCCAGCTCTCCCTCATCCTCACCACCAGGCTGAGCTCTCCAGCACTGGCATGTTCACCCTACACACTAAGCAGTAAGCGGCAGGGCCAGTTCTCTTGCTCTCCTCATGCCCTCAGGACAGTTCACCCACACCAATGGCACCGCCTGGGTCCGCTCTGCTGTGTTACTCAGGTGAGACATGGTGGCCACTCTCTCAACTATTGCAGGTGGTGAGAGGCTGGGAAAGCTCTCCCACCTGCCACAGGTGGCAAGGTGGGCTGGACACGGAGGTTCAGTAGGAGGGCTTCTCTCCCTTGCCCACACCACCATGGGGCAATCTCTCCTAGTCTCATGCCTTCAATGCTGTCTCACCCATGTCCCCCGTTAGTCGGGTCAGCTCTATTGTGCTTCCCCGGAAAGGTACAGTTGGTGATGCGCAGGGCCAGTTTTTGCACTATTAAGATTCAGGGGCCAACTCTCCTGCATACTGCGGACAGAGAGGGGAGAGAGGCCACAGGGAACCTTCTCTCCTCCACTCACGCTATCACATGACAGATAAGTAGTGGGGTCAGTTCTCCCACACTCACACCTTTGGGACCAGCTTGCCTGTGCCTCTACCAAAGGCTCAGCTCTATCATGCTGCACAGGACTGCTCTCTAGAGTGCTGCAGCTGGTGAGGCATGGAACTAGTTCTCCCTCGTGCTGCAGCCAGTGAGGAGCAGGGCCAACTCTACAGCCTTATCCTCTGGGCCTTAGGTGGTGACAGGAGTCACAGACAACAACACAGACATAGGCTGTGCAGGGCCACAGGCCCAGACATGGCCCTTAGCAGAAGCCCAGGCCTTGAGTGACAAGCAGGCCACCCACCTCAGCCCACTCCTCACCATCTCTGCCTTCTCAGATCTGTCTCTCTCCACAGGACATGAACCGTTCTGTCTTTTTCTGTCTCCTATAACCCACCAAATATTTGCTCACATAACAGTGCCTAGTGGGACTGGGTGGGCCCTTATTTCTCTTCTCTGTCTTGGGTAGTGAGCCCTGGGTGTGTTGTATGGGTCTTCTGCTCAGTTTTTTCTTTTAAAAATTATTTTAACTTTTATTGATTCATTGTGGAGTCCACATCATGCATCCCTTCCCTCTTAATCTTAATGGTACGGGGCAGTGTCATGTTTTTTGCCTCTCTGCCCAGGCTAGAGAGCTGACTACAAGCTATTTATAGTTAGGAACTGGAAGTGTGTGTGTGTGTAGTTGTGCACTTATACAAGCACACGTATGGAGATCAAGAAACAATTTTAGATGTCATTTCTCATGTGTCTTCATCTTGTCTCTCACTGGCATAGAACTCTCTAAGCAGCTTTCTTGAAAGTTGTGTTCACCCCTAACACTAGGATCATAAAGAGTTGCTACCACAGTTTGGACTTTTTTAATTCTGTGGGTTGAACTCAGTAATGTATTCCTCCTTTCAAGACCAATTCCTTACCAATAGAGACACCTTCCCAGTACAGGAACTAGCTTGTATTTAGAACTATAACACTAGTGTTTTAGAAATTATTGCTTGATAAATACCTGCTAATCAAATGCCTATGTACACAAAGAATGAACCAAATCTCTACTGTTTCTTCCCAGATAGAGTCCAATATTGGACTGATGGATTGATTGAAACTGGTCTTGCTCAGCACCTGAGCTTCCCTGCTCCCCTCTGGTTCCACTGAGTTTCTTTCTGAAGTGAAAAGTTCTTGTCTTTTTCTACCAGTGTGGTGGTTTGGATAAGAAATATTCCCCATGGTCTCATGTATTTGAACACTTAGTCTTCAGTTGGTGGTTCTGCTTGGGGATGTTGTGAACTGTTAGGAGGGGAGATCTTTTTAGAGGAAATTAGTCTCTGGGGACAGGTTTTGAAATTTTATAATTTTATTCCACCTCGTGTTCTCCTCTGCTTCCTGTGTAGATGGACCATGATCACCTGACTTCCGGATCCTGCTCCCGCATTTTGTCATCATTATGGGACATATCTTTCCGGAACTAAAAACTAAAATAAACATTTCCCTCCTCACCTTGAATTTGGTCATGGTGATTCTCCACAGCAAGAGAAGAGTCACTAACACATGCTATAACTGGAAGGCTTTCCTTGCCCAACTCCTTCTTTCCTGGATCAAACAACGCTTTAGTCCCCTGGTGAACCACTTAGATTTTAAATTTTGTCTAGATTTTAATGATTACAGCGTAAAAACTGTTTAACAATCCTTTTGTTGGCACATAAAAGGCCTCTGATAACTATTTCCATTAGTTAATCTGACAACTTTGCCCCTCAACTGTAATAATTAGGTTATGAAGTCATTTAGTGTAAGAATTATGGAGTGCTGATGAGCCAACACTAAATCAGTGCTTCTCAACCTTCCTAAGGCTGTGACCCTTTAATACAGCTCCTCATGTGTGGTGTCCACCAACCATACAATAATTGTTGTTGCTACTTCATAACCATGATTTTGCTACTGTTGTGAATTAAGAATATCTGATATGCAGAATATCTGATATGTGACTTCTGTGAAAGGCTCATTTAATCCCCGAAGGGGTTGTGAACCTCAGGTTGTGAACCACTGTTTTAAATACTGCTACAGTCTTGTTTACCAGGTAATGATGAGTATATGACTTGACAATGAATTGGAAAAAAGGAAAGAAATAGAATATTGACAAACTAGTATATTGAGATTAATATTCTGTAGTTTGGGTATATAAACCTAATCTGTAAATTAACAGATGTTCTTTTAAGTCAAACATCATATATATGTGTATATACATGTATTTATACATATATGTGTGTGTGTGTATGCATACACACACACATGCACACACACACACACGTGCCTTGATAGAGAGTGATGCATCTTCTTGTTTTCATTATCCTTATCTGTTATTTGGAAAAGATTCTTTTTACCTGTACAATACAGCAGTCAATGAAAATAAGTGTATATTCTAGGCTTGTCTGGGTTCCACAGAGCTCAAGTGATCCAGTTAACTCAGTTTCCCATGCTTTCCTTCGTTCACTTTTCTTTCTCCCGTACAATTCCAAACCCGCTCATTACAGCCTTATGAATGTTCCATGTTCAACTCTATTTTTAAATGTAACACATGGTTTGTCAATTTGCACAGGAAATGACAAAGACACTTTAAATGTGACAATAGATGTCTACTATTTTTTCAAAACGATTTGATTTGCCTCTAGTGTAAGTGTCTTTGCTGCAATACCAAAAGCCACTTTGAGATGAGGAATAGGCTGAGGGTAATGTATCTGCTCACTGACAGACACTCAGCAGTCAGGACGCTCTTCACTTTCTGTTCTAATTAGAAGAGTGTGAACCCACAGTGGAGACACTATGTGATCTAAGCACGCCTTCACTACATTCTCTAGTTCCCAAGTCCAGAATGGCTTCTCTTCTAGGATGCTCGGCTGTTTACTTGCTTCACACATCTTTAAATTCTTTCTAGTGTTTCCCATGCTATCTTTTAGTTGTTGCTTTCCTTGTTTACCTCCCTATTCTCTCTTTTCCCTCTTCCTTCTCTCACTCCATCTATGCTATTGGTCCATTACTCCCTCTTTGCTGTGTCTCCTTCTCTCCCACCCTTCTTCTCTCCATGCCTCTTACATGGCCTCTTCTTTCTTTCTCTTGCTCCTTCCTGTCCATCTTCACTCTTTCTTTGCTCCTCTTCACTCTTATTTCCTCACCCTTTTTCCTTCCACTTTCCTTCTCCTATTCTTCCTCCTCCCTCCTTTCCTTTCTTCCCTTCCCTATGTCCAGATTCTGAGTTTACAGGGCACACAAGCAGCAAGGAGGACTATGACTGTTGACTGTCTACCATGGAGTGGGTAGAAGGGAAGTATTTCAACATTTCCTATCGATTTACCGACTTGAATTTTAAAGCTAAACTCTCAGGTATCTTTAGCATTCTGTGCTTTTCCTTCCCATGCATTTGCATAACTTTAAATATTATTACCAACTCTTGTTCACACCTGAATCACAGGTAAGCAGCAGAAGGCAATTGCTTGCAGGTGTGTACAGTGAATGAGCGGAAATCACTGCCCATCAGTGATACCGTGACAGGTTGAGGATGATTTCTGAAAAGCAGTAATTAACCGTCAAGAATCTGGCTGATGTATTTAGTAGAATAATTCTTTCTCTTTTCTCACACCTTCAAAAATGATTGACCTCCACACAAATCTAGAGAAAACTTGAAAGATAAAAATTCCCAGGGCATTTTCTTTGAGCAATTGTATCAAGTCTTCAGGGCCACTGACCCAAACCACAGTTAACCAATGGTCGCTGGCAGAATTGGTATTATCTGTAATTCAAAATAACAGAGGCAAAATTAAGACAGTGAAAGAGAGCAATAAAGGCCTGATCCAGCTCCAAGAAAGATGGGTGGGGAGAATCCAGAGTCTTTCAAAGAAGAGCACATCTGTTGTCTTTATTCAGGATACTTTCCTTGCAGAAAGTTTCAGGTTGAAAAGCTGAAGAATCTTTCCCTACTACTCCAGGAATATCAGCCGAGTCACTCCAGGGTGTCTCATAGGGTGTTTTTTAGTCATATTTCATGAGAGAAGTAAGTAAATGGTAACTTATAGTAATATGCTAATGTCAATCATGTTTTGATTTATACAAATCAATAAACATCTTTAGAACATCATGGATGTCTGTCATGCACATTGTATTAGCTTCGGGACCTAGGAGGTAGGAACTGCTGTGTGCTCAATAGACCCCCATCACCACAATGAGTGGAATTATGCCCACAACTACAGATTGCTCATGGCTCGTTTTCATTTCAGTCACATAGTTTCAACATGTTAGATTGAGCAGGATGAGGCAATCTGTGATAGATAAGATGAGAGCCTGGTTTATCTTTGCAAACATCAATGTGCAGGAGACTCAGAGAGAAGGTACCTGAACCTAGACAGTGAGCACACCCCAGGAATCTCTGGTATAGTACTGAGGCTATGCTTCTAAGGTCTCATAGGATGTGTCTGGTTCAGCTATCACATACCGAAAACAAGATTCACGAAGTCCTACCTACCCCTACCCTCCAAATGACACTTGCTTCCTGTTCCTTCCAATATAAAATATGCTTTCTGCTTTCAATGTCCTCGTAATTTAATTGAAAATAGGATATTTTATAACTACGGGATGGAATCAACTTGTACATTATTTGTCTTCCTAATCACAGAAAACTTGGTTTCTCAAGCCTTGGTTAGAGTGAGAGGATAAAAAAGCTCATGGCCTCGTGCCAAGATGTACCGTACTTGAGGAATGGATGACAAACCAGTATGAACATTCAGACATAGGGACTTTGGGACACAGTCAACTCTCCTGGAATGAAAATTCTCCACAGATAATAAAGATTGATCAACTTTTCTTTTATTAATTATTTCCAAGAATTTGTGATCTTTTGTCTATTCTTTTTAAGAATATCTTTTATTTATTTATTCATCAATAAATTCATGCATGCAAACAACACATCTTGATCCTATGTTCTCCCAGCTTTCTTTTCTAGTTCCCTGTGAGACTTCCAGCATGCCCCCCCTTCTAACGTCTTCTGTTTCTTTTTCTTTTTATATCTCACTCCTATAAGTTATGTCTGCTGGAATATTATCATTTCATTGTCTTGAGCGTTAGCTGCAAGTAACCACAGATGTGGTGAGTTCATGAGGGCAACAGCTGTGTCATGTTCAGAAGACAGCATTTTGCAACACCCCTCCCAGGCTCTGGCTCTTACATTCTGTTAGCTTCCTCTTCCATGATTTTCTCTGAACCTTTGGTGGAGGGAGGAGTTGATGGGTAAAAATGTGCCATTTAGGGCTAAGCACTCAGCATTCATTTTTACCAGTTATGAGTCTCTATATTAACTGATACACAAGAGAAATTTTCTTATTTAATTTTAAGAAAAAAATGAGAGGGAAAAAGCAGTGACTGGAGAATTCAGTGGCTATTTGGAAAATGGAAGCAATATAATGAAAGAACCTTTAGAATAAAACTTATCGTTAGGATATTAAGGTCATCTAGTCATTTCACCTTGGAGCATGAAAAATTTTCTTAGTAAACAGGCAACAGTAACATGCTCTTCACATTTCCTTCAAAGATTTAGAGTCTCTGAATTCTTCTCCCCATGAATAAAGACACAGTTCTGCCCGTCCCATCTATTTTTCTCTTCTACAGATAGGTAGTGAAAATATATGAATACAGGGCCTGACGACACTAAGTGTGGGTACTGTTTCAGAATGCCTTCTTTGTTAAAAGTGAGCAACAGCCTACAAAAAATATTAATAAAGGTTGAAAGGTACCAGGTGGCTCGTTCTTCCCAGTATATCAGAATTAGACAAAAGTTGCATGAGAACTGAGCTAATGACTTTCAAGTATCAAGAAGGTAGTGTCTCACGAAAGATGGCTTAATTTACAGTTGTTTTGAGTTCAGGTTCCCTTAAGCCCAGTTTTTCTTGCTGTGGCCTTGTGTCTCAAGAATCAACTCCAGGGCACCTTCCCCAGCCATCGTGTAAAACTAATCACAATTTTAAAAACATCGTAATAATGACATGAGTATTTTAGTGATGAAAAATTATTAGATATTTTGATTACATAAAATTTAACTGTTTCATTTACATAATTACACTTGATTATAATTTTTCAACCATACTGTTGGAAGCTCCCTAACTAACAAAGGCTGCCTTTGAGTCAGGGTGCTTGTTCTATAGGTTCACCTGAAAAATTCCTGCTGAAAGGCTGTGTAGTTAAAAACCACTGGGCTCTGGTTATCAGGCTTCCTTACACATTGATCATTTTAGCTGCAGTAGAGCTTGTCGTGATTCTAATGCTGAAAAATCTGTTTGGAACTTCTGAGAAAAGTTTAAACTGCTCCCCATCACAGGATCGGAGAGGACAAGGAAACTTCCCTGGTTCAAGAGAGATGGAACATCCCCATCGTGGAAAGATAAATTCTAACACCCTGCCATTAAGGGAGAGTAAGGCAGAAAGGGCAGCCTGGCTGTGCTATGGCTTAGAGATAGAGCTGTGTGGACTGTCCGAGGAGAAAAAAGCAAAGATCATCATGTCATTGTAAATAAAAATCACCTTGTTGCCTAAGGAACCAAGATCACAGTTACAGTTTGGTCACATCCAGCCCAGGCATCCTGTGCTGTTACTCATGACAACATGGAAGAGGGTCATTCTCACTCCTGAGGAGGAAATGTGGCTACAGAGTTAAAGTCCAATTACATTAATGAACATGGGATTGGGCTCTGTATAGCATTTCTGAATATTCTCAGAATTGGATTTTAGTAGGTAAAAAAAGATAATAAGAGTTTTTATTTGGTGTCATTTTTCTTTGGTTGTGGCTGTAGGAATATATTTAAATGAAACATAAAAAATCTCATTTATTACACAGCCTATGTGCGTTAAGTCCAAGAGCTGAATGGAAGGGACGATTCTCAGGATGCAAGGAAGGTCACTTTAATATCTGTTTTTTTCAGGGCTTATATTCTCAGACTAGACCCTTCAGATCACTCAATGTGTACCCAAGTGCAAGAGCCAGTGTGGGCAGCTGTCCAGAGGAGGCACAGATGGCAGAGGCTATGTGCACATGCGTGCATGTCTGCAGGACTAATCCTCTCCCTCTTTTGAGCAACTCTTATATTCACTTCACTAGGGAAATATCTTTGCCCATGGAAGGAATATTTCAAAGCATGATGCATTTCTAAAGTTCAGGGGCAATGCTGACCTAGTCAGTTAAAAAACATGCTCTAGGAAAGAAAATGGATCACTGTGTGGTAGGTAGAATAAGTATTCAAAGACGTCCACATATGGTTTCAGCTAGCAGATTTTTGTTAAGTCTTAGTATTTAAAAGCTAGCTAACCTGTGGCATGTCTGGAAGGTTGTCTGTCATAGAAAAATGGACTGCATTTATAGATTAAAGGAGTTAATAATCTTAAAATGACATCATCCTGAGTTAATTTGGTAGACATTTTATAATCACAAGGCTACCCACCATAGGTGAAGAAAGCAGGAGAGGCAGAAAAAGCTTGGTGGTAGAAAAAGAGATCTGGTTAACATAAATATTTCTCTTAGGGATAGAAGATGACCATCAGGCCAGGAAGCTGGAGAAATTTAGATGTCTGGAGTGGCATAGTACAAATTCTTTCTGAAAGCGAAGTGACCTTGCCTGTATTCTGATTTTAGTTCAGTGAGTTCTGACTTTCAAGATGCCAAATGTGGAGTGGTTAAAATATTGTATTAGCAGTAACGGAGACTGAGTATGGACTCCCTTAAGCGACTAAGAGGAACACCCCATCTTACGTTATTGCGATGTGACATTACCATCTACAACTGTGGTTGGGAGCATTCACATTCTCAGAATGTCTGAGGCCTACGTTGTGCACATGTGATCTAGAACATGTAGTCAGAACAGATGAGTCATTTGATTACCTTGCAGTGTGATTTAAATCCACAGCTCCATGTTAAGGCCTCCCTAAGAACCTGGGATTCTTACTGTTAACTGTGTATATGCCTCTCTTTTCTATGATAGACTGAGAAACTAAAAAGTCAGACAAGGGGAAGGTGTGATTCATTTATCCTTACCTTTATCCACAGTTCAATCTATTTTAGTATTAGATATGTTACAGAACAGTGTGTTCGGAATTGTGCTGGGTTCTGCAAATATGGTTCAATAATCAAGGGAAGTGTGAGAGAAATAATTGTTCTGCAGTAACATAACTTGAATTCTGTCTTGACTACTGCTTAATCATGTATACACAAAACCCAACATGAACATGTACAACTACAAGTGCATGTATACACAATCATATGTTCACCCATGCATGTACACATGTGCACACACTCAGGGGCTTCCTGGGTACTTATTATGCATGTCCAATGCTTCTATGTATGTTATCTTTCACAACTCTATTTTATAGATACTCTTTGTCTCTCCATGTTAAACTTGAAAGTCTTCTGGTCTATGACCACAACAATGCCTTTGCCATGCTCACTTAGCTAGTCAAAGCCAGGATGGAGTTTAGTCCCTGTTCTCATCACTGCATCACATGGTTGGATTGATGCCTATTACAGAAATGCCTAGGTGATGTCTCACAAGTGATTTAGAGCACTGGCATTATTTGTGACAAGAAAAATTAACTTCAAAGACAACGATAGCTTCTGGAGCTTGGCACATTTCAAGTGAGCTGTTGTAATTATGAAGGGCAGGAAACTGGTTTCTTTTCTTCTGACAGCGTAGATGAATCTCAACCATTCCACAGACCTCTCCTCTCCTCCCCTCACTCCTCAGCTAATTGAAGAATAATTTCATGATTACTAGAGGAAGCAATTTCACACATCCTGAAGACCTGCAGGGGTCTGCTTTCCTCTCCACATAAGCCTCATTTGCAGCCATTTCCCTGTCTTTCTTGGAGCCTTCCTATCCCCAGCACAGATGCTGCTCACTGCAGCCATGTAATGGCAATGGCCAGCTCTTGAAGGCTGATGGCTGGCAGTGTCCCGCAGGATCCATCTGTGTATTCCTTGTCCTGGTTAATGGTAAAACAAACCAATACCCTCCATCTTCTCGAGGTAAGAACAGGTGTCTGACAAAAGGCAAGTTCCTTCTTTCTGTTATTGAGGACATAATCACACTAGACAAGTACATTTGACTCCGTTGCTTCTCATTGTCTTTTTCTGAAGTCTCTACATGTAATCTGCTTCAGTGCAGTGAATCCAGAAGCTGCTTCCTTTGAACTTTGGCCAACTCATCTGACCATCTGGAAAGCTACCTGCTCTACCTTGAATTCCTTGAATCTCCTTCATAGACTGCAGCTCCAGAGTTAGTCTCTCATTTTCAGGTTCCCTGAAACCCATGTGTGGCATCTACCACTTGGATATGTAAATAAACCTTTGAGTCTTTGGGTTGTTTCTGACTCCAGGTAGTCAGTTTCTCAAGGAAAAGTCCATGATTGCATCATCACCATAAATTTCCATAGAAATTATTGGGTTGTTCTATCACATACAACCAATGTGTATTTATTTGATGAATGAGTATTTTTTTCAGATGATAATGATGTGAATACAGGCATTACTAAAGTAGCTTGGTATATATGAGTGTGTGGTACACTAACACAAGGTGGTAGATTTGAAGGTGTAGTTTATGAAAATCACACCTCAGCAATCAGACGTTCATACAGATAGTACATATAATACAAGGCTAATATATACCTACAAGGCTATATACAATGCAAACAAATGTATTCTTATGCCAGAGACAGTGCTTAATGCCATTGATATCACTGGCTCTTAGTAGCTACCCTCCATAACATATAGTCTTTCTGATTGTTATGGTGGTAGCAGCCAATGTGAAAGATATATGAACAGAACCATGGCTCCACTATGGCAAAGCCTAGCTTATGTGGGTCCAAAAATCTTTCCTGAGGGAGTTAGAGCTAGGAAACCTTTTCCAAGTGGGAACAACTGAAGTGTGAGTTGGAGAAAAGCAGTGTGCATACCTCTCCATGTTATAACTCCCCAGTAAACTAACAGGTAAGTCGGGATGAACAACAACTTGTGAGGCTGGGCATCTGCCCTGCTCCCTGGCCTCCATCAGTTGCCTGAGTTATTTTGTTTTGTTTATTCTTCCGCATCCAGCAAGGTGGCAGCTTCCCTGCCTCAGCAGAAATCATTTTAGAAGATGAAATCTGTCCTTAAGCCCTGTTTCTGACACTCTTGCCATTGAGTAATCATCAAACACTTCAGGCTTTTGCACAATGTGGACTATTACTCATGTCGCCATAATGTCTCCACTTAGCCAGCATGGTAATTCATTTTAATACTTTCGCTTGGAAAGAAAAATGATTTCGATTTTTCTGATCATACATAGGTTTAACCTTGTATCAATTTATTTGTAAGTTCAATATTTGTATTCCTGATTTAAATGCAAACATAGAATCAGATAGAGAGAAAAATATCCAAGCAAAATAGCAAGTTACAGATAGAATAAAATAGAATGTGTATTCTGCAGCTTGCTTTAGATTTGGGCAAATAATATGAGATTATAATGAATAATTAAATGCTGATGGTTGCAACATTGATTGCTTTATTGATAGTTGTGCATATTTCATTTTTACTGTTGTGCTTTCAAAATTATTCATTCTCTTTAAAAATAAGTTTATTTGTGTTAAGAGAAATCAGGAGAATCTTGAGGGAGTGAGATCAGGACTGGAATGATGGACCCACACAATAGACAAAGAGGGTTGTGTTCTTCATTCTTACTTCGAGAGATAAAAAATAAACATGATTCATTAGACATACACCAGCATTCAAGAAGTTTACCCTAGTATGCAGGTAGTTCTTCTTTTGTTCCCCAGTTCTTTGTAACATAAATTACTTGAATATTGTAGAATATTAATTTTAAAGTTAATTTTATCTCATTTTTTCATTTTTTTGAGAATTTTATATATGCATATAGTGCACTTAAATCAGTTCCCCCACACTTCTCTTTCATCAAATTACTTCTCTATCCATGATCAAATCATGTCTCCCTTCCAACTGCATGTACTCCTTTTATAACTCTACTGAGTCTACTTAATCCTGCCAATATCTGGATATATGTAAGGGCATTTCCTGGAGCATATATCCAGCATTCAAAAAGTTTACCGTAGTCTGCAGGTAGTTTTTCATTTGTTCCCCAGTTCTCTGTTACATAAATTACTTGAATATTGTAGAATATTAATTTTAAAGTTAATTTTATCTCATTTTTCATTGTTTGAGAATTTCATATATGCATACAATACACTTAAATCAGTTCCCACACACTTCCCTTTCATCTGGAAAACACCATTAGCTGCAAATGCCTTTTCCCCTGACTCTTAAAATCTTCTAACCACTCTTCCTTGATTCTTGAGCCTTTGGTGTAGATGCCCTATTTAGAGCTGAACTCTCTTGTACTCTGTGTGTTGAAAAGTAGTGGGTCTCCATAATAATCACCATCTACTGTTGACATAAGTTTCCCTGATGAGGGCTGAGAGATATACTAATCTACATGTATAACAGAGACAGAGACCAACATTGGAGCACTGGACTGAAGTCTCACGATCCAAAGGAGGAGCAGAAGGAGAGTGAACACGAGCAAGGAACTCAGGACGGCGAGGGGTGCACCCACACACTGAGGCAATGGGGATGATCTATTGGGAACTCACCAAGGCCAGCTGGCCGGGGACTGAAAAAGCATGGGACAAAACCGGTCTCGCTGAACATAATGGACAATGAGGACTACTGAGAACTGAAGAACAATGGCAATGGGTTCTTGATCCTATTGCATGTAATGGCTTTGTGGGAGCCCAGGTAGTTTGGATGCTCACCTTAATAGACCTGGATGGAGGTGGGTGGTCCTTGGACCTCCCACAGGGCAGAGAAACCTGCTTGCTCTTTGGGCTGAGGAGGAAGAAAGACTTGATTGGGGGAGGGGGAGGGAATGGGAGGTGGTGGCGGGGAAGAGGCAGAAATCTTTAATAATTAAATTAATTAATTAATAAAAAAAATCAGCAAGAAAAAAAAAACTAAATCATTAAGAGTCAGTTTAATACAGTTTTCATTTATCCTAATACTGTTGGGTTCTTCCACAGGGCATATGACCAAGTCAACCATGGGCTTTGGCTCAACTAACAGTGCGAGGCATAAGTTCTACATCACATTGTTAATGATACTTCCTATCTTGAAGTCTAGTCTCACAGATATGAGGTAGCCACAGCAGCTTCTCCGTGCTTACTATTTTCCATCTTGCTACTTCTAAACTCTAAGTTTTACAGTCTGGGTACAATTTCTAGATGGCACATACAGAGCCATGCTTTTGCTATCCATCTGACAGTCTCAGCCTTGTAGAAGTACCTGCTCTGACTTAAAATCTTTCATCAATCTTTGATTAGTTTAAAAATGAATATTTACTTTTGTTGTATGATAGAGCATCTCTTGGGTATATTCCCAAGAGTGGTATTGCTGGGTCCTGGAGTAGGTTGATTCCAAATTTCCTGAGAAACCGCTACACTGCTTTCCATAGTGGTTGCACAAGTTTGCATTCCCACCAGCAATGGGTGAGTGTACCCCTTACTCCACAACCTCTCCAGCAAAGGCTATCGTTGGTGTTTTTGATTTTAGCCATTCTGACAGGTGTAAGATGGTATCTCAAATTTGTTTTGATTTGCATTTCCCTGATTGCTAAGGAGGTTGAGCATGACCTTAAGTGTCTTTTGGCCATTTGAACTTCTTCAGTTGAGAATTCTCTGTTCAGTTCAGTGCCCCATTTTTTAATTGGGTTAATTAGCATTTTCATGTCTAGTTTCTTGAATTCTTTATATATTTTGGAGATCAGACCTTTGTCTGTAGCGGGGTTGGTGAAGATCTTCTCCCAGTCAGTGGGTTGCCTTTTTGTCTTAGTGACAGTGTCCTTTGCTTTACAGAAGCTTCTCAGTTTCAGGAGGTCCCATTTATTCAGTGTTGCCCTTAATGTCTGTGCTGCTGGGGTTATATGTAGGAAGTGGTCTATTGTGTCCATATGTTGTAGAGTACTTCCCACTTTCTCTTCTATCAGCTTCAGTGTGTTCAGACTGATATTGAGGTCTTTAATCCATTTGGACTTGAGTTGCTCAACTGTGTTCATAGCAGCATTGTTTGTAATAGCCAGAACCTGGAAACAACCTAGATGCCCTTCAATGGAAGAATGGATGAAGAAAGTATGGAATATATACATATTAGAGTAGTACTCAGCAGTAAAAAAACAATGACTTCTTGAATTTTGCATGCAAATGGACAGAAATAGAAAACACTATCCTGAGTGAGGTAAGCCAGACCCAAAAAGAGGAACATGGGATGTACTCACTCATAATGGGTTTCTAGCCATAAATAAAGGACATTGAGCCTATAATTCATGAACCTAGAGAAGCTAAATAAGGTGAACCCAAAGAAAAACTTATAGTTATCCTCCTGGATATTAACTTTCATCAGGCGATGAAAGGAGACATTGACAGAGACCCACATTGGAACACTGGACTGAAATCCCAAGACCCAAATGAGGAGCAGAAGGAGAGAGAGCACTAGCAAGGATCTCAGGATGGCGAGGGGTGCACCCACACACTGAGACAATGGGGATGTCCTATCGGGAACTCACCAAGGCCTGCTGGACTGGGTTTAAGAAAAGCATGGGATAAAACCGGACTCGCTGTACATAGCAAACAATGAGGGCTGCTGAGAAGTCAAAACCAATGGCACTGGGTTTTGATCCTACTGCATGTACTGGCTTTGTGGGAGCCTAGGCAGTTTGGATGCTCACCTTACTAGACCTGGAAGGAGGTGGGAGATCCTTGAACTTCCCACAAGACAGGGAACCCTGGCTGCTCTTTGGGCTGCTGAGGGAGGGGGAGTTCATTGGGGGAGGGGGAGGGAAATGGGAGGCGGTGGTGGGGAGGAGGCAGAAATCTATAATAAATAAGTAAATTAATTAATTAAAAAATGAATATTTACCAAACTATCTACACCTCAAAGAATGGTGAAACTAGGAATATCATGTTGGCCACCACCTAGTTAGGAAGTAAAACATCCCAATTATGTTTTGAAAACTGTGTGCTGTTGTGGAATGATGTGAGAGTCCCCTCTGTATGATGTGATTATCATTAATGAATAAAAAACTTCTTTGGACCTATAGCAGGAAAGAAACTTAACTAGGTGGGGAAAACTAAGCTGAATGCTGGGAGAAACAAGGGCAGAGCCAGGGAGAAGCCATGTAGTCCCTCTGGAGATGGACGCTGGAACCTTACCCAGTAAGCCACTGCCATGTGGCAATACACAGATTAATATAAATGGATTAAATTAATATTTAAGAGTTTGCCAATAAGACGCTAAAGCTAATGGGCCAAGCAATGACTTAATTAAAACAGTTTCTGTGTGATTACTTTGATTCTGGGTGGCTGGGGCAAACAGTCAGCCCCCCACTACAGTGGAATATTTGTTTACACTGTTTGAAGATGTATCTCTGTGATTGGTTTAATAAAGAGCTGAATGATCAATAGCTAGGCAAGAGAGAATAGGTGGGATTTCTGGGAAGAGAGAGAATGCTGGGTAGAAGAGAGTTGGGACAAGAGTGAGAGTCTGAAGAAGTGGATATACTATGGTACAGAACTGAGTCACATGGCAGGATGTAGGTTAGTAGGGACAGGTTAATTAAGTTATAAGAGCTAGTTGGGAAAAAAGTCTAAGCTAGGGCCATGATTTCCTAATTAATATTGCCCATATGTCATTATTTGTAGGTTGGCAGTTGCAATGAGAAAGCACTGTTACACTGTGCCTTTCTTGCGTTCATCCCACAGCTGTGAATCTGTATGCTGTAGTTACTTCACCTTTGTTCTCGATGACTGATGGTTGTTATGGATATTCCTGAAAATGCTATATAATTACCTCTACTTTAATTTCTACAATTGTAACAATATTGTTTACATTTCTATGATCTGATATTTAACAAGTGTGTGACAAAGGTCCATCAACATTCTAATAGTTAGAGAGTTTTTTCATTTTTATTGGTGTATGCTAACTGATTAATAACTTATGTGCTGTTGATTGCTATTTCCAGTGCATAGAATTTTGCTTTCATAGGCAGTATTCCTATGAGTATCCCTTTTCCTTTTTGAACCTTTTCAACTAGGATATAATCAGCACAAGGTAAGTTGCATGTATAGGAAGTGTTCAATATGATAAGATTTTTAAATGAGTGAGCCCATCAAGGTCAGGAAAGTCTCCATCACTCTTCATGTTTCTTCATATCCTCTATGGACTATTTCTCACACTCTTTTGAGTATCTCTCATGTTACCAGGCAACCACTAATCTGCTGTTAGTCTTTATTGATTAGTTTGTATTTTCTAGAAGTTTTATAAGTGAGGTACATAATGTGTACTCTTGTATGTGTCTCTCACTCTAATTATCTCAAGCTTCAGCATTGTGGGTGCAAATTATTTGTTCCTTTTATTGAAGAGCAAGTCTGCATGCAGAACTTGTTTACACACTGCCCTGTCCATGTGGATTTGAGTCATTTCCAGATGTTTGTTATCGCAAATTAAACCATGGTGAGCACTCATGTGCATGTATTTCCACACATGCTTCTGCTCATTTTCCTTGGGGGTAAGAACTGAGATACAGAATGAGGAGGTAAGATAGTGCATATCTCACTGTTTAGGAAACAGATAAAAGTTTGTATCATTTTGGAAGTACAAACAATTACAAATTATCTCCTTTCCCACCATTGTTGATGCTTGGAATGATTTCTATGAGGGTTTAATGATATTTCATTATTGTTTCAATTTGTATTTGTTAATGACTGGTGTCACCGAAACTCTTCTTGTGGTCGTTTTTGCTGTTGGTCCACCTTTTAATTTTTAAATATTTATTTTACTTTCTTGTAATGTGAGTGTGTGTTTGTGTACATGTGCACTTCTCTGTATATATACATGAATGCTGTATTCCCTAGGGTAGAAGTTTACATGTGTTTGTGAACCACTGGACATGGGTACTGGAAGTCATACTCATGTCCTCTGTAAGACCAGTAAGTGCTCTTAACCACTGAGTCATTTGTTCTGTGTAACTAATCTTTTGTTTTATTTGGTGTTAATATTTATTGAATCACTTGTCTTTTCTGTTTGTTATATGTTTTGCTAATGAACTTTGAAAGTTGTTTTTGTACTTTTTATTCTTTGAGAATTTCAGTAATGAATACAATGTATTTTTGATAACATCCATTTCCATTTACCTCTCCAGCTCCATCTAGATAGCTCATAAGTTACCTTCCCAATTTCATATTGCCTTTTTATGTGAGTTAGAATTCAAACCCTTTATTAAATATGTTCAAATATTTTCTCCAAATTTGTGGAAGAGCTTTGTTCCAGTTTGTCTTTTCATTTTCTTAATTGTATCTTTTGAAGGAAAGTTTTGAATTTTGATGAGATAGAATGAATATATTTTTCTTAAATGTGCATGGTTAATGATAAATGCAAAGAAAGCTTCAATTAATTCTCCACAGTTTTTCCTACATTTTTCTAGTAGAAAAATGAGTTTTATAAATGTGTGCAGATTATATATATAATATTATAGTATTATAGTATTTTTATATACTATGACAATGATGATGTTGTTGATGGTGGTAGCATGTGTGTATGTGCCGGTACATTCTTGTCACGGCACCTGTTGGAGGTCAGAGGACATCTTTGTGATTCAGGTTTATCCTTGCTTGTATTTGGCATTGAAGTTCAGGCATCCAGGCTTGCATAGCAAGTGCTTAAGTTTGCTGAATCATCTTGATGTCTCTTCATTTGAGTTTTGAATTACTCTTACTTGGTAGCTCAGACTGGTCTAGTACTCACCATGTTGCTCTGGCTGGCTTTGAACTTGTAGCAATTCTCTTTCCTCAACCTCTAGAATATCATAAAGTCTGAATAGACTTTGTAATTTTGAGTGTATGTTTTATTTTTCATTTTTTATCCTAGGAACAGGCTCTCTTTTCTACTTTTCAATTCCCCTTATTCTCTTTTCTCCCTTTTCTGTCTTCTTTCTTCTTCTTCATTTAAAAATATTCCCATCTAACTAAGCTCAGTTTGTTTAAAGTATTCAGATGAATTGCTTTCAAGACTTTGTCAAAAGCAATTACCTACCATGTTTGTGAGGACAGCATCCACAACATACATTCAACTGGTGAAAGGTTTGGGCAATGCTTTTTACTTTTAGAACTTATTATTATTATTTTTATTTTTTTGGTTTTTCGAGACAGGGTTTCTCTGTAGCTTTTGGTGCCTGTTCCGGTAGAACTTATTATTTTGACTGCTCCTCTCTTTCTTTGCTACTTTGAAAGATCATTGAAATTTACTAATTACATATTTAAATTGTTAGAATTTTTAAGCCATTTTGAAGGGAAAAACTCAACTCCATTTTGTGTTAGGCCCCAAGGCATTTAAGTTTTCATTTCCCAAAAGGGTGAGATTCGGTTTAAGGAAACAGAAATTACAGCTATCTGGGATTGTGACCAAACCAAAAAGGGGCCTCTCCCCAGGGGCAACCAATCAGGAGGATGTAACCCAGCTGCTCAAGATAGATATCAGCAAAGTGGGAGGTTCCTTAGACAGGAGCCAATCAGAAAGTTTCCCATATCCCTTATGCCCATAACTGTAAATGGGTGGGTTTTTGCCTTTATAAACCCTGCTAAGAATGGTGGAGCTCCTCCTCTGGCCCCCGCTACATTGGTGTACAAGATGAGGTCCCTTCTTTGGCTAGAACTGGGCAAATAAACCTTGCTTTTGTATTTTGGTGAGTCTGAGTCTTTGGTGATCTTCTTGGGGTCTCCATGATCTGGGCACAACAATTTCTTTCTAATTTTCAAGAGGTTGATGGTGTTTTGGAGTTAATATCATAGCACATACTAGGCAACATGCAATTGCCTCACAACACTGGTACCTGAGCTTTATGCTCTGTGCAGCTACAGTTGAATATTTTACATTGACACATGGCACGAGCTCCACCATAAACACCACCCTGCTATAGAAATGCCTATTCATCGTTTAGAGAAATCAAGGAAAGATAAAAAACTATAGCATTCTAAACTATAGCATTTCTTGGATAGGTAGGATCAAGATAATGAAAATGGCAATCCTACCAAAAGCAATCTATAGATTCAATGCAATCCCCATCAAAATCTCAACACAATTCCTAAAAGATCTTAGAAGAACAGTAATCAATTTCATAGGAAAAACAAAACAAAACAAAAAACCAGGATAGACAAAACAATCCTGTACAATAAAGGAACTTCTTTCTGGTGGCATCACCATCCCTGACATCAAGCTCTATTACAGAACTACAGTAATGAAAACAGCTTGGTATTGGGATAAAAACAGAGAGGTTAACCAATGGAATCTAATTGAAGACCCAGATATTAATCCACATACCTATGAACATCTGATTTTTGGCATAGAAGATAAAATTATACAGTGGAAAAAAGAAAGCATCTTCAACAAATGGTTTTAGCATAACTGGATGTTAACATGTAGAAGAATGAAAATAGATCCATATCTAACGCCATGCACAAAACTCAAGTTCAAATGGATAAAAGACCAAAATATAAATTTGACCACACTGAATCTGATAGAAGAGAAAATGAGAAGTAGCTTTCAAATCATGGGCACAGGAACTCACTTCCTAAATATAACACCAGTAGCACAGACACTAAAAGCAACAATAAATAAATGGGACCTCCTGATACTGAGAACCTTCTGTAAAGCAAAGGACACAGTCAATAAGACAAAAAGGCAGCCTACAGAATGGGAAAAGATCTTCACCAACCCCACATTAAACAGAGGACTGATCTCCAAAATATACAAATAACTCAAAAAAATTAGACATCAAAATTCCAAATAAACCCATTAAAAATGGGGTACAGAACTAAACAGAGAATTTTCAACAGAAGAATCTCAAATGGCTGAAAGACACTTAAGGAATTGCTCAACATCCTTAGCCATCAGGGAAATGGAAATCAAAACAACTGTGAGATACCATGTTACACCAGTCAGAGTGGCTAAGATCAAAATATGCTGATGATAGTTTATGCTGGAGAGGATGCAGAGTAAGGGGAACATTCCTCTTTCCTGGTGGGAGTGCAAACTTGTGCAACAACTGTGTAAATCAGCATGGTGGTTTCTCAGAAAATTGGGAAACAATTTTCCTCAAGACCCAGCAATAGCACTCTTGAGCATATACCCAAAGGATGCACATAAAGACATTTGCTCAGCTGTGTTCATAGCAGCATTATTTGTACTAGCCACCGCATGGAAACTACCTAGATGCCCCTCAACTGAAAAATGGATAAAAAGGTGGTAATTCACACAATGGAGTACTACTCAGTGGGAAAAACAAACAAACAAATGAAAAAAAAATGACATCTTGAAATTTGCAGGCAATTGGATGGAACTAGAAAAAAACCATCCTGAGTGAGGTAATACAAACTCAGAAAGATGTTTTCTACTCACTCATAAGTGGGTATTAGATGTAAAGCAAAGGATAACCAGCCTATAGTCCATGACCCCAGAGAAACTAAGTAACAAGGAGAACCCTAAGAGAGACATACATAGATTCCCCTGGGAAGGAGGAATAGATAAGATCTCCTGAGAAAACTGCAAGAATGGTGGGGGAGAAGAAGGAGGGTGAAAGGGGAGGGGAAAGAGAGTAGGGGAGGAGAGAGGAGATCATGAGGGAACAGGATGGTAAAGATGGGGGGGGGAGAGAGAGAGAGAGAGAGAGAGAGAGAGAGAGAGAGAGAGAGAGAGAGAGAGAGCAAAGGAAGAGATATCTTGATTGAGGGCACCATTACATGGATAGTAAGAAATCTGGCACTAGGGAATTTCCCAGGAATCCACAAGGATGACCCCAGATAAGACCCTAAGCAATAGTGAAGAGGGTTCCTGAACTGGTCTTCCCTTGTAATCAGATTGATGACTATCTTAATTGTCATCATAGAACCTTTATCCAGCACCTGGTGGAAGTAGATGCAGAGATCCACAACTAAGCACTGGGGCAGAGCTTCTGGAGAACGAAGAGAGGGAGGAGTGATAATATGAGCAAAGGGATCAAGACCATGGTGGGGAAAACCACAGAAATAGCTTACTTGAGCTAGCGGGAGCTTGCTGATTATGGGGAACCTGCATAGGACAAAACTAGGCCCTCTGAACATGGGAGACAGTGTTCAGCAGTCTGTGGAGTCACTGGCAGTGGGACCAGGAGTTGTCCCTAGTGCTGGAACTGACTCTTTGGAGCCCATTCTCTGTGGAGGAATACCTTGCAGAACACAGATATAGGGGTGGGCTTGGTCCTGCCTCAAAGTGAAGTGCCAGGCTTTGTTGACTCCCCATGGGAAACCTTACCCTCTCTGAGGAGTGGATAGGGGAAGATTGGGGGAGAAGAAGAAGAGGAAGGAGTGGGAACTGGGATTGGCATGTAAAATGAGAAAATGTTGTTTAAAAAAGAAATATCATATCAGTGACTGCTGATTATTTAGGGAAAACTATATTTATTTCAAATAGATGAAGATTTTCTTACCCAAACACCATTGATGTCTTTTATACACAGTACTTTGTACACAGGAGATGCTCAAATTACCTGATGATAAATTCATTATAATCTTAGGAAATTGTTTGGAATAAATAATGATTTTTTTTTTTACTCAGGGTTTTTCTGTAGCTTTGGATCCTGTCCTCGAACTAGCTCTTGTAGACCAAACTGGCCACAGACTTACAGAGATTCACATGCCTCTACCTCCTGAGTGCTGGGATTAAAGGTGTGAGCCTCCACCGCCCTGGAATAACTATTGAATGCCTTATTCTGACATAAGGCAGTTGGTGAGGAGTTAAATAAGTAATGTCTAAATGGCAATGCCAATGATATAAAAATTCCTGTCACATCTTTGCATATTGCAAGAATGCATTTTTCCTTTGTAAAATGTTGCAGTGAATATCAGGTAGGCAATAACAACCTTTGGTTATACAAGGGCACAGCCTCCTGATTAGCATTTATACTCTTTTATGTAGCCATCTGTTTACATGAATTGTTCTAATTGAAGATCTGAGTACTAAGTCTGAAAGGGGGCAGAGTAGAGTGCATTGATTCCTCGAGTTTCTGGGGACACTTTTGTAAGAGCTGCATGGGACCGTAGAGAACAGCAACTCTGCCTTCCAGTCTGTGTCCTGAGCAAAGGCAGACTGATCAGGAGAGAGGACATTCTTTCTTGGTGTCAACGCACAGCCTGGTCAAGCATGGAAGGGATTGGCCAGTGGAAGGCAGGGTAACCTGGAAGCAGAGCTCTCCCAAGAAATTCTTCTGCTGTAGTGGTCAAGAGATAATGCCTCCAAATGTTCAAGCCGGTGACCTTCTATTGGGACCTTAGAAAGAAAGGACAGATGTACTTTTTTTTTTTCTGAAGAAAAACAGGGTGAGACTCATTCTGGAACTGTCCAAAATTAACTGGGAGATTTTCAGAGACCTTGAAGCATCATCCGGGCCGGGGAGAGGGGAGGATGTAAGATCCACAGTTCTACGAGTGTGGCTGTATGCCAGGGAAAAATTTATCATTAATATTAATGTGACCTCATTTTACCCTTAAGCTGCTGAGAAAGATATCGGTGTTCCTCATTTTGCATTTTTTCCAAGTATTTTCATCTAGCATCATGTTTTTGTTCTAGAGTCATCCGTGGGACATGGATCAAATCCAGATCTCACGCTTTTGTTCCCAATGTTCTCAAGAGAAATTCTGCTAAGATGAAGTACACATAAATCCCTAAGGGAAATGCTATGTGCAACTCGCATACTGTGGAAAAGATAGGCACTTGTCTGTATTTCCCTTTTGTTTGGATAGTGCCAGGAAAGCAAGTAGGGGCATTTAGAAGCACAGAGTGCTAAGCCTTGGCATTAGTTCTGAGTGACCTCATGCTCAGAAGTGCTGAGTGCAATGGGAAAACTATCAGGTAAGCCTCCAAGACATTCACTCTTACATAGATTTGAAGCCCGTTCTACCATAGAATGTTAGTCCTATTTTTGTGGACTGAATTCTAATCCCCCGTTCACAAAATCTCATTTAAAATTCTAAATATCAACATTTGGGCTGTCTCTGTGTTTAGACAATAACTCTTACACAGATAATTTTGCTAGAATGAGGCTGTGGCACCATCTAGTATACCTGATATCCTGGGAAAACCAGTAACAAACACAGTCAGAGATAGTCATGAAGAAGGAGGAGTCCTTGTGTGAGGCTGCCAGGCATCATCAGCTGCAAACCAAGGGGAGAGGTTTTAGATCAACCTAACCTCATCAGCTTTATGTCAGCCTTCCAGTTCCCAGAGCTGTGGAATTATATTCCTGTTGTTTGAGCCACAGAAATGGTGGGTTGTATGGGCATGAGAACTCTTTGCTGGGCCAATAAAACCTAACCATCTGATAATTGAGACTTTCATACCAAGAAAATAATAATCTCAAGAAAAGGGACTTGCATGGCTATGACTTTCATTTTCTTCTACTTGAAGTGGAAGTTCACAGTGCAATTTAAAAATCTTACACATAAAGCTGTAATGAATGACCTCAAATGTCACTGGTAACCTTTTACACTCTAGATATGCTTAAAACCCAATCAAGAGGAAAGAAATCATGCCTGATACTGTAAACCTAGCCAGCTTCCAAGAGCCAGGGAGGTCGTGGATCTTAGGGAAGAATCTACTGCCACCACTTTGCCAGACCAGTATAATTCCTTACTTCATTTTAAATCTTATACCCACAGATAAGTGTAAAACCTAACCAAAAAGCCTCTCTTTACAGCAAATAGAGAACTTCACAAAAAACCACAACTGGATACACTACAGAGATCGATTAATCATAGGGAGTTCAGCCAGATAGATACTTCTACATCACATCTATCACTCAGGGAGTATCATGGAAGAGAAGATGGGAAGCTTATCAGAGCCAAAATACTAGGAAGTCAGCTATAAAACTTTCTCCTTTAAAAACGACTGCATAAACAAGAACTCTACCCCAATAACAATATCAAAAAAAATGTCAATATGGAAGTAGAAAAATAATTTCAGGATCTAACCACTAGAAAAACAGCTATAGGCAACAAATGACGTTGGGAAGAAAGCAAATTAGCCTCTCCTAGGAATGAGTCCCTTAATTGGTTGTTCAATACAAAGTGATCGTCCTTGAAACCATATACACACAAACAACAAAAATGAACCCTGCAAATTGTGGTTATGCATATGTGCGTGTGCATAAACGTACTTATACACGCCTAAACATGTGTATGTATCTATATAACAATAATGAAGAAAAAGAGGCTACCAACTTAAGAGTGGGTGGAACATGGGAAGAATTTGAAGAAGGGTAACTAGAGAGGGCTGAAAGAAGAAAAGAAGGAAATGATGTAGTTCTATTTCAATTTCAAACATTAAGAATGGATATAATAATAATAATAATAATAATTAATGTTCCATGACCTGACTGCATATACACAGACCTTTAGGATTGTCTGCCATAAGTCTTCCATATGGCATGGCCTGTGATCTGTTTCCAGCACAGATCATATCTAACCTGACTCACTCAGGCTATTCTCCCGCCTTCCAGTACCTTACCTTTAGTTCCTCCTGACTGTATAGGCCTTGGTGCCTTTTTCTGCTGTCCATTTCTTCTCTAGAATCCTGTTGTATCTGTTACCTATATTATTCACTCCAGAAGTGACTTTTTATGCTTATGTATTTCCTCTAGTCCATAACATTATCTGCAAGTGTGCAAAATAGCTGAAATAACACTCCAAGTATAAAAAAAAATAATTGTACTAGACTCTGTTGTGCTAGCCATGGTGGACTTAACATCACACTCCAAGAATAAGAAATGAGTGGTTTCACTTTTTGTTAAAATATTCTTGTTGGTAACCAAAAAGAATCAAGTGCTTCTATTGCTCTGCTGAGCCATGAAGATTTATCTGGAAGGCAGTAAATCGGGTCAAAGCAGGCTACCCCATTCTATTTCCAGGCCTCTTAGAAGAGCCAAACAAGCTTCCCTTGGGGAGGATTCTGAAAGAAAGGAGTCAAGGGCTTTACTGGGAAATGGATCTCTGTCTGGCAGTAGACTAGCACTGAATATCCAGACCAGAATTTGCAAGCTATTAGGATGATAATTGCTTATGGAATTACTAGAGCATGGTGTCTTTTCAGATGAGTCTACCTGAGAAATTCAGCTCCAGCAGACTTGGGGCGTGACTGAAATGAATTAGGATATGGGGAAGATTCAGACCTGCACCAGGCTCAGGGATGTCAGGGGCTGTGATTCGGATAGATAAATTATCACACACACACACACACACATGCACTCACACATACAAACATACACACACACTCTCACATAAACACATAGTGACAGATGAGGCAGATGACATTTTCTGCTTCTTCGAATTGACTGATGAAGATCTGACAAATTAGAAAGAGTTGCGGACAAGTTCAAGAATATTTTTCTAGTGAGTATGGCAAAGGAATCTTAAAGTGCAGAGATGAGAAATTCCCCATGGATCATGGAGTGCCGGGAATGACAGAACATTGGAAGAAAATAATTATATATGTCTGCCTTCAGGTAAGACATGATATTTTTAAGGATTCTATGGGCATAAAAGGAAATGTCGAAAACAAAGGCAATTTCATCTTTAGGTACTGAGTTATAGTATGGATTCTTCCAGATGTCATTTTCTGGTCTATTCTCTCCTAGGGTAAGAATGTAAGAATCAGAGACAGGGTTTAGACCTTGACAACCCTATCATAAATACTCAGTTTCACCAGATCTATACTCAGTTCTTATTTTTTCTTGTCATGGTTAAAAGTTATTAAGAACCAGTATTTGCAGATAAATTCAGTGTCTTTTATTTAGTTAAATTTAAATAAAACTTGGAGGGGTCTGCCTAATTTGAAACTTTTCCAACTGAGGGAGAATAAAAGTTCATCAACTGTCTTTCAATTTCTGCAAACAGATGTAATCATGTTTCTAAGGGTATTTGTTTAATCTTATCTTGGAAGTCCAGGGAGCTAAAGGATGGAATGTGTGAACAACAGTGGAAATGCTGGACTAGAACTCTGCTGCGGGTGCAGTTTACATACTGAAGGTGCATTACTGCTCTGAAAACCAATGAGGAAAATCAGTTAAGTCATAAGGGGGGATCTATAAAGGATGACGGTTATCAGCAATTCCTCATCCATGATCTGCTATGCCATCACTGCCCAGCTCTGAGAGGCTCACTGCAGCAGATATCAAGTGATGAACCTGCAGTTGGTGCTTGCATGATACCATGCGCCACTGGGAAAGTAAATTGCACAGCTAAAGTTGGACAAAGTGGAAATCAGATCAGGTCCACCAGGAGCCAGCAGCCTGCAGGAAGTAAACCATGCCACTCCAGCTGTCCCCACATACCCCACGTTACAAACGGAGTTTCGAGCTTAGTGAGAATCAATCTTGCCTCAAACTTTTCAAACCCCTCACAACCAAAGTAAATAGATAAATAAGTAATCAAAGATTACATCTGTTATGATCACATTACTACATCTTATAATGTCTGTAACCCATTTATATCTTTTCTGTGTGGTCAATGTGGGACTTGATGCCTAGTACTATAAAATGAGACAACGATGGGAAATTACATCTCATGCAGCCGCAAGTGTTTTCGTTGTCGTTTGGTTGGTGTTGTTTTATTTTTTAGTGTATGTTGTTTGTTTCACTTCTGTAGCCAAGTTTATCCTCTAGCACTCAATCCTCTACCTTCTAGCGCCTAAGCACGGAGAGTACAGGTATGTGCTACCATTTCTATTTTGAAAAGTTTAGTGTCATGGTTTTGGTTTTGTATCCTGCAGTTTTCTTACTGAAGGACATTGATCATATATATATATATATATTTATTTATAAATATATATATATATTTAATGTTCTTCCAATTTGAATGTAACTTTAAACCTGAGCTGATAAATCTTAACTTTATTTTTATATTCAAGAAGCCTTCTATTAAGAGTTTGCTTTTGACTGCCATGGTCAATATGCTGCTCACTGTGCAAGCACAATAACATGAGTTCAGATCCCTCACACCCAAATCAGAAAGACTGAGAATGTGGCGATATACACATGTGCTACAATGGCTGTACAGTTAGAGACTTTTATACCTGTGGCTTGCTGGCCAGACATCTTCCCTAGTTGCAAGTATAAATTAAATGAGAAAACAAGTGGAATTACAAAGAAACACATGTTATATCCATTTTTGGCATCCCCACGCCCAGACAGGTATGTGCGGTGCTCACACATAAACACAAGTGTGCATATACATACCACATAGATACACACGAAACTTCATCATGAAATCAATTAAAATTTACTTTCATTTTAATCTAGCTGATTCCAGTACTTCCACCTTGTGAAATTAAAAAAGGCTTTAAGTATTGCCCAATGCAAAACTCAGAGCACTGCACCTTCTCTGTCCACTAATGCACTAGAAATCAGGAAACATCCCAAGTGCTGCATAATCCCCTACCATTGCTATCCAGAAAGAACAAACTTAGAATATAGTGTATGATTCAAACTTAGAATGTGTAATTCAACACGGCAGGGATATGAGAAATACCATGGTGAGTGTGGAGGTGGATGCTTAAGGAGCTGTGGATTGTAAGGTGCAAGTGTTTCACAATGTAGAAGGCCAGGGGACCTTAAACTGATAGCAGAGTGGCCAGGAGCCAGATTGCAGAGGAGAGAGAGAGAGAGAGAGAGAGAGAGAGAGAGAGAGAGAGAGAGAGAGAGAGAGAGAGACCCATTAACCAGTAAATCCTTTCCGAAAAGCAGTGAAGGGCATAAGAGCAAGACTCATGTTATCAAGGTCACCAGTGACTTTGCTGAATATTTGTGGCTCAACATGTCGATCATGACACCAGTTACCATAGATACACACACGTGCATGCGCGCGCACACACACACACACACACACACACACACACACACCCATACCTCATAGGCTCAGTGGACTCATGACCAGAATTATATGTCTTCTGAAGAAGTACTACTATGTGATAAGAGGGGAGTATTGTTCCCAAACTGTTTAGTTGATTAACTACTGAAGACTATCTTGAATTTCCTCCACCAGAGTCAGATCAGAATGAAGAGATCCTCTGGAGAGAAGAACTACAGATACTAGGAAGATACTAGACTCTTAAATACACTTGATATTTATGTGTTAAATATGGAGACAGGGTGGATTAAGGAACAAATAAATAAAAAGAGAAACTCATTCCTCCATAAACCTATTAACAAAAGAAATATAAGAAAGTCATCTTCAATGGTTTCCCAGGAAAAAGTAAGTTTTAATTTCTCGGAAGCCATAGTTTCATTGTTGAGTGCAAAGGAAATACAAAGAAGATTTAAGACATTAAACAGCAAAGACATGGCAATTGTCTTTGAAATAAATCATTTAAATCCTTATAATTATTTGTACTAAACTTCTGGAACATTCAGATGCCAAAGTGGAAGACTGTGGTGGGGTGTGGCAGGGGGACCAACTTGTTTAGAAAGTTGATCATGTCACAGTGCAGTACCCTTGACTTTGAAAATCCATGGGCCATGTAAATCTGATCTACTGATGAGGACCTGGAACCTGGTCTTGAAAAAAATCCAGGAGAGGCTCTGCTTAGATGTCATATTAAAAGGCTGGCACCTCCAGCTCAGAAAGGAGCAGATACTCTCTTTTGTGAGTAACAGATTTTTGATGCCTCAGAAGAGGAATGTATGTTCACACTGTTGAAGTGTGTGGATTGATTGGAAATTGGCATAGCTCATTTGACCACCGGGATTTGTGGTTGTCTCCGCTGGAGAGTGCTCATCTCTGGTAAGGTAGAAAGTCCCGATGCTATTACTCACCAGCTACTTGTGTTTAATGGTGAAAGAAGCCCTGATACCCATCGAGTTCTAGTGTCTTGTAGAGAAATATTTGTACTCAGAAGTGATTTGTTTTGTAGGATGTGGAAATCAATCAGCCAAAATCCAGAATCCTGAGTGTTAATGTTCAAAGGGCCAATGCTAGCTTCACATTGTGTATGAAGTGGAAGGCTGAACAATCAAAGAGAGGGACTGGGGACTTCTACATCTTAAACATTAAAGTTTAAACGGAGCAAAAAATAAGGTTTAAGTAGATGTTAGCGTCCAGCTACTTTATCACTACAGAACTGTTCCTCATTTTTCTTTGCCCCAATATATTTCTGCCTCAGTGCCTCAGTGCCCCTTGCTGTCTTTGTCTTCTATCTCAGTACCACCCTAATCTCTGCCCTTGCTTTCTTCTTATTATTATATATAACTATGTAAATCTAGGAGAATTCACAATGCTTTGACAACTTTCTACAGAAATAGGTGTGTGGATATTTTCCGTCCTGTACACATAATTTTACTCATTGACTTCATTCTGGGTTGCACACTCTCCTTAATTAAAAGAAACATAGCTACACGCCAAAAATAATAGGAAGCGAAGAATCAGAATCAGTTTCTAATATTCTATGTTTCTTAATTTTCCTCATTTGCTCAAATTTTTATCTTTGAGACAATTTCCACTCAACACCTAAGGATTCATTGTTGACTGGGTGTGTTTTTAATTGAGGCTGGCCTCCAGAGCTGAATCTGTTTCTCTCCCTGTTCTTTTTCTTATTTGCATATCAGTTAACAGTTTGAGTTATAAATAAAAATGTCTCCTTAATGGCTGGAGTCAGCCACAGAAACACGATTTTTGGTGTCCCCGGTAAGTGTCACCATACTTACATTGTTTATGTCAACCAGTACTTAAGTTTGTTTTCCTCAACGTATTTGCACAATCTATTGGAACCATCCAATATTATTTACTTACTACTACTGACATTGCAGTCCTGTTTCAATGTAGGTTGATATGTTTTTAGGTAAAGAGTTCTTCTAGAGGGTATATACAATGCCCCCTCTCCCTCTTCCTTCCTTCCTTCCTTCCTTCCTTCCTTCCTTCCTTCCTTCCTTCCTTCCTTCCTTCCTTCCCTTATTTACTTCTTTTCTTTCATTCATTTACTTATCTATTTATTATTTGTGGTTTTTTTTTAAGCAAACAAACAACAACAACAACAAAAAAAAAAAAACAGGGTTTCTCTGTGTAGCCCTGGCTCTCCTGGAATTCACTCTGTAGAAAAGGCTGGCTTCAAACTTTTACAGATCCTTCTGCCTCTGCCTCCCGAGTACTTGGATTAAAGGCATGTACTGCCACTATTCAGTTTATTTATTATTTTTGAGATTATGATATAATTACCACATATCTCCCTTTCTTTTCCTCCCTTTAAACTCTCTTCTTGTTTATTTTTCAAATTCATGGCCTCTTTTTTTATTGCAGGCATGTATGTATTTGTATATATATATATATATATATATATATATATATATATATATATATATACATTTCGAAAATATAATCTGCTAGGTCTGTATAATATTTTATAGGTACATGTCATCTTAACATTTTCTTGTATCTTCTGCAGAACCTGGAAGTCACAAATATACAAACTCAGCAGCCTCTTTAAGATAAAATATGGATCTGGGCTGGCCAGTTGTTTTCATAGAAGAATGTTATTTCTATATCAGCTTCTGTCTCTGTCCCTGTCTCTATGTCTCTGTCTCTCCCCTTCTCACATCTCCTTTCTTGTTAAAATGCAGTAACTATTTACATTTTAATTTAAACAATCTATGTTATAATTATCTTCAGACATGGGTGTAAGGGGTCTGGAGAGATGGCTCAGCATTTCAGAGTACTTGCTGTTCTTACAGAAGACTGTTATTCAATTTCCAGCACTCACATCAGGCTGCTTACACTACCTGTGGCTCCTGCTCAATGAAATCAAACATCCTCCTCTGGCTTCCTTGGATACCCACACATGTGTAGCATATACTCAGACACATAGACATAAATAGAAATAAGATATCGTTAAGAAAATAAATGAGTATATGGATACTTTTTCTGTCTTATAAATACAACTTTTCAAAGCTGTCTGAGGAAGGTTTTCCAGTTCCCTCTATTTTACTTCATGCTGTGTCCGTAGTATAATGACAAATGAAGACAAGCAGAGATAAAGTCATCCCCTAAATGTTTCAACAGAAAAATCAAAAAAGAATTTGCTGGACTGTGCTGCTTTGGATTCTAGCAGTAGAGCAGAAGACATTTCCTCTGACCTCTCGGGCCTGGTTCATTAAGTCAATACCATTGCTTCAGTCATATCTTACTCTGTTTGGTTTTCAACTTTCTGCTTGGATTCAAACTGTCAAGTGTGACACAGGCAGATAGGCACACCCCAGGAAGTTAGTGTTCTTACCTTTCTCTAATTTTCTCAGATGTAATATTGTTCCTAATATTAATGAAACTATGCATTTGACTCATAGGTTCCAAATCCCTCATGAGCACATTGTCCTCGTTGGTAGTTCCAAGGATCATCTTTGTATAGGCTTAGGCTCATTTTGAAGACACAGAGCTGAGATTAAAACCCAGGGTCTCCTTATTTCCTAGCGTTATTCTTTTATATGCTATATGTGACTTCTTTTATTGCTAGGTGGAGGGGCCTGTGGCAGTTGGTGTTGTCAATGTGACAGGACATGGAACCAATCTAAGCATGCCTGTAGGAAATGGTCTTCGTTACTTTAATTAATGTTAGAAGCCCCATTTCAACGATAGGTTGGAACACTCCTGAAACAAGCGGTCCTGGAATATCAACTACAGACAGTGAGCAGAGTACTAGCATGAATGCATTCATGGCTTTCTTCTTGTGAAAGCAGATGGAACTTGACCTGCTGCCTCACACAGTTACTACCATGGCTTCCTGGCCAGAATGGATTCAACCTAGAATTGTGAACCAAAACCAACCTGTTCTTCATTATTTTGCTTTAATGAATTAAGGGCATTTTAACACAGTAACAGGAAAGGAACTCTGACAGTTCCCCCCATTGCTAAATGCCAGCCTTGTCTCAATGTCTGGAAGGTAATGAGTTATGTCAAATCCAGTCTCTTATAGAACCTCCTCCTAGTGGGTGATCCATCTGACACCTCTCTCCCTGACACTGCTACCAGCCACCTTCATCTCTTATGTCCATTTCCCTTTTGTAGAATGTCAAGACTTCTTGAATGAAAGTAGGTCATCCAGAGGTTGATGGGCGACTTTGAGATGTTTGCATACCTGGGCTCTTCCTGTCTGCATTGCAGCAGACACCCTGCTTGGCCTTGTGCGGGTCATTATGGATCTCTTCACTTCTGCTTTCCCATCTGTTAAAAAGTGGATAATAATATTTGCCTCACTGGGGTATATTTAAGCTTAATTACTATAATTGCTTGTAAACAATTTGCTATCCCGAGATAAAACATATGACTGGAGAGCAAAAATTAGAGGCGACAATTTAATATCTCTTTATTTATTTTTGAAATTTATTACATGATTGCCTTTGCCGAACGAGTTTATTCCAGCAGTCTTTTGGGACAAATGACTGTGTGATATCATGAAAAACCACCTTGAGTTAAAAGTCAAGTTTTCTTTCTAGTGTCAGCTCTGTAGTGATATGGAGATTTTTAATGTTCCCTGAACTTCAGAACGTTATTTCAAAATGATCGCAATATCTGCTCATGTTATTTTACAGAGGTGAGAAGAGTGAGCATGATATACAACTGATATTGAGAATGAATTAGGAACTTAAAGAAACTTAACACTAGGCACTTTGCACAGGCATCTTAGGAAAAAGCTGTTGGCAGCACTAGGAATTGATAAGAAAACAGGTTTGAGCAAATGTTCAGAAAGATGATGGAAAAATGTTTTATGTTTTAAAAAAGAATTTCTTCAAATTTAGAGCTGTGTGTGACACATGAAAAATACTCAATGAGATCAACTGTTCTTATTTTTTAGTTGCTGAGACCTCACGCAACTCCCTTGAGTATCAAAGATGCAGGGACTGATATTATTGAAACCTACTAATCATGTACAATTAACCCTATATTCGGAAAAGAAGTTGGATAGTAACATCAAGAGATGATAGTGATATCACTTAGACCTATGCAATTCTCCATGGTCACTTAATTCTCAATACATTCCACATTAGGGATTAGCCCCTTAGTCTTTTTACAAAAGGAAAAAGTTCATTGAAATTACTGCTGCCTTCCAGTCTCTTTATTTCAAGACACAGGAAAGTTCTATGTGTGTACTGTTACAAGGAAAACCTTGGGGAAGATGAAGTCACAAAGACCACAATAAAGAAACAGAAGTTGGAACTGGGGAAAGTATTATCAGAGCATACAGTGTGATAAAAAAAAGAAACAGATTAAGGGAGAAGACAGAGGAGCATCTTGTATGAAAGAGTAATCTAACTCTTGCCAGCTATGCTAATACACACATGCAATCCCTGCCATTAGGATGCTGATGAGTGGAGTGGGGGCCATAGGTTCTAAGCCAACATAGACAATATATTAAGACATGGTCTCAAAAGCAAGCAAATAAAGACATCCTGAAATCCACTCTTATATCATTATCTCATATACAATAGGAGTGCACACTCATTTTCAATAGATACATAGACAGATATAAATAAAAGTGGACTGTTGTACTTCACTTATTAACCCATGTGGGATCTAACTCAGCTTGTTAGGAAGAGTATCTGTTTATATCATGTTAGCTGCACATGAGAAAAACTGTGTAAGGGCTGTGGGTGAGCACACTGCCATGTTCTTCCTCAGCTCTCTGAAAACTTGTCCTGAGGAGTTCTGAAGATCTGCAGAACTATTTTAGAAAATTCATCCACATCTCATTTTTCCTCTTTTTATTGAAAATAGATTCTTTTCTCATACAATCT
Source organism: Chionomys nivalis (assembly GCF_950005125.1). Taxonomy (NCBI): domain Eukaryota; kingdom Metazoa; phylum Chordata; class Mammalia; order Rodentia; family Cricetidae; genus Chionomys; species Chionomys nivalis. Next base: position 51,845,722 of record NC_080099.1, read on the forward strand.
TTATTAAAAGTTTCTCTCCCTCCTCTCTGGATTCACAACCTTTCTGTCTCTCAGTTGAAAAGAACAGGCTTCTAAGAGATAACAATCAAATGACAAAGTAAACTATAATAAGATGAAGCAAATACTATAATATTAAAATTGTACATGCTAGCTCAAGAGAAAAAAAAGAGTCCCAAGAGCAGGCAAAAGAGTCAGAGGTCCACTTGTTCTTATAGTCAGAATCCCCATAAAAATACTAAGTTAATAGCTATAATATACACACAGAGGACTTGATCCAGACTCACATAGGCCCACGTGCTTGCTGCTTCAGTCTCTGTGAACATTTATGAGCCTTGCTTACTTGATTCAGAAGGTCATATTTTCCTGGTGTCCTTCATCTCCTCTGGATATTACAGTTTTTCTGCTGTCTTTTCCCTGAGCTCTGAGGTGAAGGATTTGATGGAGACCTCCCATTTAGGCTCTTTTTATGCATAATATCTGGTTGTGGGTCTCTGCCTCTGTTCCCATTTACTGCCAGAGGAAGCCTCTCTGATGATCACTGTATTAGGAAGGCACTGGTCTTTGGGTACAGCAGAATATCATTAGGAGTCATTTTATTGTGTGTTTTTGTTTTTTGTTTCTGTCGTTTTGTTTTGATCAGTCCTCTTTAGTTTTACCCTAGGTCTTTTGGTTATCTAGCCTCGACTTCTTGACTGCCCAATTCATTCCAGTGTAAGTTTCTTCTTGTGCACTGGGTCTTAAATAAAATCAGACATTGCTTGACTATTCCCACAGTTGTGCAATTTGGGCAGATGACAGTTTGAGACTTCCAAGAGGAGACAGGAGTGAAAAATACTAGTCTCTTTTGCACAGTGTATGTTTTACTGTGTGACCTAGGCTCCCAATAGAACCAGAGAAAGCCATATATCGATTCCCAAATGAATCTTTATGGTTTTGCTTGTTCTGTCTGAGCCCATCATTTGAAAAATTGTCTGCAATTAATCTTCAAGGCAGGATGCAATCAGCCAAGGGTTACAAGAATGACTTCAAATGGTCCCAAAGGCAGACAGTTGGGGCATATGATGGTCAAGAAGAGAGAGAGTTGGCTAAATAGCCAAGTTTTCTTGGGCAAAGTAGATTATTGCACATGATGATTTGGGGCCTGAGAACTGGAAGACAGAGGAGATGAGTGAATACATTTCTTTCTGATCTCGGTCTCGGGAGGGAGGGGAGGGGAGCAGGAGGGGAATTGGAAGGTGAAAGCATCCAGATGCTGGAGTGCCGCAGAGCATTCCTGGCTGTTAGTTCCAGTAGGTCATTACTGCATTAATTTGGTGTTTAATTAAATGCCTGTGCAACAGACCATTTATTTGTTATCTAATATTAGCCCTAGTTCTTATCAATTAAATGCTAGCTGAGGGCTTGATTCACTTACATTTTATGTCCCTTTTATACTCTGTTCAGAAACAATAGCTAAACCCAACAAGGCCTCACTGTGCCTGCAAAGACTCACATGGCCAAATTTATGATACCGAATACAATTCGCTGGTGTAAATAGGTGAGAGGAAAGGAAATAAAAAGAAGATTCCATTTCATTTTGGGGAAACATTAACCAATTGCATGGACTGTGGCCTCCCTATTATTCTTTTTCTGCTGGCCCCCAACACTGGGAGGCATATGGAGGAGCCAGGTTAGAAGGCTGAATATTTCTATGTCATGTATCTCTGTGTCTTCCTCTGCTTGGGCCAGCTTCCACTGCCAAAGGTAAAGGATACTGCCCATCTCACCCCCTGCTAAATTGCTCGTTTCTTTATGTGCATCTAAGTTATCAGTGAGACTAGGTGGCAGCAGCATGAAGGTGTCGGTCCCAAAGGGTTCTACACTTACTGTCCTGCCAATCAAGGTGCGCTTCAACTGAATGATTATTTTAGGCAAAACAGCCAGAAAAAGTGAGAAACAATTCTTTTTTTTTTTTTTCTTTCCTTGCTGATTTTTTTTATTAATTAATTAATTTAATTATTAAAGATTTCTGCCTCTTCCCCGCCACCACCTCCCGTTCCCTCCCCCTCCCCCAATCAAGTCTTCCTTCCTCCTCAGCCCAAAGAGCAAGCAGGTTTCTCTGCCCTGTGGGAGGTCCAAGGACCACCCACCTCTATCCAGGTCTATTAAGGTAAGCATCCAAACTACCTGGGCTCCCACAAAGCCATTACATGCAATAGGATCAAGAACCCATTGCCATTGTTCTTCAGTTCTCAGTAGTCCTCATTGTCCATTATGTTCAGCGAGACCGGTTTTGTCCCATGCTTTTTCAGTCCCCGGCCAGCTGGCCTTGGTGAGTTCCCGATAGATCATCCCCATTGCCTCAGTGTGTGGGTGCACCCCTCGCCGTCCTGAGTTCCTTGCTCGTGCTCACTCTCCATATTTGGTTTCTAGCCATAAATAAAGGACATTGAGACTATAATTCGTGACTCTAGAGAAGCTAAATAAGAAGGTGAACCCAAAGAAAAACATATAAGCATCCCCCTGAATATTAACCTTCATCAGGCGATGAAAGAAGACAGAGACAGAGACCAACATTGGAGCACTGGACTGAAGTCTCACGATCCAAAGGAGGAGCAGAAGGAGAGTGAGCACGAGCGAGAAACAATTCTGAAGCCTAATGGAAGCACTGAAATTCTGGCTAAATAAGTCAGGGTTTGTAGCCAGGCATTTTCATATATATATGTATGAAACCCTTTCCTTGCATCCTATCATCTGCTGTCTTCTTGTCCCTCTCTATGTAAAATCTCCGTCCACATTTATATGTCGCCAGTTCACTCTTCTTAACTCAGAAATTATCTTTTGGAATATTGTATAACTAAGTGTAACCAATTTCGAGGAACAAGCCATAACTTCTAGCAAGCATTTCCTTGCTAGTCGAGAATAGCGAGTGTTAGAGAAATGGTGAAGAAGTCCATTTCCAGATGGAGAATTTATCCTCTGTGCCATCAGAAGGATCAGAAAGAGAATTGAAAAGGGAATCACTCTGTCACTATGGAATTCAGTTTTATTTGGGAACTTGTGAAACACATAAAATTATCTGCAGTCCTTCACAGTTGAGAGAATTCAGTTCTCAATCACTACAGTTTAGTGTTAAATTTATCAGAAGTTCCAAGAAAATCTCAAAGGTGGGATTGGAGAGATGGTTCATTAGGTAAAGTGCTTGTCATGCAGGCCTGAGGATCTGAGTTGAATAACCAGCACCATGGAAGAGCCTGGCATGGTGGCACACATCTCTAACCCCATGTCTGGAGCCCTGGGCAGCCCTGCGACTTACTGGCTATGCGGCATAGCTGAAAAATCGAGGTCCAGGTTCAATGAGAGACTGTATCAAAAACTAAAGGTGGGCAGCTGGTTAGGAAGATACTTGATGTTGACCTCCTGCTTCTACATATACACATGCATCTTTATACATGTAACCACATGTATGTACACACATACCTGTATGCACACACATGCACATATGTATAACCATATATACATCCATATACATGTAGTCACACATATGTATTCACACATGCCTGTGTGTATGCGCATGCACACACATCAATAATGCCACATTCAAATACTCCCTAGATTACTAGTCACATGATCTTTTGAAGACTGTCACATGGTTCCTTGGTGAGTCATCTTGTGTGTTTTTCTCTGAGTGCCAAAGCTTACCTTCTTCTGTTCCCTTACCTGTTTCATCCTGAAAACTCTAAATCACCTCAGTTTACCACACCCTTCTTGCCTCGCTGCAAACATTTGCCCCCCCCCCTTTTGCACACCTTTAGCCAGAGGACCTCAGCACCCATTCCACACCCTATGCCCTAACTTATTCTTGGATTCCACCCTACAGCCTAAGTGTTTCCAACTTCCAAGCATAAGAAATCCTGTCTGTGTGGCTGCGAAGAGTCCTACTGCCTTGTAGGCTGCTACTGACCCAAGGAATAAAAGGTGAGAAAATGCTCCGTCAGTGTGATTGAACTGCTTTATAAGCCCAGGATTGTTCTTTTGCTAGAAGAATTTTTTTCTTTTTTCCACTGAGTGTCTTTGCTTTGCTCTGCCTCTGTGGACAACACCACGCACTGAGTTTGGTAAGGCTCAGAGAGAGTTCCCAGCTGCTCCTGTAACTACCGACTGCCCCAGCTGCAGTGGTGGTAGCAGGTGGTGTTCTGATAATGTCGACTCCAGTTTAGGTACAGAAAAACAGAGCAACTGAAGACTGAAATCACAGAGATAAAAGGAAATGAAAAACGAGGCAAAGTCATATCTTCTGTCTCCTCATAAAGGCTCTGTGACAAATGGAATCACGGGCATCACACAAACTGCCTTGCTGAGCTACTGGAGGCATGAGCTATCTTGACGGCAAAATCCGTCCTATAGTTATCTGTGGGGAAATAATAAGCAAGCGGCCTGTGAGAGAAAGAGGAAGGGAGAGAGGAAGAGATATCACAGTAAATGATCAAATATAGCTGCTATCTGTGGCGTGGAAAAATAGCAGTCTACCTCTAGACTGAAATTTAAATATGTGTTTAACCAACCTCTGTGGTCTTGATAAAACCACATTACTGGCCAACATACAGGACAACATTTGCAAAGTTGGTTTTAACCATCAGTGGGCTGGCAACCTACTTTCATAGTGAAGGCAGATACTCTGAAACAAAGATGATGATGCTTAGCCTTTTGAGTAAATGTATATCCCATTTAAACTTATGGTTTTTATTAAGTATGAAATTCAGACTTTTATCATACAGATTAATGCAAAAATGAATAAGCAAATAATAGCCAGAAAATATTATCTCTTCAGCATTCAATTCATTTGAAGGTAAATACTGATTGGACCGTTTGACAAAGTCTTGTCGCTCAATATACATTACTTAAAGAGCTTTGTCTTCAGTATGGCACCCAAGCAGACTCTGTGTGCCATGTTCCATATATGTATAGAGAATAAATCAAGACAAATAACTGTTAAGAATTTTGAAAGAGAAATAACTTACTGAAGGTCATCTTCTACAGCTAGGGATGTTCCTTGGGAGAATCTGGGGGGTGAAGTAGCCAATCCATGCTCTGCCAAGAGAATAAGGATGTGGCTATCAGGATCTCTCCAGGCACCATTGCCCACTTACCCAGATATTTGGTGGTTAAACTACTATTTAGGAAATTTTATTGGGAGCTCTTCCCACGCTGCTTACGCAATGCAGCTTTTCCCTGTCCCTTATAGGAATTCATTTCCGTCCTTTCAGGTGCCATTAACTTGAACTCTACACAGCACCTAAGCACCTAGGTATTCTACTTTGTGAGGGTTGTTTATCCAGCCAGGGCTGCCAGGGCTGCCAGGACAGAAGCTCCGCAGTAGCAGTGCCTTGGAGCCTGGGAATGGAACTGACCTTAACAACGTGGACCAGGGAATTTTCAGTTTGAATATAGTCTTGGGGCAAATTTAAAATACTGGATAAAACTTCTCTTTGATTTAGTGTGATCCTAATTTTTTTGCAGTTAATTTTTTTGCCTGTAGTTATTTTCAAAGTAATAAACTAAGCACTCATGCACGCACCCACACACATAAATTTCAATCCTTTTTTTTCTTTTATGAAAGTATACAGATAAAACACTTTGCAGGTGATAAACACATCTGTTATCATAATCAACACTATGCCCCCACTCTTTTTTTTTTACAGAAAAAAAATTGAATTTCAAGAAAAATATTAGAAAAGTGTTTCCTAGATTTGGTTCCATGCATAAGGTTCTTGAAGATGTTTAGAGCTGTAACTGTCAGAGTTCCATACTGAAAAAAATCTTAAAAATGATTATGTCAATTAGAGTTGTGGGACTACAGTAATAGGATCAAGGAAAAAGTAGCAAACTGGAAAAATATAGAAAAGTACCAAAGGACAGTAGCAGTCAACTGCCAGGAGAAGGAGAGCCTAGAGAGAGAACTGTGACTTCGCCACCCAGGTATGAGGAGGAAAACAAGGGGGATGGTGTCCAGTGAGTTAAGATATGAAAGAGCAGAGCATCGGGAGGACAGACTTCAGTGATGCAGCAATGAAGACCAGTCTTAGCAGAACACTGGAAATCAGACAGAAACAAATGACAAGATGGGAAGGAGCTGAAGACAGAAACAGCATGGTAGAATATTCTGGGAAAACCCCAGGTAAAGTCACGGAAGGCTGGTGTTATACAAATTGACTTCATTTTTATTGTAAGGTATAGGAAGCATCGTGTTTATATGAAATGTGACCAAATTGTTGAAAAAAGGGAAGGACAGAAAGAGAAGCCTAGAGAAAGTGAAGAAATTTGTGATAGAATGCCTTGGACAGGGAGCCTTGCAAGAGGAGAAATCTGCTGTTACTAGCGCAGACAGATGAAAAGGAAGGAATTTATGTTGATCGACTGGGAGATTTGGCTGAAAAATGAACGTGGGCACCTTTTGATTTTCTCAATTTAATATAGGGAAGGAAGAAGGTATTCAGCCAATGTGTTATAGACAGGATGAACTAAAAGAGATACAAAGTCAGGCTTCGTAGGACAGGCAGTGTGTGCACTAGAGATAGTGAAAGTAGTGACTGACACTTGACTTGTGTTTAAAATTGTTACCATCATCTCACAGATACCTATGGCTCATAAGAGATATTAAGAAAATGTCTTTGTCCGTATCCTATCGCTGTGAAGAGACAGCATGTCCATGGCAACTCTTATAAAAGGAAACATAGTTGGGGCTTGCTTACAGTTTCAGAGGGTTAGTCCATTATCAGTATGGTGGGAAGCATGGTGATATCCAGGCAGGCATGGTTCTGGAGAAAGAGTAGAGAGTTCTACATCCAGAACATCAAAAAGCACGAAGAGAGACACTCAACCCATCTTGGGTTTCTGAAATCTCAAGTCCACCCCCGCGCCCCCTGCACCCCCCTGCGCACTTTTTGCAACAAGGCCACACCTACGCTACACCTCCTAATTTTCTCAAATGGTGTCACTCCCTGGTGAGGAAGAATTAAAACTTTTGAGCAGGTAGTAGACATTTTCATTCAAATGAGGAAAGAAGACTAGATAACATAATTTTACTTAGAGTTTGGGTTGCTATACAAAGCTGTGAAAGATGGAAAACAAAGCAATAGGGTTGGGGGTGTTTGCCAGAAGGAATGAAGAACTTTGTAACACAGGAAAGGGTGGCGAATGAGAGGAAAGCCAATGGGCACACACTCAGTAGAACACAAGCATTGAATCTGAGCAGGCCTTCCGCAGGCGACCTCACCTGGAGGCCAGGACAGTTCAGTCGTGCTTAGGAGAGCACTGCAACTTTTAACTATTGCTTTTCCTAAGGTTCCATGATCCTATTGTAACTAACAGGTGCTTCTAGGTAAGTAGAAATTCATGGTGAACCCTCCGCTGGCGAATCAGAGAAGCTACACTACATGCCTGGGGAAACTGCTCAGATTCAATGTCTCTGGGTGGGCAAATAGTACTGAAGGAGAACAGGGGAATAAGAAGAGACTTGAAGAAGGTCTGGCTGAACCTAGAAAAGCAACGCCAAGGGCCAAGTTCCCCTAGGAGTAACTGCACATCTCTAACCATGAGGCCTACTACACAGGAGCCACTTATGGTGACTCCTTCACACACTACTTCTGCACCTCCCTCTATTGGTGGCATATTTCACAGGCTTTCCCACAGATGTCCCACACAAGACTTCTTCTATCACCATATCTGGTCTTTACTTCAACTGTCTGGTCCTCAACTCCATATCAAGGGTGAGTAGTAGATGATGGACATTTTCCAATGATTGGATTGCTCTGTGCCACACCCTCTTTTCACTCACCCCTGGTCCACACATTCAGAGGAAATGCACAGGGCAGCCATAATGTCTGGAAGAGGGCTAGGATCTCATGGGAAAAGGTACGTGACAAAGGTCTAGAACTGCTTTAAGGAGACCAGCTAGGGACAAAGCTTAAGAATCCCCTCCAGTTTCTCCGTACGCATTACAGATGTGAGAAATTATCATGAAGGGTCATTAATGCTTTTGTGTTCTGAGACAACAGCTCCATAACAGAAAGAAAATGTTAATCTTCCTTCATCTCCCTCCTGCCCTCCACGGCTTGACTTAGTTCTTCCTCCTGCTCTCCTCTCCTTTCTCTTTTCCTCCTTTCTTACTCCTCTTCTCAGGCACACACCCAACCCTTCTTTCCTCTTCACTGCCAGCCACTGAATAAATGGCCTTCAGGCTCTGTGGGAAAAACTGTTACTACGTCCCAGTATCCCCAGAGCATCTCTGTCCAGTCCTCTTTCCCTGCTGACTGAAGTCTGTGTTTTATCGGACCTGCTATTCTTGGCAAAAAGGCCAACGAAGTGGAGATAACAAGTCCCAAGTCCCTTTGCGCCTGGATGCTTCATCTTGTCAATGAGATTAAAAAATAATGCCTGAGTCTCTGCCACACTGCAGCAGCCAAATTCAGAAACACTGGGGTAGACATTCTGGACTTCTTTTCCCCAGCGTTAAACCTAGATCCCTTCTTTATCCTCTCATTTTCCATAAGGCCTTGGATTTCCCTAAGTGTTATGCTGTCAATGTAAAAGAAGGTTCATGGATACTGACTCCAAAGTGTCATCACTGAAGTGTTTCCTTTGAGGTCCTCAGATTACAACTGGATCATAATTCTTACAAACTCACAGAATGTTGAATAGCAGAGTCCTACATCCATGACAGCATCCTGTAGCTCAGTCTCTTGTCTGAAGTTCGTAGAGGGACATGCACCTGCTTGTCACCCCCTTTTGCACCCTGACTCGTAATGTCTCCAGGGCAGCACATCTGAGAACCAGCATTTCCTGCTCAATTGCAAATCCTCTGGATAGGCAAGTTCCATTTCCTTTTAGAATCATCTATGGCTGTAACCTTCGCTCTGCAAAAGTTCAGAGGTGTCTAAGACCAGAACAAATCTCTCCAGCTTCTCTCTTTCTTTCTTTTTTTTTCTTTTTTTTAATTAATTTATTTATTTTTATTCTTTTTTAATTAAAATTTCCAACTGCTCCCCGTTTCCCATTCCCCTCCCCCTCCACCCACACATTGCCCCCTCCCCCCACTCCCCTCCCCCATCACCACTCCTCTTCTCCTCCCCCCAGTCCATTCCCCCTCCCTCTCGATACTGAAGAACAGTCCAAATTCCCTGCCCTACAGGAAGACCAAGGTCCTCCCACTTCCATCCAGGCCCAGGAAGGTGAGCATCCAAACAGGCTAAGCTTCCACAAAGCCAGTTCATGTATTAGGATCGAAACCTAGTGCCATTGTCCTTGGCTTCTCATCAGCCTTCATTGTCCGCCATGTTCAGAGAGTCCAGTTTCAACCCATGCTTATTCAGTCCCAGTCCAGCTGGCCTTGGAGAGCTCCCAATAGATCAGTTCCACTGTCACAGTGGGTGGGTGCACGCCTCGTGGTCCTGATTTCCTTGCTCATGTTCTCCCTCCTTCTGCTCCTCATTTGGACCTTAAGAGCTCAGACCGTTGCTCCAAATTGGGTCTCTCTCTCTCTCTCGATCTATCGCCAGTTGAAAGTTCCTGTGCCATTCTCCTTGGCCTCTCGTCAGCTCTCATTGTCCGCCACATTCAGAGAGTCCGGTTTTATTTCATGTTTTTTCAGTAGCAGTCCAGCTGGCCTTGGTGAGCTCCCAATAGATCGGCCCCACTGTCTCAGTGGTTGGGTGCACCCCTCATGGTCCTGACTTCCTTGTTCATGTTCTCTCTCCTTCTGCTCCTCATTATAACCTTGGGAGCTCAGTCCGGTGCTCCAGTGTGGGTCTCTGTCTCTATCTCCATCCATCGCTAGATGAAGGTTCTATGGCGATATGCAAGATATTCATCAGTATGATTATAGGATAGGTTCATTTCAGGTTCCCTATCCTCAGGTGCCCCAATGAACTAACTGGGGACATTGCCCTGGGCATCTGGTAGCCATTCCAAGTTCAAGTCTCTTGCCAACCCTTAGGTGGCTCCCTTACCTAAGGTATGAGTTTCCCTGCTCCCCTATCCAACCTTCCTTTATCCCCAATCACCCCGATTCCCCCAGTTCCCCTCATCTTCTCCTTCACACTTTTCTCTCCCCATCACCCCTCATCCCCATCCCACCCCACCCCCAAGATTCCAATTTTTTGCCCATCAGTCATGTCTATTTCCCATAGCTGGGAGGATATCTATATGTTTTTCCTTGGGTTTGCCCTCTTGTTTAGCTTCTTTAGGATCACAAATTATAGACTCAGTGGCCCCTATCCATGGCTAGAAACCAATTATGAGTGAGTACATCCCATGTTCTTCTTTTTGGGTCTGGGTTACCTCACTCAGGATCGTATTTTCTATTTCCATCCATTTGCATGCAAAATTCGAGAAGTCATTGTTTTTTACCGCAGAGTAGTACTCTAATGTGTATATATTCCACACTTTCTTCATCCATTCTTCCATTGAAGGGCATCTAGGTTGCTTCCAGGTTCTGGCTATTACAAATAATGCTGCTATGAACATAGTTGGACAAATGCTTTTGTCATATGATAGGGCATCTCTTGGGTATATTCCCAAGAGTGCTATTGCTGGGTCCAGGGGTAGGTTGATCCCAATTTTTCTGAGAAACCGCCACACTGATTTCCAAAGTGGTTGCACAAGTTTGCAGTCCCACCAGCAATGGCTGAGGGTGCCCCTTTCTCCACAACCTCTCCAGCAAAGGCTATCCTTGGTGTTTTTGATTTTAGCCATTCTGACAGGTGTAAGATGATATCTCAAAGTTGTTTTGATTTGCATTTCTCTGATCGCTAAGGAGGTTGAGCATGACCTTAAGTATCTTTTGGCCATTTTAACTTCTTCTGTTGAGAATTCTCTGTTCAGTTCAGTGCCCCATTTTTTAATTGGGTTAATTATCCTTTTAAAGTCTAGTTTCTTGAGTTCTTTATATATTTTGGAGATCAGACCTTTGTCTGTAGCGGGGTTGGTAAAGATCTTCTCCCAGTCAGTAGGCTGCCTTTTTGTCTTAATGACAGTGTCCTTTGCTTTACAGAAGCTTCTCAGTTTCAGGAGGTCCCATTTATTCAATGTTGCCCTTAATGTCTGTGCTGCTGGGGTTATACATAGGAAGCGATCTCCTGTGCCCATATGTTGCACTAACTGCCCACTTAAAGAAAACAGAGAAAGCACACATTGGAGACTTAACAGCCCACCTGAAAGCTCTAGAAAAAAAAGAAGCAGACTCACCTAGAAGGGGTAGAAGACTGGAAATAATCAAACTGAGGGCTGAAATCAACAAAATAGAAACACAGAAAACAATTGAAAGAATCAATGAATCAAAAAGCTGGTTCCTGGAGAAAATCAACAAGATTGATAAACCCCTATCCAAACTAATCAAACGGCAGAGAGAGAATTTGCAAATTAATAAGATCAGAAATGAAAAGGGGGACATAACCACAGACACAGAGGAAATTCAGACAATCATTAGATCTTACTACAAAAGCCTGTATGCCACAAAACTGGAAAATGTAAAAGAAATGGACGCTTTTTTAGATAAATACCATATACCAAAGTTAAACCAGGACCAGGTGAACAACCTAAATAGACCTGTTAGTCGTGAAGAATTAGAAGCTGTTATCAAAAACCTCCCTTCCAAAAAAAGTTCAGGACCAGATGGTTTCAATGCGGAATTCTACCAGAACTTCCAAGAAGACCTAATACCTATTCTCCTTAATGTATTTCACAATATAGAAACAGAAGAGTCATTGCCAAATTCCTTTTATGAAGCTACAGTAACTCTGATACCAAAACCACACAAAGACCCAACCAAGAAAGAGAATTACAGGCCAATCTCACTCATGAACATCGACGCAAAAATCCTCAACAAAATTCTGGCAAACCGAATCCAAGAACACATTAGAAAAATTATCCATTATGATCAAGTAGGCTTCATACCAGAGATGCAGGGCTGGTTTAACATACGCAAATCTATCAATGTAATCCATCATATAAATAAACTGAAAGAAAAAACCTCTCTTTCTTTCTTGATGTGTTAAAGTCACAGGCTTTAAGAAGAGCTAGTTGCTTTCTTCATAAATGAACCCTACCAAACAAACTCAGAGAAAGGAAAAGTAAATAAAAGCCACATTTTCTTATTTAGGGCTGGGAATTTTAAACTCTGTTATTTTAATTTTATAAAATTTACAATGGTAAATCTAAATATACAATCTACATTTTTGCTTAAAAATTGTTTCCTGAACTCTATCTTTGTTTTTCAATCAACTTAGACACGTGCATACAGACACAAATCTTCCAGAGGCCATATAAGGGCAACAAGAAATAAGGACAGTAACATCATGAGACTGAGGAGGCCGTGGAATCCCAGGCAGGCCTAAGGAGATGAAATCTCCAGCTCTGTTGTCCCCGTGCAGGGTGGTCATTCAACATGGCATCGGGATTTCTAATATTTTTAAGAAAAGTTAAAAACAAAAGTTAGCTCAGTTAATAAACCATTTGTCATGTCCCACAAGCATAAAGACTTGAGTCTGAGTCCATCACTCCCTTAAGAAGGCAAATGTGTAGCCACATGCATGCAATCACAGCCCTGGCGGGTAGAGACTGAGGGATTCCTGGTGTTCATATGTGGAACCTGATAGAGAAACCCCAGGTTTTACTGGAAAAATCTTGTCTTAAAAATCAAGTTGAATGGCTCCTAATGAGCAAATCTGAGGTATTCAGAAGTTTGCTGGGGCAGTGCATGCCTACCCTACCCTCACCCACCCAACACACACGCACAAAGCTAAAAGTCTTGATCAGATGAAATCTTCTAATTGTTAAGTAGTGACCATACAGACCAAACAAACCAACTTGAGGTGAGATGCACAGTTGGGCATTTCTTGACTTTTGATGTAGTTTTTAATTTACTATCATTTTGTCAATACTATGCACTGATATTTTGATATTTTGCAAATCAAAAATGTTACTTTAAGGTAGGAAACAAGTTTTATATTTATATTTATATTCCAGATTGTCCCCAAAGAAACAGGCTAGACCTGTTTCTCTGTCAAAAAGGAATGTGGAGTCATATGCCCTGGAGGATGCGCTGACATGATCTTGGAGAAATGCTGAGGGATGCAAGCAGAGTGTGAATGATTAGTTCATTTAGAAAACCTTGGGAGCCGGGCGGTGGTGGCACACGCCTTTAATCCCAGCACTCGGGAGGCAGAGGCAGGCGGATCTCTGTGAGTTCGAGGCCAGCCTGGTCTACAAGAGCTAGTTCCAGGACAGGCACCAATGCTACAGAGAAACACTGTCTCGAAAAAGAAAACCTTGGGAATCTAGTCCCTAAATATTAGCAGTTCCAGAAAATGTTCCTTGAAGAGGCTTATCTATAAGCAACTGCTGAGCTTCTTCATACATGGGCTTCCAGGCTGTTGATGTCCATCTTCCAGGGTTTCACAACAGAGAAGTCTCTCCAGAACAGGGGTCATTGTCATTTTGGTGGAATCTACTTGCTACTTAAGGCTGAGCCTATCAGGTGGAGCAGAGGAGGCTGCACCAAGAAAATAACCCCAGCAGTGGGATGCAACCACAGCTTCAAGACAGGCAACAAGAGGAGTTTGACAATCAGAATTTACCAACTTAAATGGAATCATTCCCTTGGTTCTCAAAGAGATGACATTAATGACAAAGGTCTGTGATTCTTGTCAGCTCATTTTAATTTCTGTGTATACCAAAACTCCATGCCCCACTGGTCAGAGACACAAACAGCTCCATACTCCTGAAGTTGTCTTCTGAGACCTCCATTAGGTGAGGCTGAGACTGTTTTTTTTTTTTTTGTGTGTGTGTGTGTGCATTTTTGTGTCTCTGTGTGTGTCTATTTTGTGTGTCCCTGTTTATATCCATACGTGTATCTGTATGTGTTTGAGTGTATTTGTGTGTGTTTCTGTGTGTAAATATGTAAATATGTGTTTATGTCTCTACATGTGTTTGTGTGTGTCTGAGGGTGTTTATCTTGTGTGTGTCCCTCTTGTGCCTATATGTGTATCTGTATGTGTTTGAGTGTGTTTGTATGTGTGTCTCTCTGTGTGAATGTGTGTTTATGTCTGTGTGTTATGTGTACAAATGTCCACTTGCTTGCCCCTGTGCATGCACAAGTAGCGTACAGAGAAGGATGTTGGATATCTTCTCTATGGACCTCCACTATATTTCCTTGTGTTCTTCCTGGACAGGAAGCTCTTCCCACCCACTTCTATCTGCTGTAAGCCTTTACTATGCTTGCTCATTAGCCAAACTCCAAAACCCTGAAGTTCCCACTTGTTAGTTCTCCTCCATCCTGGATCCTGTTCAATGAAAGATTTCACTTTCCTGGATAATTTCAAAGCATAAAACAATGTATTAACATAGTTTAACTGAATTTTCAGAGGAAACCTGAACTCAGGGGTTAGTAGGATTAGATGCTTTAAGGTCAGCAGAATCTGTGATGCAGGGAAAGGTTTAGGGACAGGACCTCTGGACCAAAACATCAGACCCAAGAAGGCAACAGCGTCTAGACTTCTGAACATCAGCGACATTTATAATTTGTCAAGTTTAAGCTAAGGTCAAATCCAAGAGATGCATGCCAAGTTGTATCAGAGCTTAGAATCCCAGAAGCCACACATTTCCCCTGCTGGTGTCTATGTTGGGACCACACTGAGTTACAGAGGGGTCACATCCAAGGAGTGCTAGATGACAATGGTGAGTCAGGTCAACTGCTCCAGAGACAACTGTGTTCTATTCAAGGAACTGCTAGGCAACTGTTAACTACTTAGGTGACAGCACCAAGTGCTTCTTTGTCCATTTTATAAAACGTAAACTTTTATTTGTTATATATAATGCTGTGTAGGATAGAACTGTCTGGAATTTAGGATCTCCCCATGTCTTATTTCATAGATGATGTCATTTTTCAGTTCTGAAGTATCTAGTCCCTTCTGCCTCAGAGTCAGTGTGTGGTTCTCTTTGGTCATCTTTGCTCTATATTAGGATATCTTAAATGACTTAACCTCCTCATCTGAGAAACTGTTTTTATTCCCTCTCTTTCTTACTTCTATTCCGTCACCTCTGCAGCAATGCATAAACACTCAGATTCCTTAGTGCATTCCTTTGCGTCGTTCCCCATCACTCTATTGCAATACAAACCCTAAGGCCACATGCCTAAGATGTCTTCTTCACCACAGTAATTCCCAGGATCTAGCCCCAGTCTTGGTGCTAAACATTTTATAAAAGAAGAAATGTATGAATAATTTGTTTTTCTTTTTATCAGAACCCTAGGAATAAAGGTAGCCAGGAAGTGCAGAGGAACTTGTCTGCTCCCAAACTTTTCTTCAGTGCTTATGCTTCTGGCTAGCCTGCCTGTGGTATACAAAGACTGGGGATGCCAGCTCTGTTTAAGGGAACACAGCTAAGCAAAGCAATAACAAATTCCATTTTCTATAAAAAAAAAGAAATTAAAGATGATTTAAAACTAAAATAAATACTTTTGAGGAAGTGTTGGGAAATTATCTCAATTTTCAACCTAAACACCCCAGTTCCCTGAAGATCTTCTCCTTTGCAAATGGGTTAAGGCTAATGGCCCACTGTAATGTGTGAGCAGCAGACGTGTTGGGTGGTAAATATCCAACCTTCTTTTCTAAAAACACCAGGGGAGGGAAATTGTGCTTTGCATAGGAGCCTGCAGCCACTCTTGCTGGCTAAGACTTATAAGGGCCATCAGGATTCTTGCTTCAGGGCAGAAGCTGGGCACCAGCTGGGCATAGAAGAGATTGCTCCAAGCCCCCTGCTCTGACATTGCACAATTAGGTGCATTTCCGTAAGAACTTCTGCCGTTTTTTCCACATTATTCCTCACTGGCTACTCTCAGAGGCAAGATCCTGCACTGGATGGACCATTGGTCTGGTTCCACTGGGGTGACTCTTTGCTTTGATGGTCTTAAACAACCTTGCTGAGAGATAAATGCAGTCCTAAAAGGATTTAGAGATAAATTCCCGCAGCTATGAAGATAGTAATATTTGACTCTGGTATTGATGTAAACGGCAGTCCAAATATTTAAAGTCATCTGCTTCATTTACTTTTTTTTTCTGTCTCAGTTCTGAGGGGACCTCACATGCTTGGCTTGAAAGAGTTTCTTCACTGATTCCCTGGGCAATCCTCCCCACGGTTCCTGCAGGCTGAATCATCTGTAGAAGTGGCCAGAGTTGGGGTGCTTACCTTTGAACACTTATTTGTGATTCTTCTTTCTGTTAGACTGTTTTGTTTATTTTTTTAGTTCATATCTCTTTATCAGAGAGTAATTATCAGTGTGCATGATTTATTGTGAAAATTGGCTTACAAAATCAGCTTTTCCCTAAGGGATTTTTGATAGGCAGTTGAAGTGTAAATGACCTCAGAGTTTTAGACATCATGTACAACATAATCAGCTCTGATTAACCCTGCTTTGGGATCTTATGTGAATTAGCTAATGTAGGTCAATAAATGTCATGTGCTGGTCAGAAATGTGTGTTCCTATGGTGACTGAATGACATCTTGATTTCAAAAGTCAGCTAACAACCGCTGGACCTATGGTCCTGAGAAATAAAAATAGAATCCATACAAAACATTAAGTCAAACATCCGTAGTAGCATATAGAGAAGAACGGAGAGAAACAGAGAGGAGATAATCCTGGAGTCCAGCAGCTATTCATCTGGTAAGTAGCATCTGTTGTACAGTTTCATAGTATCCCACCCGTCAAGGGAGAGAAAGTTGACATGTATTACAATGTCTTAAAACACTATTACACTAAGGTATACTTTATATGATTCTAATTATATTCCCTGTCCCGATCATTCAAATTCATAGTGATGGGAAACAAGTTAGTTGCTGCCAGAGGCTCAGGGAAACTAATGGGAGCCTATTGCTCATTTTGTTTTAAAGGGAACCCAGCGGTGATTTTAAGCAATGGGGATGGATGTCCTTATGTTTGGAAAAGACAGTCATATCTGCTGTGTATGTCGGAGTAAAGGTAGAAGTGGGCTAGAATGCACTGAGATCATTCACATCAGTGTGATGGGGCTAAAATCAGCTTAAGGAAAGAGAAGACAGAAGTGGGCAGACTTAGAAAGATGTCCCAGTGAAGCTGACACACTGAAATGATCCTGATACAAAACACTTAGTGGTGGCACAGCAGAAAGCTAAATGACTGATTAAGTGTGACTTAGCTGAAATGTTCACGACCAAAGGTTCTACAGTTTTGGAGTTGAGAGTATTTTGAATAACTAGTGAGCTATCTTGGGAAGACAAGCACAAAGAAATTCATTTAAGGTTTTATCGTACAATTTTGCATGTGGCCTGTAGAAAATGTTCTATAATTTTTTAAAAGCAGAGCTGTTTTCTGGCTGTACCTCATCACTTAGGGAGAGTGTGGAGTTCTCCACGTGCAGTATCCTGTTGCTGCTCAGGACTTTCAGAGCCCAGTGTGGTAGCCCTTGCCCGATATCACAGTAGCAGTGAATCATGAGCTCAAAGCTGACCTGGGCTCCATAGAGAGACTGTCTCAACAAACCAGGAGCTGAGGCTGTGGAACAGTGGTAGGGCGTTCACAAAAGACCTTCAAGCTTCCTGCTTTGACATGCAGCACCACAAAAGAAGTTCTGGAATTTGAGCATTTGAAATTAAAAGTTTCAGATTAGGGAAGCTTTCTCTGTTGATGAAGACAGGGACAAGATTTTCAAAGCAATGTCATCATTGAAAGCCTCAAGAGACTGCCCAAATGTGCACAAACTGTGATACAGAAAACCTAGTTACAGAGAAGACAGACGGTGAAAGGCCAGCAGAGTGGTGACAATGAACCAACACTAAGGGAAAGGAAGAAGGCATTGGCATTCTTTCAGTATTATTTCATGTGCATGAGGCTTAAAAACTGGCCTAGAAAGTCCTCCTACTTTACAGGTGAGCAACTTTTGGTCAAAAATTCAGTGGGTTGTTTATTGTCGTCAGACCCAGCTATTCTCAAGGGTTCACAGCACTTGTTTCACAAAGACCTTGGAGGCCTTTCCAACATTGCTCAGAATTCCATTGTCACCTTGAAAATAAATATATAAAAGGAAGAAGAAAGATGTAGGATATAAGGGAAGGTTTAGGGGAGGAATGGAGAAGGGGAGGGAGGAGAGAAAAAGCCAACCTGCCTGATCGCTTTGTCATTTTTTTTGACTGGAGAGACTCATGCTGATAGAAGTCCATGGCTTTTTTACTTCATAAGGCCTTTTCCTGTGCTCACAACAGTCTACGCTCATGAAACTCGGGAGTTCAGAGCACTTTCTTGTACAGTCTTGGGATCAACGCACCTGTGCTGTTCTTTACTGAAGACAGATCAGAGTGGCAAGCATCATGTTCTATATAGTCTATGCATGACTTGAGATTCCATTTTCATCGTACAGCAAAGAAATGGCAAAGTTGGCACAAGACCTGGGTTTTACGACATGGGCCTAATAGATATTATTGGATCATGGTAATTTTGTTGGTAACCTTTTAGTTTTATGATCAAGAACAATATTTTTTAGACTTTTTCAGTGGAGACAATCTTTTATCGATCCTTTTATGGAGTGTAATTACATAAATGGCTTAAGACTAGTAGGATAGGGGAATAAAATTGGAGGCTTGTATCTGGGGCCTATGTGCACACAGTGGATAAGTGAGTGGCAAAAATGGAGGTTTAGAGAAACTTCTGGGGTTCATGGAGCTTGTCCATAAACCACTGCAAACCTTGCCTAACAACATGAAGTTTTTTCAGAACACACTTTTCTCTACTCAATACAGTTTGTTGCTCAATGTTTAGGCTCTTCAATGCATTTTCATATAATTTGTGCCATCAGCCTTTCACATAAACAGTTTCCATATATATTTAATAAATTCCTACTTCAACTGTTAGGGTAGGAGAAAAAGATAACTTTTTGCTTCTTTTACTATAATCTAGGAGGCTCAGGATGTCATTTTTTTTTTTTTTAGGTCTCTCTTTGAGTGATTCCACTGTATCAAGTGTATCTTGTCCAAGTCATGAAGGTTATCTGGGGACCTTGAAAGCTGACCTTCTTTCAGTCCCGGTGTGGCAGCAGAGAGTCGGGACTTGTAAGCTGGTCTCTCACATTCCAATCGCTTGGCTTAGCTTTTGGGAAGAAGCCAGGAGCTCAGGGTTAAACCCTGACATTTTTCTGCAACCCACAGTCTCTTATTCTGACAAAAAGCTACCAAGACTTTTACACTATGTGTCTGAGAGCAGCTCCTCCTGCAGCAGGCTGTGTCTCCAGAACTCTGGGTCAACTGGTTGTGTAAAAACATAAGCAATTCTGGACTTTTGTCTTTAATCTGGTCCATTGCTGCTGCTACAGCTCACTCCCCTTTTAATCTCCACAGGCACTTTGTGTTCCTGATGCTTTCTTTCTCTTTCTGTTGTTTATTTTGTGTTTGTTTTATGTTATTAGAGATTGAACCTTAGACCATCCACATATAAAACAAGGACTCTGCCCCTGAACTGCATGCATAGCTTTGTTTTATTTTTGAGGCAAGGTCTTGCTCGTTTCCCCAGTCTGACTTGATTCTTGCTGTAGTCAAAGCAATCCCCCTTCTTCAGCTTCTAGAGTAACTGAGATTACAGGCCTGCACCATAGCAAGAGACCTAAACAAGAAACAATCTATCTAGAAAGTGTCAGCATGTTGACAGCTAAGCTTTCTCCTATATCCATATCTTCAAGTAAGCATAGACTGAGACTAATACCAAGTAATTTTATTAGCTATGTTGACCTGTTTTAATAAATTATTATATTGGAGATTGAATTTAGAACCTGCATGTACATGCTACCATCTATCTTTTTATTCTTCATTTTCCACCAGTTAACTTGGACTATGTGGGCTGGGCTGGCCTGGGTTTAAGATTTCCCAGCTCTATTCCATCGAGGAGCTGTAATTAGAGGCCTGAGTCATCAGGTTCAGTGATTTGATTTTTTTCAGTGGAGAATATGAATCTAAGACAGGTACAGTGGCACATATCCATGAAGTCCAATAAGTTTTTATTTCAGATCAAAACTCTATCTTACAATTGAAAGGAAGCAAAAAAAAAAAAAAAAAAAAAAAAAAAGAGTCCCAGACCTTTCTTCTTTCACCATGTAAGTGTCCTGAATAATAGAGTATTCTATGAAGGACGACAATTGGGAAGGACAACAATTGGTATTATATAAGAGCCATTTCCTAAATCTGCTGACCCATCTTTGCTTTGTCAAAATTATCACGGTGGGACAGAACTCCAAAGGCCTTGTGAGTTCAGGGTCTCAATCATTCATTTCCACCAACTCTGAAGCACTGCTCCCTGTGAGTTTAGTGAGAGTGACTCTGGTAATTACATAGGGGATCAAAATTGTAAGCTTAGACCGGCATTTACTGGGATGTTCTTTTGCTACATGTTGGAAAGACTGAAATTATGACGAGCTTAAATAGGACCATTTAACCCATTTCATTCCTTGCCGATAAAATGTGCTGAAACCATCCCAAACACCCATGGGTAGCTTCCATTGGAAAGGAGTATTCTTCAAGTAGCAGTTCAGGGATGGATAAGATTTAGGCATGTGCATTAGGAGCATGCCTGGTGCCCAGAGAGACCAGATGAGGACATCAGATTCCCTGGAACTGGGATTACAGATGGTTTGTAAGCTGCCATATTGGTATTGGGAATCTATCTCGTCTGGATCCTTTAGAAGAGCAGCAATTGTTCTGTTCTGTGGTGTTCTTCAGCCTCTTTTTCCTCTTTGTCCTCTCCTGTAAGCATTCACACTAAACGACTTCACGGGAGTAACTTTGTTAGAGATATTGTGTGGTTCCGAAGGCAGATGGGTACAGTTACATGCCCAATATGAACATGTTGTTATGAACTCCATAAGAGTGGCATTTAAGTTAACGTGTTAGACCTCTTCTCCCTAAGGAATTCAGAATGCTTCAAAGAGTATCAAATTTGTATTCCTAGAAAGAAGAATGACAGTAGAGCATACAAAACAAATTGGAACCATTGGAAGTGATGTATTTCCTGCTTAGGTTGTGGATGTTGATTCCTGGTTACCATGGAATCCTCCTAGCTAAATTCTGGCACTGGGGCTATAGTTTCTCTCCAATTCTTTTCCTTTTTCTTATCTAGCTTCTTGAAACCTTTTGATTTGAGACCAAGATGGGCTCCTCAGTATCGTCATAGGAATTAGATCATTGATGTGTTGGTAACTGTAACCTAAGGACTTGGGGTGAAAAATAGTGATGGCTGAGCTGTCCATGGCCTCATTTTAGGAGACAATGAGTTGAGCTAGGCTAGTCACAGGCATCCACTGAAAATGCATTTGTTGTGTTAGTGCTCATCTTTCCTTAGGATAGATAGAAAATAAGAATAGGATGCTTTAGCATGAGACAAGATATTGCTTTGGGGCCTTTTCCTATTACCCAGGAATAAGAAAGGTCAAAGTTACACGGTGTGAAAAAGACAAAATTCTCCTGTAAACTGCTGAATGCCTTCAGACTCATTGCATTTGCCCTCAGTCAGAATTCATTTTCTTCCATAGCTATGCTTGATTTCAATTAAAAGAAGACAGCTTACTTAATCTTTCTCACAAACTGATACGGTGTATACCTGAGTGCATGGGACAATTTTCCTTATAAATTATGTATAAAATCCTCCACTGCCGAATCTCTTAGAGAGTCAAACGAGAATTCAATTTCTCTTAGCTTATTTTTTTCATGGTTCTTGGGATATTCATTTCAGATTTCCTCTCATTTTTATAAATGTCTTATTTATTCAAGCTCTTCATAGAAGAAAGTAATGCTGTGCTTTGCTGATTTTATTACCCTGGACAGGCTACAATATCTTCTCAGGAGCCAGCACACTAATTGATTTTTTAAAGTTTCTGTAACTGTTGGGAAGTCTTTTGCCAAAGACTTAAGGGGGGGGGGGGAGGATCTTGTGGGAAGTCCCTGGCCCCATTGAAACGCAGGATGCTTTGATATGTGTCCCTCATCCTTCTTTTATCCATGTTGAGGGTATCTTAGTCCTTATCTATGTTTTGACTGCATAGCCAAAAAAATGTCAAGGCTTCCTTCAACCTTTGGTCCAACTTTTGTTCTTGAAAGCCATTTAGTAGATTTTGCAGTACTCTAAGTTGCCTGTCATGATTCTACTCATAGCTTTCTTTGATAGATATTGCGTTAGTAAGAAACTCTAGTCACAGATGTCATGAGAAAGATGAGGAAGCACTGTTTAGCCTGCATGCACATGTGTCCTTCAATCAAAATTTGAGATTTTAAGAGGCTATGAAGTCAGATAGAAAGAGGGGAGCCAGAACTGTAGGAAGGATCCTAACATAAACATGAATCAATGAAATCTGACCTTTCTTTACTTTGTGGCCATATCTGACATATATTTCTTTCATTGAAATGTCATTGTCAAGAAGATTAGAATAAAGAACCAATTGCTATGTTAAAGGCCATCTTTGTCTTCCTTTAACAAATGTGTGTGTGTGTGTGTGTGTGTGTATATATATATATACATATACATACATATATATATTAAGTTTTGAGATTGATGTTTATATATGAATAAGTGAGACTGTGTGACTTGGCCATTGTCAAATTCTCAGATACTGTGATGCCTGTTATTGTTAACTTCATAGATTCGAGAATGGCCTAGAGACAAGCTTTGGGTCCAACCTTCGTTAGGTTATCTTCTAGATGTGTCTATGAAGGAGGGCACAGAGCAGGTTAACTGAGACTAGAAGACCCACCTCAACTGTGGAAGGCACCATTCCACAAGCTGTGCTCCTAGACTGCATGCAAAAAGAGAGCAAGTTGAGCATAAGCATTCATCTCTAGCTACTTCTTGACTATGGATGTAAAGTGAGCAGCTGCTTCACATTCTTGATGCTATGACTGGCTGTGCCCTGAGACCGTGAGGAGCGGGTCTTTTTTTTTCTTTAAATTCTTCTGGCCAGGTGTTTTGTCAGCAATAAGAAAAGTAACCGAAAGTCCGGTTTTATCCCATGCTTTTTCAGACCCAGGCCAGCTGGCCTTGGTGAGTTCCTGATAGAACATCTCCATTGTCTCTGGCTTTGTGGGAGCCTAGGCAGTTTGGATGCTCACCTTACTAGACCTGGATGGAGCTGGGTGGTCCTTGGACTTCCCACAGGGCAGGGAACCCAGATTACTCTTAGGGATGATGAGGGAGGGGGACTTGATGGGGGAGGGGGAGGGAAATGGGAGGTGGTGGCGGGGAGAAGGCAGAAATCTTTAATAAATAAATAAATAAATAAATGAAAATTTTAAAAAAAAGTAACTGATAGATTTTCCCTCAAAAACATTCAATTCCACATGCTCCTTTCTTTAGGGATATTTATACTTTAACTGAGGTACATGGTGCATGATGCTTAGATGCACACCCATCGGCATCATGTGTCACGTACCTTTATGCTTTTTTAGTCCAAATGTTTCAAAACATTCTGACCTCTTCTTCAGTGATATTGTAGTTATGATCTATCTTGCTGACCTGATCCCAACACTCTGCAAATCCAAAACCAATTACTGAATAATGAACAATATATGTCTATGAGTGTTTTCAGTGAGAGAAAAAGTAGTGGATTGTTTGGCTTGGAAAAAAACTAAATAAACATGATTCCGAAGAACTTAGATGCATATGAGAACTGTGGTCCATGTTTCCTGGACATCTCTGCTTTTCACCCTGTAGGTTTGTTTTCCTTCTCATGCTAGATGGCTTACAGCTGCCTTTAGAGACTGGCTAAATACCCTCTGTGAACAGAGGAAAGAGGGAACTTAACCAGTTTCACTGAGATTCTACTTACATCACCAGAAGCATGCTGCAGAGTGCAAGAGTTGATCAGTGGATAGATCTCTCAGACTTTTCATGGAAGGGTCTTTCCCTCAAAACAGGCAGAATAGGCCAAGCCAGAGCCATTTGCCTTCTCCCTTGGACACTGATATTCTCTCCTGTTTTTTCTTTGTTTTATTTTATTTTTTTTGTCATTACTCTGCTCTTGTACCCTGTGAATACAGAAGTACTTCTCTATTCTGTGCTGTGGTGCAAAGGGTCCTGCAAGGGAAATAGGTTTTCCATTTCTTATGAATATATAAATGAGAAGAAAAAAATTAAGTTTCGTCATGGAGGCAGGTAAGACATATTTTAGGGAATATTTTATTAACAGTGAGAATTCTAAAGTATAAAATCAGACTTGAAGAGGAAGGCAATTGCATCATATGATTTATTTGCCCAGAGCAGTTCACCTGTACACCTGAAGGTAGGAAGGGAGAGGTCAATATCCAGGCACAATGTCATCATTCCCAGGTACAAGCAATATCTTCAACAGACTCAGCTTCTGAAATGTGTTATCAGTATGAGTTCACATTGGTTCCCAGTTTATATATTAGAAAAATTCTCTCTCCAGTACTGACACACACGGTCTCTCTCTCTCTCTCTCTCTCTCTCTCTCTCTCTCTCTCTCTCTCTCTCTCTTGTGTGTGTGTGTGTGTGTGTGTGTGAGAGAGAGAGAGAGAGAGAGAGAGAGAGAGAATGTGTGCATGTTTGTATGTATGTAATTCCTAAAGTCATAATGTAGGAAATTATCTTTAACCAGATTGCTTTTCTAAGTTATCCAACAAGTCAGACTCATTACATAAAACTCAGACTCCAGTGATGTGACTAGCTTTGGTACCCAGCTTGCTCTGAGGATGCCCTCTCTCTGCCTTCCATGGCTGGAATTATGGATTAATAGTCATACTCATGCAGTAAGTATGTGATTTCTGGAAATGTAAATTCTGATCCTCAAGCTTGCATGGCAAGTGCTTTAAATACTGAACAATCTCTCCAATTCCAGCAATTTAAAAAGATTTTCTAAATGCTTATGGAAAGTTTTATTACATTAGACAAACCCAAAAATGATACAGGCACTTCAACAAGCAATTGACACTTGAGGTGAGATGGAGCCAAATTTAAGTTACACGGCTGCTGGAA
Source organism: Chionomys nivalis (assembly GCF_950005125.1). Taxonomy (NCBI): domain Eukaryota; kingdom Metazoa; phylum Chordata; class Mammalia; order Rodentia; family Cricetidae; genus Chionomys; species Chionomys nivalis. The sequence goes on from NC_080099.1 coordinate 51,870,752, forward strand.
GATGCCTTTTAACTTTGCCATCTTCAGGGCATCTCCCCAAACCCCCAATTCTAGCATCTACAACGTCTCTGAAAAATGCATTTCTGAGTGGGACAGAAGCCTCAGTAGTATAATGCTTCTAAGATTTCCTCACTGCCTTTTGAGTCGTAGCTCAGTGGTCTTGTCCTTTCCTGCTTTGAGGATTTGCTTTCTCCATTTATCCTTAGCTGATTAGAAAAATTCTGGACACAGAAGTCCCAAACTCATAAACATCCATCCAAGTCATATTAGCATAAGAATAGCACTGGTGTTAGCTTGGTTCACTGACTTCGGGACTTTTTACAAATTAAAGGATTTGAAGGAATATAATGCAACTATATTGTTAGATAAATTGTTAGGGTAAAGTTTTATTCATGGCTTTTCATTTAGCTTAGCACAACAGAAGGTGTTCTGGGACATCCAAGGACAGGAATTAGCCTTCCATCGGTATCTGGATGTCTCAGTGTGGGAGGTAAGGCTTGTTCCTGAGTGTGCAGGCATGTTTTCTGTCTCAGAATTTCAAATCGTCATGCTCTACTGTGCAGCAGGGTTTACAGAAGGAATTGCTGTTTTGATTGGTGCTTTGTCACATACTTCCTTCTTGAAAGATAGTGGGCTTTGGAGATGGAGTTTGTGGTGATATTTGGAATGGATGAAATTTAGTAAGCAAAGTCTTACATGCTGTCTGTATTCTTACATGCTTTCTGAATTAGGGTTTTTGAAGATGATAAAGTTTCTCTCAGAAAGGAAGTTGAAATTCAGTTGGAAACAAAATCATACACATTGGAAGCCACAAAGAAGGCAGGAGTATCCACAGAAGTGCTTATCTACAAGGTTACAGAAAGGGAGGGGCCTCAGGGACCAAGACACATCGTGGTTCAGAAAGGGAAGCCATCCAGAAGGAAATCGTCAAATTTTACACATTTCTTTGAGCTGACTGATAGACCATATGTTATCAGAAAATAATGTTACCCAAAATGTAAGCTGTTTCTAATTGTGGAATTGCAAATCAAATCATTTAAATTTCCTTAGAAATGTTGTTTTCTTTTCTATTAAATCTTTATCTGTAGAAATCCAAAGTAGTCAGTTTGCCCTTCTGGGGCATATCCTATTTTTCTTCTCTGAGAAATTTAGGCAGTCTTTTACAGGATGTCCTACGTGAAGCATTGTAGAAAGCCTCCTCTGAATTTCTCCTCCTGTCTTCACTGATATGACCCATTGTTTTTTACTTGGTGCTTTAGAGATTGGGACATTAGTTGTCTGAGTTGATAAATGCTTATTCAGTTTGTTTCTAGGAAAAGAAAGGTACTTGGTTGTAAGGAAACACAAAATAAAACAAAAGCAGAAAGTGTTTGACTTTTGTCACGGAGTTTGATGGAGAAGGAAAATGATGAGGGTGACAAAACTGATAAGCAGTTGGATGGGGAGATGGCTCAGTCTACAAAGTGCTTGCAATATCAGCATGGGCAACTAACGGTGATCCCCAAACCCCACATGGATATGATGATATAAGCCCATAATTCTAGTGCTGAGAGTATAGACAAATGGGGCACATTGGCCAGCCAACCTAGCCTACGAGGTGAATTCTAGGCCAGTGTAACACATTGTCTCAAAAACAAAGATGGTGAGGTCTTGGGGAACCACAGTTTGAGTGGAACTCTGGGTTTCATACACACATATACATACCCACCTATACACATGCATACCTATACAACCCCCCCCACACACATACAGATGATAAATATTTATCTATTGGGTAAATACACCACAATGACCTCTTGGAGATGAGAAATATCTTCAAAGGCTAGAATCATTATGGGATAAAAGAACCCAGAAGCTGAACTTGGGGATATTGGAAAGTTTTGAATGGAGAAAGGAGGCAAAAAAATGATTACAGGCTGTAGAGAGCAGTCATACTTGGTGAGGGGAATCTTTAAGTATCTAGTGGGGACTTGGAGGACGTGAAGAAAATGAAACAAAACCTGGAGATCGTGAATGTTCTTCAATCATGTACATTTTACGGCTGGGCACTGGAAAGAACCATTCAGTGGTGCAAAATAAGCAAGAAAGGCTTTGAAAGCACACCAGGGGGTGGTGACAAGACTAAATCTCTGTAGTCTCCAAATGTCACTGATTCTTATCCCCACTCATCACATGTGTGGGGCTGCTTCCCACGGCATTTTGCATTCTCTGCTAAAGAAAGTCAAAGGTTATCTCTGATTCATGCAAACATTTACCCTATAGACTAAGAGAAAAACGCAGATGTGGAAAATGGTCTCAAGGTCAACCCTTATGATAGGACAGCAGAAATGAGAGATTCAGCACTCCTGATTGTGAAAACCGGACCAGGCAGTGAGGTATGGTGTGAATTTAGACGTTTGGATGACTTCACACCAGTCTGGGTTGGTGGCCAATGTGCGGGTTTATGACTTGGTGGTCTGAGTGCTACACATATTGCAGTGTTCCTGCCATTCCTGACCTTTCAGAAATGAATCGCCGCTAGAATTCAAACAAATAAGTTCAGGTGGTGTAGAAGAAGGTAGGAAGCTTAGGAAAAAGACACAGGCATTCAGGAAACAGAATCTGCAGGGCTTGTGTGTCTGTCTGGTCAGGTCTGATGGCAGGAGGGAATACTTGTAATGGAAATAAGTAGACTAGGCAGTTTTATGCCTTAGGTATTTATATCATCTATTAAAGATATTGCCATAGTCTCTTTTCAGTGATTTGCTGGACAGTTAAATTCAAACTTCAGTTCAGTTTAACACCCCTAGGTGATTGTTTTGCATAATTTATAATACCAAGATTTCTTTCAAATTGTAGTTGTACCTTCACAGGTTGAGGAAGAGGCTGAAGATTGGGGCCAAACATGACAAACCAGTACCTAAGGGAAGCTCTCTGGACCTCCTTCCATTTACCCTTTCATACAATATTCATTTATTGGTTTGTCTGAGCATTTCTTGTTACAGAGTGCCATTGAATATTTATGTGAATGAGTAGTCATTGCTAGAAATTGATGATGTCTATTGATTAAGGCAGGAATGAAGTGGTAAGACTGTAAGGACATCTAGCACAGAAAACAAATGATGGCCTAGAGACATAGCTCAATAGTATAGTGCTCATTTCTTATGTATCCCCAGACTGAAATAAATAAACAAATTTATACACATATATATTATACATGTATATATATATATATATATATATATATATATATGAGGAAGGAAAGAAGGAGGGAGGAAGGAAGGAAAGAAAAAAGAAAGGCAGGAAGAAAGGAACGAAGGAACGAAGGAAGGAAAAGGAAAGAAGGCAGGGAGTAAGTGAAAGAACAGAGAAGAAAGAAGATTGAATATTAGAAGGAAGGTAAATGAGGGAAGGGCAAATGAAAGGAGTTCAACTGGATCTTTTTTGTTCAATATACGGTTTTTTTCCATTCATGACTTTATGTGAGCAGGACTGTTCGTGCCTTCTAGTCTATATGAAAATGATGATAACAATAACCCTTATATCATAAGCTGTCTCCTGAACAAGATGAATTGTGTGACCCTTATTGTGCTACTGGACATATTGGAGGCATTCTTAAGGTACCATTTGTGGTTTTGAGAAAGGCAGATGTCAGTTCCCTGACCATCCCTTTGTTCAACACAAAATCAGTGTGGCAGATTCTCAGAAAATTGGAAATCAACTTACCTCAGGATCCAGCAATGCCACTCTTGGGAATATACTCAAAAGATGCTCAATATTATTACAACAACATTTATTCAACTATGTTCATAGCAACATTATTTGTAATAGCCAGAACCTGGAAACAAACTAGATGCCCCATCTGAACAAACTGAAGAAAAGAAAAAGAAAGTGTGGCACATTTACACATTAGAGTACTACTCAGTGATAAAAAACAATAACATCTTGAATTTTGCATGCAAATGGATGAAATTAGAAAATACTATCCTGAGTGAGGTAACCCAGACCCCCCAAAATGAATATGGTATGTACTCACTCATAAGTGGATATTAGCTATAAACAAAGGACATTCAGCCTATAGTTCATGTTCCTAGAGAAGCTAAGTGATAGGGTGAACCCAAAGAAAAACATATATAGACCCACGTGGAAATTGGAAACAGACAAGATCACCTGAGAAAATTGGGAGCATGGAGGTGGGGGTGTAGGAGGAAGGGGAGAAGGGAGAAATGTGGGGAGAAGAGGAAGGTTGAGGAGAACTTAAGGGAATGGGATAGTCAAGATGGAGGAAGGACAGATATGAGAGCAAGGAAGGAGATATCTTGATTGAGGGAACTACTATGGGATTAGCAAGAAACCTGTCTCTAGAAAAATTCCCAAAAAATCCACAAGAATGACCCCAGCTAAGACCCCAAGCAAGAGAGGAGAGGGTGCCCGAACTGACCTTGCCCTGTATTAAGACTGATGATTATCTTAAATATCACCATAGAACCTTTGTCCAACAACAGATGGAAGCAAACCTTTGAAACAGAAAAAGTTAGAAGAGGCAGTATCATCTGAGATCAGTGTGGCATAATATGTCACACCCATTCATTCATTCATTCCCTCATTTCCTCATTCAGTCGTTCCCCTATTCTTTAGGGAGAATCTATAGAGCAGTGGTTCTCAGCTTCCTTAATGCAGTTCCTCATGTTGGGGTGATCCCCAAGCATAAAATTATTTTTGTTCCTACTTCATAACTGTGATGTAAACTTTTTTGGGGATAGAAGGTTGCCAGAGGGGTTGCAACCCTCAGGATGAGAACCAGTGCTGTAGAGAGACGCATACACAGTGAGGAGATGCCCTCTGCTCTGGTAGGAGACTTGCTCACCTTATGTACTCCTTAGCAGCTTTCTTAGTATTTTTTTTCAGGTCTCTGGAGACTGCTTAGCCTGAGTCTTGCTTTGTTAGTGAAAGCATGAGTAATTGGAATAGTTTGTCATTGTCTACCTCTGTGCTTATCAAACAAAATGTGGATTTTTCATTCACTTTTTGAGATTTGTGACCAGGTGCAGTGCTCTCAAGTCTACCAGACCCCAATTCCTTCCCAGAGAAATATCAGGAGAATCAATGGGATAGCGAAACAAAACATGTGGAGGAATGGAACGCGATGTTCCCGTTATTACAAACACTTGTCACTCTTGTGACCAGCGATCCATTTCCATGTCAGGGAGCCCACAAATCCAAAATCTATAGTTTTAGTGGACCAAACTCTCTCTTATGACCTATAATGGTAATCGGTATACACATATATGAAAATAAAAGAAATATTAGATAAAGAAATGAATAAGGGCCTGGCAGTACCTATGAATCATCCTTTACAGCCTTCCTCCTCATCCCCAGTCCCAGGGCAGCACAGTCCTCACTCCCTTGACTGTCCATCTTCTTATTGCTCTCCTTTCTCCAGTACCCAGGCTGGCACAGTCCTCATTCCAGAGTACATGCTGTACCATCCTCTGCTCCTGACCTTGCTGACCCCTTCAAAGCCACCCGGATCAAGCCCAGAGGTGGATTTTATTCCTCATCATTTCCCTGTATCTTTTATAAAAGCTTGCTGCAGAGACCCCTCTCCTTTACCTCCAATCTTTATTTCAAAATGCCTTTTATCTTTCTAGGAATTATTCTCAAAGTAATATATATACATATACATATATGTATTAAAGTTAAATCTTAAGATTTTGAAGATGTTGATGCTGTGATGGCAAGTGTATTAATTTGACTGACAGGGACCTAACAGGGTACTTGATTTCAGAGGCTGAATTGCAGACCAAATGAGCAAATATATATGAAATTCTGTTTGCTACAAATGAAGTACTCATGCAAAGTTTTATATTTTACATATTATTTCCATAGTTATTAACTTATGTAGCCACATTTATAAATATTTGCATATGGGTGTTGATTCAACTGTGTTTCACTATCTAATTCTTTATCCAAAATTAGTAGAGAAGGAGAAGACACACAAACTCTGCCCCAACATTTTGGAGTCTCCAGCCCAGCAGGAAAAAGAAGAGAAATCTCTGTAATATGTGAGGCAAATGTGAAGAGTCTCCATAAATGAGATATACACACACCTATTTACAACAGAAAAGAAAACTATGTCGCGAGCAAAAATAAATCTGCTTATGGACGGATCCATCTGAACTCACCGCTGTACAGATCACTCCGATATCTCCTCTAATTTCCTACTATCTGGAGTGTCATCATGGAAGTAATAGGGATGCTAAACCAAACTGTAGGTCTAATGAGATTAGAGATGAAATTATTCTTCAGAGTAAAATAAATAAACTAAAATAAACCCGTCCTCTATACGAGAATGCCCCAGCAGGTAGCTCACTAATGAAAACCATGATTTCGAAGGGGTTGTGCCTTCCGAAGTTTTTGGCAAAGTGCTAGTTTCTCAGAGGCTGTTCATCCGGAGAAGCAATTTGTCGACTTCAGTCTTTTCTTGCCTTCCCCATCTGAAACTGAAAGAAACCATGAGGGCAATTATGCCCTTCCCCAAAGTGAAAACTTGGTTGGAGAGTGGTATAAGCCTGACATAACTAATTGGGGCAAATATTCAGCACAAGGCACGGGAAATTAACCTCCAACGTCTCATTAGCATTAATGGGAACTGCACAGCTAATTCCCTCCCCATTGTGCACAATATTTACTTCATAATGTTTATACTGACAGTCTACGACTTCCAGCAAGTAGCAATGATTTAGGCACATGGGGCTGAAAATTCTGCTGGGTATTTTGTGAGTTACTCCCTACCCTTTCTCATATACTCAGAGGATGACCTCTGGGTGCCATGTAACCCTCCTAATGCCAAAGTCCCTGCCCCTTTCCTTAGTCCCACGCTTTCACGCAAGTGTACATTGAAAATAAAAAGTATTAACTTTGTTCTCTTATATTATTTTTTACTTAGTATGTCCGAATTCCAAACTCAAGACATAAGTATATTAGCTGGCCAGCCTAAACTGCAAGAAAAGGCACCGAACTACAGCCACAGTTTCTTCGGCCTTTCTTTCTTCCTGTTCAATACCGCATCCATTGTCACCAGAATTCCATATGGCCATAGGCTCTGACCTGCAGAAGGTATCTCTCTGTTCTGCTGCACTGGTGTTTAACTGACCAGTTGAGTCTGCTTTCAAGCCATTTGCCATTGTGTTAGAAGGTGGCAAGGTTTTGAATCTCTGTAACTCCATTTGCTCCTTCCCAGTTTCCAAGAGTCTTACATCCATGAAGATTTGAGCCACACCATGCATTTTGTAGTAATGCTGTCATTTACAGTGCATACCCGTATATATGTGCATGTGAGAGAGAGGGAGAGGGAAGGGAGACAGAGAGAGAGGAGACCACCTAGGGCCATGGCCCTATTGGTTTGATGTCTAGAGAGACAGAAGAGAGAAAAACTATTGATGCTGAGCTTGGCTGATTTCCATGACAAATGCTGAATATGCAGAACACATGTTGAACACAAAGGAGCCCTCACCATGTCATTCCTCCCCTGTGAACTTTAAGATGAATATGAAGCAAAGTGAGGTATTTACAGATGTAACTTAGAGAAAAAAAAGCAAAAAAAAATACAAAAGTAAATATTCAGTCCAAACAAAAACAATGGTTACTAAAGCCAGAGTAGTCACTGGAGGGGATTTTGTTCACTTATTACGAAGTATCGTGAGCTGAGTCAAACTGTATACTCTGTATGTATCTAACAGCAAAATTGAATGTACACACTGGAACTGATAGCTTCAAACTCTCCCTGTCAGCTTGTTCTATGCTGACAGTGATGTCACACAACGTCACCATGCTCATTTTTACTTTATGTACTTTCTCATGAAGAAAGCCTCTCCATTCTTGATTCCTTTTGTGTTTCTATTAGTCTTCCCATATGCCAATGGTGAGCAGGTATTTTTGTAATGTGTTATCTTTTAAAATTTATCATTAGATAAATGTATTGAAATAAAAATTAATACTAACTTTAATTCCATTTTGAAACATTAGAAATATACCAAACGTAGTCCTACCAAAGAGTGAGGTGCATCGTTCAGATGGAAGAACTTGTCTTTTCATGGTGATCCATGTTCCTCTATCTCCCTCAAGGACCTCTTTAGTGGAAATCCCTGGCTGATGTCACCAGAAGACTTAGGAAATTACAACATGGGTAGCTATGCCAACACACTGGGAGCTTAGCTGGACAAAACTCATCTTATTAAAACCTCCTGCTCTCCGGCCTCGCTTGGGGTCTTCTAACGAAAGCTGTGACTTTTCCTCTGTCAGACATGTGCTAGGATTAAACAAAACAGAAGGAATTTGTGAGAAATCCGGCCATCAGCAGTGTTAATTAGCAATCACTAGAATGATAGCAATGTTTATGTCTTACCCTGATCAGCTGTGTCACCTAAATGCTCCCACAGGGCATTCTAAAGTCACCACATCATCACTGCTGTTCTGGACCAGGAGAACAAATGGTTTGTTTACTTCAAATTTACATTAATTAAGAGTGACCAGCAGCCTGCATGACAGTTTTGACATTCACTTCCTGGCCTACATCACAATGTCTTTTCAGATAACGGTTAACTCATTTTTTAACCATCTCTGAGCATTCAGGTTTTGTTTAATCTGCTCTCTTAACCTCCAAACTCTAAATACAGTCATTTCCTGACTTGGAGATTAGATTATCACACAAATCAATTGTCCTCAGATGAACAAGAAAACTATTGTGTTTTAAATATTGTCATGGAGGCTAGAGCTATGTGTTTTCTGTAGGGAGTTCCTGGTGGGGACAATAATTAGGTTTCTGACCTCAGGTTGAGGATCTCTCAGACAGTACTTAAGTTCCATTTAATCCAGTGCACTTTCTTCCAGTTTCCACACAGAACATTAGATTTTATGTTGAGAAGCTGTAGGCAGCAAAAGAGAAGGATCAGAAGATGAACTCACTGTATAAGAGTTCCACTTTTCATTGTCTTTATCTTCCAAACTGAGTGTAGAAAACTCTAGTTTTGATATTTGAGAATCAGAGACTCAGCTGAATTTCTTTCCAGTGTTCAAAGTCCTTTCTACAACTCCTTCAGAACTGACATCTGTCTCCTTTTGTCCTGGCCAAGATATGTGCTGTTTTATGAGGCACTGAAATGATTAAAGTGACTCCATACTCAGGGAACATTTTATTCTCCATGCCCACATGTGATAAAATCTGGGGCTTGATAGTTTTTTTTTTTTTCCTATTCTGGGTTAACTGTTTCACTGGACATGTTTGGATTGTAGAATAGTGAAGAAGAGCTTCATTCACCAGTTTCTACGTGACAGTCACTGTGATGTGTGTGGAAGGACCATAGCTTTCATCGCCTCTTTTGCATACTTTTTTCATGCACTGCACTGATGTCATTATTGAAAATGGATATAAGGCTCTGTTCCTTAAGATCAAAACTTTCAGTCTAATTTCTAGCTCTGCAGCAGAAAACCTGCGGTGATTTTCCCTGCTCCCCATCTCCTGTAGATCTCACAGAGTATCCCCTTCTCATCTTCCTCCCATAACTTTTTGATTTGCTCCAGACCCCAATACCAACAAGACATCTCCTGCTGACCCAAGGGCTGCTCTTCCCAGCACAAGTAAGCTGAAGTTGGACTCACACCTCTCTTACTATTCTCCCTACTTCCAGTCTTATCCCTAGCTCTCTATAGCATAAAACCCAGTGAGGTCTTCCTCTCTCTGATCCCATCCCCAACAAAGCACAGATACCTTCTCCTCCAACTTTTCTTCTCCCAAGTCATCCCATTATCCCATTATCCCAGCTTTACAACACTGGCATGCATTCACTGGTAACATACCAGCTAAGCAGAACAGGGAAACAGGCACCCGAACTAAACCCTTCAACACTCTCTACTCTGCATATCCAATCTCACAGTCTTATCCATAGCACTGCAATAGAACATCAACTGAATCTTCCTTCCCTCTACCTACATCTCCTTTGGATCCCACACACCATCTCCTCCTATCCACTCTCTTCCCACTTGGTCAGGTCACTGTACCCCAGACCCCAACTTCAGTAAGCAACCCCTGCTGACCCACAGGTCATACCTGTCAGAAAAGCAGGTAGTCCACTTCAGTCTTCTCTTTATCTCCTTTTCCCCACATCCAATCCCCTAGTTTTTCCCCAGTTGGGCAGCAGAACACCCTTGGCAGGCTTCCTTGCCTCCTACTCTCATCTCCTGCGGATCCCACAGATCTTCCCCTTCTAACCTCCCCCATATTGTTTGTTTTGTCCCAGACACCAACCCAAGCAGGCAAATCTTGCTAACCCAAGGGCTGCTTCTCCCAGGGTAACAAGTGAGCTGAAGGTAGACCCATACCTCTCCTACAACTCCTGAGATCCAACCCCCCATTTCTTCCATGACCCTGTATCAGGAATCCCTCTGTTTTCTACCCCTCTTCTATGACCCCATCCCATCCTCAGTGGATCACAAAGACCTTCTCTTCCCTAACTCTTCCTAGTATCCCAGGCTCCCATACCAGCAGGCATTAAACTGTGAACACACCACATGACCAGACCAGGAAACCAGGAAACATACAACCCCCCCCCCCCCCCACACACACACACACACACACACACACAAAACAAAACAAAACAACAACCACAAAAAAAACAAAAAAAAACCCAACAACAACAACAAAAAAAAAAAACCAGAGAAGAAACAAAAAAAAAAAAAAATACCCACTCAAAAAAACAAATCTCAAATCAGCTACTTCCAAATCCAAATGTCTAGACATCAGAATAAAAGCACAACCAAAACAGCTAGGGCAGTATGTTTCTACTGGAGCCAAACTATCCTACCACAGTAGGCCCTGAATGTTTCACAATTGAAACACAAGAAAAAAAAATCTGAAGATAATGATAATAGAAGTCCTCAAAAAAGAAATGAATAAATCCTTTAAAGAAATCCTGGAAAACACAAACAGTTGAAAAAAAAAAAAAGAAACTGTTCAAGACAGTATTATTTTTTATTTTATTTTATTTTTGGTTTTTCGAGACAGGGTTTCTCTGTGGCTTTGGAGCCTGTCCTAGAACTAGCTCTGTAGACCAGGCTGGTCTCGAACTCACAGAGATCCACCTGCCTCTGTCTGTTAAGTGCTGGGATTAAAGGCGTGCGCCACCATCACCCAGCTGACAGTTTTAAAATAGAAATAGAGTCAATAAGTTAAATACAAACTGAGTGAGGCAACTCTGGAAATGAAGAATTTGGGAACTACAGAGGTAAACTTCACCAACAGAGTACAAGAGATGGAGGGGAGAATTTCAGACATTGAAATTACTATAGAAGAAATGGAGTTAGAAAAAAATGGATGCATCTGTCAAAGAAAATGTTAAATCTAAAAAAACTCCTGATATAAAACATCCAGAAAATCTGGGACATTAAGAAAAGACCAAACCCAAGAATAATAGGAATAGAGGAAGAAGAAAGACCCAAAAAGTATTTTTAATAAATTCTGGAAGAAAAATTTCTTAACCAAAAGAAGGACATTCCTACAAAGGTACAAGAAATAGACCGGGCAATGGTGGTGCACACCTTTAATCCCAGCACTCAGGACATAGAGGCAGTTGGATCTTTGTGAATTTGAGGCCAGCCTGGTCTATAGAGTGAATTCCAGGACAGGCTTAAAACTACAGAGAAACCATACACACACACACACACACACACACACACACACACACACACACACACAGAATACTAAATACACTGGGTCAAAACAAGAAAGTTACCTTGCACAAAACACTAAGCATACAGAAAAAAGGAAGAATATTAAAAAAAAAGCTGCAAGGAAGAAGACTAAGTAGCATATAAAATTATACCTGACTTCTCAGAAGAGACTCGAAAATCCAGAAGGACCAGTGCAGAAGGTCTTCAGAGACCCGAGACCACAGATGCCTGCCCAGACTTACTGTATCCAGTAAAACAACAAGAGAAAGCTTACAAACTCATGGAGACTGAATAACTCTCTGCTCAATAATAAATGGGCCAAGACAGAAATTAATAAAGAAATGAAAGACTTTCTAGAATTTAATGAAAATGAATATGTAACATACCCGAACTTACAATACTGTGGAACCCTGTAAAGACTTGTCATTTGTATTGGTTTAATAAAACACTGATTGACCAATAGCCAGGAAGGAAGTATAGGGAGGGCTACTGGTGTAGGAGGGTCTTCTTTCTATGTCTTGCTTTCATTGGTTAAATAAAGAGACTACCTTGGATTCTTGATAGGACAGCATCTTAGAGAGGTGGAGTAGACAGAACAGAATGCTGGGAAATAGGAGGCAGAGGCAGAGAGCTGCCCACCATGAAGCTGCCAGGTAAGACATGCTGAATCTTTCCTGATAAGCCACACCCTCATGATGACATACAGATTATTAGAAATGGGTTGAATCAAGATGTGAGAGTTAGCCGATAAGAGCCTAGAAATAATGGGCCAGGCAGTAATTTAATTAATACAGGTTTCCATGTGATTATTTCAGGCATAATCTAGCCAGACAGGGAGCCAGGAGGTGGGAAGTGGCCCACCGCTCCTTTACTACAGGCTACCAGACTAGGAGGATTCTGGGAAGCAGATGGGCTCAGTCTGTAGTCATCACTCAGATACAGAGGAAGCAAGATGAGAATGCCTCACTGATATAAGGTACCAAGCCACATGGCTCACACAGACAAAAATTATGGGTTAATTTAAGATGTAAGAGTTAGCTAAAAATGTGCTTAAGCAATTGGTCAAACAGTATTGTTATTAATATAGTTTCTGTGTGATTATTTTGGGTCTGGGCATCTGGGAAACAAATGAACAGCCTCCACCAACAAAGAGACACAATAAAAGGAGTCTAAAAGGCAAGTTGATAGCAGTAAATGCTGACATAAAAAATTGGAGAGATATACTAGCAACTCAATGGCTCACCTGAAAGCTCTAGAACATAAAGAAGAAATCACACCCAGAAGAAGTAGACAATAAGAATAATCAAAGTTAGGGCTAAAGTCAATAAAATAGAAACAGAAAACAATGCAAAGAATTAATGAAATAAAGAATTGGTTGTTTGAGAAAATAAACAAGATAAACAAACCTATTTTCAAACTAATAAAATTATGGAGAGAGAATATCAAAATTAACAAAATTGAAAATGAAAAGGAGGACATAACAACAGACACCAAGAAATCTTGAGAATCATATGGACTTATTTGAAAACCTGTACTTCACTAAATTGGAAAATTTAATAGAAATTAATAATTTTTCTGATAGTACCATATAACAAAGTTAAATCAATATAAGATGTCAAAAATAGACCTATAACTCCAAGTGAAATAGATACAATCATTAAAAAACAACAAACAAAAAAACAAAACCAACCAAACAAAAAACAGAGCTAGACAGTTTTAGTGCAGAATTCTACCAAACTTTCAAGGAAAAGTAAGCACCATTATTCCTCAAATTATTCCAAAAAATGGGGAAAGAAACATTTCCCCATTCATTTTATGATGTCACAGTTACCCTGACACCCAAACCATATAAATGTTCAACAAAGAAAAAGAATTTTAGTCTAATTTTTCTTATGGACATAAATGCAAAATTGCACAATAAAATATTTACAAACAGAATCCAAAAACACATCAAAAAGATCATCCACCATAATCGGGTAGGCTTCATTCCAGAGATAGGTAGAACAATATACACTCAACCTGATAGAAGAGAAACTAGGGAATAGCCTTGAAACATTGGAACAAGAGATGACTTTTTAAACAGAACAGCAATAGTGCAGGCACTAAGATCAAAAACTAATAAATGGAGCCTCATGAAACTGTAAAGCTTCTGTAAAGCAAGGATTTCATCAATATGCCAAAAAGGCCATCTACATAAAGAGAAAAGATTTTTTTTACCAAGTCCACATCTGAGAATATGAATATTCAAAATATATAAAGAATTCAAGAAACTAGATACTAAAGAAAGTAACCAAATTAAAAAATGAGGTACACATCTAAATAGAGAAGTCTCTGTGAAGAAGATTCAAATGGCTGAGAAATACCTAAAGAACGGTTCAGCATCCTTGACCACCTTGGAAATGCAATTCAAAACTACTTTGAGACTCCATCTTATGCTCATTAGAATGGCTAAGGTCCAAAACACAAGTGAAAGCTCATGCTGACAAGTAGGTGGGATGCTGGTGGGAGTACAAACTTGTACAGCTACTTTCAAAGTCAATATGGTGATTCCCCGGTTTCTTTATTGATTAACCAATGAAAGCAACACATAAACAGAAGGACCTCCTACACCAGTTAGGTAAAGAGGAGGCATCTGGGGTGATGCATGTATCTCCCTGGGACAGGGAAATAGAATAGATTTTACAGACAGACTGGGAGTGGGTAGGATGTGAGTTGGGGGATCAGGTGGGGGCAGATGGGGGCAGATGAATTGGAAAGAGAGAGTGTGGGAAGGGACCACTGGAAAATGGGGGAGGTGTGGAAACCTAGTGTAGTGGAAACTCCCTGGAATCTATGAAGGTGATCCTAATGAGAAGTCCTTCTAGTGGGTGTATGATAGATTACTGACTGTCTATCTCTACTGCCAGGAGAGGCTTCCAGTGGTGGTACTGGGTTGCTTTCAATTTAATTGTTGGCCAAGAGAGCCCCATGGAAATTCTCAAACAACCTACGCTGCTGCTAAAGTAAAGTTTGCTTTCTGTACTCAGGCAGTGGGGTCCCATTGCTGAGGACAACACCTACACAACTCATTGAACCTGGAGTAGCTGAGCTGGTGCCTACATGGAGTCTTCACACACTCTTTGGTGGGGGAAGAAAGTCTGTAAGCTACTGAAAGAGAAACTTGGATACCAACCCAGCCACAAAACCTTTTACCTACACTCTGCCCTGCCTTCAATATATGCTAGTGTAATGGTGGTACAGAACTTGTGGTAGTAACAAACCAATGTCTAATTTTACTTAAGACCCACTTCACAAGTAGGAACACATATGCAATACTGCCTGGGTAACCAAGAACCAGAGACAGTATAGCCCAGGGACCTAGGGTAAAACCAAATACTACTTGTCTTAACAACAACAAAAAAGTATCAGCATTAAGACTCCTAATGATATTCTGTTCTACTCATAGATCAGTGTCTTATCCAGTCATCATCAGAGAGGCTTTTCGTCTGCAGCAGATGAGAACAGATGCAGAGACCCACAGTCAGTCATTATTTGGATAGAGTCTAATTGGGAGGTCTCCATCAAATCTCTCTTCTCAGAACTTAGAAAATTTTTTGGAAAAGGAAGCAGAGAGATTATAAGAACCAGAACAGGTGGGATACACCAGAGAGCAAGACCCTCTGAATCAACAAAACAAGGCTCATATGAACTCACAGAGACTCAGGCAGGAAGCAAGGTCCTACATGGATTTTCACCATGTCCTCTGTGTATATATAATAGCCCTTAAACTTAGTATTTATTTTTATTTTTTTTCCTTTTTATTGAAAAAAAATTTCCGCTGCCTCCCAGCCTCCCATTTCCCTCCCCCTCCTCTCTCCCTCCCCCCACTCTTCTCCCTCTCCCTCTCCAGTCCAAGGAGCAGTCAGGGAGGTCCAAGGTCCTCCCCCTTCCATCCAGGTCTAGGAAGGTGAGCATCCAAACTGGCTAGGCTCCCACAAAGCCAGAACATGAAGTAGGATCAAAACCCAGTGCCATTGTCAGTAGCTTCTTATCAGCCCTCATTGTTCGCCATGTTCAGAGAGTCCGGTTTTATTCCATTCTTTTTCAGTCACAATCCAGCTGGTCTTGGTGAGCTCCCAATAGATCAGCTCCACTGACTCAGTGGGTGGATGCACCCCTCACGGTCCTGACTTCCTTGCTCATGTTCTCCTTCCTTCTGCTCCTCACTGGGACCTTAGGAACTCGTTCCGGTGCTCCAATGTGGGACTCTGTCTCTATCTCCATCCATCGTCAGATGAAGGTTCTATGGTGATATGCAAGATATTCATCAGTATGGCTATAGGATAGGGTCATTTCAGGTTCCCTATCCTCAGCTGCCCAAGGAACTAACTGGGGACATCGCCCTGGGCACCTGGGAGCCCCTCTAGGTTTAAGTCTCTTGCCAACCCTAAGATGGCTCCCTTAATTAAGATATGTGCTTCCCCGCTCCCCTATCCGCCCTTCCTTTATCCCAATCATCCCGTTTCCCCAAGTTCCCCCGATCCTCCCCTTCTCACTTTTCTTTCCCCATCTCCCCCTACCCCCATCCCACTCCACCCCCAAGATCCCAATTTTTCCTGACTGTGAGAACAAGTGGGTCTCTGACTTATGTGCCTACACTTGGGACTCTTTTCCTCATGTTGGGTTGCTGAGTTAAACTTCACTATGATAGTTTTTGCTTAATCTTATTATATTTTACTTTGTCATGTTTAAAGATAAAATGTGTGTAGGCTCATGTAGGTATTTAATCAGCTATAAAGTATATAAAGTAAACCACTTGCTTATGAGTTACCAGGGGCCACATTTTAGAATCCAGGGTCTTGAAGCTTCAGGAAGGAACTTATTTAATTATAAATGTATTTTCAATTGTTTATACTTTATACAGTATTCTACTGTATAAAGGATATTACCTTTTTTTATTGTGAGAGAGATGCACAGAGGGTCTGATTAGCTGGTCCCTGTCTAGGCACTTGGATGCCTGGCATTTTCCTGAGACCATCTGAACAAAAGAAAAAAACCATCTCAGCTGCCTCATATTACCCCATTTCTGAATCATGATTTTAGAAAGAGGAAAACCATTTGTTTGCTAGTACAACTGCACAGTGCTGTGCTTACTAATTCCTAATCCTTCCCACACCAGAAGCTGCTTCTGCCAGCAATCCTCAGGTACCAAACTAATTGGGCAGAATCCTTTCCCCAAATCTCTTTTCTGGAGTCCTTCTATCTTCCACGTGAGTGGATATGCAGATCAGGGGCAGAACTTGGCCTCCATCTGCAGCCCTCATAAAGAGATCAGATGGCCAACTGGGAGGCTCTCTAATTGGAGCTTTATGGTAATAGGAATACTCCCCACCTGCAAGGCAGCTCTTAGCACTTGGAGCCTGCAGGAAGAATGAAAGCCAGGTTGATAGACAGCTAGTCCCTGTCCAGCCTCACCTGTGTTAGAGAGGCCCAAGGTCAGCAGACTGGTGACGCCAGGCTCCAAATCAATGTCTGTTGCAATCAGCACTGTTCCGTGATGTTGCCAACTCACCTAGGTTGCTGCACTGTTGGCTCTGTGGCTCAGGAGCTTTCCCCCAACAACAGTGCTGAAGAGAAAAGGAAAGAAAGGAAAAGAAAGGTCTATGCAAGACATGAGGATGTAGTTTTTGAAATCACATGGGGGTTGAGTGTGAGAGGGGTTTCTTAGGCCTAGAGAGAAGGAAAGGGCTAGTGATCTTTAGACACTTGAAAGGAAGGATTCAAGACAGAATTCTTAGATCATTCCTGTCAATCAATACTTGTTAATCAGTCAGGAAGGGTGAGGTCAAGTTATTTTGGGTTTGAATACAAAACAGTCTTTAGTTTTCTAAATATTAATACTCCTTTCAGACCCTCCGTCTCTACTTTTTTTTTTCTCTACTGGGTAGCAAATTCCACAGCTTCACAATCTCTTTATGTTATTAAAATCAATCTGGTCTGCTCTAAATCTCCATTGCCATTCCTGCTTGCCTTGTTGTAAACTTTTAATTGAGGCCCTGATGGATACTATTTCCATTTCTTTGAAGGCACGGTTTCAAACTCAGTTGTTGCCCAATACTTTGGTCCTCATGTGTGCTCTGGATGGGGAAATAGTGTGAAGGGACTAGGAGGGCCCCACAGGCTCCAGGAGTCTCTCTATAAGTTGTTCTTTGTCTATTAAAGGGTTGCAGGTCACTCCCATTAGATGGTAAATTTAGACATACATGGGTATTTATTTATAGATAGTAAATATGGTTTCCATGGACCAGAATCCAACCCTAACCTTGAACTTCTCATGATATCATACAGCTGCTCTTTCAGAAATCTGACAGTTGTACATACCCCACGCACTGTTTTGTTGGATTTTAGCTTTAGACCTTTCCTTCAATCTTTAGACCTTTACTTAGATCTTTACTTAGACTTCCCTAGGCAGCTCTAGCAAGCCCAGGTAACTGTTTTTCTAACGGGTTAATTCCCTACTAGTGTGCCTCTAAATGCCCATGACTAGAGGCTAGATCCTTTGAGTGTTGCTGTGGAAAGACAAGACAGACTCTGAGTGGGAGAGCCAGATACAGGTTCTCAATTACAGGGAGGAGGTCCTTAAAGGGAGAAGTAGCATCTCCTCTGTTCCTCTCCCCCCTTTCTATTTTTCTCTGCATCTCTCAGTTTCCTCTGCCTCTCTCTGCTAATCTTCTGTTGCTTCATCTTCATTCTTCTCTTTTTCTTCTTTCTCCCCATTTTCTTCTGATTTTCTTGCTCTTTTCACATCTTTTAATGCTACCTTTTCCTTTTCTTCTCTTCCTTTCTCTGTCCCTCCTTTCTCTCTGTCTTATTTTTGTGTTGCCCTTTTCTCTTCTTTCTCTCTGTATTTCCTGTCTCTTCTCTCTTCGTCTCCCTTTTTTTCTCTCTATTTTCTTCTCTTTTTCTGTCTAGCTCACTCTCTCCTTACTGGTTGATGACATAGGAAGTTTGTTCTTCTCTGCTTCCCACCACTACTACCAGAAGCAATGAACTTATCTGATTTAGGTCTAAAACCTCCACATATATAACTTCTCTCTCTTTTTGATGAGGCACAGTTGCACAATGACCATAATCATACCAGGTAGCCTGGAACACGCAAAGTTGGCCCCAACTCACAGGCACCATCTTGCCTATACCTCCCACGTTGCTAGGCTATGAGCCACCACACCTGACCTTTTTCTCTTTTGAGTTAATGGCTTCACACATTTTGTTGTAGTATTTGGAATCTCACAGACACGATTCTCTGCAGCACCAGCCTCAGAAAATATAGAGGAATTTTCTTTAATCCAACTGGGTCAAAGGTGGGATGATAACCCTCTACCTCTTTGCTCTCTCTCAACTTTTTGATGTTTCCAGAATCAAAGAGGGTGCAGGTATCTGTGTTCACATATGCCTTCAGTTTCTCGGTTCAGTGTGTAACACTCTGCAAATGTCTATTCCCCTAATCACCTACTCCTATTTTTCTGTCCAGCACTGTCAGCTTGACCAAATGAGTCTCGAGAACATAGAGGGTGGTTTGCATTCGCCTTTTTTTCTGTCCCAACATATGAGTGTAGCAGTTGCTGCCTGAAGAATGATAACCAACTCAAGAGATTATCAGATTGTCTTTGTTAATATGATGTAAGAGAATTTCCCTATAGACTCCTAGGAGAGACCGACCTAAGCACTCTGAATGTATGTTCCAGTTGTGTAGCTTGGTCCTCTTATGGTACACTAACAGTGTGAACAGAGCCTGTATCTGACTCTTTTACCACCTTTTGGGACCCTATTTCTCATAGCTGGTTGTCTTGTCTAGCCTTACGACATGGAGAGGTGTTTATTCTTACTGCAACTTGATACGCCATGTTTTATTGATACAAATAGGAGACCTGCCTTCTCCTGGATGGAGGTAGAAAAGGAGGGGGTTGGGGAACAGGGACTGAGGGACTGGGAGAAGAGGCTGTGGCCAGATGTAAAATAATTAGATGAATGAAAAAGAGAGACAGACAGACACACACACACAGAGAGAAAGAGAGACACAGATAATTCCTCTAATATTATTTTAAAGAAAGACATGAAGATATTAGTCAGGAATATATTATTTCTCTACAGTGAAGGAAAGCTGATACTATTTAAGTTTGGGATCAACCGCCGAATGCGAGATATGTGGAAGTGTGGACAAAAGTTATTCCTAATACCATGAGGGAAAACAAATCAAATGAGAAAGTGGATACATTCATAAGGTTTCTAGATGTCACACCTAGGCAAGCAACACTATATAAAATATTTAGCAGTCCTAATGCTGGCTGAGGAAATTTATGGAGTCTGAAGTGCCTGTCTTAAATCATAGCCACTCTTTAGCCAGGCTTCCATGAGGACTTAGCTATGCTTCTTTGTTTCCTTGAGTTTTGCGGAATGGCAAAACTATAACAAAATGAGGATTACCTGGGGTGGAAAGATATTAAACCTAGAGAAGGTTGTGGCCCTAAGCAGATGTGCGAAAGCTGCCGTCAGCTGGAGGTGCTTGTTTTTACGTCAAGCTTGTTTTATGAAAAGAAATATATATTATTGCTTTAGTCATTCATATTCTATATTTCCATTTATCTTTCCAATGAATATTTACTCAACAATTCTTAGAGTACAAGGCAGATGCTGGAAGCCATGAGGGATGACAGTTGTATGAACAATATTCTCCAGCCTTCAAAATCCTCTTTTTGTGTTTGGGAAAAAATGTCTTATATCTGGAAAACTAATATACTAAATTGCTGTCATATAGATGCTTAATTAATTAAATTAAAGACTCGAGTTAAAAAGAGTAAGCTTTAGACAGGAACAAGCACTTGTCGTCCCCCCCCTCTCCCCCCCCCCCCGCAATCAAGGCTGAGCAAGGCATTCCACCATGGGCTTCAAAAAGCCAGCTCACGTACTCGGGATAGCTCCTGGTCCAACTGCCAGGGTCTCACCAACAGACCAGGCTACAAAACGGCCACTCACACATGAATAGGCGTTGGCTTGGTCTTATGCAGAATAGCCAGCTATTGGTCTATGAGTTCCCACAAGCTCAGGTCAACTGTCTCTGTGGGTTTTCCCATCATGACCTCCCCTTGTTCATATGATCCCTTTCATTTAAGATGACCTCATGTTTTTCATCGATTAACAGCAACAACAAAAACTATCTATCCCATCACCACTCTGTTCTCATCTGGGTTTTGAGAGTATGGCCTAACACATGCCTAGTATGTGTATGTGTGTGTGTGTGTGTGTATGCACACAAACCCATGTATGACAGATGTATTGACAGAGAGAAGAATAGTGATAGGTATGTAGGTAAGTAGATAGGTAGATAGATATAGATAGATAGATAGATAGATAGATAGATAGATAGATAGATAGATAGATTTTTTTCCAAGCAGATTTCTCACAGCCTGGCTTATAAATTGTTATATAACTCAGAACAACCTTTAACACTTGCTATATCTATATCATGCTGGAATTAAAGTATTCACCAACACACCCATTTTATATGATTTCTGGGACTGAACCCAGAAGTTTCACAAATGCAAGTGAAGCACTGTACTTACTGTCTAGTTCTCAATTATTACAACACTTAAAGCAATTTTATGACTCAGCCTTTTTTTAGGCAGTGAGACTTTGTGATTTTCAAAAATTCCATTCTAGGGGAAAAGATTATTAATGATTTGATGGTTAATCTTAATCGTCCACTTGAGAAGCTTAGAATTGCCAGGACAATGGGACATTGAGTATGCCCGTGACTGGTCATCTGGATCACATTAGTTGATACAGGAAGATCTGCTCATTGCAGAAGCACACTCTTCCCTGGGATAGTGTCATGGCATGAACTGTATGAGAAGGAAGAAGCGGGCTGGCAAGTATTCATCGTTATCTGTTTCTTGCCTGTCAATGCCCTGTGATTAGTGGCCTCAAGCTCCTGCTGCTTTGGCTTCCCTGCAATGATGGACTACAACTTTAAATTATAAACTAGAATAAACCTTTCTTTCTTGAGTTACTGTTTTACTGGAGTCTTTTATTATGGCAGCGGAAACGTAGTGAAGACAAACACATAAGAAATAATGTAGTTTAAACGCTGACAAGGTTGTCGAGGAGGGGAACTACACAGAAGACAGGAAGTTAGCGTGGGAGTTATTTCATGGGAAGGCACTAGGAAAACCCACTTCGAAAGTACCTCATCCGAAAGAATCAATCCTCATTAGGAAAACCCACTCCGAAGGTACCTAATCTAAGAGAATTAATCCTCACTAAGAAACCCACTCCAAAGGTACCTCATCCAAGAGAATCAATCCTCACACAGGTATTTCACAAAGACAAGGAGATGAAGGAGCAACCCAGAGTAAAGCTTCTCAGGTAGGTTTAGGTAAGGATGCCCACTAGTGAGCCTAGACCCTTTGGAGGTAAGGTAGGGTTTATCCCAAAGTTGCCTGTAGACTAGAGCATTAAGCTGTATTTGATTTCAATGTAATATGACTGCAGGACTGGCTAGGCATCTGTAAACGCTCACTCTACCAGGATCTCAGGGTGATTAGAGAAAACAAAGCAAAGAATCAGGAAATCTCCTTGGACCTTTGTGAGTGACACCAACTCCTTGGGTAGAAGTGACTGTGAAGCTTCTAGCACAGGATACAGACACAGTTTGTATTGATTTAGCTCAGATGTTCCTTACAGTGAAGGGAAGATGGTGAACAAGATGGTTGTTGCAAGGCTAGCATTCAGGGGGAACTTTTCTACTCAGGCAGATGGAGTTGTTGGTGTTGGAAAACACACACACACACATACACACGTACGCCGAGCATGCACGCATACACATGCATGCACACACATATGCACAAATGATTGCATAGCCAAGTAGCATGAGGGTAACAGCTGCAAACGATGTTCATATCTGGCAGCAGGACCTAACCTGTACTGGTTTCATATTATTCTACATAAAGGCGATAATCACTGGTGGGCCAACCCCTAGGCAATACTGGATACCTCAGGGAGTCCCAAGGAGAGAAATAAGAGCAAAGATAGTCTCTATTTACCCTCTTTCCTGTGTACTGGAGGGACTTTAGCTAATGCTCCTCCAAACTATATACAGTTACTCCAGAGCTTCAGACTCCTGACAGATGAAGTGATGTTAAATCATCTTCCTGAGAGAGTTCTGGCAAGTCACAAGATGAATTAGTTTGGCCATCTTCTTCTGGTCTTCAGCTCCTTTTGGACTTGCCTCCTCCCACCTAGGGAAAGAAGGGCGAATAAAAGAAACAAGAGCTGTGAATTATGACCCTCTAAATGTCTCCAGGATGGTGGGGATGAGAAATGGCGTTGCCTTGCCGGGGGAGGCAGGCGGGTTTTTATCAGCTTGGATGGTGATTTTCTACATTACTTTCCCACTTGGTGGGCTGTGATCCATAATACTGCATTGTGCCCTTTAGAAAGAATTTTCCAGTTGCCAGACTCAACTGCCATATTACGTCTGTCCCAAGGTCCAAGAAAGGAGGGTAGGATAGGAACAGCGGCTGAACTCAGTATTTCTACATACAGGGTGTGAGAATTTCTGTGCTGTGTGTTTTGATGAGAGAAGTGAAACTCAATCTTTATACAGCATATTGCTCCTCTCATAAATTTAAGTTGGAAGATTCTGATACAAACGCATTCCTATATCTTTTACCATCCATCTTCCACATGGAGGGGGTTAAGCATAGAATTCTTGTGTGTGTGTGACCCTGTAAGGAAAGAATGGTGGGGCGGCACTGATGATGTAATTTGGAAACAGTGGTGGCATTTAGGCATTTATTTTCTGTTTGTTTTCTTTGCATGAATAACACATTCATAGAAATATCTCACAGAGGCAAAGATGAAAGCTCGTCTAAGAAAATGGGAACATTATCTTCTACAATGACAAGGTTTGGATTTTCCCCCTACACTGGTAAAAATGATACACACAATTCTAGGTTTGTCTGTAACAGTCCTAACTCACAGTTGTGAGTCTGGGAGCCTATGCTGACACCCAGGGGCCTGGCTAACAGCTTAGCTGTAGTTGTACCAAGTGGGTGTTAGCCGTAGGCCCACTTTAGCCTTACCGATCTGGCCCTGTATTGGCCATCTTTCTTCTAGGTCACTGTCCATCCTTAAGAAAAACACATGAACATACTCAAAAACATTTAAAAACCGTACAAGAATAAACGTTTAAAACTGTTTTCTGTAGTTAATGTTCATTCTTTCTTTCTTAAATACTGAAGAGAGGGTGACTGTGGCTTGATACTGGCTCACCACTAGGCTTATGCAGAATTGGATGGGCAGCCTGGCCTTGCACTCAGATTTCCAATCCATAACTCTGCAACAGAGAAATGATAGAAGGTTCTGGATGGCAATTTTTAAAACCAAGGGAGAGGAACTGTATATTTCATCAACCCTCCTTTACCCTGTGATGGCCAGCATCTGTTGTTCCCATCCAGGAGTTCTCAGACTCTCACAACCTAACCCCAGAGACACAGCATCAATGGCAAGTGTTTCTGAGCTCTAGTTTCTCTGACCTCCCAAAGAAACTGTGGCGATGTCATTGATTTCTTGCATATGTTCTAGTACTTTCTATAACTGAACACACACAGTACCAGGTAATCACGTTTAATCCTTGCCAGCAGGCCACGACCCTATGAGACAGAGAGCAATGACGTAGATGGATGAGGGTCCATAGTGAACTGCTAGAAGAGCACAGTGGCTTGAAGATCATGAGCTGGAAGTGACAGGTTGGGACCTGAATCAGTTCCTTCTAATTCTTTAGTCACAGTCACCTGAACTGTTGATTTACATGCTTAGATGTTTAGTTTTCTTCTTGTAATTATCTACGTGAATGGCAGTTTCTCTGGCATTATGGCAAGGCTTTGCAAAACTGCCACACTTAGCCCTGCACACACCTTTAATCCCAGCACTCAGGAGGTAGAGGCAGGCAGGTCTCTGTGAGTTTGAGCTAGTTCCAGTACAGCTACGGCTGTTACACTGAGAAACCCTGCCTTGAAAAACAAACAAAAAAGCCAAACCAAACCAACCAAACAAACAAAAACCTGTGGCACTTATTTGGACAAGTTCCTTTTTAAATTCTAGAAGTTTATCAATAAAATAAGAGATGATGTTATTTTCATATATCTCTGCAAGGAAAGATCAAGCAATTGTCCATGAAGCTTAACTGTAACTGTAAGCTATATTTCTTTCCTGTAAAAGTTTGGCTTTAGACTGTTCAGGAGAAGATAATTAAGAAGTGTGCCTAATCTACACTTTTGCTTTGAACAGAAATTTACTTACCCAGAGTCATGTTAACCAACCCATAGATACATCTCAAATCTGTTAAATAATCTGGAGATAAGCAAGGGGGAGAATACAAAGGATGAAAAGATGTACTGGAACGGAGAAGGTCTAGGTTATGGTGGTCAGTTCCTCAAGATTTGGCCTGAAGGGGACTCTGCTCTGGGGAACATATCCTCTGAAAGCAAGTGAATAGGATTAAATGCATGTTCTAGAGGACATGTAAGATCAGCCTTCCTGGGATTCTGATTTGATAGCGACTTCTAAGACTCCTCCAGCTCTACTTCCAGCTTCAAGGTCCACAGGCATCTTGTTTTAGAGCCCTTGTTATGACACACCCCTGCGGAAGCAGTGCTTCCCAGGATCACTGAAGCACTCACTTTTGGGGCAATGCTTCACCGTTTTCCATTTTAACCATCTCAAAACAGAAGAAGGTCGCTGCTATGTTCTTTGAGTGGTTCCTGCTGCAGAGGGGCTTCTGCTTTACATGCACATGCCTATCCGCTCCCATTTCTCAGTTTCTTCTATCAGAAATACTTGGTTCTTGAGCCTTTTCACAACTTCCAAATAGGATTGAAATCTTGGACTCTTTCAGAAGGATTAGCACCGAACTGTTCTCTGGATCGTCCTTCAGATCCACCTCCTTAACAGATCTCTATGTCTGTAAATGTGTCTGTCTTCTAGTCGGGGATCTCCTCCCTCTGTTTCTCTCCTCCTCCCACTTTCTACTCTCTCACTCTCTCTTTTTCCACTCTTTCTGCGTGATTCCTTCCTTCCTTCCTTCTTCCCTCCCTCTGCCTGTCTCTCCCTACCTACCTCCCTTCTTTCCCTCCTTCTCTCTCTCTCTCTCTCTCTCTCTCTCTCTCTCTCTCTCTCTCTCTCTCTCTTTCTTTTTTATTATTTAGTGTTGGAGGTTGAATCCAGGGCATTTTGTGAATTTTAGGTAAGAACTCCATCACTGATATGCTTAGAAGAAGTGCTCGATCTCTGATTAGTAAATAGGCAAGCAGATTATATTATTTACTTGAAGGTAATATATTGTAGTAAGGAGACTATAATACATTTAAGGTCTAATTGATCAGATTTTATATCCTTGAGAGCTCACATTATTCTCTAAGTGAAAAATACTTTCTCATATGCAAATTCACCTAAGATTTCATTTTTATGGCTCCTGTGCCTTGCACACTACCTCAATGAGTGATCTTTCTTTAAATCCTATTCATCTACATTCTTCCAAACACTTCCATTATCACATGGTTACTCATTAAATATTTACTTATAACATTCACTTGCAATTATTCTTTTATTGAAATATTGTTTCTCCTTATTTGTACTCTAAACAGCTATGGAGTGTTAAGTATTAGCCATGAAACCTACTGATGTTTCTTTGTGGTAATGGGAATAAAATCAATGTTTGTTTTGTGTGGGTAGTTACTTTTATCTTAGATACACATCTGATGCTCAGTCCTTGATAGTTTCTTTGAAATGGACAACGTCCATTCATTCTCATCTGCTGTCCTTCTCCTTAGTGTACTGTAGCTTGCTCGTTTCCTTTCAAAATATTTAGTGTTTTGTTCAAATGCCCAAAATCTAGTGTAATAATACATTATGTTTTTGCTTCTTGTGTTATACAACGTAATATTTGTGAAGTCATTTCGCAACAATAAGATATAAAATGCAAATGTCTGGGGTTAAAACTGTGATTCAATGGGCCCAGTCCCTGATCCACTTGGGATCTGATGTAATTATTTGAACCCTGTAGGTCAACAGGAAACAGTTCATTCTTAGCTTCACTTCCCTTGAAAGGTGTACTAAGATCGTAGCTTACAATCTTAGGTTTCCTGGCTAACAAACGTACATTTCCACCTGAGTGTGTGGCATGCTCTGGGACTCTACACATCTAAATATTTAACAGGATTGCTTTATATGCCCTTTTGCTGATGGTTGCTGATGTGTGATTTGGCTTCTGCCTAGTGAGTTCCTGCCTTTTCATCATCTGGTGTATATATTGGCTGTAGAGAGCCTGGACAGCAAGAATAGTGGGGTTGCTGAGGCGTCGAATGCAATCAGAATGCTATTTAGAAAAGCTGGCTGAGCAATTGAGCCTCACACATATCTCTTATTACACTGTATGGCTGTGATATATTATTTTTGCTTCACAAGGTCACCTAACCCTGTGTGGGACTTGTGGTCCACTGATAGCCCAGCCGAGTGATAGCCCTTTCAGGGGTTAGGACTGGCTCTAGAGAGCATGCCCAGGTGGCCAAACCTGAGTCCTGTCATCTTCCTGTGCTCTTCCTCCCTTTCCTGTTAACTGGCATATGAAGTCAGTTAGAACATGCAGTGGAAGTTGGTTAGCACATGAGGTAGTAGTCAGTTAGGTCATGTGGTGGAAGCTAGTTGGAATATGACCTGTAATTCAGTTAGAATATACAGTGGAAGTCAGTTAGAACATGCAGTGGTAGTTGGTTAGAACACGCAGTGGTAGTCAGTTAGTGGTGTGGGAAATCCTTCTGTCTGTATGTTACTTTATTGGTTAATGAATAAAGAACTGCTTTGAGCCTATGGCAAGGAAGAACAGAACTAGGCAGGGAAGCTAGGCTGTATGCTAGGAGAAAGAAGGGCAGAGTCAGTGAGAAGCAATGGAGCCACTGGAGACAGACGTGCTGAAACTTTGCTACTAGGCCACGACCTGGTGGTGCTGCACAGATTAATAGAAATGGGTAAATTAATATGTAAGAGTTAGCCACTAAGAAGCTAGAGTGAATGGGCCAAGCAGTGATTTAATTAATATGACTTTTGTGTGATTATTTTGGTTCTTGGCGGCCAGGACAAACAAGTAGTGCCCTCCTACAAGTTAGAAAATGCAGGGGAAGTTTGTTAGAACATGCAGTGGAAGTTGTTTAGAACATGCAGTGAAAGTCAGTTAGAACATGCAGTGGAAGTCAGTTAGAACACGCACTGGAAGTTTGTTAGAACATGCAGTGGAAGTCAGTTAGAACATGCAGTGGAAGTCAGTTAGAACATGAGCAATGGAAGTCGGTTAGAACATGCATTGGAAGTCAAAACGTGCATTGGAAGTTGGTTAGAACATGCAGTGGAAGTCAATTAAAAAATGCAATGGAAGTCAGTTAGAATATGCAGTGGAAAGTCAGTTAGAACATGCATTGGAAGTCAGAACATGCATTGGATAGTTTCTTTCACTGATCAGGAAAGTGTGGTTGAACAGAAAGTCCTAAGTGGGTAACATTCACTACTACTTATGTAACAAACCTGTACACATTCTTATCTACATAGCAAGGTTACTTCTGTGTCTCATCTATGCTCTTCTGATTAGCTCTCCCCATGGCTGGCTCTTTATATACATAGAATGCCTCTCTGAAATGCTTGCACATTCTTGGTGCCTGATTCTCTGCCTAAACAGAAAGAATTCAGAGGACAAATAAATATGAGGCAGGGTGTTAAGACGTGAAGGTGTTAAAGGGAGTAGAGGATCCCTTCGAAAAAACATGAAACTGAGATGTGGGGGAAACAGTGATGGTCAACAGAGAAAGGCACAGAAAAAGACTGAAGCCACAGTGAGCTTCTGCTCCTGTAAGTTGGAGACCACTTGATGGGGGTACAGCATGAGACCCTGTATACCCCTTTCTAGAGTAGGGCTTTAAGTGGATTGCTTTGCCCATAAGAGGCAGAAATCTTCTGAGAGAATTTAGATACATAGACAACATATTGATATATATTACTTAAAGCACGAATGGGCTGGCAAAGTGGCTCACTGGATAAAGGTACTTGCTAATGATCAGAGTTCAAACCCCAAAATCCATGTGGGAGAAGGAGAGAATTGATACCACCAACGAGTAGTTTTCTGACCTCCATTTTGTGCCATAGTGCAGGAGTACACATACACACGCATGTGTGTGCATGCACGCGCGCACACACATATACACAAACGTAATAAAAATTAAGTTTAAAAAAAATCACTTGGTATAATAATTTTTCTTTCAATGCCCCATCTTCCGCCTCATCACTAAATAATATAGTATGTTTGAACTTATGTGAGTAGAGCTGTTGGAATGTTTTAGCGTCTTACATGCTGAAACTTATTGTTGAATTTAATGTTCAACATTAGATTCTTGAAGGGGAGAAGGAGCTGAGATGCTGCATATACCAGGTTAAAATTTAAAGTTGTCAGAAAAAAAAACAGTGAAAGGAGAAAATTTAGGATTCTGGGAAGGATTTCTTTCTCAACTGGAGTAGTGGGGTCTTAGGCCCTTTTCACATTTATGTACTGCCCTAGTCAATGTTCTATTGTGGTGAAGAAACCCTGTGACCATGGCAACTCTTATGAAGGGAAGCATCTGAGTGGGACTGGCTAACAGATTTGGAGGCTGAAGCCATTACTGTTGTGGCAGGAATGCAAGGCAGCATGCAAGCATACTTGTGCTAGAGAAGTTGAGAGTTCTAAGTTGGATCCACACGTAACAAGAAGAGAGACAAAGCTACTGGACCTGGCTTGGATTTATAAAAACCTAAAGCCCATCTCCATTGAATCACTTCATTCAATAAGGCCATACCTCCTAATCTCTGTCAAGTAATACTACTTTTTAATCACCAGATGTTCAATAATAGGAGCATATAAGGGCCATTTCTAGTCAAACCACACCATTCCACTCCTTGAACACTGTAGACTTATAGCCACATTACAATGTAAAAATGCATTCAGTCAAATTTCAAAAGTCCTCATAGTCTATCATAGTCTCAACACTGTTTAAAAGTCCAATGTTTCTTCAAAGACACATGGCAATCTCTTAACTGTAATCTCCAGGAAAGTAAAACACAAAAGGCAGATCACATGCTTGCAATACACAATGACACAAAACGTGCACTACCATTTCAAAGGGGAGAAAATGGAGCACAGTGAGGAAACACTTGACCAAAGCAAGACTGCAGAGCAGCAGTGAAAACTCTAAATTCCCCACCTCTATATCTGATGTCAAGGTATTCTTCAGACCTCCACATCCTTGCAACATGCTCCTCTCTCTTCAGCTGATTCTACATTCTGTTAGGAGCTCTCCTTGGCTGGTACCCATTGATTCTGGCATCTCCAGCATCTTAGGGCTCTAAGGCAACCCAGGCTTGGGTCACAGCTTCACACAGTAACTTTTCTAGGCCTCCACACAAGGACAACCCTGACACATATTAGGCCTCCGAAGCTATCCCTAGTTGCAGAGGGAGATTCCACAACCCCTTTCTTGTATCTTTGACTCTAAACACAGAACCACGTGGCAAAAGTTGTCAAGTTCTTTCTCTTGCTAGTGCTGGAATATGGCCACCTCATTCAAATATGGTTTTACCCATGTTCTGGTTCTGACAGTTTTCTTTGCTGCCTAAGCTTGCTTTCCTGTCCTGGAACTCAGTCTGTAGATCAGTCTGGCCTCGAACTCAGATCCACCTGCCTCTGCCTTGTGAGTTCTGGAATTAATGGCCTGCTCCACTTTACCCAGCCCTAAGCCTTTGTTTAATGCCTTTTCACAAATTGGAAGCCTAGCTGGGTGGGGTCTTGCTCTGAGGTCACCAATCCCTTTATTCCATTTAGGATCAGGTTCTTCTTTAACAAGCAGTATGATTGGGCTTCTCAGCCACACACCCCCGACACACACTCCCTGGTAATGTCTGGGAAGCATTTGCTTTTTTAAAAATAGTGTGTGTGTCCTTGAAGAAACTGTGTCACTGAAGGTGGGTTTTAGGTTTTCAAGCCAGATGCGGTGGCTCACTTTCTTCCTGCTGTCTGTGTAGAACTCTCAACCTCACTAGCACCATGTCTGCTTGCATGCCACCATTCTTCCTACCATGATATCAAATGCTTTCCTTTATAAGAGTTACCGTGGTCATGCTGTCTCCTCATAGCAATAGAACATTGACTAAGACAAGTACTAAAACAGAGCAGATACATGTGGGAATATCACTGAATTTATACTTCAAAAAAATTCTTAAAAGCATCACATTTAGTTTTTCAATTAAAAAAAAATTGTTCAGATGGGGCTAATCATCCACAAAGTAGTTTCCTTGAGGAGAAAAGGAAAGTGAATATAGTACCATCCTAGCAGAGTGAGAGAGGTGTAGAACATTGATGCATGTATTGAGAAAAAAGTTGGGTACCTGCTGACATTTGTGCTGGGAGTACAGGAGTACCTTCTCTTCTGGCTGAGTTTTTGGTGAGCACTATCTGACCCCGGAGATTAATTACAGCTACTGAGCATAAAGATGATGGGCCACATTGTTTGGCAAGTGCTTGGAATTCAATACATTTGTCTGGCTGGGTACTTTGATTCTCATTGACCTTCTTACTAAATGACATCCAGCATCCTCTGTGTACAGATGTTTCTAGCCACTCACCAATCTGGAGGAGTCTTCTACAGAGCATCATGTTTGTATCTAAAGAAAAACAGTTACTATAGTCTGATGATACAAACCTGTAATGACTCAGGGGCCAGGACAAGCATCCATCCTTGTTCAGAGCCCAAATTTTAACTCAAGCCTTTTTATAAAAACAAAAGTGAGGATTCTATTATGTCAGCTGAAAAATAACAAATGTTTTTAGTACATTCTTTTTCTCACATATAGATTCAACATCCTTTAGAAGCACAGAAAGATGAGTTCAAATCTTGGTTTTGGAGGCAGCTGAGCAACATGGGTTTAAATCAACTTTTTGTGTTTACCTACTCTCAATTGTATAGATAGAATGCTAGCAGTTCCTTACAACTTTGGAATAATTAATGAATGCACCACAGTGGGAGACACATAGTGTCGCACACTTATTCTTTTCTAGTTCTGTTTTCCCAAATGTCTCCTCAACTCAAATCAGGAGTTAAACATTCTTACTGGCAGGCTGTTTTCATCAACAATATCATTGTGATAAACCAAAATGTCATTTGCACTGGGCTGTCGGATGCACAGAGAGGGCCAATGTACAAGAGCAAAATAGTATTAATTTCACTTTGGGAAAGAATGTGGTTGTTTCAGAGTGACTTGACGTCATTATTGGCACTAGATTGAAAAAGAACTGTCCATTTTTACCCTCAAATGTTTTTTTTTTTCCTTGTCAAGTTGGTGCATTCTATCAGGCAGAGCAACTGTTGACAGCTAGATGAGAAAGAGTGGAATTATGTAGGTATGCGGCAGTGTAAGTGGTAGAGAGACTCGGCTGGATGTGTATTTAGGAAAGTGCAGCAGCTTCAGCTAACACTACTCAGAACTGAAATGACATATTCCCTTTACCATTATGTTGATGGTGGAGTGCAGGCTATCTCTGGACCCAGAGGGAGGAGAGTAGAAGAGGCTTCTGGGCTCAGATCTTACTGACATCTAAATCTCCCATGGTGATCTTGGGCATATTGATGAAGTGCACAGTGCTTTAGTTCTATCTCTCCACCTACAACCCCAGGCAAATAACAGTCACCTCGCTGTAGGGGAGGTGCAAAGATTAATGAGTTAATGAGCAGAATGTGCAGGGTGAGAAGGCAGTGTGAGGAGACACGATTACTGCCCAAACCTCTGATTTGCACCGTGGAACCTGCCACAGAAGCTTCTCTAAGTGTACTGCTCACTACCCTCTGTCTCCTCGATAAGGAACCATTCATCCAGTTTCTGCTTCTTTCAGATATGGATGCTCTTCTCCAAAAGGTGATGAGGTCTTCCATGCCCCCAGGAGGAAGTGCTACGGTGATTACAGAAGAGACTCAGTCACAGAATATTTGGAGAGATTCCAGAGAACCTTATCTTATAGTGAGACTATATTCATGACTTTGCAGTTCTAAGAAAATTAAATGGGGAGAAGTGGGAATATCACTCCAAATTATTATCACAGTATCAAATGTGCAATAAATTAAATAAAAAAATTTAAATTTATTCATGATATAACAAGAATGAGTATCTTGTCATGTGTAGTAGGACATGGTGTGGAGTCTTCCTTTACTACAGCGCTCTTCTTGCCTTTCTGTCTCCAGCGAAGATTTGACAGAGTGAAAGAAAAATAAATTAGCAGGACACTTAATGTCATGTGCAAGAAAAACTATCAACGTCTCTATCTAATATTATTAAGGTCTGGAAAACAAAAAAACAAAACTAAATGACCAACAAACATTAATCAGTTTTAAGATCATAATGGGATGGAAATTCAGAGAACAATTGGAAAATAAAACATAATTAATTATATTAATATACCATCTCATTTGTTGGGCTGAAGGTTGGAGAGCTAACGTGAATCTGCTTTTTAAAACTGGAGATTCTGAGGGGCAGAGACATGTATCAGAACTCTGTCATGGAGCCTGAAACCAGCAGCAGTGATGTGCGGTAGAGCTGAGTCTCAGCCATATCATGATCTGTATTTCTATTGCCTCTCCCTAAATTCTAAACAGAGAGAAATTGCTTGGAGTAAAAAAAAAAATCCCACCTAGCAGAGAATGTGCATGTCCCCTGTATCAAAGCACACATCTCTTTGTGTTATTATCCACTAAATAGCTCACAAATACTGAAATCACAATATGGATGCTTGTAGGTCTGATGGTTCTAGCAAGCAGAAAGGGTAAGTGGGATGCCTTAAGGAAGTGACGTTGAACTTTGACCCTGTAACTGTGGGCATTGACCTTTCTCTTGGGCTCTTTATATGGTATCTAGGGTCAGAGCCTTTGATCCTAGACATATAAAGATTTCAGTGAAATTTAATCCTACGTATAGATGCTAAGATACTATTGAAGATATGGTATAGATTTTCTAATCTATTGCATTTTGTTATCACTTTTATCAATATTGGAAGAAGTTTAAATATTTCAATCCAGTGGAAGAACAGTATAGGTATCTAGTTTACTCATATCCTAGTGGGAAAACTCACTGGCTGTATTCTTACTTATCAACACTGAAATATCTTATACCTGAAACCATTTGCTTCAAGACCAGAAAATAGCTGAGCCCAAGAGGTAACTCTTATGCTCTCCTTTTTATAAAACCTTTTGCCCAGTGTCTACTTGGCAGCATTTGCCATTTGGAATCATCACAAGATATGTTTGGACCTGGTAGAATAAAGGGAATGATGTGTTGCAGTTTTATGATACTTTGGGTTGAATAAAGGTCAAGAGATCCAAGCAACCTCATTCTCTAAAATGTGAATGCAGTTGATATGATAAATTCCCTTGCGAGGCATGATGGCAAATACCTGTATTTCTAGCATTTCAGAGGACTGAGACAAAAGGACTGCTGTGAGTTTAAGATTAGTCTGAGTTAGGAAGTGAGTTTAAGCATACCACATAGTAAGACCTCTTCTTATTCTTAAAGATATCAGTGTGGACCAGTTGACAGCACCATTTTATATGCCTTGGCTATTCTACTTACCTGGCACAGAACAGGGTGTTCTATGTGTGTTTATGCACATATTTAGGGTACGGACAGTCCACCAACACAAGGTGAAGGCTAAAGGTAATAAGGTTCACAGGAACCTGGATTATGACTTAAGCTAGCACAGAGAGTCTCCTTGTTGATATTGGAATTTTGAATATTTTCCCATTTTTGTGCTCTTATACAACTTAGTGTACATTTATATTGTATAATGAAACAAGTTGTGTATATTTTATGTTTTATATTGTGCGTTTTTGTTCCTCTTCATTTCCACCTGTTCTATGAATCTAGTGGGTGGAAAGCTTTTGAAACATTGACTCATTAATGTCATGCCATTGATACATCTCCTTGTTGTTGAAGAGCAGCATCATGTGAAATTGTGGTATTGTGTGGTTTTATTAGCATTTTTCATATAAATTCTAGTTGCCAAAGTGTTAAAACATGTTCATAATTGAAATCAACTATGAACAAAATTCATGTCACCTGTCTAGCATTTTCAATCAAATTTATAGAAATATGTTCATTCATTTATTCATTTATCATCAGGGAAATTATTTAGCTATTCATACAGTGTACAGGACTACTTCTCACTAGATAGATATTCAGCGAGACGGCAAGCTGTATTAGAAAGAGGTACGGTTCCTTTTGCTGCTCCACTTGAGTTGACGCATGTTCCAACAACAGGGACTAGCACTAGACAAGAAACTACAACAGTGAAAGATGTCTGAGGGGCTAGAGAGTCAATGATGTTTGCTCCCAAGAAGGTTCATTAAGCTGAGACATGAAGGACAAAGGATACATCGAACACTGATCCAAGGAAAATCAATGCCTGAATTCCAAAGAGGCAATGAGCAAAAGGCATACATGTGTCCCAAGGTGTATTTCCAAAGTGTATATTTCCGTAAAACGAGTTGATCCCAGCCTGTAAGAATTAGGGCATGTGTGTTTTAAGGATATGGGGAAGGAAGTGTTTTCAAAGTAAAAGTACAAGTAGGCCTATAGAAAAGACTACTCAAAGAAGAGAAAGGACTTACATCTTTAAAGATATCTCTGGATGCTGTTTCAATGAGTCATTCTAAATCATGTTATAACAACTAATATAGACAGAGAAAAATTTTCCAGAAGATCAAGTTTATTAGTGAGCTCTTTGCAAAATGTTAGAGGATCTAGTCAGAGACAGCATCAGTAAGCAAGCTCAAAGTAGTCTGTATTCCACATGTAGAGGCTATGAGTATGTCTGTATTCTACGCATGACATTGTTTGACTTTCAGCCTGCTGTGAACTTTCTGGGCCTTAGAGATGAGGAAGTTTGATGGGAATAATTTCTAA
Organism: Chionomys nivalis; assembly: GCF_950005125.1. NCBI lineage: Eukaryota > Metazoa > Chordata > Mammalia > Rodentia > Cricetidae > Chionomys > Chionomys nivalis. The sequence goes on from NC_080099.1 coordinate 51,906,515, forward strand.
GGTCTCTTTCAGTTCTCATATTTTATGACCGTGAAATTAGTGAATTAGAAACTGATTAAAATCTAAGATGCTATGTAATAACCCTGCTTCTCTGTCTTGTGAATGCAATGAATCCATTTCGCTACCATTCCTGTGCTTCATTTTACTGCCTACCCAGGAAACACCGCTAAGCCCACTGAAATCACATAATACTGACAAGCGAGTGCTTATATTATTTTCATTTTTACCAAATATAGATGTGATATTTGGTGGAATTTGTGCCACAAAGAAGATCTTGTTTCTAGGTCATGGAACAAGAAGAACATAGACTTTTTCTGTATGGCCCAATTTAGAAAGCTTAATTTTATGTTGTCTTTGTTGCTTTTGATAGCTATATAGGCTTCTTTAAAAAGTACTTTTCAACTTCTTCAGCAATTACACCTGTTTTATTCCTTTGCTATTTAAGAATAACTATTAGGAAGGATCTTTAGGTTGGAAATTCTGCAATTTATTACAGCTGAAAAGAAGAGAAAATAAGGGCAGAGTAGTTTAATTCACATCAAAGACGGAAGTCTTATACACACCGAGGAAATTAGATCATAGCCACATGTTTATAGCTTTCTCTGAGGACAAGGCATGTTTAGTTTAGAAAACACATGCATTTGTGTTTTGTTTTGCTTGCTTTTGATTTTCCAGGCTCCCTGCATTCTAGCTGCTCGTGTATGCTGGTGCCTGCACACAGACACAACTCTCCACTATTACAGACATTGTCAGCCTGGGTGCTGAAGGACACCAGTGTCTATCTTCTCTGTGGAAGAGGCTATTAGCTGAGTTGGAAAAGCTTTCAAGATATTTCACTATCCTACCTTTCCAATCCTTCCTTCCAGGTATGCATTTTAAACTTCACTGCATTTCTTAGTTGCTTTTTGTATACTAATATGCGCTAATGGTCATGAAAATGCAAAAAGTTTTTAGTCATGTAGCTCATTATATATTTATATTCATAACTGTAATTGGTTCAAACTTTTAGAAGCCAAAGCATTTCATAGAAAGTCACATGAAGACTGAGTCCAAATTCTTTTAGAATCACCCAGCAGAGATTGGCAGTAGCAATGTTTCAAAGACAAACCTATAGGAATGGCTTAATTCTGACAGCATTTGTGAAGCTCCAGCCGTCCCTCTCCCTCCGAGCCTCTTCTTTCTTCCTTTGTGTCAGGCAGCTCCATGTTTAAAATTCCTGAGCCTACCATGCATGTGCTGTCTTTGTACATGCGTGCATGTCTCCAGAGGGAAGATTTCAACCTTGTGGCAAAACTGAAGAAAGCATGTCAGAATGCTGTCGGAGAGAGAACCTTCTTTTCTACAACTGTTTTTGGATACCAGCCAAAATCTCCCTCTCTGGCTTTTACTCTTGACACCATCTCCCTGTAGACTAGAAGGGATATTTTAGCAACTGGCAGGGTTTAACCATGCCCTCCAATGCTGCATGGGCCCTGCTGAATTCAGAGCACCACTCTGTCTTCGTGCCGATATTAAACGAGCATGCCGTTTTAAGACAACGCAGGGCAACTTTTCTTTTGAGGCTATCTGGGGAAATTTTTTTTTTTATTTTATAAAGGGTTTTATATAAGACATCAAATAGTTATGAGGAACGTGGCTGTGCTTTTTATAACAGGAGAAAGGTTAAGAGCAGAAATTTTTATAGACACTGTAAGAACTTTCAAGGGACTAAAAAGCTCAGAGGAATCTGCAGACAGACTTCACCTTCAGGAAGAGGATTCAAGTTCACCCATGGAATGAATAAGTACAAGGGTTGAGAAACCAGGCGATATCCCTGGTGTCTGGTGAGCACTCCCACTGAAATCTGCTTCACAGCTAATTGAAAGAGGATTGTTTCCTGTGGAGGGAAAATTGTAACAACGTAACATGCAGGAGGCTGGTGTTGGGAAATGGTCAAACTGTACAGATTTTCTGGAAATAATGTTCATTTTATTTTGCCTTTTTCAGGGCCGTAAGGCATAGATTGTTTTCCTGGTATATGCGAGGAGAGACTGCTTTGCAAAAGGTGTTTGCTATGTCCAGATAATTTTTACACTTGTGGAGGCAGAGACCTCTCAGGGTCCGCTTTGCAGCACGGGTTATATTGAAGAGATTTATACTGGCAGACAGAAATTCCAAGAACACGTGGACAACGTGGGTGCAAAGAGGAAGCTATTTCCCGAGAAAATCTCAATTAAGAATGAAAGGAAAGTATGGAACGGAACAAAAAGAAATAGAAACAAAGAAATGCAACAGGAAAGAAAGGGAGGGATGATTCAAATAAATCAAATGGTGTATGGCTGGGTGGAAGGCTGTCTTCAATACCCAAATATTCTTAGAATGCAAATTAGTAACGATATAACGGGACCCAGATTTTTTTTTTCAGAAAGAGTGCAGTCAGAAGCGTTAGTTACTCTCAGAATTTGGCTAAATGAATTGTCTGATTTTGTTCCAAACCCATGCAAAGGATGAGTTAAATTCCCAAGAGGAAAATATTTTTTCTGTCACCAGAATTCTTATTCCTGAGGATAATCCAATTAATTTCTAGGAAACAAAGTCTAGCAATTCAACTACCATAGATATGTCCTTATAGTGCTAACAAAACACAATTTGTTACTAAATGTAATACTGGAATAAATTCATAGTTTTAACTGGGGATCATTGATTCTTTTCATAACTCCATGAAGAAAGGCCTAGCAAATTTGGTGAGGAGTCACGGCTCTCTTCTGCTTCTTATCAAGCATGTATCCAGTATATTATAAGCATATTCCTAATATTTAAAAATTGTTAATCAGTAATAATTTAATGATAAAATAATATATAATCATTTAACATCATTTGAAAAAACAGGAATTATGAGAAATATAATAATCCATAACTCAATTTTCTAGATATAAGTACACTAAAATCTTCATTTGTTCAGAATTCAAATTTTTTTCTATATTTGTTTCTATATATTTCACATGTAATTAAATTATACTCATTAAATACTTAACAAAATTTATATTTATAATCTATCAAAATACAAATATACACATTTTATTTTATCCAATATATGCATGTGTGTGTAACTGTACATGCATATGTGTATAGGTGAATGAAGTCTATGGAAGGGGGTATTGTATCTCTGGGACAGGAATTACCAATAATTGTGAGCCCTCTCTGGAAGAGTTTCAGAATGTGCTCTTCACTTTCCTGTGGAGCCATCTCTCCAGCTCTAGATATGTGTGTTTGATATACACACATTTTTTTTTGTAATTATACATGATTCTGTAGTGCAGTTTTTTAAAATTTAGAGAGAAGTAAATACTTGTTAACTTTGGATTTTTCTAACAAATCACACATTGATAACATGTCAGTAAATGCTGCTGAGGAGTGTGTGCTTATGTATTTATTTTCCTCTCTTTAGTAGATAGGCTGAACATTTTCTTCCTTTTCCCTAGCATATATAATTCTATAATAATAATTCAGTTTATTTATGTCCTGCCTGGCCATTGTCTACCTGTGGCCTTCACATGCTGTCCTTCTATATTACTTGGTGATATATCTATACAGGTTTTCATTTTTAATTTTTTCTCACATATTTGTGTCATTTTATTACTTATTTTGCTAATTTGTCTCATAACATGTTGAAGCACAGAAGCATCTTATTTTTATAACAACATGATGATTGTTTTCCAGCTCTCATATTCACCTAGTGACTTTCTTTCATAAGCTTTTTGCTGAGAAAAAAAAAAAATCTTGTCCTGAAAGTTCACTGATTTCTTCTAAACTTATGCTCTATGATCTAGGAAAGGACTGACCCTTTGTTACGTGTAGAGTTTTTTTCCACCTCAGTTTCTGAAAGACATTTGTCCAAAGAATTCATCCTCAATGCAATTAACTTACAATGCTAGTTTAGCAGATTTTTCGTCAGTTATTGCTATCTTTGTCTCTGAAGATTTGCTGTTGTCATCGTCATTTCATTTCGCTTTTTGTTTTGTTTATCTTTGTTTTCTAGAAAAAAAAAAAAAAAAAAACCATGAACCAGACTAGTTTGCAAGGACAGGTATGGCTGTTGCCATTAGCCCTGCTCTGCCAGCTCTAGCAGCTGCGCGGAACACTTTTGGGTCCTAGGGTTCAGCTTCAGCACACAGACTCAGCGGGGCCTCATCTCTCAGAGACATTACTTCCTTCAAGGCTCATGTTCTTTCTAACTGCCGGTCTCAGTGGTCACTGAAGGAATAAAACTCACGAGAAGCTCTGATCCCAAGACTTCTCATCTTTTTATTTAAGAATTATTCTTTGATATGTGTGTGTGGCGGGAGGGGGGAGAGTGTATATTGCCATGGTAAGAACTTGGAGGTCAGAGACGGCAGAGAGGGCAGAGGACTATCTCAGGTGTGGGTTCTTTTTTTACCTTGCTTGAATCGAGGTCTCTTGATTTGCTGCTGACCCATGATTTCTGCAGGTTCTCTTGTTTTAACACAGGAGGGCTGGGATTGCTGAGGTGTACTATGTGGTTCTGGGGATTCAAATTCAGGTCCATACACTTGAACAGCAAATGCTTTACCCATGGAACCAGCTACTCAGATCATCATTTTTTTTTCTTATGCTAACTTATCCATGATATTTGTTTTTCCTGCAAGTCCTACAAGCATAAAAAGAGCCTTCCTTTTGAATGCCACTTACTGAGGTTTGTACACATCCTTAAAACCCATATCAAGACCCTGCTGGTCTCCCTCGTAGTAGATCTCTCCTTAACTCAAGTCTTTTACTAACAACAAAGATAATGATAGTAGGAACAAAGGTCCTTCTGAAAACACTCAGTGTGGCTCTTTTCTTGAACCTCATGGTACCCATTAGCTCAATATGGCTGTGGGAATGTGTCTAATCTGCAGAGAGATGTGTTTTAAGAGTGAAATGCCTGTTATATTTCTGTAAAATGCAAAATATCTCATTAAATTTTTATAATATGTTTTAAAATGATTGTGTTTTGGGTATGAAAGCTTAATAAAAGTATGTGTTTAAAATTAATGCAATTGATTTCTTTTTTATTTTTAATAGGCTGACTGCAAAATTTTAAATTTCGTATGTGACTCACATTTTGGATGGCAGTCTCTCTCTTTCGCTCTCTGTCTTTGGAAAGCAATGCGTAGAAGTTTCACAATGTTCATTTTTAGTACCATGGCTGTGTCCTTGCAATTAGTTAAACATCTTTCTGTGTTCTGCAAGTAGGTTGTCTGCTAATGTTCAGTTCCTCATATGAGCATCTGTCCCAAATCTTTATAAATATTGATGCTCACAATAAATTTGGTTTTTCTCAAAAATGTGATCCTTGGTGCTGATTTCTGCTTTGTTGGTTAAATAAAGTGATTTTTGATGCTACTTCTCTCAGTTTTTAACCCAGAGATTAACTCTGTTTGCTCTTGTGGATGTGTTTATGCATTCTTTCAGCTTAATTTTGGCAGTGGGTATAGAGACGTGTTTAGAATCATTTCACTTGGATATCAACCATTTTTGTAAAGATGTTGATCTCTCCACCTGATATCATCTGCTCTGAAAAAAGTAAGTCCTTTTATTTTATGCATCCCCCAGATAGTATGTCTCTGACCTTGAAGCCAGTGGTCCAGATCCCAAGCAGGACACATTTGAGCTTTGTGGTCACTGTAAAAATGATTTGCTTTGTGTTAGTATCAGTTAACTGACCTCAAACTGGCAATAGTGATTTTATTGGAGAGTTCTATCCCTCTATTCCTATTAGCTTAGATCTTTGCCTTCTTCTCCTTCCCATTAATTTCCTGTATTTAAATCCACTGGCACAGGGTAAGTTGTCACCATGTAGGATTAGGGATATGATGCAGACAGGAAGGTTGGTAGTGGGGCAGCTTGCTAAGCTTGATTACTCTAATGCCTGTTAAAACAGGACCTGATTCCAAATGCAACTGTCAGAATTTCATATTTTTTTATGCAATAGATTACAGAGAATAACAACTGAGCCCGCCAACCTTGGCATCAGGATGCTTTCTGCCTTGAGGGTGATGCAATCCCTTTAGGAGATACTAGGAATGAATTTGCCTTAAGCCTCTCTCTTGAAAGAGGCCAAGAAATTTCAAAGCCTTACATTTTTGCCAAGTAGAGAAGTGATGCTGAGTTTCTTACATACCCACATGGAAAATAAGATTTCAGCACGGCATTTGACAAATTATCATAAATGTGAGAGCAGTGATTGCTTTAAACAGGAACTGCAGATTGGCTGCCAAGGGTACAATGTGTAAGGACCTGATATTGCGGGCAGGTGGTGGCTGCTGTCAAGTCAGGCAGCCTTTCTGGACAGAGTGAGTAAGGACTTAGGAATGTAAAATGCTGTGGTGGGGGCAGCACCCCATAACGTTATAATATTTTTCTTGCCTATCTGAAACTCTGTGCTTCACGTCTTACCAAATACGTCTGCAAAAGCAGCACCTGACTATTTGGGGCTCTTTATTAAATATTTGCCAAGTTACAGAAGGTGAAAAGATTAGAAAGGGTGGATTAGAAGGGGACACTGTTTTTGTCTTGAATTTAGGGGGCAAATTCTCTGTTATGAGTTCTCAATCTCCCCTACTTTTAAAGGAGGGAGACCTTTCAGCGATGGCAGGCAAGTGAAGGGGACTGTCATCTTACATCACAACAGTGGTTCTCAACCTTCCTGATGCTGCAGCCCTTAATACAGTTCCTCATGCTGTGCTGACCCCAACCATAAAATGATTTCACTGCTACGTTATAACTGTAATTTTGCTACTGCTTGAATCATAATTGTCTGATGTGCAAACCCCAAAGGAGCTGAGATCCCCCGTCTGAGGACCACTGCACCAAAGCACTCATTTTCTTTCTTATACAACATATTTATATTTATGTTTTTTATTTACTATCTCTTGCTGTTTCTGTGTATGCTTCAGCTTTCAAGATTAAATTGTATCCAGAGTCTAAAGTTTAAGGTATTTTCACAGGAAGATAAGACATCTTGGTAGCGCAGGACATTTATATACATAGGAATCCCACAGTGTAGAAGCATCAGAATGTCAGGGGAAGGGAAATGTTCAGGGGTTTATGGCCTTGGTTATGCTATAAGACAGCCACTAGGTATTTCAAGATAGGTGGATTATCAGATTTAATATATGTAACACAACAGTGGACTTATGATATTTACAAGCACACAAAGGTGCCAATGTAGAGGAAGCCACTGACACCCTTCTAGTTCTAGGTATAAACTTGCTTAACCTATCTATATACACATCCTTGCTTATATACATGCCCCAAAACATAAACACAGGATATTTGTGAGAGAGGCCATTTAATTTTGTCTTTCTGAGTCTACTAGATTAATATAATACTTTACAGGTTCGTTAATTTTCTGCAAATGTTATTCTCTTTTTTAAACAGCCGAATAAAATTCCATTACATATAGATGCCTTTTAAAAATGGTCTATTTGTCTGTTGATTTATATCAAGACCAGATCCACTTTCATTCTAGAAAAGAGACCAAGATGGGGGAAACATACGTGTTAAGGAGGGGCATGAAGATCAAGAGGACATATGAGACATCAAATGGAAAGGGGGCTAAGAAAGGAGAACGTGAAAATGCAGGGGAGGTCTACTGAACCAAATTTTGTTGGAAAATGTCAGAATGAAACATAGTGCTGTGTGTTGTGAGTTTCTAAAAAATGTAATAAAATAATAAAGTAACATATGCAGTTGCCAAGTCTGTTTGAGTAGAAGACTCCCAGAGCTGGACGTCTCTTCCCAAATGCTATCTTCTACTAGACTTGCAGAAATCATGCTTTGATTATACAGCACCCGTATTTCTGTACATCTGTTAGCAGGGTGATTGTGAACCTCAGTTACCTTTCTCATGAGATGGGGAAAAGAACCAACCTAGCAAGTTTGAGCTTAAACAATTCTTTGAGTGTGCTATGCCTAACATATGGTACCGGGTTTAGAAAAGAGAGAGAGGGGGAAGGAAAGTAGCTTATGGGCTGTTTACACTGATAAATTGAAAACAGCTCCAAACGAGTCCATTGAGCCCTGCCAGTCATTTGCCATATGTGAATAGATGTATTTGGTTCCTTTTGCCTTCTGTGTTGCTGAGCCTGAGTGTGGCCATGTGAAAAGAAGGACAAAGGACATCAGCACACATATCCTTGTGAGATCAGGACTGAGAAGTTGGCACAGGTTTGAACAAGGACTCTGGGTCTCCACAGATCAGTGTGGCGACCTTCCATCAAATGCTTAATTTCTGTACGCGATCTCACTCATGTCATAAATAGTTCCTTTTTCTTATGACCAATACATTTTGGAAGGAGATAATGACACCCTCATTTTTGCCCTGTGCCCTGATTTATACATGCCCTTCCTTATCTTACTTACCTGAGAAAAAGATATTAACTTCCCTTCTACCAACTTTGTCGATAAGTAAAATCTACACCTTTTATTTTTTTTCTTAACAAGTTTGAAAAGTTGTATTTGTAAAATGTGCTCTTGGGCTAGAGAGATAGTTCAGTGTGTAAACTACTTGTCTTGAAAGCAAGAGGAGCTGGAGTAGGTTCCTGGCACCCTTCTAAAAACTTGGCTTGAAAGGTATCCTTGAAGACCATTGCTAGTAGGCACAGACAGGTACTTATATACCTGTGTCTTGACAAGCAGCCATCCTAGGCTATATGACAAGCTTCAGGCCATTGACAGATCTTGTCTAAAACAATGGAGTGATGACCTTGAGGAATGAATACCCTGGTTTGTCCTCTGGTCTCCTTATGCATATGTTAATATGCATATGCCTCTGTACATGCATGCATTTTTCCAACACACATACTTATACACACACACAGGA